>NC_091771.1:70098441-70733689 GCF_029378745.1 Bos indicus
TTAAGGAAACCTCCACACTGTTATCCATAGTGGCTGTACAAGTTTGCATTCCCACCAACAGTGTAAGAGGGTTCCTTTTTCTCTTCACCCTGTCCAACATTTATTTTGTAGACTTTTTGATAGCAGCCATCCTGGAGATCCAACCAGTCCATTCTGAAGGAGATCAGTCCTGGGTGCTCTTTGGAAGGAATGATGCTAAAGCTGAAACTCCAGTACTTTGGCCACCTCATGTGAAGAGTTGACTCATTGGCAAAGACTCTGATGCTGGGAGGGATTGGGAACAGGAGGAGGAGGGGACGACAGAGGATGAGATGGCTGGATGGCATCACTGACTCGATGGAAGTGAGTCTGAGTGAACTTCTGGAGTTGGTAATGGACAGGGAGGCCTGGCGTGCTGCGATTCATGGGGTCACAAAGAGTCGGACACGACTGAGCGACTGAACTGAACTGAATTCTGACCGGCGTGAGATGGTACCTTATTGTGGTTCTGATTTGCATTTCTCTGATAATGAGTGATGTTAAGCATCTTTTCATGTGTTTGTTACCCATCTGTATATCTTCTTTGGAGAAATGTCTGTTTAGTCATTTATTTTTCTGGAATTAAGCTGCAGGGGTTGCTTGTACATTTTTGAGATTAATTCTTTGTCTGTTGCTTCATTTGCTATTATTTTCTCCCATTCTGAAGGCTGTCTTTTCACCTTGCTTATGGTTTCCTTCATTGTGCAAAAGCTTTTAAGTTTAATTAAGTCCCATTTTTTATTTTTGCTTTTATTTCCATTACTCTGGGAGGTGGGTCATAGAGGATCCTGCTATAATTTACATCAGAGAGTGTTTTGCCTATGTTTTCCTCTAGGAGTTTTATAGTTTCTGGCCTTACATTTAGATCTTTAATCCATTTTGAGTTTATTTTTGTGTATGGTGTTAGAAAGTGTTCTAGTTTCATTCTTTTACAAGTGGTTGACAAGTTTTACCAGCACCACTTGTTAAAGAGGTTGTCTTTTCTCCATTGTATATTCTTGCCTCCTTTGTCAAAGATAAGGTGTCCATAGGTGCGTGGATTTATCTCTGGGCTTTCTATTTTGTTCCATTGATCTATGTATCTGTCTTTGTGCTGGTACCATACTGTCTTGATGACTGTGGCTTTGCAGTAGAGCCTGAAGTCAGGCAGGTTGATTCCTCCAGTTCCATTCTTCTTTCTCAAGATTGCTTTGGCTATTTGAGGCGTTTTGTATTTCCATACAAATTGTGAAATTATTTGTTCTAGTTCTCTGAAAAATACCATTGGTAGCTTGATAGGGATTACATTGAATCTGTAGATTGCTTTGGGTAGTATACTCATGTTCACTATATTGATTCTTTTGATCCATAAACATGGTATATTTCTCCATCTATTTGTGTCCTTTTTGATTTCTTTCACCAGTGTTTTATAGTTTTCTCTATATAGGTCTTTTGTTTCTTTAGGTAGATATATTCCTAAGTATTTTATTCTTTTCGTTGCAATGGTGAATGGAATTGTTTCCTTAATTTTTCTTTCTGTTTTCTAATTACTAGTATATAGGAATGCAAGGGATTTCTGTGTGTTGATTTTTATATCCTGCAACTTTACTATATTAATTGATTAGCTCTAGTAATTTTCTGGTGGTGTCTTTAGCATTTTCTATATAGAGGATCATGTCATCTGCAAATATTGAGAATTGTACTTCTTCTTTCCAATCTGTATTCCTTTTATTTCTTTTTCTTCTCTGATTGCTGTAGCTAAAACTTCCAAAACTATGTTGAATAGTAATGGTGAGAGTGGGCATCCTTGTCTTGTTCCTGACTTTAGGGGAAATGCTTTCAATTTTTCACCTTTGAGGGTAATGTTTGCTGTGGGTTTATCATTATCTGTTCTCTTAATGTTTCTTAGTGCAAGAAGTAACTGTTAAACTTGCTGACCTCACATTTTCTGCACTCAGCTCATTGCTGATTAGAGTTTAGTTTTTTTTTTTTTATTATGATATTTGATATTTAGTTCAGTTTTTGTAGTTGCTATGTGGAGAGATGGTTTTTCTCATTGGTTTCGTTTTTCTTGTATTCTACAAACTTTGCTAATCCTGTCTCTCAGACCTTAAGTCACCCACATCTGGTGAAAAGTAAAGGGGTGTTTTCATGTACTGTTCATCTCTGGGTAGCCTTTTCATCTTTAAAAAATTCCATCATTACCTTATACACTTTTTAAGCTGAATTGTATTTACAAGGTTTCCAAATTCTGCCTATGTTAAATAGTTGTACTCTTCCACTGATGAAACCATATGCATGTAAACTGTATCTTTAACATTTTTTGACATACATTTTCCTTGTTTTTGGTATTATTACTTTGAGAAGTTAAAAAATGACCATTCAGGGCTTCCCTGGTGGTCTAGTGGTTAAGAATACACCTGGCAATGCAGGGATAACTGGTTTGATCCCTGGTCTGGGAAGATTCCGCATGCCATAGGGCAGCTAAGTCCATGCACCACAAATCCTGAAGCCTGTGTGCCTAACGCCCATGCTCAGCAACAAGAGAAACCACCGTGCTGCAACTAGAGAAAGCCCATGTGCAGCAATGGAGATCCAGCACAGCCAAAAATGAAATAAATAAATAAATCTTAAAAAAAAAAAAAAAAAAAAGAAGAAGAAGACTAGGTAGGTAGCAAAATTATCTAGAATATTTGAAAAATAACCCATTTGATTTTAATGTTCCTAAAGCAGAACTGATTAAATAACCCAACCTCTTGCCCCTCGAAGTGTGGTGTGGGAAACAGCAGAAAGGGTGTCATGTGGCAGCTTGGTGGAAATGCAGACTCTCTAACTCCCCCAGCCCTCCTGAGTCAGAATCTGCATTTTACCAAGTGGACCTCCTGCATCGCCTGGTGGACTTTCGCAGGAGACGTGATGCTGCAGAACCTGGGGGTCAGAATCATCATCTCACCTTGGTGGTTGAGTGCCCGGTAACTTACCTGGCATCGTGGCTGGGCTCTTTCACCTGCAAGAGCCTATTTAATCCTGAGAATCACCCTCTAAAACAGGCATTCTTACAATATCAGAAGAGTTGTCACCAGATCTGCCAAAGGTATCACTAAAAGACAGTTTTTGCATCTGTATTTCCTAAGTCTGAGTAGGGAAATTTGAGGCCCAGTCTGTAATGCTGGCCTGGCCAAGGGTGAAAGCCTCCAGTGACTCCAGTTCCTGGTGTGGGCACACCCTGTGCTTCCAGTGAGCCAGACACCCTGTGGACAACAGAAGAGCCTCACATCCCAGCAGAAGTTGAAACTCAGCCCCAACTGCTGCTCATTCACCGTCCTGTTGTGGGTTGATGTGAAGGGCCTTGGGAGGAAGTCATCTGTGCCTGAGGTCAGGAAGAGCAGGTAGAGGTCCCACATCTCATCTGCAGGCTGGCTTCCTGAAGCTTCAATTACAAATGAAGCTCAGAGGGGTAGATAAACACATTTCCCAGGGTAGATAAACACATTTCCCTGGATATACCAAAATTGATTGTGTGTATGTATGTATTTGTGTAGCTTCAGGGTTGTTTGAATTAAATCATTAAAAGCAGTAGATATTAGAAATTCTCATCTTCCAATTCTGCAGCATTTAGGATATACTGTTTTAGTGAATTTTGAGAAGGCAAATAAAATCAATGATAAGAAGCACTTGGAATGAAGCCTTAGATGGGGTGGATCTAAAAGGAGGGAACATACTAAAATCCATCAACCCTTCCACAAGATTCCCTGCCCTCAGCCCACCATTCTTTTAAAAACCAAGGGCTAATTTCAATCCCACCAACTTCTATTTGGTGGTATTTTTGTTTCTTTTTAGGTATTATCCTATTTTCTCCTTCTTTGCCACTGACATCAGCTTATTTCATATGACTCTGAAATATATTAAATAAATATGCATTTAAAATATTATTTTATTTGGTCATGAATTGTTTGTCTTAAAGGGCCTGTCTGGGTCAAAGAGTAATTTCTCATATCCTGTTCTTACAGGAAGAATTTTAAATCGTTTCTCCAAAGACATTGGGTATATGGATGATGTGCTGCCTTCATCATTTCAAAAGTTCTTCCAGGTAATGTATCAGTCCTGTCAGAGTTCTCACAGGGAAGAACAGAGAGCCTGTTTCTCAAGGCCTTTTCACAGGGATTGAGGGTGGGCCTTTCAGCCTGGTGATGTGTCCTTTAATCTTAAATAAAAGCCATGTTTGTGAGAGAAAGGTGTGGCTGTGATTGGGAGGCTGAGTTAACATTAGTAACACCTGGGACAGGAATGGCTACTCTGTCATGTCAGGGTTGGTCTGAAGCAGCACATGCTGGGTAAGTGGTTCTCCCTCTGCCTCCCAGGTGTCTGGTGTGGATTCCCTTTACTGTAAGCATATTTCATAATAGAAACAAGCACCTCTCATGAAAAGATAGCCAAGATGAACTAAATTGTGTATTGTATTACCATAAAAGACAAATATATACTTCACCTTTTTTTCTAATAAAGCACGTGTTACAAAGAAAAGATTAATAATAATAAGGTAACCAATAATACTTGAACAGAAACAATCATTGTTGTTCACTCGCTAAGTTGTGTCTGACTCTTTGCAACCCCATGGACTGCAGCACACCAGGTTTCCTTGTCCTTCACTATCTCCCATAGTTTGCTCAAGCTTATGTCCATTGAGTTGGTGATACCTTCAAACCATCTCATCTTCTGTCACCCCCTTCTCCTCCTGTCTTCAATCTTTCCCAGCATCAGGATCTTTTCCAATGAGTTGGCTCTTTGCATTAGGTGGCTAAAGTTTTTGAGCTTCAGCTTCAGCATCAGTCCTTCCAATGAACATTCAGGGTTGATTTCCTTTAAGATTGACTAATTTGATCCCCTTGCAGTCCAAGGGACTCTCAAGAGCCTTCTCCAATGCTGCAATTCAAAGGCATCAATTCTTCAGTGCTCAGGCTGCTTTATGGTCCAACTCTTACATCCATACATGACTACTGAAAAAACAATAGATTTGACTACATAGATCTTTGTCGGCAAAGTGATGTCTTTGCTTTTTAATGTGCTGGCTAGGTTAGTCATAGCTTTTCTTCCAAGGAGCAAACGTCTTTTAATTTTGTGGCTGAAGTCACTGTCTGCAGTGATTTTGGAGCCCAAGAAAGTAGTCTTGTTACTGCTTCCTCTTTTCCCTCTTCTATTTGCCATGAAGTGTTAGGACTAGATTCCATGGTTGTTTTTTGAATATTGAGTTTTAAGACATCTTTTTCACTCTCCTCTTTCACATTCATCAAGAGGCTCTTTAGTTTCTCTTCTGTTTATGCCATTAGGGTGGTATCATCTGCATATCTGAGGTTGTTGATATTTCTCCTGCAATCTTGATTCCAGCTTGTATAGAGTCTTGCCCTCCCTATTAATATTCAAGAATGTTAACACTAAACCCCATCTCAGCACAATATCAGGCTAATGGAATTTCTCCTCTAGGTGTATTTATCATATTCTGCAAATTAAATACTTATCTGAATTGTGAAAAATGACCATGTACTCTCAAGTGAAAGAGTCATCCAAAAGATTATTTCTATTTATTCATGTGGATTCATGACTTCTGATAGAATTCCCAACTGGTGTGCTCCCAGTGGGAAATAAGCATATCAAAATAATGATTCCCCTTATTTCCTGGAGCATCAGGACTTGGGTCACTTCTTCTGGGTCAACATGTTTCTTGTTATACACATATCATTGTCTTTGTGCCATGGTGAGACAGAAGTACAGAAGCACTGGCCATGGTAATATGGGCCATCAGATGGGTCTGAAATCCAATCAGATGGGGAGAATTGTGTGTGTAGCTAGGATTAGGCTCATTGAAATTCCTGAGAATGTGGAAGAAAGAAATGAGACTGGCTTCAAGGAAGGGATCTCTGTCTCACACAGAAATCTGCTCCCTCCCTCTTCAGAGTGTTGACTTTTTGCTTGGATACTATTTTTGTCTTCTACAGCTTCTGTTAACAGTTTGAGACAGCTGGCAATAAAAGATTCATACATTCATAAATAAATTTAAATATAAACTCTTGCATTGTATATATGTTAATATAATATAATATGTAAAATCCACTATGAAAGTGAAAGTTGCTCAGTTGTGTCCAATTCTCTGTGACCCTGTGGACTATACAGTTAATGGAATTCTCCAGGCTAGAATACTGGAGTGGGTAGCCTTTCCCTTCTCCAGAGAATCTTCCCAACCCAGGGACTGAACCCAGGTATCCCACATTGCAGGCAGATTCTTTACCAGCTGAGCCACAAGGAAAGCCCAATATCCACTATAAGGCTGGTTAGGGTATGACTTGTAAATAGAAATAAAGCTCTTATAAAAAGCCTATTTGAATTGCTTCAGAATTAAGGAGCATGAAATCTGAAGGACCTAATTTAGGAGCTTTTGAGAGCAACAGTTACAAGTTTTTAATAGGGACTCAGGGAAAAAGTATTGGTACAGCTCAAGTGGAGCCCTTCATTTTGATCTTACCTCTTCTTCCTAGGTTATCTGCCATGCTGGGTTGGTCATAAAAGGCCTTCACCTGGGGAGAGCCAAGCTATTGAAACTGGTGAATATTGTCCAATAAAATAATGTGTCTATGAAAAAGCTGTAATTTGAATTTTTTATAATTGACGTTTCAGATCTTTTTTCCTGACAACTACTGATGGCAAACCTAGTGACTTGACTTAAGATCACACACAGAAGGAAGGACCCCTCCCCATGAGAAAAAGGTATAGCAAGGTGGGATGCATTAGTTAATCCTATGGCTGTAAGAAATTGTTCAACTGAAAATATAATAGAAGGGAGGTTAGACAGACCTATATTTTTCCACTTATGATTGAAATATGTTCCTTCAGATTCCATGATTTTCACTCTGAATTTTATATTGACACCACAGCAGATGGGAAGAAACAGGAAAAGCAAATGTCTCTATCCAAATAATGCAGTTTGATTCACAAGGGCTCCTGGACACAGAATCACAGTTCTGGACATTTCCTTCTCCTTTCAGGCTCCCCTGCAAACAACTGTGTCTCTGAGATTCCCAGAGTACAGATTCTTCCTGTCTTTCTTCATGACCTGAAGTACCTTCCTGGGAAAACTTAGGACAACTGCTTACCCTCCTAGCTTACCATTTTCTTACCTATAAATGGAAATGAAAGTTCTTGCTTTTCTCATTCACAAATGGTTGTGAAGATCATCTGAGAAAACTTATATGGAAGAGCTGTGAAATGATAACCCAAGTCTCTGTGATATAGGCATTACTCTGCTAATGCATCCACCAAAGACATGCTGGGAACAGCTGCCCTGGGCAACAAAGTGTGGAGGTCCTGGGTTGGTGAGCAGGGGTGCTGGTTCTAAGAGGCACAGAACACCTGGTGCTAACTTGGATAAGCCATTTGACCTTCCCAGCCCAGCTCCCTTTTGGTCAAAATTTCCAGGAATTGTGATTGCTACCCCAAATTATTCATGTCATTCTCTGTTTCTCTGGCCTGTGAAATTCAGTTGTTAATCTCTTCTTCAAAGTTTCAATAAAGGATTCCCATGTTCTTCCCTGTGTTTCCCCAGAGCCTTGTGCAGATCACCATGGAACTGTATCCATCTGAGATCATAAACTCTGGAGGCATTGGCCCAAACTCTGTGAATCTGCATATCCTCAACTTTTGACCCCTTTTCATAGCAGGCTAGATACTAAGATAGATACTACACATAGATACTAAGTGCTGGTTGCATTCCTATCACCTGAAACTTTTCACCAGGGTATCATACTTTTCCTGATAAATATGTATGTCTAAATCAGCATCAATCAATGATTTGGGCTTCTATTCTACCTGCTGTGTTTTTAGACCAAGATCATTTCCCAAGATAAAATCACCTCATGGAACGATGTGATGCTCAAGTGAATGATTATGGAACTCTTATCGCAGTGCTGTGCATAGAGTAAACACCTGGTAAATGGCACCCCCTGTTGTTATAATCACTACTCCTTAAAATAGTCATCTTTATCATAATGTTAAAAAATTTAATGTATATCCAGAGGATAAAACAAACAAACAAACAAACACAAAAATATTCATGATTTAAAGTTGTTTATTATTAAAATTCTTCCCCTGATTTCTAGGAAATACCAAAAACTGGTTTTATCACATTTCTCTTCTTTTGTCTGTTCTTTATTGGGCATGCTGGTGAGCTCTGAAATTCCTTAAATAAGGTATTTAGAAGAAAAATTTAAGATAAATTAGGAGGCTCAAATAAGTAAAACTAATTTTCCTGGACGATAAATAGTTGGTGGTATGTTGGGAACAAGCTTAAGTATGTCCTAATGGCTCATGATGTAGACTCTCTGGCTCCATGGCTCAGGCTTTGTTTCCATCAAGCTCCTTTTCCTTTCCCTGTGCCTCAGTGTTTCCATCTGTAAAATGAGATAATACTAGTACTTGATTGGGCTATTGTGAGAAGTAATAAGCTAATACATGTCAAGTATTAAATGTGTAGCCCTGTACAGAGTCAGCACTCAGTAAATGTTAACTATGGATAGAAAACCAGCAAAGAAAAATTTCCACTTTAAAAGTCACATTTGCATCTTTTCCTCCTTTACTGGACACTAACTTTGTAATTAACCACTTCTTTATCCTTACCTGGGTAACTGAGGCTTCCGGTTTCCTTATCTGTGATGCCTGCTCATTCATCTCTAGTAATACCTACTGACTCATGATATTTTAGGGTTCAAGTCCTAGTCTCTCTGAACGTAAAATATTCTCTCATCTATTAAAATTAGTAATTCCTACCTTATAGACTACAAAGTGTATTAAAAGGGCTAATACCTAGAAGATTCTTAAGGTTTTGGGCACACAGCAATCACGTAATAAAGCTTCCCAGATGGCTAGTGGTAAAGAATTCACCTGGCAATGTAGGAGATGCAGGAGGCCCATTTGATTCTTAGGTGGGGAAGATCCCCTGGAGAAGGAAATGGCAACCCACTCCAGTATTCTTGCCTGGAAAATTCCATGGACAGAGGTGCCTGGAGGGCTGCAGTTCATGCAATCACAAAGAGTCAGACACAACTAAGCAACTGAGCACACACACATAATCTTGCAATAAATATCATTAGAACCACCTATAATTTTATTTGGATGGCAAAGCTATCTCTACTATTTCAATACATCTTTCAGGAAAAGAAGTTTAATCACAACAAAATAGTCTATTAAAGTTTATTTTTGAAAAGAGTCCTTGACAAAGAGTCTCCTACATCTATTTTTCACTCTTCTAGACATTCCTACAAGTGATTGGTGTGGTGGTTGTGGTGGTGGTGGTGATTCCTTGGATTGCTATACCTGTGATTCCCCTTGGCGTCATTTTCTTTTTTCTTCGGCGGTATTTCTTAGAGACGTCACGAGATGTGAAACGCCTGGAATGTTCAAGTGAGTACTGGAACTCTCAGGTTGGGATGGCAATGCAGGTTGGCTGCATTTATACCATAATTAACCACACCCCTGAAAACCTGCAGAATATATCTTTTTAAAAAAAATTTCTCCCTAAGTCAGCGTTGCTGCTGCTGCTGCTAAGTCGCTTCAGTTGTGTCCGACTCTTTGCGACCCCATAGACGGCAGCCGACCAGGCTCCCCTGTTCCTGGGATTCTCCAGGCAAGAATACTGGAGTGGGTTGTCATTTCCTTCTCCAATGCATGAAAGTGAAAAGTGAAAGTGAAGTCGCTCAGTCGTGTCCGACTCTTAGCGACCCCATGGACTGCAGCCTAGCAGGCTCCTCTGCCCATGGGATTTTCCAGGCAAGAGTACTGGAATGGGTTGCCATTGCCTTCTCCGCATGACAGTCTACTGCTACTGCTAAGTCACTTCAGTCGTGTCCGACTCTGTAGGACCCCATAGACAGCAGCCCACAAGGTTCCCCCGTCCCTGGGATTCTCCAGGCAAGAATACTGGAGTGGGTTGTCATTTCCTTCTCCTAAGTCAGCATTAGGTAATTATATATTATGGGCCCTGTTGAGTCAGTGTGACCCTTAAGCCAAGTTAAGCTGGTAGCAGGTCACCTGCAGCTTTGCATTTTAGCACAAGGACAAATGTGGACAGGGGCCATTTCTGTCTTGTTCATGACATCCTTCTGAACACAGAACAGCCACCCAGTAAACAGTGTTCCAAAAAATAATATGTTTCATCATGTTGGTACTATTGTAGAAGGAAAATAGGGAATTTTTCTTCCCTTAGAGTTACTAGAAATGACGAGGAAAGGCAAATATTAAGAAAAGGAAAGGAAGCATCAGGAAATGTACTCATACGTCAGAGGTGATAGTTTTAGAAAATACATTCTTTCACATACTCCTAAGATGGTAATTAAATTGTAGTTGTTAAATGTATTGAAAAGATAAGCCCTGTTATTTCCAGGTTTGCTCTTTATCATCACCAGTATTTGAGCTGATGTCACACTGTGGTCAGCCCTCCCCAAGGCTGTTCATATAAATGGTGCTGGAAATAATCCCTTCAGGAGGACCCAAGATGAGGATCTGTTTAGTAGACTTTTAGTTTATAACTCCATTCAGCTTCCTAGTTTTAGAATAATGAGGAACATTATTTTATGATTAATCATTCTATTCTTCAGGTTATCAGTTCAGTTCAATCACTCAGTCATGTCCGACTCTTGCGACCCCATGAATTACAGCACACCAGGCCTCCCAGTCCATCACCAGCTCCCGGAGTTCACTCAAACTCACGTCCATCGAGTCGGTGATGCCATCCAGCCATCTCATCCTCTGTCATCCCCTTCTCCTTCTGCCCCCAATCCCTCCCAGCATCAGAGTCTTTTCCAATGAGTCAACTCTTCGCATGAGGTGGCCAAAGTATTGGAGTTTCAGCTTTAGCATCATTCCTTCCAAAGAACACCCAGGACTAATCTCCCTTAGAATGGACTGGTTGGATCTCCTTGCAGTCCAAGGGACTCTCAAGAGTTTTTTCCAACACCACAGTTCAAAAGCATCAATTCTTCGGTGCTCAGCTTTCTTCACAGTCCAACTCTCACATCCATACATGACCACTGGAAAAACAGCCTTGACTAGATGGACCTTTGTTGGCAAAGTAATGTCCCCGCTTTTGAATATGCTATCTAGGTTGGTCGTGGAATAACTTTCCTTCCAAGGAGTAAGCGTCTTTTAATTTCATGGCTACAATCACCATCTACAGTGATTTTGGAGCCCAAAAAATAAAGTCTGACACTGTTTCCACTGTTTCCCCATCTATTTCTCATGAAGTGATGGGGCCAGATGACATGATCTTCGTTTTCTGAATGTTGAGCTTTATGCCAACATTTTCAGTCTCCTCTTTCAGTTTCATCAAGAAGCTTTTTAGTTCCTATTCACTTTCTGCCATAAGGGTGGTATCATCTGCATATCTGAGGTTATTGATATTTCTCCCAGCAATCTTGATTCCAGCTTGTGCTTCATCCAGCCCAGCACTTCTCATGATGTACTCTGCATATAAGTTAAATAAGCAGGGTGACAATATTCAGCCTTGATGTACTCCTTTTCCTATTTGGAACCAGTCTGTTGTTCCATGTCCAGTTCTAACTGTTGCTTCCTGACCTGCATACAGGTTTCTCAAGAGGCAGGTCAGGTGGTCTGGTATTCCCATCTCTTTCAGAATTTTCCACAGTTTATTGTGATCCACACAGTCAAAGGCTTTGGCATAATCAATAAAACAGAAATAGATGTTTTTCTGGAATTCTCTTGCTTTTTCGATGATCCAGCAGATGTTGGCAATTTGACCTCTGGTTCCTCTGCCTTTTCTAAAACCAGCTTGAACATCTGGAAGTTCACAGTTCACATATTGCTGAAGCCTAGCTTGAAGAATTTTGAGCATTACTTTACTAGTGTGTGAGATGAGTGCAATTGTGTGGTAGTTTGAGCATTCTTTGACATTGCCTTTCTTTGGGATTGGAAGGAAAACTGACCTTTTCCAGTCCTATGGCCACTGCTGAGTTTTCCGAATTTGCTGGCATATTGAGTGCAGCACTTTCACAGCATCATCTTTCAGGATTTGAAATAGCTCAACTGGAATTCCATCACCTCCACTAGCTTTGTTTGTAGTGATGCTTTCTAAGGCCCACTTGACTTCACATCCCAGGGTGTCTGGCTCTAGGTGAGTGATCACAGCATTGTGATTATCTTGGTCGTGAAGAGCTTTTTTTGTACAGTTCTTCTGTGTATTCTTGTCACCTCTACTTAATTTCTTCTGCTTCTGTTAGGTCCATACCATTTCTGTCCTTTATCAAACCATCTTTGCATGAAATGTTCCCTTGGTATCTCTAATTTTCTTGAAGAGATCTCTAGTCTTTTCCATTCTGCTGTTTTCCTCTATTTCTTTGCATTGATCGCCGAGGAAGACTTTCTTATCTCTCCTTGCTATTCTTTGGAACTCTGCATTCAGACGCTTATATCTTTCCTTTTCTCCTTTGCTTTTTGCTTCTCTTCTTTTCACACCTATTTGTAAGCCCTCCCCAGACAGCTATTTTGCTTTTTTGCATTTCTTTTCCATGGGGATGGTCTGGGTGTACTGTCTCCTGTACAATGTCAGGAACGTCATTCCATAGCTCATCAGGCACTCTATCAGATCTAGTCCCTTAAATCTGTTTCTCATGTCCACTGTATAATCATAAGGGATTTGATTTAGGTCATACCTGAATGGTCTAGTGGTTTTCCCTACTTTCTTCAATTTAAGTCTGAATTTGGCAGTAAGGAGTTCATGATCTGAGCCACAGTGTAATCACAGAGGATGAAATAATCCAGAACTTATCTCATCATTGATGCATAGATGTATTTCATCAATATTAAAACAAATAATTATAATGAAAGTAGAAATGTTAAATATTTTTAAAGAAGGTATAAGGACAGAAAATAAAGGAAGATGTTTGTGTCAGAAACCTTAACTATGGATATTTATTGTAATTTAATACCAACTTAACTCTAGAAACCCAGCCAAGAAGAAAAACATATTGAGTCTCATTCTTCTCTGTATCTACTAAGTGGAAAAATCTAAGTTAATCAAGACAAAGGACTTTTGGTGGTGAAATGTGTGTGTTTCATTTTCAATAATAAACTCTTGAGAGGCATTCATCCTGTGTATTTGCATAAAGTACACTTGGTGTCATAAATGCTGTAGAAAATTTCAGCCAAGAGAACCAGCTAAACTCCCATGAGGTCTGGGTTTTGGGAGGTGTTTGATTGGATTATGGAGCAGTAGAGTTCAGATGTGTGTGATATTTTGCTGATGTGATTCCGTAGGATGGTAAGACCTGGGAAAACAGAATAGAAGTGATGAGCTCCATACAGTCTTTTGTGTAGACAGGGCTTCAATCATTTTATGATTTGAAGTCAGTCATCAAATGGAGTCATTCAATAGTCTTGTTCAAAGCAGGTAGTTCCATTCAAAGAGGGATTGCTCCAGAAGGAATGTTTTTCAGAAATTTTTGCCTGGAGCATGGGTCACTTCCCATCCGCATGGAAGTGGAGAAAAGGGCAACTTCTGAGGCCCTTTTCAAAAAGCAGTACAGGATTTCACCTGTAGAGTCTGAGAACTTTTTGGCCCCATCCCTGTGGAGTATTTGGATTTTTTGCAACCTCATAGGCTGCAACAATGTTAGACAGTAAATTCAATCCAGATACCCCTCTTCCACACCTCAGGTAACCAAATGAGATGGCCTGTTGATTAGAACATTTATGTTCTCTCTCCAGGTTGTTGGTCTGTGCCATAAATAATGATACCACTTTTTTCTCTATGCAGTGACTAATCGTTTATCTTAAGGCCACTGCTGGAGCCACCAGGAAAAAGACATCTGATCGCTGTAACCAGAAAGCATAAGCCTACTTCATTCCTGTGTTCTGAAAAACTGCTAAAATGCTGAGGTTTATATTCAGATCAAGCTGCCTACCTTTCTGGAGCATTATGTTGAATTTTGTCCTCTTAGTGACAAATCTGCAGCTGATCATAATGGTTTTTCATTTTTATAGAACTGAGCATAACTATAATTCAAAACCAGGATGGCACTTCTTTGCATTTCTCTAGCCAAATCTATTCATTTGGCAGTGCCTGAATTATGAATCTGTATCAAATCCTATCTATAAGGATTCTGTGACCAACTAGCAATGTCTGCCAGGGACATTGCAAAGGGAGGTTTAGCACATGTGCCACATTTATTCAGATCATGGATCCTCAAGTCTGCTGTTTTAAGGCATTTTCATGCTGGATTCCCTGGGACTTTATTCAACCTAAGGTGCTTAGCATGATGTATGGTAATGGCTAAGGCTGTTGGATGTTAGCTAAGTAAGATTTGAGGGTTTTCTGAAGGTAAACAAAGTCTGGAGAAAAGTGCGTTTAGTCACGCATGGACATCCTTAAACCTGATTATTCTCCCTCTGAGACACTGCTGTTGTGATTAAAAGCACAGCCTTGGTAATAAGACAGAATTGGGTCTGACACTCAGCTCTACCACTTAGGTGAGTTAATTTACTTAATCTTGGGCAGGAAGTGCTCTTAATTCCTCGGTCTGGTTTTTCCTCTGTCACAGGTATACTAATACCTGCCTTCTGGGGCTCTCAGCATTTCTTGAATTGAAGCTTGTAAAATACTTGCTGTGCTGTGTTGTGCTTAGTTGCTCAGTCATATTGACTTTTTGTGACCCCATGGACTGTAGCTACCAGGCGCCTCTGTCCATAGGGATTCCAGTCAAGAATACTGGAGTGGGTTGCCATGCCCTCCTACGGGGGATCTTCCCAACCCAGGGACTGAATCAAGGTTTCCTGCCTTGCAGGTGGATTCTTTACCATTTGAGCCACCAGAGAAGCCCATGAATGCTTGAATGGGTAGCCTATCCCTTCTCCAGGGGATCTTCACAACCCAAGAATTAAACCATGGTCTCTTGCATTGCAGGCAAATTCTTTATCAGCTGAGCTGCCAGGGAAGCCCCAAAGTATTTGGTAGTGACTACCAAAGGCACCAGAACTTTGAACATGAGGGTATTTAAATTTTTTTATTTATTTGTTTTTGGTTGTGCTACGTCTTCGTTGGTATGTGGGCTTTTCTCTAGTTGTGGTATGGGGGCTTCTTACTGTGATGGCTTCTTTTGTTGAGGGGACACAGGCTCTATGAGGCTTGGGCTTCTAGCTTGTGAGCTCAGTATTTGTGGCTCTCAGGCTTGAGAGCACAGTCTCAATAATAATTGTGCATGAGTTTATTTGCTTTTTGGCATGTGGGATCTTCCCAGATCAGGGATTGAGCCCTTGTCTCCTGCACTGGCAGCAAGATTCTCATCCACAGAGCCACCAGGGAAGTCCAAATGTGAAGGAATTAAGAACATAGTAACAACTGGCAGTTCTCACATAGGTGAATGATAACCTGCAGCAAGGCTGCCACCCTGGGGTTTTTTCATGTGGTTCCCTGCCCCCGCCCCCAGCCCAGGGAAGATCTGCAGTCCAGGTGGAATGTGTCCCCAAGTGTCCTCAGGGTTGTGGAGACACAGCCGTATGTCATGTAAACTGTAGGGTTACATGCGTCTATGACTTCTGACTGATGTCATGGCTGTTTTATAGTCTGCTTCAGGATCTTGGGCTCGGTCTTTGTGGGGGAAAGGGTGTTATGTTGGGCAAGGTAAGACCAGAGCCTTGACATCCCCTTTCCTCATGTACTAGTTAATTTTCTTTGCAGACCCTCTGGTTCCCTCATTCTGGCATCCTGCTCACCCCTAGTGGGGTTTGAAAGAAACAGGATAGATTTTCACAGGTCAGCATTCCCTCTGGCCCACTGTAACCCTTGGGTATGAGGTGAGGTAGGTGATGGAGTGTTTTCTTCCCTGGTGTTCAAGGCTGAGATGACATCTAGTTTCTAAAATCAACCCCATCCTCCATCCCTGCTGGAGAGAATCAGCTGCACTTTGATCTCCTGGTGAGGGAGGCCATGCTGAAGAGTTCATTCCAGGACTCTCCCTGGGGGGACAGGCATGCCTACCTCCTGCTCAGAAGCCTTGTTTGTGATGAATAGTGTTGATGTCACATTTGCTCTGGAAATCACAGCCTGGTTCTAGTGAGTTTTCTGTGTTCTCTGGAGTTGGACTCTTGACATCCTCCTGACAGTGTGATGGGCCCAGAATTCACCTGTGTCATCGCTGTGAGCCCCCTGATTCCAGAATAATTGAGTTCTGGGGTCTGGTTGGGACACCTACTGGGAATGCAGAAAAGGCCTGAAGAGAGTTCTTAGCCTTTGTTATTTGGAGCATAAGCTCAGCCTTAAAAGTGCTGTTAAAAGTTTATATTGCTATTTTAAAAGTGTAAAGTTAAAGCTAAAATAAATACAATTAAATGTTACTCAATAGAATAAGGGTTTCCCAGGTGGTGCTAGTGGTAACAAACTCACCTACCAATGCAGGAGACTAAAGAGATGCCGGTTTGATCCCTGGGTTGGGAAGATCCCCTGGAGGAGGGCACAGCAATCCTCTCCAGTATTCTTGCCTGGGGAATCCCATGGACAGAGAAGCCTGGTGAACTGCAGTCTATAGGATTGCAGAGTCAGACATGATTGAAGCAACTTGCCATGCAATAGAATGAAGAGAGAGAACAGTGTGGATGCTGAAGTAAGACCACAGACATGTCCTTGGAAGGTCAGAAACACCATTGAACCACTTTAGGCTCTTTGCCTGAATTAGACACAAAGGGAAATGTTATATCATGTCCTGTTTCAAAGAAGGTTTTTTCCTTACAGCAATATTACAGCTGAGGGTCCCTAACAGTTAGGGTTCCTGATCAGATGTCCCAGGTAGAAAGAGCCACAGGGCCGAGTGGATGGTCAGCTAGGACCCAGCCCAGGCTGTCCTCCCCCCAGCACAGGGCTTCCCACCCTCTCTGAGCTCCAGTGTCTCAGAGGAGGAAGCCTGCTCCTTCCTTTCTTATATGATAGATCCAGGAATAATAAGCACAAGAGGAGTTCTGTGTCTTTGCCCATTTATACCCTGCCCCCCTACAGCCACTCCACCCCCGTGGAGCCTGTGTGTATGTCGATAATGACTGAACTGTCACCCAGACAGGCATTTGGATGCCAGGCTAAGGAGTGAAAACCTGAAAATAATTTGGAGTTTCTCCCCTTTGATTCTTTCCCCATCATTTTATATAATTTTTGAGGCCTCCTGCAAGATAAGCGACCTTAACTTCCCCTAAATGCCCAGATTTTACTAAGAGGTCTTTTTAGGAGATGTACAAGTAAGAAAGTGATGTCAGCATTTCCTGCTGATACAACACAAGTTATTACTCACCCCAGACAGAGATCACAGGCTCACTATCTGCCTCTAACAGCAGCAGGTTACAGCCTCATTCATGGTGGAAATGAGAACTGTAAGGGTCCTCCCTGGCTGGCAGCCTGCAGCCCACCTATTCCCTGATGGGCAGGTGCCTAACCCTGGTGCTTGTGGTCAATGGCCTCTTAGAGAAGATGGCAGGAAATGAATGGTCAGTGAAGGGACACCAGACCCCAAACCCACATGAAGTCACTCAAAGAGAATGATCACTAAGGGCACAGTTAGGTTTTATAAGGTATGTGAGTATCACATGCCACAGTGACCTCCAAATGCCAGAAAAAGCATTGAGCAGGTAGTTTTAAAAACCTGGATTAGATTCCCAGAGCAGAAGTCAAGACCATTCAGAGACACCTGGCTAAGCAAGTCCTGTGGGCACAAGAGCGGTGCAGTACCAGGTGTTCTGTGACCCGTGCAGAGACACCTGGTGCAGGTGCAGGGAGAGTCCCAGGATGGGGGAGATGGCAAACTGCTCCTCTTAACTCATCTTGCTCCTGTCCTATGTCTGGCTCTGGTTCAGCATAGGGATGTACTGGCTGTATCCTGGCTCTTAGGTTACTCATCTAAATTGGAGACAGCACACAGATAGCTCACCAAAATTCAGTGTGGTAAGAACTCTCAAAGAGAATTAAATTTAAAAATGTTATTGAATTGGGACTACCCTACTCATCCAGCATTTAAGAATCTGCCTTCCAATGCAGGGGACTTAGTCTTGATCCCTGATTGGTGAACTAGGATCATATATGTCACAGGGCAACTAATCCTGTGTGCCACAACTAGAGAGCCCATGTGCTGCAACTACTGAGCCCATGAGCTCTAGAGCCTGTGATCTAAAATAATGGAAGCCCATGCACTGCAACTAAAGAACGCTTGCATGCTGCAATGAAGACCCAGTGCAGTCAAAGAAAATGCTATTGAATCAAAAGTTTGTGAACAGTTTCCACCCAGAGAGATGTCAGTGAAGAATTTGGAGAGAGGCCATGTTTGAGGATTGTGATGAATGAGCTAGTAAAGAGTTTCAGTATCTAAATCTAGGTCAGATTTGAATTTGGTTAAAGATAGATTCAAGCTTCCCTGGTGGCTCAGTGGTAAAGAATCAGCCTGCACTGCAGGAGCCACAAGAGACACGGGTTCGATTCCTGGGTTGGGAAGATCCCCTGGAAAAGGGTATGGCAACCCACTCCAGTATTCTTTCCTAGAGAATCCTCTGTACAGAGGAGCCTGGTGGGCGAGTCCATAGGGTCGTGAAGAGTCAGACACAACTGAAAAGACTTCACATGCATGCACAAAGATAGATTTAAAGAGAATCTTTCATTTCTAGGTTGTTAAGTGAAGCTTGACGTGAGCAGGAGTTTGAGCGGCACATGGAGAATTCTCTCCAGAAAGGGCATCATCCCTTCTTCCCCAGGCAGCCCAACCAGGAATTCTAGTGCACTGTTTGGCAGAACGTGCAATCACAGCACACGGGAGGCTATGGGTTTCTTTGCATCCAGCCTCCCTGACTTTCTCTGTCGTGTGTCTGTCTCTGCTTCCCCAGCACAGAGCCCAGTGTTTTCCCACTTAGCATCTTCTCTCCAAGGACTCTGGACCATCCGGGCGTACAAAGCTGAGCAGAGGTTTCAGGAACTGTTCGACTCACACCAGGACTTGCATTCAGGTCTGTGAGTTTCTGGAGATGATTTCAAAGGATGGGATATGCTGTCGTCTGAGGCCTGACCCCCCTCTCAGGTGGTCTTGCTGGCCAGCACCTCTCTCTGTGCTGCCCCATGTTCCCCTTTGCACACCTGCCTCCCCCACCCCTTCCTCTCAGAACCCCGTCTGTGCTCCCCTTTTCCCTCTTCTCCCCAGACCAACTTCCATTGTCCTTCCATCACGGAGTCCTATAGCTTTCTGTCCCTTTAGGACAGGAGTCAGTATACTTTTTTTTTCAAACAATAGATAGTAAATATTTTAGACTTTGTGTGCCATTCTATCTCTGTTGTAACTTATCAACTTTGCTGTTGTAACACAAAAACAGGCAAAGATAATACATCAGCAAAAGCACATGACTGTGTTCCAATAAAACTTTATTTACAAAAGCACGTGATGGCCATTCTTGGCCCACAGGCTATCGTTTGTCAACTCTCTTTTCAGAGCATGCAGGGCAGCAGATTTCATTGAGATAAATCATTATCTAATTAACAGATTTTTAACTCACTTGGTTAATATTATTCTGAATATTGGTAATATTTTTCTCTAAGTAGAAATTTCAGAATTCCCTCTAGATCTGTAAAATCCTGGCCCATCTCTCCAATCTTTATTGTATCTTAAAGATAAAATGGCATTTTGAAAGTCACATGCAGATCCAGTTAGCTCATGGTTGTATAGACGCTGCCTCCTAAGAATAAACACTGTGCAGGGCCCTGTGGTAAGGTGGAGGTGCTGAAAACAGAGTGTGAGCTGTGCTCTCTGCTGTCAGAAAGCTGCGAACAATTGCTCCTGAGAAAGGATGAGCCTCATGTCAAGGCCTAGCACTGTAGGAAACGCACCAATGAAACCATTTTTCCATTTTCTCCATTGTGATCATATTACTGTTTATAACCTGTGAGTTGAATTTTTTTCTTATTGAAGTGTAGTTGATAAACAGTAGTATGTTAGTTTCAGATGTACAGCAAAATGATTCAGTTTTATATGTGCATTTTTTTTCAGATAATTTCCTATCATAAATTATTATAAGTTATTAAATATAGTTCCACAGAGTCCCTGGCTTGATTCTTCTGTGTCCCATATTATCTGGTATCAAAACAGCTTTTTGGAACCTTATGTTCCTTGGGTGTATAACTTTGCCACCCTACTTTGTGTAAAAATCTTCTGTAGCTCAACTGAGCAAAATGGTCTTTCTTGTTCAAAGCAGTTAACATGGTTTTTCTAACTTATTCATTATGCTTATTATGGTTCACAAATCCAGAGGCCTGGTTCTTGCTTTTGACTATAACCCGATGGTTCTCTTTGCGTCTGGATATCATCTATTTAATCTTCATCTGTCTTGTTGATTTTGGGTCCCTGCTTCTTTCACAAAGTAAGTATGGGTGTAAATAACTATTTATGGTGTGATTAAAATTTATAGCTGTATTTATAGTTATTATATTAAACTCTTGCTGCCTTGTCTAACAAGTACAGTTTGGTTCTAATGAATTGTATTAAAGCATTTGCAGCATGTGATTCCACAGTGTGGCCCATGTAGAGAGGTCATTTGGTCTTGTTGGGACCTTTTATTCTTTTCTCTTTCTTTGAATGAGTTGATGTCTACTCAGCGATAGCAAGCTGACCTTAGAAATTTCCTGGTAGTGTTTAGTAGTTGGATGGAGAGAACCAAATTTGCCGTAAAGCTTTTTGTCCAAGTTAGGATTTTAGATTTTGGCTTTAGGGCTACTTGGGTCTCTTGGTTGTAGGTGCTTGGTGCACGAGGATGAGAAAGATTCTCTGTAGCAAAGGACACCATCCTCATCGCTGTTTGGGTACCAGATGAGCAGGTGTTGGTGTAAATGTCATGAATTTACCAGCCCTAAATATTCTATAAGAACAATATTGAATCACAGTCTTTAATATGGAACAATGAGAATTTTATTTTAGTTTTAAAAGCACTGGCTTTTAGAAACCATTGCCTTGTTTTTCATGGTTTCCAACTATGGTTGCATTGGACATACAAAGTGACATTGCTTGATTGTTCTTGAAACCACAATGACAAAAGTCTTAATAATAACATTATTCCTCATTGTCTACTGTATATTGACAATGTTGAGATTAAGTTCATTTAAGTCTTTCTGAATTCATAGTGGTTTTAATTTTGGGTGAGGGAGGTTTTAATTGTATTGTGGACTCAATCAAATGATAGTAAAAGTATAAGTAATATTGTCATTATATGTTAATGATTTAAATATTATAAAGGAGTTAGCTTAATAAAGTGATAGAAGGAACTGGCCTCAAGGTCAAAAACAGGACTGACTTTTCCCCCCCTCTTCTTCCTCATTTAGCTTTGAATGTCGGGCAGCTTGGCCTGATACTGTCCTATGCCCTCAACGTCATGGTGGTGTTCCCATGGTGCATCAGGCTAAGCGTTGAAGTTGAGAATATGGTGATGTTTATCTTAACATTCTTAACCTTGTACTACTTCTTGCCATTAAAAAGTGTAAAAGGAATTCTTATGTAAAATATTAAAACTTGTTTTTACATCTAGCTTACAGAGGTTTTTATATCCTCCTCTATCTGTTTAAAGCTAATGTAAAAAAATATATCTTTTACTCAGTCTTATGTGTGTCATGTCAGCAGGTTTTTATTCATCACAAACTGTCTTCAAATGTAATAAATGTCTCTGTAGGAGGGAGGTTCTGAAATGTTGGAGAGAATATAAACCAGTTTGGGGACAGGTTGTTTATTATTGTTTCTTAACTGGTAATTGCTCATTATTGGTAAAAGAAGAATTCAATATTTTGTAGTTCTTTGTTTAATTGATAGATAGCTGTCCCCGCCTCATTTTAGCATTTATTCTTGTATGTGTTAAACACCTGAATATGCTGCTATCCCTCCTTTTTGGTAGAATAAGCCACCTCTCTGAATGTGCTATCAAAGATAAGTTATTTTTGTTTAGGAGGCCTTGGTCAGTATTTAAATTATATTCTCCTTTGAGTATTGCATATTGTCCCAAAGAGAGAAAAACAATAAAAATGCAATATTTGCATTTCTCTCTTCTAATAGAGTAGAAAGTGAGAAATTATTAAAATGAGGTTTGATGACCATCCAGTTCTACTCCTCTATAACACGTGGCCCTTTTATAACCACTGATTAGTGTTCATATATATTCTTTTCTTTGACAAAATTCTTTTTATTTAGATATGGAAAGTGAATAAATAAAATCTTTGCATTCATTTATCTAATTCTTTTAGTTTTAATAAAATGCTGAAGGAAGCAGCCCTAAGTGAAACTGTTATAGGATGATGAATAAGTTTGCAAATCATCAAAGGAGTCATCACACTCCTACTTCAGTCCTTCACAGATACTAAGACCTGGAATATTCTTAACCATATAAAAAGCAGATATAAAGATATAAAAACAGAACACCTTATTTACAGTCTCTGAACATCCATAAATAAAACCCTCTGCTCCTAACCCACATGATGTCATATATGTTTCAGATGATTTCAGTAGAAAGAGTGATAGAATATATAGAGCTTGAGCAAGAAGCACCCTGGGAACTCGAGTTTCGTCCACCACCAGACTGGCCCAACAATGGAATGATTGCCTTGAGCAATGTGAACTTCAAGTACAGCTCAGATGGGCCTCTGGTATTGAAGGATCTGACAACAGACATTAAACCAGGAGAAAAGGTTTGTTTAAGCCATTTGCCTTTTTAAAATTCAGCTGAAGATTTAGTGCCACATCTGCTGTTGACTTTCTTGTGTGTGCTGGGGGGACTCTTTGTTCTTCATGGGTGCAGATTAGATCAATGACACCACAGGTGAATCTCTCTTGAAAACTGACCAGGGGATGGGGATCCCAGTATTTCTTTCCCTTTGTTGTGAACTCCCTCATGGTGGTTGGAGGGTCCTGAGCTCCTGAACTATAACTTAGCCTGACCCAGGACACTATATTGACACCTGATTATTCATGTGGATTCTGAGAAGTCAGCCTTGACTCACTGTCTCTTAACTCTCCAATATCTCCTTTTTTCCCCATCCATTCTTCTTTGTATTTCTGAAATCTTCTCTTCTTCCTCTGATGCCCTTCAGCTATGGCCTCCTCCTCTGTTCTTTGAGCCTTCCCGTAGACTTGTCCTCCATTAACCCACACTCGACTGTCATCCTCCTGCCCTGCGCCCACAGACTGCTTCTTTCTTGAGCACAGATCTGATCCTTACTGGACTGGGTGAGCTGCTGCTGGAACCATAGGGCAGCCCTAGATCCATTCTAGCAGGGATTGTGTGGCCAGCTCAGAGACACCAGAGAAGAGCCCAGAATCAGTCAGGGGTGAAAAACCAGAGCCCTCCATGGAGGCAGAGTCTGGAGACTCAATCAGAGTTGATGAAAGCAAACCAAGAGGAGCAGGGAAGATTCCAGGTGGAAGATGGTAGAAAGACTTGTGACCTGGTCCTGTCAGCACCCATGTTTGCAAGTGATGTTCCTTTTCCATGCATCTTGAGGCTCTCAGCTGGGACCAGGGCAGAGTCTTGAAGAACAGACTAAACCAGAACAGACAAGGCAGTAGGCATCTCTTCCCCACCTACCTCTCCAGCCTCAAGTCCTCATGTTCACAAACTCCCCAACACTCAGGTTGTGTGTAGATTCTCCTAAAGTACCATATCCTCCCTGCTTCCCATGTGCACACATGGCCCTCTCTACTTCAGAGACCCTTCCCCTCTGTCATCTTCTGGTTAAAGCCTCCTCATTTTCTGAGTTAATTCTAATGTGTCTGCTTCCCAATTCCTCCTAATGTTGTATACCCTTAAGATAGCATTTATTGTACACGTGTGTACAAGTATCCATCAACAGGTGAATAGATAAATAAAATGTTACTCACTCACTCTCCCAGCCAGCAGTCCCTCAGCACCCTCTCTGTGCCCTGCAGAATGCCATTTTCTGAGGAACAGAGCTAAAAAGAAGATTCTCCCTGATCCATACAATGTAATATTATTCAGCCTTAAAAAGGAAGGAATTTCTGACCCATGGATAAACCTTGAGTACATCATACTAAATGAAATATGCCAGACACACAAGAAAAAAATACTATATAATTCTACTTTTATGGGGTTCCTAGAGTAGTCAAATTCCTAAACACAGAAAGTAGAATGATGGTCACCAAGGACAGAGGGATGGGAAGTAGGGAGTTATTGTTTAATGAGTATAGAATTTAAGTTCTACAAGACAAAGAATAAAAGGCAAAAAATATTCTGGAGGTTTGTTGCACAACAATATGAAAACTTAAGACTAAACTGTCAATTTAAATATAGTTAAATTGGCAAAGTGTATGTTATATGTATTTTACCACAATTAAAATAAAAGAAAGCATCGTCACATGCTTTGTAATTTTGAGTCTATATCCCAGAATACCCTAAGGCTTCTAAAGATCAGGGAACATCTTATTTTTAGCTCTGTTCCCCAGAAAGTGTTCTGCAGGGCACACAGAGTGCTGAGGGACTGCTGGCTGCGAGGTTGAGTGAATAATACATGGATAAGTGTAACCAGTAACCAAAACATACACACAGGGCAACTCATTGTAAGTAACCAGTTTCCTAGATGTGTTAAATACTTTAGGAACTGCTGTTTAAATCTCTATCTACCTCAGACCTACCTAGTGGACCGTAGCCATATTTAATGAATGATACCCTTGTGACTCTGTGTGACGCTATGGACTGCATCCCTCCAGGCTCCTCTGGTCATGGGATTTTCCAGGCAAAAATACTAGAATGGGTTGCCATTTCCTTCTCTAGGGGGTCTTCCCAACCCAGGGATCAAACAGAGGTCTCTTACCTCTACTTGCATTGGCAGGAGGATTCTTTACCACTAGCGCCACCTGGGAAGCCCTTGTGACATGAAAGAATATTAGATTTAATGCCCAAATGATATCCAGGGCCTGGAGGAGGACATGGCAACCTAGTTCAGTATTCTTGCCAGGAAAATCCCCATGTACAGAGGAACCTGGCGGGCTACAGTCCAGAGAGCAGCTTCAGTTAGTCACATGGCAAAAACTTGCTCCTAAGTATTTCCAGTTTCAGTGTAGGTTGGGAAAATAGTAATTGTACCTCATGATGCAATCCTGTCCTTAAAATCACCATAGGTGATGTTTGCTTACTAGCAGTTAAGTATGTCCATCAGATTTCTCATCATAAACATAATTCTGTCAATTTGCTCCTGTCTTAAATTTTGCCCAAAGACATCAAATATGAATTATCTATATCTTAGGGACATAACATATTTGTATTCTTCTACCTTAAAATTCTCAAATCATAGGACTATCTGAGCTTCTAAAATGTTTGAGGGATGATTGAATTTGGAGACTGAGTTAATAACTTCAGTTACTTGACTTTTGATTTGTGTCATGGTCCACTCACAGTATCACCATTAGTTTCATTTCTGTGTTTAAAGATTATAACCAGGCAGCATGTTCATGAGGTGATTTCACACCACCTGTGTACATCCTCAGGTTTCCTCTCCTGCTCACTTGTCCCAGGCCCCGTCACTCCTGGATACCCTTTTGTGTTGGATTTGATTGACTGAGGTTGCTGGGAGTGAGCCAGACCAGCAGAAATTGGGCTTTATTCTCTCCCTCATTTCCTCTGCTGTCCCAATTCCTGGAAGTTAGGGTAAATGGGAAAAATTAATAGGTATTATGCTGGTTTCTAATTTATAGAAGAAATAGTAAGCTAAAAATGAGGTAAATAGCACCTTAGGCTTCCTGCGTAGATATTGAACCTGGGTTGAGTTTTTCATTTAGATGATTTGATGGTTTATTTGATCATTTTAGAGAGTCCTAGGCTATTTTAAAGCATTTTTCAGCTCTAGAGGTAGACTGATATTGGTTTGTTATATTTTTTTCTTGCTCAGAGTTGTTACTTAGATAATACATTTTAATAGATGCTTACTAGACCTTGATATAATGTACAAATATGTTAGTTTCCTACATTTTCTCCTTGTTTATTTCCTCAGCAACTCCTCTCCCCACTCCCAAATTGTCCCACTTTCTTTACCAGCTTCCTAATTCCTCATGACTCAGACTGTGGTGCCAGGGTCAACAGCACCTGCATCTCCTGGAGCTTCTTAGAGATGAAGAATCCCATTCTCATCCAGAGTTCTTGACTCAGCATCAAATTTGAACAAGACCTCCTAGTAAAGTCCTTTCTCTCCCATAGACAGTGTTTGATGACTCATAACCCATAATTTCCATGAAACATTCTTTGACAGTTTGAAATTGAGCTCATGAATCACCCAAACCCCTCTTGTGTCTGAGCATGAGACTCTAGAAAGTTCTGTATCACCTACCACCCTACAGATTCATATTTATATTCTGCAAATCATGCCTTTACATTATAATCTAAGACTGTGTGATTCCACTGCATTTCTTTGCATCTTTTCAGTGAGTCTGTCTTCATTACAGGCAGTTTTCATCCTGCTCCAGCCTTCCCCACACCAGCCTCCTGCAGGGACTGGAGGGATTTCCCACAGGCTCAGTCCTGCCTGGACCTAGAATCAGAGACAGCCCTGCACAGCAGTGTATGTGCAGCTCTTTCACCACCTAATGGGATCAAAAATGAGTCTTGCTGCCCTAAGCAGTGCCTGCAGTCTGTTTGGCCTGTTTCCTGGGAAACCTTATGTCCCACTTAGCTGCAGGGTTCTTCCCCAGCCCACCTGTAGGTGCTGGTTTTTCCCACTTACAGCCTGCCCACCTGATCTCAGTCATTCTCTTTGTTCAGAGATTTTGTCCTTCTTGTCCCACCCACTACTTTATAGTCACCCGTATCCATAACTTGCTTAAACTCTCTGGCCATAGGATCTCCATGTTAGGTCTGTTCCTTTAACTGTAGCTACACCTCTCCCCACTTTCTCTGTTCTAGTTAGCCAGAGGGACATAATAGGGAGTCATGCCAACCAGGTGATAAAGAGGCCATCAGCAGAATGGAAAAGAACTTGACATATGTGGAATGAGTCCCATCCTTACACACTTAAAAACTTTATTATTTCAGGTGGACTAGTTAATCTAACTAAACTTTGATCGTCTCTTTTGCAAAATGGAGGTGACAGGACCTAATCTCTAAGGTAGTTGTACAACTTAAACAACATAACATACATAAAACACCCAGCATGGAGATCAGCATGCAGTACATGCTTGGACAAAGATAGCTGTCATTTTCATAAGGTGTAAAATGGCCATAATCACTTATGCTTTGTTTACTTATAAACTATCTCATGAAAATGAGCTTAGCCATTTGCAATTGTATTTATGGCTATAGAATCCTTATGCTGTGTCTGTTTCTCTGTCCAGCTTATCACATTCCTAGACAATATAGTAATAGATCTTTCATACATTTCTCCAGCCTGAGTTAAAAACTTCAGCTCCCTACAGAAGCCTCTTTTGCACAGGACACCATAGGTAATACAAAGGCAAATCCAATGCAGATCCTACTGTCAACATATACAGTCCAGTTGAAGAATAAGAAAAAGGCTGTATTAACTTTGTAAGAACTTTTATGGAAGTTTATTAAAAGATGGTATAACATCTGTTAGGGTTTAAACAAACCCCCATGAGGGGAGAAGTACAGAATTTCCAAGGAATTACACAGGTAAGAGAGGCTTTAGTGACTTGTGGTTAGAATTTTAGCAGGTGGAAATGTATTTGAAAGTCATTCCAGTAAGTGGGACATAAGCAAAACATGATGCTCTGATTCTGTGAATGAAGACCTAGGCACCTAGTATTCAGTTAAGTGAACTATCAGATGTATAACACACTTTCATGTCCAACTCCACAACTACCTAGTGACCCCAAGGAAACTGACTCATAGACGTGAAGAATGGAGAGGTCAGATATCCTGGGGTGGAGCAATGGGCACAGAACCGGCCTTCGTGAGGTTAATCTGAGAAGTGAGAGCATGTGCACCAGAGTGGGCAGACGTGAGAGGCAGGGAGACAGGAACTCTTGTGCCTCCAGGAAGATGTCCTGGGAATGTGATACCACATTTTGAAATCAAACTGATGTAAATTAAAACTAAGTTATAACACATGGGTTTGTGAATGTGCAGGGAAACAGCTGAAAGTAGAAATTGCTATCATATTTCTGGAGGTAGTTCGGCAGTACTTAAGAGTCTACTTTAAAAATGTTCATACCTGTTTCTTGGCAATTCCACATATGAGAACTTAAGAAAATAATGACAGTTGTTTGCAAAGATTTGGCTTCAAGGATATTTAACACACAGTTATTTATAATAGCAAAATATTAGAGACTGCCTAAATATTCACCAATAGGGGGTTTATTAAATAAATTATCACACATACTATAATATTATATAGTCATTAAAATAAATATTTTTAGTGAATATTAAATGAAAACAAATTGCAATATGTTCATATCTCTTTTTTTAATGAGTTTTTGTCTTCAACATACACACACATAGACACACAGACATCCAGAAAGAAAATACATCAGTATCTTAGGAATGGATTTATTGGCGTGCAGGGGTGATGACTAGTATTTATTTACTTTCTAGATTTATTTGCATTGATTATGATTAACAAAAAGATTTGTTTGGTTTTTTAAAAGCTAACACAGCCTGTTACTCACATAATGATTATGGTCATTAAAATAAGGGATTGAGTCATGAAACATTGCAGGTATAGAATCTGTAGGCCTTGGTACCATGCTGGAATCAGGGAAAACTGGAAATAAAGTGGACAGTTGAGCCTGGGAAAGAAGTAATGAGATTAAAGTAGGAAAGTCAGAAGAAGTGGCTGTTTTGTGGGGGCATTTGATGTTAATCATGTGGAGTTCAATGTATCAGTATGGAAATAGATCCGGGGGCAGATGTCAACAAGTTGGTGTGGTTGTCAGAGACCAAACCTGGCCTGGTTGGAAAAACAAAAAGGAGCAGTTGTAAAGCTGAGGTAAGACTGTTTCCAAGTACCTTTGGATTTAGGAATGTAAAATTACCGATATTGGTGACATTCCCCACAGGCACTTAGCAAAACCCTTTGGTGACCTGGTAAAGACTTCCAGACATAGCTTTGAAAACTGAACGGTAGAAATAGCCCAGGCCAGATTTTCTTTGAGTTGCCTTTTTCTTACTCTTCTTTTTGGAGTTTGTAGTTTATAGTCCTGCTCACACACATTCTTACAACACAGTTCTCACCTATGTCCCGATATGTTTTGATTCACATATGAGAACACCCAGAAATACAGGGATACCTGGTTTTATTGTGCTTGACTGATACTGCATTTTTTGCAAATTGAACGTTTGTGGCAACCCTGCCTCAAACTTGTGGATAAGTACCATTTTCCCTACAGAATTTGCTAATTTCATGTCTTTCGGTCACATTTTGATAATTCTCCCAATATTTCAAACTTATTATATTATTATATTTGTTATGATCTGTGATCAATGATCTTTTATGTTGCTGCTATAATTTGCCAGAGGCTCAGTTGATAGTTAGCATTTTTAAACAATAAAGTTTTTTTAAATTAAGATACTAATACTGTTTTTTAAGATGTAACACTATTCTCACATGACAGAATATAGTATAGCATACCATGACTGAGTGACTGAACTGAACTGAACTGAACTTTTATATAGATGGGAAAACTAAAAAAGTGTGACTTGTTTTATTGCAATACTTATGTTATTGCAGTGGTCTGGAACTGAACCTGCCATGTTGCCCAGATCAGCCCGTACAGAGAATATATAAGCTATTCATGTATGCAGAAGAACCTACCCATATGCAGAAAATGACCCATCAGTGTTAAAAAAATTAAGATAGAAAATTGGCTACAAAGATAAATCAACTAAAGCTACTTTTCTTACATGTAATCTCTCTAAAGATAAATTCCTTTTTGAAGTGCCATTATTGATCTTATAGGTTAAGCTTTGGAATTTTGAAGGTATTCAAATGAGAAAATATGTAAGGTTCCCAGAATATAATCAGTGCTCAGAAAGATTTAATTCTTCTCTGTTTAAAGCTGTGAATTTTCAATACTGGATGCTTGGGGCTGGTGCACTGGGACAACCCAGAGGGTTGGTACAGGGAGGGAGGAGGGAGGAGTGTTCAGGATGGGGAACACGTGTATACCTGTGGTGGATTCATGTTGATATATGGCAAAACCAATACAATATTGTAAAGTTAAAAAATAAAATAAAAAAATAAAAATTTACTAACTGAATTAATTTACAAATGATTGAAAGCATGTCTTATGCACATCATCAATTCAAATTCCTAAATAGAGAGAAAATCATCTTTTGAGAAGCTCTCACTAAGGAATCTGCAGTTATGCAAGCTCATTGCTATAAAAAAGCCAGTTTCTGCATACCTGCTTTTATTTATTTTTATTGAAGTATAGTTGATTTACAATGTTGTATTACTTTCAGGTGTATAGCAAGGGGATTCAGATGTATAGATTCTTTTTCCATATAGATTATTACAAAATACTGAGTATAGTTCCTTATGCTATATGGTGAAGTGAAGTTGCTCAGTCATGTCCTACTCTTTGTGACTCCATGAACTGTAGCCCACCAGGCTCCTCCATCCGTGGGATTTTTCCAGGCAAGGGTACTGGAGTGGGTTGCCATTTCCTTCTCCAGGGGATCCTCCCGACACAGGGATTGAATCCGGGTCTCCCACATTGTAGCCAGATGCTTTACCATCTGAACCACCAGGGAAGCTATAGGGTAGGACCTTTTTATTTTATATATGGTAATGTGTATGCGCTATGCTATATTTAGTCACTCAGTTGTGTCTGACTCTGAGACCCCATGATCTGTAGCCCGCTAGGCTCCTCTGTCCATGGGGATTCTCCAGGCAGGAATACTAGAGTGGGTTTCCATGCCTTCCTCCAGAAGAAGTGTGTATATGTTACTCCAAAATTCCTAATTTATTCCCCACCACTTTCCCCTTTGGTAACCATAAATTTGTTTTCTATGTCTGTGAGTCTCTTTCTGTTTTGTAAATAAGTTCATTTGTATCATTTTTTTAAGATTCCACATGTAAGTGATAACATGATATTTTCTTTGCCTTTGTCTGATTTACTTCACTTACTATAATCTCTTGGTCCATCCATGTTGCTGCAAATGGTAACATTTCATGACTTTTTATGGCTGAGTAGTATTCCCTTTGGAGAAGGAAATGGCAACCCACCCCAGTGTTCTTGCCTGGAGAATCCCAGGGATGGGGGAGCCTGGTGGGCTGCCGTCTATGGGGTCGCACAGAGTCGGACACGACTGAAGCGACTTAGCAGCAGTAGCAGTATTCCCTTTATATATGTATCACATCTTCTTTATCGATTCCTCTGTTAATGGACATTTAGTTTGCTCCCATGTCTAGGCTACTTTATATTGTGCTCTGCATGCATGTTTATAGCACACAGTGAAAAGCCAACTTTTATAATACAGTTTCATTCCTAACCAGCATTTTACCTGCATTATTGTGATTCTTTGATCTTATTTTTAATGTACTAATTTCTTTATGCCTTGGTTTTAAATAACCAGACTGATACTTGACATATATCTTTCCAAGGCTTAACTATAAGTATTAATTGGCTTGTAAAATGCCTTTTGAACTGTTCAGATGAGAGGTTCCATATAAATAGCAAATGTTGTTTGTGTTGTTGTTGATTTTATTATATGTGTTTTGCGTACTGGCTACTGTTTCAAGACACTGAGATGAGTATTTTGCAATTTTAAAATGATTCCTTTCAAGACAGAACATAACCAAGGCATTTAATACGTTGAAGTGATTTAGTTTCTCTATCAGAGAATATATGTGTGCTCAGTCGCTCAGTCGTTTCTGACTCTTTGCGACGCTATGGACTTTAGCCTGCCATTCTCCTGTGTCCATGGGATTCTCCAGGCAAGAATACTGGAATGGGTTGCCATTACCTACTCCAGGGAATTTTTCCAACCTAGGGATTGAACCACTTCATCGTTGACATCTCCTGCATTGGCAAGCAGGTTCTTTACCACCAGCACTACCTGGGAAGCCCAGAGAATAAGCCCTTTTAAATAATAGAACTCTGGGAAAATGTATACATATGTATATGTAACAGTTCTGATTTGATTTGTTGATATCTCTATGAAATTATCCACAAAATTCTCAAGGTTCAAGATATGCAGACAGTAGAAATAAAAACTAAAGATTTATTTCTTATGGAACTTCTGATTTTTTGTTGCTAGTAGATTGATTCTGTTATTTTTATTTTTTTTAAATTTTATTTTATTTTTAAACTTTACAATATTGTATTAGTTTTGCCAAATATCGAAATGAATCAGCCACAGGTATACCCGCATTCCCCATCCTGAACCCTCCTCCCTCCTCCCTCCCCTCCCCTCCCTCTGGGTCGTCCCAGTGCACCAGCCCCAAGCATCCAGTACCGTGCATCGAACCTGGACTGGCGACTCATTTCATACATGATATTATACATGTTTCAATGCTATTCTCCCAAATCTCCCCACCCTCTCCCTCTCCCACAGAGTCCATAAGACTGATCTATACATCTGTGTCTCTTTTGCTGTCTCGCATACAGGGTTATTGTTATCATCTTTCTAAATTCCATATATATGCATTAGTATACTGTATTGGTGTTTTTCTTTCTGGCTTACTTCACTCTGTATAATAGGCTCCGGTTTCATCCATCTCATTAGAACTGATTCAAATGTATTCTTTTTAATGGCTGAGTAATACTCCATTGTGTATATGTACCACAGCTTTCTTATACATTCATCTGCTGATGGGCATCTAGGTTGCTTCCATGTCCTGGCTATTATAAACAGTGCTGCAATGAACATTGGGGTACACATGTCTCTTTCCCTTCTGGTTTCCTCAGTGTGTATGCCCACCAGTGGGATTGCTGGATCATAAGGCAGTTCTACTTCCAGTTTTTTAAGGAATCTCCACACTGTTCTCCATAGTGGCTGTACTAGTTTGCATTCCCACCAACAGTGTAAGAGAGTTCCCTTTTCTCCACACCCTCTCCAGCACTTATTACTTGTAGACTTTTGGATTGCAGCCATTCTGACTGGTGTGAAATGGTACCTCATAGTGGTTTTGATTTGCATTTCTCTGATAATGAGTGATGTTGAGCATCTTTTCATGTGTTTGTTAGCCATCTGTATGTCTTCTTTGGAGAAATGTCTATTTAGATCTTTGGCCCATTTTTTGATTGGGTCATTTATTTTTCTGGAGTTGAGCTGTAGGAGTTGCTTGTATATTTTTGAGATTAGTTGTTTGTCAGTTGCTTCATTTGCTATTATTTTCTCCCATTCTAAAGGCTGCCTTTTCACCTTGCTAATAGTTTCCTTTGTTGTGCAGAAGCTTTTAAGTTTAATTAGGTCCCATTTGTTTATTTTTGCTTTTATTTCCAATATTCTGGGAGGTGGGTCATAGAGGATCCTGCTGTGATGTATGTGGGAGAGTGTTTTGCCTATGTTCTCCTCTAGGAGTTTTATAGTTTCTGGTCTTACGTTTAGATCTTTAATCCATTTTGAGTTTATTTTTGTGTAAGGTGTTAGAAAGTGTTCTAGTTTCATTCTTTTACAAGTGGTTGACCAGTTTTCCCAGCACCACTTGTTAAAGAGATTGTCTTTAATCCATTGTATATTCTTGCCTCCTTTGTCAAAGATAAGGTATCCATATGTGTGTGGATTTATCTCTGGGCTTTCTATTTTGTTCCATTGATCAATATTTCTGTCTTTGTGCCAGTACCATACTGTCTTGATAACTGTGGCTTTGTAGTAGAGCCTTAAGTCAGGTATGTTGATTCCTCCAGTTCCATTCTTCTTTCTCAAGATCACTTTGGCTATTCAAGGTTTTTTGTATTTCCATACAAATTGTGAAATTGTTTGTTCTAGCTCTGTGAAGAATACCGTTGGTAGCTTGATAGGGATTGCATTGAATCTATAAGTTGCTTTGGGTAGTATACTCATTTTCACTATATTGATTCTTCCAATCCATGAACATGGTATATTTCTCCATCTATTAGTGTCCTCTTTGATTTCTTTCACCAGTGTTTTATAGTTTTCTATATATAGGTCTTTAGTTTCTTTAGGTAGATATATTCCTAAGTATTTTATTCTTTTTGTTGCAATGGTGAATGGAATTGTTTCCTTAATTTCTCTATTTTCTCATTATTAGTGTATAGGAATGCAAGGGATTTCTGTGTGTTGATTTTATATCCGGCAACTTTACTATAATCATTGATTAGTTCTAGTAATTTTCTGGTGGAGTCTTTAGGGTTTTCTATGTAAAGGATCATGTCATCTGCAAACAGTGAGAGTTTTACTTCTTCTTTTCCAATTTGGATTCCTTTTATTTCTTTTTCTGCTCTGATTGCTGTGGTCAAAACTTCCAAAACTATGTAGAATGATTCTGTTATTTTTAACTCTTCTTTGGACCAGGGGATCTCAACCCGAAGACATTTGTCAATGTCTGACATTTTTGGTTGACAGTTTAGGGGTGCTTCTGGCCTCTAATGGGTAGAGTCCATGGCTACTGCTAAACATCCTACAATACACAGGACAGCCTCCCACCCCATAACAATGAAGTATTTAAACAAAAATGTCAATAGTGCCATGGTTGAAAAATGTATAGACTATATTCAATATAGAGCTTTTAAAGTTCAACTTCAAGCACCAGGGTTTCTCCCAGGATTGTTGCATGTTGTTAGTTCTTAATCCCTTCTGGATCTCTTCACAGGTTGGCATCGTGGGAAGAACAGGAGCTGGAAAAAGTTCTTTCATTGCTGCCCTCTTTAGATTGTCAGAGCCTGAAGGTAGAGTTTGGATTGATAAGATCTTGATAACCGAAATTGGACTTCATGATTTAAGGAAGAAAATGTCAATCATACCTCAAGTATGTACATCAGAATATTCTCACATGTTCTTTTAATCCAGTATCTAAGTTTAATTGCTTTTAATTTGATTGATTTTAAAAATGAATGAAACGGTTAATATTCCACCCCCTCCCCACCCCAGTAGAGCATATTTTTAACAGCAGGTATTTTCAACAGATACTTTAATCAGAAACCAGGTTTTGTTGTCTGTTCTTTTGGTTTGTATATATGTGATTTAATAACTTATCCAGATAGATTTCTAGACTCAAAACTTTGCCAGATGCCACAATCTTATCCACTGATAACACACAATTCTGAGAACAATATGATAAATGATTTAGCACTGGAACACAGGTTGTGTCTTACTGATGGAATTTTGCTATGGGAAATAAAGTTAACTTTTTAAAGATGATTATCTCAAAATGGATTAAAGATCTAAACGTAAGACCAAAAACTATAAAACTCCTAGAGGAAAACATAGGCAAAACACTCTCCCACATACATCACAGCAGGATCCTCTATGACCCACCTCCCAGAATATTGGAAATAAAAGCAAAAATAAACAAATGGGACCTAATTAAACTTAAAAGCTTCTGCACAACAAAGGAAACTATAAGCAAGGTGAAAAGACAGCCTTCAGAATGGGAGAAAATAATAGCAAATGAAGCAACTGACAACTAATTTCAAAAATATACAAGCAACTCCTACAGCTCAATTCCAGAAAAATAAATGACTCAATCTAAAAATGGGCCAAAGAACTAAATAGACATTTCTCCAAAGAAGACATACAGATGGCTAACAAACACATGAAAAGGTGCTCAACATCACTCATTATCAGAGAAATGCAAATCAAAACCACAGTGGGACACTATTTCACGCCAGTCAGAATGGCTGCTATCCAGAAGTCTACAAGCAATAAATGCTGGAGAGTATGTGGAGAAAAGGGAACCCTCCTACAATGTTGGTGGGAATGAATGCAAACTAGTACAGCCACTATGGAGAACAGTGTGGAGATTCCTTTAAAAACTGGAAATAGAAGAACTGCCTTATGACCCAGCAATCCCACTGGTGGGCATACACACTGAGGAAACCAGAATTGAAAGAGACACGTGTACCCCAATGTTCATCACAGCACTGTTTATAATAGCCAGGACTTGGAAACAACCTAGATGTCCATCAGTAGATGAATGGAAAAGAAAGCGGGGGTACATATACACAATGGAGTATTACTCAGCCATTAAAAAGAATACATTTGAATTAGTTCTAATGAGGTGGATGAAACTGGAGCCTATTATACAGAGTGAAGCAAGCCAGAAAGAAAAACACCAATACAGTATACTAACGCATATATATGGAATTTAGAAAGATGGTAACAATAACCCTGTATGCAAGACAGCAAAAGAGACACAGATGTATAGAACAGTCTTTTGGACTCTGTGAGAGAGGGAGAGGGTGGGGTCATTTGGGAGAATGGCATTGAAACATGTATAATATCATATAAGAAATGAATCACCATTCCAGGTTCAATGCAGGATACAGGATGCTTGGGGCTGGTACACTGGGATGACCCAGAGGTATGATATGGGGAGGGATTGGGAGGGGGGTTCAGGATGGGGAACATGTGTATACCCATGGCGGATTCATGTTGATGTAGGTCAAAACCAATACAATATTTTAATTAGCCTCCAATTAAAATAAATTTAAATTAAAAATAAATAAATAAAGGTGATTATCTCCCTGCAGGGCTTTTTGTGAAACTGTGGGGCTTTAAGAATTACAGAGTGTGTGGATGCTTTGGGGAGACTTTAATAAATGAATGATTAATAAAAGATTTTAATGAGGCAAGCAAATCATTTCAGCATTCTTGCATTGAGAACCCAATGAACAGTATGAAAAGGCAAAAAGATATGACACTGAAAGATGAACCCCTCAGGTCAGTAGATTTCCAATATGCTACTGCAGAAGAGTGGAAGAATAGCTCCAGAAGGAATAAAGAGGCTGAACCAAAGTGGAAGCAACACCCAGTTGTGGATGTGTCTGGTGGTAAAAGTAAAGTCTGATGCTGTAAAGAACAGTATTGCATAGGAACCTGGAATGTTAGGTTCATGAATCAAGGTAAATTGGAAGTGGTCAAACAGGAGATGGCAAGAGTGAACATCAACATTTTAGAAATCAGTGAACTAAAATGGATGGGAATAGGTGAATTTAATTCAGATGAACATTATATCTACTGCTGTGGGCAAGAATCTCTTAGAAGACATGGAGTAGCCTTCATAATCAACAGAAGAGTCTGAAATGCAGTACTTGGTTGCAATCTCAAAAATGACAGAATGTTCTTGGTTTGTTTCCAAGGCAAACCATTCTACATCACAGTAATCCAAGTCTATGCCCTAATCACTAATGCTGAAGAAGGTGAAGCTGAATGGTTCTATGAAGACCTACAAGACTTTCTAGAACTAATACCAAAAAAAAAAAAAAAAGTCCTTTTCATCAAAATCATTGCAGATGGTGGCTGCAGCCATGAAATTAAAAGACACTTGCTCCTTGGAAGAAAAACTATGACAAACCGAGACAGCATATTAAAAAGCAGAGACATCACTTTGCTGACAAAGGTCTGTATAGACAAAGTTATGGTTTTCCTAGTAGTCATGCACAGATATGAGAGTTGAACCGTAAAGAAGGATGAGTACTGAAGATTTGATGCTTTCAAACTGTGGTGCTGGAGAAGATGCTTGAGAGTCTCTTCAACAACAAGATCAAGCCAATCAATCTTAAAGGAAATCAACTCTGAATATTCATTGGAAGGACCGATGCCAAAATTGAAGCACCAATACTTTGGCCATTTGATATGAAGAACTGACTCTTTAGAAAAGACTTTGATGCTGGGAAAGATTGCAGGAAGGAGGAAAAGGGGTGACAGAGGATGAGATGGTTGGATGGCATCATTGACCCAGTGGACATGAGTTTGAGCAAACTCTGGGAGATAGTGAAGATAGTGAAAGCCTGGCGTGCTGCAGTCTATGGGATCGCAAAGAGTCAGACACAACTTAGTGACTGAACAACAACAGCAACAAGCAGGCAAGCAGTAAAGAATAGTGAAGAAGAATATGGGATATGGTATTCCATCTCTGTGCACCTCAATTTTCTCTCCCTTACAAGGCAGCTAACAAGTACCAACTCCTTGAACTATTGTGAGGACTTAATAGGTCTGTGTATGGAATGCTTCATATAAAACCAGTATCTGGCTGCTGTGATCATGGAAAGTTGAATTGACCATTTCTTCTTGGTCTCTGATTCTGTTTTCCTTTGTTCTGCTTCTTAAAGAAGTATAATTTTGAGGAAATATCTTGGCGATTCTCTAGAATGTAACAAAAGTAAATAAGTATAGATCAAAACAGGATGATATTTCTAGTGCTATGTCCTTCACTTGAACAGTATCAGTTTAGAAACAAGTTTATTTACTTATGTGTCATGGACTAATAAATGTCAGAAGATACTAAAAATCTTAGCCCTCCCCAGCCAAGAGTCCTTTCTCTTCACAACATCTTGCTGACTACAGAGATGGAGAAAGTCTGTTGACTTGATTACTTAAAGTTACTTGTCTGAGTGCAAAAAGCTTATATCCCCCTTCCCCAAAGGAGTAGGAAGCAGTGATGCTTGTACCTCAACACCCTGATTTAGGGAACCTAGGAAGCTGAGAGGAGATTCTGCAGAGGGGGAGCCCAAGGCTGTTTCTTTGAGTTGTCCCGCTCAGGTGAGCCAGGCCCACACCATCTTCCCTGGCTCCCTGCTCCCTGTGATCCTGGGAGCAGCAGTGAGCTTCTGGGATCATCTCTCTCTCTCTCTCTCTCTCTCTCTCTCTCTCTCTCTCTGTCTCTCTCCCCTCTAGGCTCATCCCCCTCACTGTTGACCCCACCATGAGCAAGTCAGAATGGGGGGAGATGTGATAGCACCAAGGGCCTGCATAGGAGCTAGAGGCAGGGAAATGGTGTCAATAGAGCATCAATCCTGGAGTCATGGGGGGTAGCCGGAAGGTTTCAGAAACAAATACTATATTCTTAAGAAAGTACTCCTCAATTTGTGTTCAAAATTTCAGGAATAAGTAAAAACTGAAAGCACTTCCTAGATACTTTCCTTAAACAAAAGGGGGCTGAAGTGTATGCATCCTTTATGCTCATGATGTGAAGTAGTTATGTTCCCCAGAAAGAACACTGTGGAGTGATTACATTCAAGTAGTAGCTGCTTATCTAAAAGAACCTAAAAAATGGATTTCAAAACTTCTTTGGATGACACTGCACCTAGAGACCCTTATGCTGTTGGCACAAAGAAAAAATTTTTTTAATTTTAATTTTTTTACTTTATAATATTGTATTGGTTTTGCCATACATGGAAGCAACCTAGATGTCCATCAGCAGATGAATGGATAAGAAAGCTGGGGTACATATACACAATGGATTATTACTCAGCCATTAAAAAGAATATATTTGAATTAGTTCTAATGAGGTTGAAGAGTTGAAGAGAGATTCCTTGCAAATTGAGTGTTTATGATTACAGACCAAGGGTTGGCACAGATCAGCACAGATCTGTTTATTATTAAACATTCATTTTTATATGTTATAGATTTTTGAAATATCAAGGCAAAAGTTAGGTATTTTTTTTAAATAGCCCACTCTGCTCTTTTGATATTTCTATTTCCTGAGTTTTCTCCAGTAGGTTAAAAGAGGTAAATCAGAGCTGTCTCTCTCTAAGACATCCCAAATTACCTGGCTTTCTTTCCCCTTTTTTCCTCATTGAGAACAAAACTCAGAACATGTGGATGTTCTATTACTAGACTCTAGACCAATGCAGTCAGAAGTCTTTGTTAAATCCCTTTGAACTGCTCCCTGGAGCTACCAAAAGAGAACTTTACAGGACTTATATTCATTTCTTTTGCTGGCAAACAATACTCTTTCTTCTGAATATGGATGATGATCAGTTCATTTAGAACTGCAGTTAAGTTCTACTGCAGATGTTTATTCTAGCTGCTGCTAAGTCTCTTCAGTTGTGTCTGACTCTTTGTGACCCCATGGACTGTAGTCTGCCAGGCTCCTCTGCCCATGGGATTCTCCAGGCAAGAATACTGGAGTGCCATTTCCTCCTCCAAGGGATCTTCCTGAGCCAGGGATTAAATTTGTTTAGAGGCTACAGGATTACAAAAAAAAAAAAAAAAAAAAGAAGAAGAAGCAAACTAAGATTTTAAAACAACTCTGGGTCCTTATTCTTGAAACAGGGAGATGAGCTGCACCTTAAAGGTTCTCAGATTAGAAATGAGGACAGAGCTTTTAGGACTCAAGGGAGCAGCAGCTATAGTTACGCTTCATAAACATTAGTGGAGGGCAGTTTCCTGGTTTGGGACTGAAATCATTAAAACTGTTGTTCCGTATCTGCCCCATTTGTAACCACTTGTATGATTTTTGTCTGGGTCCCAGGCTGTTTTAAGCATCAGATTAGTGGGCAGGGCTTCTTTGTAAGATAATGAGAGTCTTATCTTCCAGGAGCATATAAAAAGGTCCAGTAAGACTGAGGTTTTCAGGCTTGCAGTTGTGTTGAGGGATTATTAATTTGCTACACTAAATGCTCTGATTCAGAGTGGCCATTTTTGTGTCACATGTCTAATATGAACTTACAGTAGTAAGAAGGGAAAAATTACTACTAAATATGGTATGAAGAGTTACATTTAAAAACTATCAACTTTATACCATGATGAAAAACAGGTTTGAAGCTAGTACTCCATTTAAAACGCTATATTGATGAAGAGCATTTGTTTCCCTGATTCTGCTGTGCCAGCTAACTCTTATTGTTGTTGTTCAGTTGTTATGTGCAACACTTTGCAACGTCATGGACTGTAGCACACCAGGCTCCTTTAACTGTTTAATTCTTATTAAATGAGATTTAATTGTGTACCTTCAGAAAGAATATACTTAGGCCAACAAATTTAGTATATATATAAGCATTTTTTATGTTCTACTGTAAATCTCTACACTGAAGTGTTCTGCCTGTACACATCTTTATAATGATTATTTATAAGTTTATTTACTTCATTGCCTAGAGGTACTGTGGTACCTGATACTGTAATAATAATATCTGTTTTTATTACTTTGATCCTTATCTGCCCTTGCATATGTGTCTCCTGTGAGCACTTTTACAGTCAGTTCCACAATTCATGTTTTAATAGATAATTCTTTTTATTCAATAAGCTTTGATGAAAATTTTACTGATTTTGAGATATATATTTGGCATGTAGAACAAAGGGAAATACTCTTATTTACTAAACTCTGTTCTTCCATATACTACAGCTAAATGAGCATGCATAATCTCCCCAAATAGCCTTTTAAACTGGCAGTATAGATGTAAGTGGGTGCCCATATTGCAATGGGAAATGCTTAAATTTAATTTTTAGTTTTAGTTGCTCAGTCTCAGCAAGGAGAGATAAGAAAGCCTTCCTCACTGATCAGTGCAAAGAAATAGAGGAAAACAATAGAATGGGAAAGACTAGAGATCTCTTCAAGAAAATTAGAGATACTGAGGGAACATTTCATGCAAAGATGGGCACAATAAAGGACAGAAATGGTAGGGACCTAACAGAAGCAGAAGATATTAAGAAGAGGTGGCAAGAATACACAGAAGAACTATACAAAAAAGATCTTCATGACACAAATAATCACAATGGTGTGATATCCCACCTAGAGCCAGACATCATGGTGTGAAGTTAAGTGGACCTTAGGAAGCATCATTATGAACGAAGTTAGTGGAGGTGATGGATGGAATTCCAGTTGAGCTATTTCAAATCCTAAAAGATGATGCTGTTAGAGTGCTGCACTCAATATGCCAACAAATTTGGAAAACTCAGCAGTGGCCACAGGACTGGAAAAGGTCAGTTTTCATTCAAATTCAAAGAAAGGCAATGACAAAGAATGTTCATACTACTGCACAATTGCACTCATCTCACATGCTAGCAAAGTAATGCTCAAAATTCTCCAAGTCAGGCTTTGACAGTAAGTAAACTGTGAAATTATAGATGTTCAAGCTGGATTTAGAAAAGGCAGAGGAACCAGAGATCAAATGCCAGCATCTGTTGGATCATTGAAAAAGCAAAAGAGTTCCAGAAAAACATCTGCTTTATTGACTATGCCAAAACCTTTCATTGTGTGGATCACAACAAACTCTGGAAAATTCTTAAAGAAATGGGAATACCAGACCACCTTACTAGCCTCCAGAGAAATCTGTATGCAGGTCAGAAAGCAACAGTTAGAACTGGACATGGAACAACAGATTGGTTCCAAATCAGGAAAGGAGTATGTCAAGGTTATATATTGTCACCCTGCTTATTTAACTTATATGCAGAGTATATCATGAAAAATGCTGGGCTGGATGAAGCACAAGCTGGAATGAAGATTGCCAGGAGAAATATCAATAACCTCAGATATGCAGATGACACCACCCTTAGGGCAGAAAGCAAAGAAGAGCTAAAGCAGCCCTTGATGAAAGTGAAAAAGGAGAGTGAAAAAGTTGGCTTAAAATTCAACATTCAGAAAACTAAGATCATGACATCTGATCCTATCACTTCATGACAAATAGATGGGGAAACAATGGAAACAGTGAGAGACTTTATTTTTGGGGCTCCAGAATCACTGCAGATGGTGATTACAGCCATGAAACTAAAAGACACTTTCTCCTTGAAAGAAAAGCTATGACCAACCTAGACAGCATATTAAAAAGCAGAGACATGACTTTGCCAACAAAGGTCTGTCTAGTCAAAGCTATGGTTTTTCCAGTGATTATGTATAGATGTGAAAGTTGGAGTATAAAGAAATCTGAACATAGAAGAATTGATGCTTTTAAACTGTGGTGTTGTAGATGACTCTTGAGAGTCCCTTGGACTGCAAGGACATCAAACCAGTCCATCCTAAAGGAAATCAGTCCTGGATATTCATTGGAAAGAAGCTGGAACTCCAATACTGTGGCCACCTGATGTGAAGAGTTGACTTATTTGAAAAGACCCTGATGCTGGGAAAGATTGAAGGCAGGAAGAGAAGGGCATGACAGAGGATGAGATGGTTGGATTGCATCACTGACTCGATGGACATGAGTTTGAGTAAGCTCTGGTAGTTGGTGAAGGACAGGGAAGCCTGGTGTTTTGCAGCAGTCCATGAGGTCACAAAGAGTTGGACATGACTGAGTGATTGAACTGAATTGAACTGATTTGCAACCTTACTATTAATGATTGTAGTAAATTTTGCTTTTTTTTTTTTTGCATTTTAAATATGTTCTCTAAAAATTGGAATGAAATGAAAAGAGATTGCAGTAATAACATTCTATATTTTGTTGTATTTAGGACCCTATTGTGTTCACTGGAACAATGAGGAAAAATCTGGATCCCTTTAATAAGCATACAGATGAGGAACTATGGAATGTCTTAGAAGAGGTAATTTATTAAATATGATAAACTTGTTAGCATCAATATCTCATGTGTGTACATTTAAAAGCATTGTAGGTAATTAAGTGAGCTTAACAGTTTAATTGACTTCATTTACCTCCTAGAAGAACATTGATGACATGGATGTACTTAAAATATGTTTATGATGCAACAAGTAAATACGAAAACCAACAGTATAATTCATCATTTCCATTTTACCTTTTTCCCTAGAACCCAAAGCAATTAGATACATTACATTTCTTGCCCTTCTGTTCAGTTCAGTTCAGTTGCTCAGTCGTGTCTGACTCTTTGCAACCCCATGAATCACAGGAGGCCAGGCCTCCCTGTCCATCACCAACTCCTGGAGTTCACTCAAACTCATGTCCATTGAATCAGTGATGCCATCCAGCCATCTCATCCTCTGTCGTCCCCTTCTCCTCCTGCCCCCAATCCCTCCCAGCATCAGGGTCTTTTCAAATGAGTCAACTCTTCGCATGAGGTGGCCAAAGTATTGGAGTTTCAGCTTCAACATCAGTCCTTCCAATGAACACTCAGGACTGATCTCCTTTAGGATGGACTGGTTGGATCTCCTTGCAGTCCAAGGGACTCTCAGGAGTCTTCCCCAACACCACAGTTCAAAAGCATCAATTCTTCGGCACTCAGCTTTCTTCACAGTCCAACTCTCACATCCATACATGACCATTGGAAAAACCATAGCCTTGACTAGATGGATTTTTGTTGGCAAAGTAATATCTCTGCTTTTGAATATGCTATCTAGGTTGGTCATAACTTTCCTTCCAAGGAGTAAGCGTCTTTTAATTTCATGGCTGCAGTCACCATCTGCAGTGATTTTGGAGCCCCAAAAAACAAAGTCTGACACTGTTTCCACTGTTTTCCCATCTATTTCCCATGAAGTGTTGGGGCCAGATGCCATGATCTTAGTTTTCTGAATGTTGAGCTTTAAGCCAACTTTTTCACTTTCCTCTTTTTTGCCCTTAGTAGAACACTAAACCAGGTGGTAAAATTATGTGTTCAAATTCTCCTAGTGACCTAGTGAATTAATTACCTTAATTTGCAACATTTATTTTTATTCCTTTGATCTTAGGAAATATCTACTATATGGCAATATCAGTTGTTTTTCATTGTTAACAGAAAGATAAATGAGATCATGCGAGTAACATGGTATGAAATTTCATAAGAAAGAGTTTATCAAAGGTATATTATACATTTGAAAAGTGATAATTATTTGTTAGCAGCTGCATCATTCAATGCTGCAGAGCATATGCTGGTCACAGAACTCTGGAGCTTTTGCTGAGGCTTTGTACTAAGTTCATTTCTAGAGGATTTTCTATTATTTATGTCATATTTCTCTTTGGCCCACTACTTTGGATCTCCTCGGTCTTGCATGAAAAGGGTTTTGACTGTTAAGGTGCTCTTTTTTTTTTTTTAAATGTTAATTATTTTTGTGGATTTTCCCTAATTTTGCAAATTTATTCTAAGGTACTGATGGCAGAAACTCTACCTATACTTCTAAATAATAGGCAGACTTCTAGGCTCTTATAGAAAATACCTAGCCAGGTCTTTTACCTTGAAAAAGTATGTGTTGCACAAATAGGCACTGAATATTTGCTTTCTCTTATTTTAGAGAATTATATCTTTTTTTTTTTGTCAAAAATACCAGAAAGCAATTGCTCACATTGTTGTTTTGCATCAGTGTTTTTATCTTTTGGTGTCACTCTTCCAGGGATAGCACTCAGATGTGTAGTTCATAGAGGGCCTTTGACTATGAGTCAACAGATTTGGAGGTCTGAGAATTTCCTGCCAGTAATTCTGGTTTCTGAAGGTTGTCAGCACTGGGTCTTTACACACCCACCCTGCTTTCCAGCGATTGTGGTAATTTTATTTTCCTAAATCAGGCTGTTACTTCACCTTATCCTAATTGGAAAACAGTGGGCCTCTGATTCATTTAAGTTTTTAAGTCTTTCTACAGTGAAATTCTAGAAGAAAAGAGGTGGGGAGAACAATAAACCTCTAAGTGTAAATAAAGGTAGGATGATAGACTGTTCTCGTGGTCATAGGATGCATTTACTGGTGAAATTGGGACACTGGTATATCCCTGTTTATTTCTGAGCTTGAGATCTCTCTTCAGAGATTATCAGAAAAATTACTTAAAAAATTTTTTTTAATTAATTTTATCTTATTTTTAAACTTTACATAATTGTATTAGTTTTGCCAAATATCAAAATGAATCCACCACAGGTATACATGTGTTCCACATCCTGAACCCTCCTCCCTCCTCCCTCCCCATACCATCCCTCTGGGTCGTCCCAGTGCACTAGCCCCAAGCATCCAGTATCGTGCATTGAACCTGGACTGGCATCTCGTTTCATACATGATATTTTACATGTTTCAATGCCATTCTCCCAAATCTTCCCACCCTCTCCCTCTCCCACAAAGTCCATAAGACTGTTCTATACGTCAGTGTCTCTTTTGCTGTCTCATATACAGGGTTATCGTTACCATCTTTCTAAATTCCATATATATGCGTTAGTATACTGTATTGGTGTTTTTCCTTCTGGCTTACTTCACTCTGTATAATAGGCTCCAGTTTCATCCACCTCATTAGAACTGATTCAAATGTATTCTTTTTAATGGCTGAGTAATACTCCATTGTGTATATGTACCAAAGCTTTCTTATCCATTCATCTGCTGATGGACATCTAGGTTGCTTCCATGTCCTGGCTATTATAAACAGTGCTGCGATGAACACTGGGGTACACGTGTCTCTTTCCCTTCTGCTTTCCTCAGTGTGTATGCCCAGCAGTGGGATTGCTGGATCATAAGGCAGTTCTATTTCCAGTTTTTTAAGGAATCTCCACACTGTTCTCCATAGTGGCTGTACTAGTTTGCATTCCCACCAACAGTGTAAGAGAGTTCCCTTTTCTCCACACCCTCTCCAGCACTTATTACTTGTAGACTTTTGGATTGCAGCCATTCTGACTGGTGTGAAATGGTACCTCATAGTGGTTTTGATTTGCATTTCTCTGATAATGAGTGATGTTGAGCATCTTTTCATGTGTTTGTTAGCCATCTGTATGTCTTCTTTGGAGAAATGTCTATTTAGATCTTTGGCCCATTTTTTGATTGGGTCATTTATTTTTCTGGAGTTGAGCTGTAGGAGTTGCTTGTATATTTTTGAGATTAGTTGTTTGTCAGTTGCTTCATTTGCTATTATTTTCTCCCATTCTAAAGGCTGTCTTTTCACCTTGCTAATAGTTTCCTTTGTTGTGCAGAAGCTTTTAAGTTTAATTAGGTCCCATTTGTTTATTTTTGCTTTTATTTCCTATATTCTGGGAAGTGGGTCATAGAGGATCCTGCTGTGATGTATGTCAGAGAGTGTTTTGCCTATGTTCTCCTCTAGGAGTTTTATAGTTTCTGGTCTTACATTGAGATCTTTAATCCATTTTGAGTTTATTTTTGTATATGGTGTTAGAAAGTGTTCTAGTTTCATTCTTTTACAAGTGGTTGACCAGATTTCCCAGCACCACTTGTTAAAGAGATTGTCTTTAATCCATTGTATATTCTTGCCTCCTTTGTCAAAGATAAGGTGTCCATATGTGCGTGGATTTATCTCTGGGCTTTCTATTTTGTTCCATTGATCTATGTTTCTGTCTTTGTGCCAGTACCATACTGTCTTGATAACTGTGGCTTTGTAGTAGAGCCTGAAGTCAGGTAGGTTGATTCCTCCAGTTCCATTTTTCTTTCTCAAGATCGCTTTGGCTATTCGAGGTTTTTTGTATTTCCATACAAATTGTGAAATTATTTGTTCTAGCTCTGTGAAGAATACTGTTGGTAGCTTGATAGGGATTGCATTGAATCTATAAGTTGCTTTGGGTAGTATACTCATTTTCACTATATTGATTCTTCCAATCCATGAACATGGTATATTTCTCCATCTATTAGTGTCCTCTTTGATTTCTTTCACCAGTGTTTTATAGTTTTCTATATATAGGTCTTTAGTTTCTTTAGGTAGATATATTCCTAAGTATTTTATTCTTTTCATTGCAATGGTGAATGGAATTGTTTCTATTCCATGGACAGAAAAGAAATGCTAGTTGGAGACAAATCCTGTTAAAAACTCTCTTAGAACTTGGCCCTAACTTGTTAATTCACCTGAAGGAGCTAAAATTAAAATTTAGTAGTCTCTCAATTCTAAAATGATGAGTGGTACATGATACTAAGATCTACATTTATTTAGACTACATTTGGAACTTTCCATAAACAGAAATAAATATGAGTTTATGCACAAAGTAAAGTGTGTGGTTTCTGTTATTGCTTCTGAAATTAACCCTATTATTTTAGTGATATATCTTAAAGTGAGAAATCACCCCATCATTGTGTTCCTCTGGGAATTATTTCTTTATGTCCTTTGTATATATTGTTTACCGATCTTCACTGGAAAACATGTAAATCTCATAAAGAAATCATTCCTAGAGGAACACAATGATGGGATGATTTCTCAGTCTAAGCAATGAGGTCAGTTTTTAGGTGGATTAAAAACCCCAGTCATTGCTTTATAAATAAAGCCAAAGTGAAAATGTCAATCAAAACTAATACAGTTGACCTGAGAGTAAGAGGGCACCCATTTTACTCTTTAAGAACTTTAACTAAAAGGAAAAGATGCTTTTTAAATTTTTTTAAAGTCCTCTATTTCTGCCTCCTCATTCTCTCCTGTTAGAGATGAACGTCCGTAAGGAAGATAGCCCTATGGATGCTGTCCCTCTCATCTTGGTTATTTTTCAAAATATGTTAAAAATATGTTTTTCAATTTCTGAAAAATAGCCAACTTACTATACACTGAAGAATGTTAATTATAAGTTAGAGAACCTAAAAAAAAACAACAGCAGGTCTACAAATATATAGAGTAGTGCTTAAAAATGAAGCACTTTATCACTCAAAGATTAAAAGAGCACAGTAGATAAAACTCTGGAAATGAATCAGCAGTGTGTTGCTTCCTCTGAAAAAACAAAACAGTTTTGATCCAGGAGTTTACAATTGAGAATATAGTATTTCATGTCAAAACTGTGCAGAAAACATCCAGATATGTGAACCGTTGATAGTATCTCTGTTAAAATACAAGTATGTCTCATCACACAGGAAGCCAAGATACAGAAATCTGTGCATCAGCAACCTGTACACACGGTTCAGTCCTTGCTATGGCAACAGGTCATAGGCCCATTTCCCAGGGCCTTGTATTTAGCTTAACAAGCTCCCCTTTACTTCATTTACTGCTGGCTCTGCTTTGGTAATAGCTCTTCCCCATTTGCTGATTGCATTTCACTGTCTCTTTCCAGCCCACACCAGCCTTTCATTTTGAAAAGTAAGGGTTCACAAAATGTGGAAACCATCTTACATCTGTGTTAACCTTCTGTGAGGGACATTGGCACCTGGTTGAGAAAGATGGTTTATTTACTAGGTTATTTGAAAGTGTTTATGATGATAGAACTGAGGTGTCCTATAAGTTCAGCTTATTATTTTCAGTTTTGCTGTAGTTTATTATTTTCCCAAGCTCAAAAATGATCTGAACTATTCTATACAAGATATGTAATTTCAAATAGTGTTATTTTCTCTGTTTTTCTTAAATTACCAACTTAAAAAAAAAAGTTTCCATAGTTTAAAGTTAGATATTATGATATCTTGGGGCCAGTTAACTGTTGTTATAAGGAATATATTTCTTTTATAATGATATTTAATGAGAAAATAGAATTATATAAAATTATGTATGGATTTATTTCCTATCTTATAGAAACAGGTTATGTCACAAGATAAGATGCACTTGTCACTTCATTCATACTTCCAATAAATGTGTATTGAGAGTTTTTTGGATAGGCAGTGTTGCAATGGCACCCCACTCCAGCACTCTTGCCTGGAAAATCCCATGGACGGAGGAGCCTGGTGGGGTCCATGGGGTCGCTAAGAGTTGGACAAGACTCAGTGACTTCACTTTCACTTTTCACTTTCATGCATTGGAGAAGGAAATGGCAACCCACTCCAGTGTTCTTGCCTGGAGAATCCCAGGGACGGGGGAGCCTGGTGGGCTGCCATCTCTGGGGTCTTACAGAGTCAGAAACGACTGAAGTCACTTAGCAGCAGCAGCAGCAGTGTTGCAGATTCTGAGGCTATCACAGTTACCAGAAGAGACAAAGTCTCTACCTTTTGGAGTTTATTTTCCTATAGAGAAGGTAAAAAGAAAACCACCAATGTGTGTAATAAAGTCTCAGTACTGAAACATGCAGGGAGAAGAATAAAGTAGAACATGAGGAGAGGATAGCTGACAGCACTATTAACAATGGGCAATATCTGTTGATCCCTTCATATCAACCTCTGTTGTAGATTCTACAGGTACTGACTCACATTATACTCTAACAATGTTAGGAGGAAGATACTTTGTTACAATATTATAGTCTTATTTAGAGTTTAGGAAGCTAAGATAGATTAAGCTCAGGAAATTGCCCAGTTGGCAGACCAGGCCGGACTTATGCCTAGGCCGTCTAAGTTCAAGGTCCCAATTTTCTGTTTTAAAAATTTCAAATCACAGGAGCATGAAAGGAATGGTATGATGAACACATATATAACTTCACCAAAATTCACCAGTTGTTCATATTTTTTCTGTATTTGCTTTCTCTCTTCTATCATCTATACTTTGCTGAACTGTTTGAAAGTAAGTTGCAGAAACTTTTTTTAAAGTTGCAACTCATCCTAAATACATAAACATGCACTTTTAAAAAACAAGAACATTCTCCTAATTGCTGAGGTCCAGCCCCAGCTGATCCAGGGTATTCGAAGGAGAGACGGCGTCGGTGATTTATTTAAATATTAATTAGAGATATAAAGAGTAATAGAATGAGGATAGCTCAGTAGGAAAATTCAGTGGAGAAAAGAGGCTGAGTAGCTTGGTTTACGTGGAAAATCAATATAACCTGTGACACCAGGTTAGCTCTGACCACGGAGGCCGCAGGCGCCCTCTTGAATAGCGGAAGGTGTCCCACCTTAGACACCTTCTCGAGTGGGTCTTAGAAGCCCAGGCAAATAAATGGTCGCAGAGGACCTCTGCACTCCAGATGGAGACTCAGCCAGAATGTGAGAAGAAAGAATGACATGGGGAGACCAAGCTTTGGTGAGCAAGGCCCATAGCTTTATTTTCAACAGGGGTTTTTATACCCTAAGTTACACATAGAGGATAATAGGGGATGCAAAGTCAGCAGTCTTTGATCCTTATCAAAAACTAGGGTTTTTTTTTTCCTGAAATTTATCATATACAAATAGTTTCGGTGATTTACATCATCTTGTGGCCAGAAGGCCTATTAACATTTTATGACTCTTGACAAAGGTTTGTCAACCGTAAGACTTATTTTCTCTAAGAGTAATTATTTTAAGGTTTGGCGCCATCCTCCAAAGGTGTTAGATAAAATTGCATTCCTATAGGGCAGAGGTGTAATGGGTTTACAACAAAGGAAAGAATTTATTACCTTAAGGGTCTAAAGTTGCTAACACCAAGGCCACTACTTATTTTTTCTACATACCAACTATATTAATTAATATACATTCAAGGATACAATACAGGGAATGTGGAAGCTTGGCAGCAAGCATTGGCTCATCAATGAAATCTTATACTAGTTTTATTCTGACAGTTTCTAACTCTCTGAGAGGCTCTAAGCTATTTGAATATCTTAAGATTCCCATGCCTCTTGCGGTTGGGAGACTGTAAACAATCATATGCATAGCTGTAGGAGTCCAGGTAAACTTGTCAGGCGAGTTAGAGAGCTATCTGAGGGGTTTAGATTTAAACACTCCTAATGCCCAGGAACTTTATTAATTGCAGCTGTAAGTTAACTCTTTTTCAGAGAGAGCAAGATGGTGGTGGGGGACAGCCCCCAGTAAAGTCAGAGGTGAGAGCAAAAAGCAATAAAGTAGGCAGACTGCCAGGGACCAGCCCCGGCTGATCCAGGGTATTCGAAGGAGAGACGGCATAGGCGAGGATCAGGATACAATAGCTTCAATTAGATATTAATTAAAGATATAAAGAGTAATAGGATGAGGATAGCTCAGTAGGAAAATTCAGTGGAGAAAAGAGGCTGAGTAGCTTGGTTTACGCCGGAGACCAATAAAACTTCAAGACAAGAAGTTTGCACCACTTACGTAGGCTGCAGGCGTCCTTCCGTTCTCCCGAAGGAGAGGAGACACTGAGGCCTCCCCGGTCGGATCTTAGAAGCCCAGGCATAATTAGTAAGCATGGTGGGTTCCGCGCTCCAGATGGAGACTCAACCAGAGTGAGAGAGAGAGCGACATGGGGAGACCAGTATTTCGAGAAACTGATCCCAATTCTTTATTTTCCATGGTCTACTTTTATACACTGAGATGTTATGCAAAAGTCACGCGGGGTCAGCAGCCCTGACTTTTATCAAAGTCAGGTGCTTCATACAAATGTATACAGAGGTCTTAGGGGTGTTACATCATCTTCTGGCCAGGGGGGCCTGCTGACAATTTACGACCCTCTCCTTGTGACAGCGGTCAGTCAATCAGGACACTTATTTCTCCAGGGCTGATTATTCTCAAAACAGACGCCACCCAAATAAAGTTACATTCCTACAGGGTGAGGGTGTAGTGGGTTTTAGTTAAGGAAAGAATTTACTTAGCCTAAGGTCTAACGTGATTAATATCAAAGGTTAATACTTATTTCTTCTATATATTCATTAATGTGTGTAAGGGCAGGGGATATGGAGACTTAGCAACAAACATTGGCTCAACAAATGAAAAACCCTTCACCAACACAATTTCTAATTAGCCCACTATACTTATAGTTTTCTAACTTTTCTAAGGAACCTGTTTTTAGAGGGTTTAAAGCATCTTGTGCCTCTCAAGATTGGTTGGGAGGCTGTGAGCAATCACATGTGGCCCGACGAGCCTGTCAGGCAGGCTAGAGAACCTTCAGAGGAGTTTGTAGGTTAAAACACTCTTGTCACACCCAAGAGTTTTTATTGACTGGAGCTCTAGGTTAACTCCTTCTCCGAAAGAGGTGGTGGGGGACAGCCCCCCGTAAAGTCAGAGGTGTAGGTAAGAGCACAAAGTAGTAAAGTAGGCAGGCTCTGGTTATGGGGGTAGACGCTCGAGGAGTTCCAGGGGGACTCCTGAGGTTCGATCCCGCCTTTGCGTATGTCGAGCCTCCTTCCTCATGACCTTTGTCATGGGCGGAGTACCTCACTCTGGCCCCCAACATCTCCCCCTTTTTTATTTCTTAAAACAGCCAGATGCAGCTCAGTCGCAAGCCTCCGAATGCTCTGCCGGAGAATCCTGACAATACAAGGAAGAATGATTATGAGAAGTAGGATTAGAGACTAGGGATATTAGACAGAATATTTTTTCCAGAAAAAAGTTAGAGAAGGTGTGAAAAAAGTCATTAGCTGCTCCAGTGGCGGTAAAATCCAGTTGAGAGTGTTCCAAGGTCTGTATTTGATTATGAAGTTTCCCTAAGTCCAGGCCAATATCAGAACTGTTCCAAACACCTGAGATATGATTTTTAATCTTTTCCCATTCATAATCTGTCTCGTTTACCTTCAAAGATGTCATGCATATCCACCTGTAATCAGTGTGGCATGTCAACGCCATCTTCACCTTTAAAGCCTGTAACTCAGTCCCAATATGCGTCTACTCTCATCTCTAATTTCCTATCTATAGCTTCCTGTGTTGCTAGAGTTAAAGAAACAATTTGAGACATGGTATCAACATATTGGGCAGTATGCACTTGTTGAGTCAATGATATTGCTGCCGCAGTAACAGAAGTAATTGCTGCTATTAAAGCTGATATTCCTAAAATAAGTAAGACCACAAACCGTCGCGATCGCATTAAATCCTGCAGTTGTTGTAACACAGTAAGACCATAGCTATCATATAGGCACCATAAGATAGGATGGGCATTGTAACACCACAAAGGAGCAAACATTACATTGAGGGTTTAAACAAGATGAAAGCATACATTGTTCACAAGTCACTACGTTAGGTCCACCTGAATAATTCATGCCTACATTAAGTTTGTTGGAGTCATTAGTAAAAAGGAAAACATAAGGCAAGGGTGGATAAGCTAAAACAGAATAAGTAGAATTATTTTCTGGTTGGAGTTCACGCTGCAGCTGCCCTGTCTGTCTCGCCGGGATCTCGATGTTTATCTTGTCTCCCCTGCCGGCGGGCTCCTCTTTTGTGATCGAAGCAATGGGGGAACTGGATGTCTGGGGGTCTGCAACATGGAGAATCAACCTGTCCCGGATCTAAATTGGAGAATTTGCATCCTGTGGAAAAATACAAGCACCCTCGACCGCTAGTTAATAATGGGTCAGGACCCTTTCATTGTCCTGAGAGGAGGTCCTTCCATTTAACTAATGGTTTTGCATTTAATTGCTCCAGGCATCAATGACGAAGCCTTGCAGTAGTTCCAGCCAGATCAGCATTTAGAATATTTATTACGAAAAGAGCATGTTGCAAGATTTGATGGGGAGAACTATACTTAAACTCCCCTTCTTTTAATTTTTGAATTTGAAGCTTTAATGTTTGATGTGCTCTTTCCACAATGGCTTGTCCCCGGGGATTATAAGGGATGCCTGTATTGTGTTTAATTTGAAACTGTAAACAAAATTCCTGAAAAGACTTAGAAATGTAAGCAGGAGCATTGTCAGTTTTCAGAGCTTTTGGTAGGCCCAAATATGAAAAACAAGTAAAGAGATGTTGTATAACATCTTTAACTGCCTCTCTGGTATAAGACGTTGCAATAATGACATGAGAAAAGGTATCTATAGTTACATGAACAAAGAAAAGTTTTCCAAATGAAGAGATATGAGTTACATCCATTTACCAGAGTATGTTAGGTTTGAGACCACGAGGGTTAACTCCCATAGGTAGACTATTATAAACAGTGGGGCAATATAAGCAAGAACGCACAATCTCCCTAGCAGTTTCTCTGGGAATTTGGAATTGATATCTTAAGGCAGTAGCATATTGATGATGAAGTGAGTGAGAGGCTCTGGCCTCCTCAATCACAGTAGCCACTGTATTTCTGGTTAAGTCAGCCAAATCATTAAAGGCATTTAAAGGGCCGGGCAATCCGGAATGAGCCCGAATGTGTCCAGTGAAAAATATTTTATTTCTTTTCCAAATTTGTTGCTGTAATTTAGTTAACAAATGAAATATGGTAGTTTTATTTTTAGACAAAAACCACAGTTTCAATGTGTGGAAACAACCTGACAATATACTGAGAATCAGAATAAAGGTTAAATTCTTCATCTGCAAACATAGCAAAAGCCTCTATGACTGCTGTTATTTCAGCTCTTTGAGCTGAAGTTTCCCGTGTTTCTAAAACCTTTTGGTGATTTTTAGTAACTATGGAGGCTTTACCGTTTGCTGACCCGTCAGTAAAAACTATCTGAGCATTTGGAATAGGAGATTGTTTACATCTGACAGGGAAAATAACTGGATGTCAGGATATAAAATTCAGCAAAACATGTGAGGGTAAATGATGCAAAAATTTTGACCAAAATAATTTCCTACGGCAATCTGCCAGTCCTCATCAAACATTAGAAGAGCATCAAGTTGTTCCTTATTATATGGAATTACAATTTCTGATGGCTCTTTACCAAATAATTCAATGCTCCGTTTTCTCCCTTTTAATTTCAACATAGGTATCAGTCCTGGATAAGAAGCCACTGTTTTTTGTTTTTTTTTTTTTAGCTTGGGTGGGGAGATGGACCCATTCTAGGGGGCCGTTTTGCCATAAAACTCCCGTAGGCACGCAGTTGGAGTAGCTAAGCAGAGGAATTGCCAGTTTGTCTGTAAATTAACTCTTTTTAACATAGCTATCAGATAGGGCTGCTTCTACTTTGTCTAAAGCTTCCTGAGCTTCAGCAGTTAATTGTCTTTTAGAAGTTGGGTCAGGATCCCCACGTAAAATATTAAAAAGAGGCTTTAATTCAGCAGTGGTTAATTTTAAATAAGGTCTGATCCAATTAATATCTTCTAAAAGTTTTTGATAATCATTTAAAGTAACAAGGTGATCTTTTCTCAATTTTAATGGGACATGAGTTACAGTTTCTGAACTGATAACCTGTCCTAAGTAGGTTATGGGCAGATTGACTTGAATTTTCTCTGGGGCAATTTTTTAGCCTCTGTCTGTTAATGCCTGGGTCAAATCCTGGAGGACAGTTTGTAAATGAGCCCTATCAGGGTGGGCAATTAAGATGTCATCCATATAATGGATCATATAGACTTGTTCATATTTACTTCTAACATCTTCTAAAGCAGCACTAACAAACTTTTGACAAAGGGTGGGGCTATTTTTCATTCCTTCCACTGAAACCATAAATAAGGCTGTTTAAGATTTTCTGATGGAAGACTAAAGGCAGATCGCTTTTTATCCTCAGTATTTTTATCCTCAGTATTTATGGGGGGCTGTTTTGCCATAAAACCAATTTTTTGTCTGGCTACCCCAATTACACCTATGGGGGTTTTATGGTAAAAGAATTGTCAAGCAGTTGTCAATTTAATTTTTTAAATTTTTAAAATTTACAATTTAACAACATAAATTTAGGGATATGTTAATTTAGGTCTAATGTTTAGTTTGGGTCTCTGTATAAATTTAAACAATAAATGTATAACCTCCTTATCTCATTTTGGTAAACAAATATATCTAAATGCAAAATGTATTTATATATGTATTTATGCATTTCAACAAGTATAAACTTATTGACATAATATACTTGAATTAATCTTTATAATTAATGTTAATTAATATATATTACAGCAATACAACACGTACACAGCTAATACCAGCCAACACAAACCAATGTACTGCAATAATACATGTCACACATATATAATTATACAGTATATAGAACATATATCATCACAGCACATCAATCCATACCAATTAATATCAGCCACACACATTATACTACTGCAATATATATTTGATTATACAGTATATGTATAATATGCATATATACTATACATATTAATTATATACAGATTAATTAAGTATAGATCCATAAATAGAATTAGGTATACCTCTATTATATTTTATTTATACACATACCTAATTAGGCGAACTGCAATTAGGCAAATATATTTATATTATGTATTTATAATAATATATATAGTATTATTAATTGTACCGCCTGTTGATCACTAAGAAATTGAGAAAACCCTTCTCTGAGTATCTCCTATTTGAGATAGCACGTCCCTCCCCCATAGGGTAAAGGGGAGCGTAGGAACTACGTAGGGTTGGAAAGTTCCACAGGTATCTTCAAACTGCCAATCTAACATTTTTGAACTTTTAACTACTGTGGGGGCTTGAGGGCAAATGAAACAAAATTTGACCCCTGAAATCTATCAGGGCAACTTGCCAATCATCACTACTTTGTAAAAGACTTGTAGTTGATCCTTATTGAATGGAATTACTATATTTGCTACTTCTTTTCTAAAAAGTTCCACACTTCTTTTTTCCTCCTTTTATAATTAATTGTGCCACCAAGTTGGGATAAGATAAAACTATTTTTCTTGGGGTCACTGGTAGATGGAACCAATGGGCCTTTTTGTCACAAGTATCCTGTAGGTGTATGTTTTATGGCAAGAATAATTTAATCTCATCTTTTGGTAATATTAATCCTAATTAACTGACCATTTAAAGTCTCATACACTTCAACAAGAGCTAACTCTGTCTCATTAGTCAACTTTCTCTTAGAACTGGAATTAGGATCAATTTTTAAGCAATCAAATAAAGGCTTTAAATCTGCAGTAGTCAGTTTTAAATGAGGGCGTATCCAATTAATGTCCCCTAATAATTTTTGGAAATCATTTAAAGTTAGTAAACAATCTCTCCACAGCTTCAAAGGGGCATTATCAGTTTTTAAAACTTTTGGCACACCTAAATATGAGAAGCAAGTAAAGAGGTGTTGCACAACATCTTTATAAGCTTCTCCAGTTTTTGTTTTGTAACCTAAATCTGGTCTATAGCTTTTTAGATGACAAGCAACCATCTAATCTTTGCTTGAATACTTCCAGCAACAGGGAACTCACTACTCTTCAAGGTTTTAAACTCTCCCTCACCTTTTTTTTTTTTTTTCTACAGCATTCTCACCCTGCATATCACTTTCTCTAATCCCACCAACTCATTTTCAGTATTATACGTGGGCCAGGAACTAGGCCAGTCTTTTCCAGCAATGTTAAGAGACGTCTGTTCTTGTGTCTAATAGCCCTGACATTTTATTTTCTTGAATTAAAAGATCTTTTAAAGGCCTTGGAGCTGTAATTCCCTGCACCCAAAAAGCTAGATCACTAAATCTAAATGCTCTGTGGCTCTTAGCTTGAGAAGTCAAGGTTTTTCTTGTCTGATAATAAGGTAAAAAGCAAAAGCTGTGTTACTCTTTGACCTTTATTAATTTGCACAGTTTTAGTAGGCGGTGAGAACAAAACTTTAATTTCTCAATATAATCAGAATCTACTACACCATGCACCACCGAAATTTTCTTTTTCTTTTTATTTATTTATTCTTTTTCTTTCTTTTTTTTTTTTTTTTAAGAAATCGAGCTACGCCCTAGCACAAGTCCTACAATGCCCTCAGGTAGGGGGCCAGCCACTCCCGTTGGAATTGGAGTAACCTCGTCAAGGGTTAATATTGTTGCTAAATCCCCTTACCGTTTGGCTTTTCTCTTAGCCTGGGTGAGACCCCCCTGAGGGGGTTTTCTCCAAGGAGCACGCTCTGCATATTGTGCATGCAGTCTGTTTTAAAAGCTCCACTGTTTAAAAAACTTTTTATCTTTTTCAGGCTTAGGCAACACTTTGAGAGGCTTTGGGGGCAAAGTGGGGAACTCTTGGGCCCTGGAAGGCGCAAACGGAGGCGGCGGCTATCGCCCCAAATCAGAAAGTGGTGGATAAGTTTTTTTTAAAGTTTGCGCAGAGGGGGAGGTAGCTCGCCAGGGCGTCTGGCCACAGTGTCCTGTAAGTCCTCTCCTCTCTCCTCTGCTGATTTTTTCTTCCTTCTTCTCTTTAAATCTTTCTCAAGTTTTCTTTCCCTCACTCTATCTTTTTTCCTTCCTCTTCTCTTCTCTTTTACTTTCTATCATTTCCTTCTTGTTTCCCTCTTTCATTCTCCCTTCTTCCTTCTTACTACCTTCTCTTTCTTTCGTTTCTTTTCCTTTACCCTCTTTCTCTCTAACTTTTTCTTTTCCTCCTCCCTCTCTTTCTCTCTGTATCTCTTTTTCTAACTTCCTTTTTCCCTTTTTCTATCTTGCTGCATTCCCTGATTTCTTCCTCCTCCGTTCCTCTCTCCTTTTCACTCTTTAGTTCTTTTTCTATCTTTAGATCTTTCTCTATTTTCTTTCCTTTTTTATTTTTCACTTTTTTTCTTTTTTCTTTTTATTTTTCTCTCTCTCTCTTTTTTTTTTGCTTGGGTGAAGCCCCCCTGAGGGGGTTTTTCTGCAAGGAGCAGGCTCTGTATATTGTGTATTCTTTAAAAGCTCCTTTGTTTAAGAGAAATCTTTTTTATCTTTTTCAGCTTTAGGCAATGCTCTGGGAGACTTTGGATGTAAACTGGGGAATTTTTAGGCCCTGGGAGGTGCAAGCAGAGGTGGAGTAGTCGCCTTAAATCAGAAATTGTTGGATAAATTTTTAAAGGTTTGTGTAGAGGGAGAGGGGGCTCGCCAGGGCGCCCGGCCGCAGCGTCCTGTAAGCCCTCTCACTCCTCGGGAGGTAGAGCACAGTGTCCCTCCTCTTCCTTGTCAATGGCAGAAAATATGATCTGTGCAGAAGGTGGAGACCCACTACCATCCACCGCTATAGCCTCTCCCATAGGTCACCCCACAGCCTCACGACGAGGATCCAGAACATTTTTAATCATATTTATAGGATAAGTGTTTAGTTGTTTTTTTCACCTTCACCCAAGTATCTAAATTAACAGTAGCCTCTTTAACAGTTTCAAGATTACTTGTATAAAGAGTTGCCATTCTTAGTTTCAGTGTTATCCATGTCAGAAAGTTAAACATAATAGAAGATAAAGCTTTTAGCTTTTAAAAAGATCAGGCTTTTCTTTGGCCTTTTAACTTCAGAAACCATTTTTTCTCTCTAACTCTAACTCTTTAACACTTTCAACACTTCCCACTCCTCTCGCCCTGTCTATCCTACAGGGGGGTCCGCGGCACCCTCGAGTGGGGTCCTAGCCGTCCCGAACATTGGAAGAACAATAGGGCTGATGGCCCAGATTGTTCCGGGGGGAGGAACAGTAGGCTGATGGCCCAAACTGTTCCGAGGGAGGAGCAGTAGGGCTGGTGACCCAAACTGCTCCGTGGGGGAACAAGAGGGCTGGTAACCCAGTTGTTTCGAGAACGGGGAGCAATAGGGCTGATGGCTCTGATTGCTTTGGGAGCTTACCTTCGAAAATCCCTGTCTCGGGCGCCACCTGCCGGGGACCAGCCCCGGCTGATCCAGGGTATTCGAAGGAGAGACGGCGTAGGCGAAGATCAGGATACAATTGCTTAATTAAACGTTAATTAAGGATATAAAGAGTAATAGAATGAGGATAGCTCAGTAGGAAAATTCAGTGGAGCAAAGAGGCGGAGTAGCTTGGTTTACGCGGGAGACCAATAAAACTTCAAGACAAGAAGTTTGCACCACTTACGTAGGCCGCAGGCGTCCTTCCGTTCTCCCGAAGGAGAGGAGACACTGAGGCCTCCCCGGTCGGATCTTAGAAGCCCAGGCATAATTAGTAAGCATGGTGGGTTCCGCGCTCCAGATGGAGACTCAACCAGAGTGAGAGAGAGAGCGACATGGGGAGACCAGTATTTCAAGAAACTGATCCCAATTCTTTATTTTCCATGGTCTACTTTTATACACTGAGATGTTATGCAAAACTCACGCGGGGTCAGCAGTCCTGACTTTTATCAAAGTCAGGTGCTTCATACAAATGTATACAGAGGTCTTAGGGGTGTTACATCATCTTCTGGCCAGGGGGGCCTGCTGACAATTTACGACCCTCTCCTTGTGACAGCGGTCAGTCAATCAGGACACTTATTTCTCCAGGGCTGATTATTCTCAAAACAGACGCCACCCAAATAAAGTTACATTCCTACAGGGTGAGGGTGTAGTGGGTTTTAGTTAAGGAAAGAATTTACTTAGCCTAAGGTCTAACGTGATTAATATCAAAGGTTAATACTTATTTCTTCTATATATTCATTAATGTGTGTAAGGGCAGGGGATATGGAGACTTAGCAACAAACATTGGCTCAACAAATGAAAAACCCTTCACCAACACAATTTCTAATTAGCCCACTATACTTATAGTTTTCTAACTTTTCTAAGGAACCTGTTTTTAGAGGGTTTAAAGCATCTTGTGCCTCTCAAGATTGGCTGGGAGGCTGTGAGCAATCACATGTGGCCCGACGAGCCTGTCAGGCAGGCTAGAGAACCTTCAGAGGAGTTTGTAGGTTAAAACACTCTTGTCACACCCAAGAGTTTTTATTGACTGGAGCTCTAGGTTAACTCCTTCTCCGAAAGAGGTGGTGGGGGACAGCCCCCCGTAAAGTCAGAGGTGTAGGTAAGAGCACAAAGTAGTAAAGTAGGCAGGCTCTGGTTATGGGGGTAGACGCTCGAGGAGTTCCAGGGGGACTCCTGAGGTTCGATCCCGCCTTTGCGTATGTCGAGCCTCCTTCCTCATGACCTTTGTCATGGGCGGAGTACCTCACTCTGGCCCCCAACATCAGACTCTGGTTTTTTGGGGGTAGATGCTCGAGAATATCCAGGGGGACTCCTGAGGCTCGATCCCACCTTTGCGTATGCCAAGCCTCCTTCGTCATGACCTTTGCCATGAGTGGAGTGCCTCTCGCCGGCTCCCGGCACCTAATGTTCCTAATAACATTATGCTAATATCTCACTCAAGAAATTTAATAGTAATATTACACTATTGGGCTTCCCTGATAGCTCAGTTGGTAAAGAATCTGCCTGCAATGCAGGAGACCCTAGTTGGATTCCTGGGTCTGGAAGATCCCCTGGAGAAGGGATAAGCTACCCACTCCAGTATTCTTAGGCTTCCTTGGTGGCTCAGCTGGTAAAGAATCCACCTGCAATGTGGGAGACCTGGGTTCGATCCCTGAGTTGGGAAGATCCCTTGGAGAAGGGAAAGTTAACCCACTCCAGTATTCTGGCCTGGAGAATTCCATGGACTGTTGTCCATGGGGTCTCAAAGAGTTGGATATGACTGAGCGACTTTCACTTCACTTTGCTGTATTACACTATTATCTGATATGTTTTCAGATTCTCCAGTTGTAACTCCTAGTTATTGTCTACTGTCTCTTTTGTCTTTTTTTCCCTTCAAATAATTATAACTTGATTATATGATTACACTACAAAGGGTCTTATTTGCAGCATTGTCATAACCATCCCTGATCCATAAATGAAGTTAGAGTCTCAGAAAACCATGTGTTCTGGAAAACATTTTCACCTCACAACAGCTTATTCCTTGTCAGGCATATGTAGACAACTTGAAGGAAAGTAAAAATCAGATTAGTGATGAGATATCACCTGAGTCACCAGTAGGTTTGAGGTTATTTCCTCACAGTCATCATGTCAGTCTTAAGAAAGACCAATTTGCATTTACAAGGATTACCAAAGTCAACTCAGAAGGAAAAGAGAAAGTCTTGCCAGTGTTACACTCTTGATCAGTCCCATCACTTGAGTTTAGATTTATGGAATATGTTTCATAGAATATTCGGTAAGGCTTCTTCCTTGTAACGAGGTAGGCAGGGGTGGGGGTGATTAAGCTGACTTCCATTTTATAATTTTCAATGGAGCCATTTATCTCATAATCCATATCTTATCCTTCAAATTTTGCATACTTTTCATGCTATCACTAAATACTAATACCATGTTTAATCCTTACTCAGAATTCCCATTTCTATGGATTAGACTTTCAAAAGGAACACAATTCAGGATAACATTCATGGAAGTACTCCAGCATTTAGGATACCATGAAAACATTGCCCACTCACCTTGGTGTTCTGTAATTTGCCTTTGTAATTCTGTGTACCTGCTAATTGGCCATCACTCATCAATCTTTAATCCTTTAATTTGAAGTGTATTTACTCTCTGTTCTTTTTTAAATTATATATATATATATATATATATATATATATATATATATATATATTTTGAGCATGAGCAAGATTTATTATTAAATATCTCCTTTTTACCAACTTGTGTAATTGTATCATTTTATTTATTTAAAATTTTTTTTTGAACTTTACAATATTGTATTGGTTTTGCCATATATCAACATGAATATGCCACAGGTATACACGTGTTCCCCATCCTGAACTCTCCTCCCTCCTCCCTCCCCGTACCATCCCTTTCGGTTGTCCCAGTGCACCAGCTCCAAGCATCCAGTATCGTACATCAAGCCTGGATTGGCGACTCGTTTCATCTCTGTTCTTTAATTTCAAGCACAGTCTGAATTTTGTTCTTAATCTATAATATTTCTCCAAAACAAATATTCATTGAACTGACCCCTGCAACTCAATATAGTTTCAGATTATCTTTGGCAGTTAAAAAGTTGATTTTTTAATCTTACAATTTTGATTTTATGAGGATAGATTAATACAAATACCACCTATACCCATAGTCTGGGGGAAATAACTTGTGTCGTGGTCTGTTTTTCCTGAGTTTTCACTGAAAAACATTTATGAAATTCTTCAAAGAAGACATACAGATGGTTAATAGACACATGAAAAGATGCTCAGCATTATTAATTATTAGAGAAATGCAAATCAAAACCACAATGAGGTACCAACTCATATCAGTCATAATGGCTATCATCAAAAAGTCTATAAATAATAAATGCTAGAGAAGATGTGGGAAAAAAGGAACTCCAACACACTGCTGTGTGTGTGTATGCTCAGTCATGTTTGACTCTTTGCAACCCTATGAACTGTAGCCAGCCAGACTCCTTTGTCCACAGGATTTTTCAGGCAGGAATACTGGAGTGGGTTGTTATTTCCTTCTTCAGAGGATCTTCCTGACCCAGGGATCAAACCCACATTTCTTTCATCTCCTGCATTGGTAACTGGATTTTTCACCATTGAGCCACTTGGGAAATCCCCAACACACTGTTGGTGGGAATGTAAATTGATATGTGGAAAACAGTATGGAAGTTCCTTAAAAAACTAAAAATAGAGCTACCACATGAGCCAGCAATTATACTCCTGGGTAGATATCTGGGGAAAAAGGAAATACTAATTTGAAAAGATACATGCACCCCAGCGTTAATTGCTGCACTCTTTGCAATAGCCAAAATATAGAAGGAACTCAAGTGTGTGTCAACAGAAAATTGGTTTAAGAAGATGTGGCACCATACACACATAAATATATATATTTTTATATGTATATATGTATGTATATTGTGTTATACAGATATAAAAAGTAATGAAATATTGCTTTTTGAAGCAACATGGATAGACCTAGAATATCATCCTAAGTGAAGTCAGAGAAAGACAAATATTATCTAATATCACTTATATGTGGATTCTAAAAAAAAAAAAATAAAGCAAATTAATGTATATATAAAAAGAAACAGACTCACGGACATAGAAAGTAAACTTACGGTTACCAAAGGGGAAAGAGAGGGATCAATCAGGAGTATGAAATTCACAGATGCAAACTACTATACATAAAATAGAGAAGCAACAAGGATTTACTGTATAGCACAGGCAACTAGAGTACCTTACAGTAAGGGATTAGATCTGATAGACAGAGTGCCTGAAGAACTATGGATGGAGGTTCATGACATTGTACAGGAGGCAGTGATCAAAACCATCCCAAATAAAAAGAAATGTAAAAAGGCAAAATTGTTGCCTGAGGAGGCCTTACAAATAGCTGAGAAAAGAAGAGAAGTGAAAAACAAAGGACAAAAGGAAATATATACTCATCTGAATGAAGAGTTCCAAAGAATGACAAGGAGAGATAAGGAAGCCTTCCTAAGTGAAAAATGAAAAGAAATAAAGGAAAACAATAGGATGGGGAAGACTAGAGATCTCTTCAAGAAAATTAGAGATACAAAGGGAACATTTCATCAAAGATGGGCACAATAAAGGACAGAAATGGTATGGACCTAACAGAAGTAGAAGATATTAAGGAAAGGTGGCAAGAATACAGAAGAACTATACAAAGAAGATCTTAATGACCCAGATAACCATGATGGTGTGATCCCTCACATAGAGCCAAACATCCTGGGGTGCGAAGTAAGATGGGCCTTAGCAAGCATCTCTATGAACAAAGGTAGTGGAGGTGATGGAATTCCAGTTGAGCTATTTCAAATCCTAAAAGATGATGCTGTTGAAGTGCTGCACTCAATTTGCCAACAAATTTGTAAAACTCAGTAGTGGCCACAGGACTGGAAAAGGTCAGTTTTCATTCAAATCTCAAAGAAAGGCAATGGCAAAGAATGTCCAAACTACTTCACAGTTGCACTCATCTTACACACTAGTAAAGTAATGCTCAAAATTCTCCAAGCCAGGCTTCAACAGTAAGTGAACTGTAAACTTCCAGACGATCAAGCTGGATTTAAAAAGGCAGAGGAACCACAGATCAAATTGCCAACATCTGTTGGATCATTGAAAAAGCAAGGGAGTTTCAGAAAAATGTCTACCTTTGCTTTATTGACTATGCCAGAGCCTTTGATTTTGTGGATCACAACAAACTGTGGAAAATTCTTAAAGACATGGGAATACCAGGCCACCCGACCTGCCTCCTGAGAAATCTGTATTCAGGTCAAGAAGGAACAGTTAGACCCAGACAGAACAATGGACTGGTTCCAAATTGGGAAAGGAGTATGTCAAGACTGTATATTGTCACCCTGCTAATTTACTTACATGTAGAGTACATCATGTGAGATGCGGAGAAATATCAATAACCTCAGATATGCAGATGACACCACCCTTATGGCAGAAAGCGAAGAACTAAAGCACCTCTTGATGAAAGTGAAAAAGGAGAGTGAAAAAGCTGGCTTAAAACTCAACATTCAAAAAACAAAGATCATGGCATCTGGTCCCATCACTTCATGATAAATAGATGTGGAAACAATGGAAACAGTGAGAGACTTTATTTTTTGGGCTCCAAAATCACTGCAGAGGGTGACTACAGCCATGAAATTAAAAGACACTTTCTCCTTGAAAGAAAAGCTATGACCAACCTAGACAGCATATTAAAAAGCAGAGACATTACTTTGCTGACAAAGATCTGCCTAGTCAAAGCTATGGTTTTTCCAGCAGTCATGTATGGATGTGAGTGTTGGACCACAAGAAAACTGAGTCCCGAAGAATTGACATTTTTGTACTGTGGTGTTGGAGAAGACTCTTGAGAGTCCCTTGGACTGCAAGGAGATCCACCAGTCCATCCTAAAGGAAATCAGTCCTAGGTGTTCATTGGAAGGACTGATGCTGAAGCTGAAACTCCAATACTTTGGCCACCTCATGTGAAGAACTGACTCATTTGAAAAGACACTGATGCTGGGAAAGATTTAAGGGAGGAGGAGAAGGAGATGACAGAGGATGAGATGGTTGGATGGCATCACCAACTTGAAGGACATGAGTTTGACCAGGCTCGGAGAGTTGGTGATGGACACTGATGATGGAAGCCTGGTGCACTGCAATCCATGGGGTGGCAAAGAGTCAGACAGGACTGAGCGACTAAACTGAACTGACTGATAGTAAATTACAGTGGAAAATAATCTGAAGGATATATATATATAAAATATATATATAAATATAATATATAAATATATAATATATATATATATATAAACTGATTCACTTTGCTGTATACCTGAAACTAAAATAATATAGTAAATAAATTACAGTTAATAAAAAACTTTTCAAAATTATAACATTGAAGAAAACACACTTGACTTGTTCACAATTATGGAATTAAACATGAGAAAGAATCATCACCAAAATAGCTCTAGTTTTACTGATCTATGAGGTACAATTTGCCGTTGTTTGAATTTATTTTTTTTTTAGACATTTAGACCTTGCAAAATGGTAAAGTGCTGATAAGATTATATATTTAGAGAACCATACTTCCTACAATCAATATATATATGTTTTTAATTTACTTTAGTGTAGTAACTCCTTTACAAAATCTATTTTTGGGAAATCTGACTCATCCATAGTGTCCTTTTAATTTTTCTGTTCAAATCATACTGAGAGAAATAGCTTAGTTTTTTGAGAGACTTTCTTAACTAATCCTTAAGTCGGTGTGGGGGACACTGAGACCTTTTTGTCCTGAGTTGACTCCACCATCTTCCTCAGTGAACACTCTTTGGAAAGAGTTCTCCCCATCATCTGGCTGTACATGTAAGATACATAAGAAGTCCTGAGGACATCAAAGCTCTAATGTCTAAGAGGCTTGTCTACTTTAGTAGTTGTTTGTTTAAGAAAATGTCATTCTTCTTTCTATATGCACAGGTTCAACTTAAAGAAATCATAGAAGAGCTTCCTGATAAAATGGATACTGAATTAGTAGAATCTGGATCGAACTTAAGTGTTGGGCAAAAACAACTGGTGTGCCTTGCCAGGAATATTCTCAGAAAAAATCAGATATTGATTATTGATGAAGCCACAGCACATGTGGATCCAAGGTATGGAGCTGAGATTCATGAAACTTGGAATCTGAATTTTAAATATGGTAAATGGGAAATATTTAGTGATGTTGAGAAATGTTTTTTATGTGCTCTGTTTGCCCCAAAGACATCTCCTGATAACAATAATTCCAGAAAACAGAGGAAGAAATCAAAACGTGGTAATAATGTTGTTATCAGGCATCCTGAGAGAGCTAGATTTGTAAATCCAGCTCCTGATAGTTTCAAGTAATTTGGCAGGAAGAAAACTTTCCATTGTTTTATGAAAAGTAGTAAGTTTCCAAGTAGACTTTCCCCTGGGTTGGGAAGATTTCATGAAGCAGGAAATGGCAACCCACTCCAGTATTTTTGCCTGGGAAATCCCATGGACAGAAGAGCCTGGTGGGCTATAATCCATGAGGTTGCAAAAGAGTCAGATACAATTTAGCAACTAAACAACAACAACAAAGACTTTTTATACTTAGTGTTTCAAGAGCAGGATTATGTCTTAACTATTGATTATTAAAAGCATAAAAATATCATGTGATATTTTCAAGTCTTAAGTCTGCTTTTCCTGTCTTTACTTAACTAAATGCAATTCTTTGATTCCAGCACTGATGAGTTAATACAAAAAAAGATCCGTGAGAAATTTGCACAGTGTACTGTGCTAACCATCGCACACAGGTTGAGCACCATTATTGACAGTGACAGGATAATGGTAAGGCCCTCACCTATGGGATTTCCATTGTCTCCATTTACCTTCAATTTTTAAATTTATTCTTCCTTGTATAACTTGATTAAAACTTCTAATTAATTAATTAATTCTTTTTTTTCCCCTCTCATCCTTGACAATAACTCAAGTACTTAAGTGTAGTTTCAGAATGTACTATTAAATAATACATTCAGTAATTTTCTATTTCCATTTAAAAGTTTATTTGAATTGCTATTTTTTTTAAGGTATCCAACCATGAAAATATTCCAAACTCACAATGAGACTTCAGATTTCAGAGTGGTGCAACAAAGTCATTTTTACTGTGTCACAGTTATTTCAGCATTTTTGTATTCCCTTAATAAAAACAGCATTTCATTACACTGCCAGGCAGTTGTTAGGTGAAGTTGAAGAATTTCCAAGTTGTTGGGACATTTACAATATGTGCTCTCAGAGGGGAGTCATTGAGGAGAAAACGCCTAATGAGAAAAAGTATTTAAACAGAAAGGATTTAATAAAGAAAATTTGTTACACAAGAATTGGAGGACTGGAAAAATGAATCACTGGGGTAATAATTTTAGGAAGAAATGACTATGTCCTAGGACAGATCTCCAGACCTAAGACTCAGAGAAGAAGTCTTATGAGTCAGTGCTGAGTCCTCCAGTTCAGTTCAGTTCAGTACAGAAATTAAAAGATGCTTACTCCTTGGAAGGAAAGTTATGACCAAACTAGCTAGCATATTCAAAAGCAAAGACATTACTTTGCCAACAAAGGTCCGTCTAGTCAGGGCTATGGTTTTTCCAGTGGTCATGTATGGCTGTGAGAGTTGGACTGTGAAGAAAGCTGAGCACCAAAGAATTGATGCTTTTGAACTGTGGTGTTGGAGAAGACTCTTGAGAGTCCCTTGGACTGCAAGGAGATCCAACCAGTCCATTCTAAAGGAGACAAGTCCTGGGTGTTCTTTGAAAGGACTGATGCTAAAGCTGAAACTCCAGTACTTTGGCCACCTCATGCGAAGAGTTGACTCATTGGAAAAGACCCTGATGCTGGGAGGGATGAGGGGCAGGAGGAGAAGGGGATGACAAAGGATGATGGCTGGATGACATCACCGACTCGATGGACATGAGTTTGAGTGAACTTCAGGAGTTGGTGATGGACAGGGAGGCCTGGCGTGCTGTAATTCATGGGGTTGCAAAGAGTCGGACATGACTGAGCGACCTCCAAGGGGAGGTCATTGTCTAGCTACTGGTCATATTTGTGAGTGAGCATGATGAGGCTAGTTCTCCATGTGCTGATAGAAGCTGGAGTTATGCTGCAGAAGTAGCAGAAAGGAGGGAGACCATTTGCTCTGCTTCCCACCTTCCTCCTCCCTCTAGTGCCCCCTACTGGCAGAACCTCACAAAGGGCCAGCAGGCCAAAGAGCCTCTGAAATATGATTTGCAGAGACAACTTCTGCATCACAGATGAAAGTGTAGAAAGAAAGGCAGATGGAGACTGAGTGACTGTAGATGGACAACTAGCTAGTCTCTCTCTCTTATTTTTTTTTTACTAGCAAGTCTCTTATACAATGTATCCAGGCATTGCAGACACAGCAAGCTCCAAACTTTGGTCTCTGGATGTCTGTCTAGTGTCTTTCTTTCAGGTTTGATTGCTCTTTCATCCTTAGTAATTTAATATTTCTTTCCATAGCTTTATCTCCTCCATTTATTTCTCCCTTCATTTTCTCTCTTTTTCTTTCTATTCTCTCTCTCTTTGTTCTTCCCTTCTGTTGCTTGCTGAGTTTCAATAGATTTTAGGTTGTGGCTTATTAAATGACAAGGAAATCATCCCTCAAAGGAAAAACCTTTGGCAGCAAATAAGCCCAAAAGAAGCAAGGTATTTTCAGCCTAACCTAGTCTGGGTCAATGAGCTTATTTCACCCACTGTATAGATACTAGTCATCACAAGACTCCAGAGTATACAATTGATGCTGATTAGTGATGAAGTAAATAGATAAAGAAGGCCTGCACAATACACAAGAGGCAGCAGATGGAGTTAACCAGTGATTTTGATGATCCACACTAAACAGGTAAGAATCAGGAATAAATGGTCAGTAATACCTCAAATTCCTTATGTCCAATGATATAATGGAACTTTTGACTTCTTGGGCAGTTTCTAGAAAATCACATCCCACCCTCCTCCCCATGCATTGTCAGGTGGGATCATCAGTGGGGACTGAATAGATACCAGACTGTCAGCACTGAGGCAGTGCCTGTAGCCTCACTCCCCTGAGCTGAATATGCACAGAAGTGAGCTCTGTGGAGGCAGATGACAGGAGTCGGGGATTGCCAACCAAAGGGATGCTCTAGGCTCCAAGCAGTGCAGCTTGTCACAGGACAAGAACATCTCAGTAGGAAGCAGGCTTCTCCTGCAGAGTTTGTGAGGGACCGGGTGACAATCCAAGATTATAGAACAGTGACTCTTAGAATCCAGAGATGTTTAGCATGGAGCATCTTTAGTCACTCATTTTGTGTTCTTGAATGCTAATGGGAAAAGTGACCTTTTCCTTCTACTCTTTACCTGTCACTTTGTTAATTCTTATCTCTCAGCATTGCATTTCTATACTGTTCTCACTTCTTCCACAGTAAGTGAATGATGCTGTGAACTTTACCTGTTTCAAGCCCTTTTTCAGGTTTTTCTTTCACCCTGTCCTTGCCCTCCACCTCTCCCTGCAGCCACCCCATTGTCATTGAAGATATCGTGCCAATAAAAATGAATTAAATTATCTTGCATTGGGTCCATTTCAGTTTTATGCCTAGGACAACTAGCTGGAATATCAGCAGATACAGAAGCCAGCTAAACACATCTTTATTGCACTTATATAACTGACTCAGATAATATAATGTATTTTTCCTAAACCTACTAGAGAGTGGCAAGCAATTTGAGGTTGGTATTCATTGGGGTTGAGAGTTGAGGGATTCTTATCACACCAAATTGAATGTGTGGTTTACTTTAGAGTTTAACTTGAGTTATGGGAAGAGTGAAGATATACCTGGAGATTACAGGAGACTTTTAATTTCAAGATTAAAGGGTTTTAAAATAAAAAAGTTAACACTATACATATTTTTTCTGAACACAAAGAAAAAAAAATTATAGTTGTTTATGTCAATTTGTTCTGAAATATCTAGAATCTTTGATCAAAGCCATAAATGTAAAGGCTAAGTTGGTAAAATTCTGTTCCTGGCATTTTTCAGTCTGGGTCCCATCTCAGCTCTTGTTGCCTGACATGAGTCTGAGCTGCACTAAACTCTTGCTCCTTTCAACTCTCCCTCCTCTCTGACTGTCCTTTTTCTTTCTTTTATTCCAATATTTGATGTAAATGAGTTTCAGTCCTCAACCCTGCTTTGTCCCTCCCTCATTTCCCCTCTCACTCTCCCTCTTGGCCACAGTCATCAATCTGGGGCATGTGGTCCTCCAGGTCCGCATTGCTATTCCCCATGCCAGCTAGACTCATTCTCCAAAGCTCCTGATCTTATCCTATAGTCTTGACAGATTATACCACTGGGTAGTCACTCATTCATGCCCTGAATTTAGTTTCCTTTTCATTTAACTTCCAATGAGCATGTATTAAGTGCCTGTTACCTGTCATGTACAATGCCAGGGACCTGAGATGCAACACCAAACAAGGGAGATTGCATACCCTGCACTTAAGGAGATCCCAGTCTCTCCTCCAGCCCTCTTGACCTAGGTTATTCCCTGTGTCTGGAATGACCATTGTCTACCCACCCACCTCCACTTCTGCATGTTCACATCTATCCATTCTTCGAGGCCCAGTTCATTGCCCGATCTCCTCCTTGAAGCTCATACTCAGAACCTCTGACAGAAGTCATCTTTTCTGTTACTAAACTCCTTTTTATTTTTTTCTCTTGCATTGTAGACATTTGAGGATTTCCTTCTCTCTCTCCTCTCAGTACAGGCTCCCTGAAGGCAGAGGCTGTGACTTACTTGTGTTTGGCTCTTCCACAACATCTAGCATAATGACAGGAATGCAATTAAATGTGTAATAAATATTTGCTGAATAATTCAGAAATTAATGAAAAATTTTCTTGTGTTCCTCAAATGTGTTTTTCTGTGTGTTACTTAACTATTAATCTTGAAAGCTAAATCAGATTTGTTTTATTTTTCTGTGAATGTATAAGAGGTACACAGTAAATAATTTGAGCCTGAGTGTAATAAAAATTGCAGTAGAAAGTAGGGGAAATATTTATGCTTATGGGCATATTTGTTTAATTTATATATAAAGCTAGTACAAAGTCTTCAGTTCAGTTCAGTCGCTCAGTCGTGTCTGACTCTTTGCAACCCCATGAACTGCAGCACTCCAGGCCTCTCTGTCCATCACCAGTTCCTGGAATTTACCCAAACTCATGTCCATTGAGTCAGTGACGCCATCCAACCATCTCATCCTCTGTCGTCCCCTTCTCTTCCTGCCCTCAATCTTTCCCAGCATCAGGGTCTTTTCAAATGAGTCAGCTGTTCACATCAGGTGGCCAAAGTACTGGAGTTTCAGCTTCAGCATCAGTCCTTCCAATGAACACCCAGGACTGATCTCCTTTAGGATGGACTGGTTGGATCTTCTTGCAATCCTAGGGACTCTCAAGAGTCTTCTCCAACACCACAGTTCAAAAGCATCAATTCTTCAGTGCTCAGCTTTCTTTATAGTCCAACTCTCACATGCATACATGACTACTGGAAAAATTGCTTCTTTAGTCTTACTCAAAGAGAAAATTGGATTTCTAGATATTTCTTCAGTGCAGAGCGATTATACTAAAGCTGATTATGTAGCAACTCTTTTTTGTCAGGCTTTCACTCTCAGGATAATAAACTACAACAAAAACCAACTTTTAGAAGCACTTTAACCTCACTGACAAGGGATTCAGCCCCAAAGAGGTGACATAATCTGGAAACATTTACTTTTTTCCCAAGTTTTGCTCAGTGTTTTTAAACCAACTTGACAGTTAATTTGCTGTCAGGTCACTGTTGTCTGATTTATATGATACCACTGTACTTTTTCAGAGAAGGCAATGGCAAGCCACTCCAGTACTCTTGCCTAGAAAATCCCATGGATTGGAGGAGCCTGTCCATGGGGTCGTTAAGAGTCAGACACGACTGAGCGACTTCACTTTCACTTTTCACTTTCCGGCAATGGAGAAGGAAATGGCAACCCCCTCCAGTGTTCTTGCCTGGAGAATCCCAGGGACGGGGGACCCTGGTGGGCTGCTGTCTATGGGGTCACACAGAGTCGGACGTGACTGAAGCAACTTAGCAGCAGCAGCAGCAACTGTACTTTTTAGATAAATTGAGTTTGATTTTCTTGAATTAAGAAATTCCCCAGCTTTGAATGTCTGTATAAACAACTCTCAAATCTTAGAGTCTGAAAGCTAAAAATACTAACTAATCATAACAACCCCAAATGCCATTGACAGAATATAAATGATATAGATTGTTAAGTGCCTGTAATCATAGTCTAAAACTTTGATTTTCTTCTATTCCTATAACATTATAATAGTAAAACATTGGGTTAGAGCTTGATCTACTAGTAAACTAGAGTAATCAAACTATTTAAATACCAGCCAGTCTTACCACCCAAATAGATTCTCTGTATTATCCCTGTCCTGCCCCTTTTTGAAATATTGTTGGAGTTATAATAAGTTGCTGTGAAATGTTGTGTACTAACAGGTTTCCTTCTGCTGCTTAACAGGTTTTGGATTCAGGAAGACTAGAAGAATATGATGAGCCATATGTTTTGCTGCAAAATAGAGACGGCCTGTTTTACAAGATGGTGCAACAACTGGGCAAGGCGAAGGCCGCTGCCCTCACTGAAACAGCAAAACAGGTGAGCCCACTGTGGGGAGTTGTAATTAAAATTTATCTCCACAGTTCACTCCTCACGATTTGGTAGCAGGGGTCCAGTAACAAGCTCTCTGTGTCCTTTTCAATCATATGCCTCCAGAGACAAAGATTCATGAATGGATCTTTACATGTTGCAGGTGGAAGCCAGGTCTGCTGGGACTCTGCAGAAGCAGTGGGGGTGGGGTCAGGATGTGTGCATGCACGTGCACCTGAGAGAGATTTTGGATTGGACTGGGCACACATTTAGACTCTGGGTTCAGATTCTCACAGAGCACAGGACACCCATTTTGCAGACCTTTCACATTCATTCTGATTGGTGCTCAGCACATTTGTGATACAAGTTCTGTCAAAGAATATCCAGGAAATTTGAGAGTTTAAGGGAACAAATTTGGAGTATTTTGATTCTAGCAAAATCTTCCAGGGAAAAGTGTAGGTCTCTTCTGTGTTCTGATCCGTAAATAAAACTCCTACCTGATACTGACACTTTCTCTCTAATTCTTTGTTGTTTCAAGTTAGGTGCATTTGCCCCCCATGCTTTCTTTAGCACAGAAAATAAAATTGTAATCAGGACAAATCAGGAGCTCACAATACCTTCACACTGCAGTCTGAATGGTGCCTGAAGGTTTACAGAGCACTTTCTCAGAGATCAGGTGTGTGAAGCACTAAGCACTGTGCATGGTGTGAGGAAGGGGCTCAATGGGTAACACTCAGGTCATGTGGTTTTGTACTGAAAAATTTGGTCTTTGTTTCCAATGCTGAATGAGAATAATGAAGACAAGTTTCAAAGAATAAAGGAAAGAAATTTGTTAATTTGCTAGCAAATGAGTAGGATAGCAGACTAATTTTTTAAGAACTATCATCCTGCCTTCTAAGAGACAGCAGGTGTATTTCAAGAAAAGTTTTAGGGTGCCTATATGACGGCTGTCACATATAGTTGATTTTTTTTTTTAGGATATCTATTTCCGTGATGGTATCCCTGGTCATTTTGGTCCCCTGGTCCCAGTCAAAATGTTTCTGTTTTGATATTTTTTGCTTTGCTGACTCATGGCCTTGGGTTTCTGTGGTTACAACAAGAGGAACAAGCAGAAATGGCAAGAATGCCTGCACAGAGGTCTGGTTTAAGGAACTTAGTCATTGTCATGCAGCTGCCTATAATTCTTTCTGGAACAAGGTGAGAGAGGGGTTGATGGAAGGATGGAAGGAGGGAATGATGGTCTGGTGCTCTTGCCCCTTGAGATGCATGGCTTGAGGTGGGATGAGGCTTCTAACTGTGTGGAGTGAGGCTTCCCCACTGAAACTAAATCTCTGATCTTTAAATTATAGGTGCATACTTACTTCTTCATACTTCGTACTTTGCATTTCCCAGATTTTTCACTTGTAAAGAATAAATTTACTTTTGTAATATTTTAAATATATCTTAAAAACATATTCCAAGTATCTCACAGTATTTCTGTTAGATATACTGTGGAAAATTCTTCAAGAGATGGGAATACCAGACCACCTTAATTACCTCCTGAGATAATCTGTATATAGGTCAAGAAGCAACAGTTAGAACTGGACATGGAACAACATACTGGTTCCAAACTGAAAAGAAGTACGTCAAGGCTGTATATTGTCACTCTGCTTATTTAACTTACATGCAGAGTACATCATGTGAAATTCTGGGCTGGATGAATCACAACCTGGAATTAAGATTGCCAGGAGAAATATCAACAACCTCAGACATGCAGATGACACCATCCTTATAGCAGAAAACAGAGAAGAACTAAAGAGCATCTTGATGAAAGTGAAAGAGGAAAGTGAAAAATCTGGCTTAAAACTCAACATTCAGAAAACTAAGATCATGGTATCCAGTCCCATCACTTCATGACAAATAGATGAGGAAACAATGGAAACAGTGGGCTCAAAAATCACTGCAGATGGTGACTGCAGCCATGAAATTAAAAGACGCTTCCTCCTTGGAAGAAAAGCTATGACAAACCTAGACAGCATATTAAAAAACAGAGACATGACTTTGCTGACAAAGGTCCATCTAGTCAAAGCATGGTTTTTCCAGTAGTCATGTATGGATATGAGTTGGACTGCAATGAAAGCTGAGCACCAAAGAATTAATGCTTTTGAACTGTGGTGTTGGAGAAGACTCTTGAGTCCCTTAGACTGCAAGCAAATCCAACCAGTCAACCCTAAAGGAAATCAGTCCTGAACATTCATTGGAAGGACTGATGCTGAAGTTGAAGCTACTGTACTTTGGCCTCCTGATGTGAAGAACTGACTCATTGGAAATGACCCTGATGCTGGGAAAGATTGAAGGAAGGAGGAGAAGGGGATGACAGAAGATGAGATGGTTGGATGGCATCACCAACTCAATGGACATGAGTTTGAGCAAGCTCCAGGAATTGGTGATGGATAGGGAAGCCTGACATGCTGCAGTCCATGGGGTTGCAAAGAGTTGGACATGGCTGGGTGACTGAACTGAACTGAATGGTATTTCTATGTGAGAGATTTATCTAAAATGTAGCTCACATTTCCTCTGTCACTGTTTCACCTCATTCCTTCTTCTTAGAGATGAAGAGTAGTACCTTCCACTTTTCACAGGGTGGGAAGTTGCACAGCATCATCGAGCTGGCTGAAGAGTTGGCAGCATGAGAATTCAATTCTTGGAATAGGGATGAGAAGTCTATGTTCTGAACTTTTCATAAGTACTTATATTGTGTGCAGATATAGAGAAGCTGTAGTTGGAGCCCTGATTTATTTTTAATTCCTGAAACTCACAGAGTGTTTTTACCTACCAGAGCAGAGGTCCCCAACCCTTAGGCCACAGACCAATACTGGTCTATGTCCTGTTAGGAACTGGGCAGTACTGCAGGAGGTAAGTGGCAGGTGAGCAAGCCAAGCTTCATCAGTGTTTGTAGCTTTTTCTCATATCCCCTGAGCTCTGTCTCCTGTCAGATCAGTGGCAGCATTGGATTCTCATAGGAGCGTGAACTTTAACCTAAAAGTTGAGGTGAAATAACCTAAGATTGCCACAAAACAGAAATAAAGAGCACAATAAATGTAATGCACTTGAATCACCCCAGAACCATCCCCCAACCCAATCCATGGAAAAATTGTATTCCACAAAACTGGTCTCTGGTGCTAAAAAGGTTGGGGACCTCTGTACTAGAGTGTCTCCCAGTCAGAGCTTCCCCACTAAGGTGTGATGATCATTTGTGATTCCTTGAATAAGTAGTCATAAAGAAGTCAGGAATTTATAAACATTTGTTCCTTTGACCTTATGCATTCCACATCAAAAGGACGTGTCCTCACCTGTGTGTCAGTCTTCATTTAAAAAATGTGTTATCATTTTATCTTTTTCAAAATTGAGTAATGAGAAAATAGACCAGGGAATTTTAGATAGGTCCAAATATTTAATAACAGAGTTCACCACGGTCATTTTACAGATGAGGAAACTAAGACTCTTTGGAAGGAAGATGGAACTGATGTATGTAACTAGTTGTTTTGCTAGTTTGCAGCAGATACTACAGAATTAGAAACTTGTTTTTTCAGCATGTGCTTCAAATCAAGTTTAACATACATACAAAAACAGAAATGGGTTATAGAAATCTCATGATTGTGGTCTATAATCTTGCACCTAGTTTAACAATATCACTAAGTTGTATTTGTATTGTTCTTTACAATTGTTTTACATAGTTCTCACATGTATTATTTCACTTAATCCTCTTGATGGTTGTTTTTTATCCACATCATGGATGAAGAGATTTGTTCACACATAAGGTCACAGAGAAAGAGATGACAACCCACTCCAGTATCCTTGCCTGGGAAATCCCAGAGACAGGGGAGCCTTGTGGGCTACAGTTTATGGGCTCACAGGAGTCAAACATGACTTAGTGACTAAGCCACCAAGGTCACAGAGGGCTTCCCTGGTGCTCAGATGGTCAAGAATCTACCTTCAATGTGGGAGATCTGGGTTTGACCCCTGGGTTGGGGAGATCTCCTGGAGAAAGGAATGGCAACCCACCCCAGTATTCTTGCCTGGAGAATCCCCATGGACAGAGGGAACTGGCGGGCTACAGTCCATGGGGTCACAAAGAGTTGGACACTACTGAGTGACTAAGCACAAGGTCACAGAGGTGATCCAGGAAGCAGAAAGGCTGGGTGCTGCCCTAGGTACTGTGTTTTGTATCGAGTCTGAGAATGCTGCTCCTTCTTTAATTGATAGCTAAGTTGTGTTGTCACCCAAGTTCATCGGGTGGCAAAGCATCAGTTTCTCTTAGATTTCAGCCCTACCACTGGTTCAGGTCACCTCTGCAGAAAACATAAGGAAATACATATCCTGATTCCCCATCCAGCTGAGTATCTTTTAGACATTCTTTCTGCATATGCTTGTGCCAGGAGCCAGCATGAAGAACTCCACCCGTGGCAAAGGTCGTGAGGAAGGAGGCTCGGCATATGCAAAGGTGGGATCGAGCCTCAGGAGTCCCCCTGGATATTCTTGAGCATCTACCCCCAAAACCAGAGTCTGCCTACTTTATTGCTTTGTGCTCTCACCTCTGACTTTATGGGGGCTGTCCCCCACCACCATCTCGCTCTCTCTGAAAAAGAGTTAACTTACAGCTGCAATTAATAAAGTTCCTGGGCATAATAAGAGTGTTTAAATCAAAACCCCTCAGATGGCTCTCTAACTTGCCTGACAAGTTTCCCCAGACTCCTATAGCTATGCATATGATTGTTTACAGTCTCCCAACCGCAAGAGGCATGGGAACCTTAAGATATTCAAATAGCTTAGAGCCTCTCGGAGAGTTAGAAGCTGTCAGAATAAAACTAGTAGAAGATTTCATTGATGAGCCAATGCTTGCTGCCAAGTTTCCTCATCCCCTGTATTGTATCCTTGGATGTGTATTAATTAATACAGTTGGTATGTAGAAAAAATAAGTAGTGGCCTTGGTGTTAGCAACTTTAGACCCTTAAGGTAATAAATTCTTTCCTTTGTTGTAAACCCACTGCACCTCTGCCCTATAGGAATGTAACTTTATCTAACACCTTAGGAGGATGGCGCCAAACTTTAAAATAATTACTCTTAGAGAAAATAAGTCTTATGTTTGACAAACCTTTGTCAGACTCATAAAATGTTAATAGGCCTTCTGGCCAGAAGATGATGTAAATCACCTAAACCATTTGTATATGATAAATTTGCAGAAAAGAAACCCTGGTTTTGATAAGGATCAAAGACTGCTGACTTTGCATGATTTCACACCCCCTATTATCCTCTATGTGCAACTTATGGTATAAAAGCCCCAGTTGAAAATAAAGCTATGGGCCTTGCTCACTGAAGCTTGGTCTCTCCATGTCATTCTTTCTTTCAACCTCTGGCTGAGTTCCCATCTGGAGTGCGGAGGCCTGCCAAGCTTACTAATTTTGCCTGGGCTTCTAAGATCCGACAGGGGAGGCCTCAGTGTCTCCTCTCCCATGGGAGAACGGAAGGACGCCTGTGGCGTACGTAAGTGCTGCAAACTTCTTGTCTCGAAGTTTTATTGGTTTTCCGCGTAAACCAAGTTACTCAGCCTCTTTCCACCACTGAATTTTCCTACTGAGCTATCCTTATTCTATTACTCTTTATATCTTTGATTAATATTTAATTAAAGCCAGTGTACTCGCAGATGCCGTCTCCCCTTTGAATTCCCTGGATCTGCCGGGGCTGCACCCCAGCATATTTGGTCCTCTTAGGTGAACAAGCTATCAGATTGTCAATTTTTTTTAAAGTGCATGCATCAGATATCAATGCACGGTTCAGAGTTTTAACACTGGGAACATTGCTGCTAAGTCACTTCAGTCGTGTCCGACTCTGTGCAACCCCATAGACGGCAGCCAACCAGGCTCCCCCATCCCTGGGATTCTCCAGGCAAGAACACTGGAGTGGGTTGCCATTTCCTTCTACAATGCATGAAAGTGAAAAGTAAAAGTGAAGTCGCTCAGTCGTGTCCGACTCTTAGCGACCCCATGGACTGCAGCCTACCAGGCTCCTCTGCCCATGGAATTTTCCAGGTAAGAGTACTGGAGTGGGGTGCCATTGCCTTCTCCGCTGGGAACATTAGCATAAGTCAAAAAGCTTTTCACTCTAATAGAATAAAATTCATTCATTTGAAAAGAAAACTCAACATCTGGGAGAAGCTGCTTCCAAATCACATTTTCTTGACCATGTAGTTGCTTCTCTGAAAATGTTGGTACAGGCAAGCTCAGTAACTGTCTGATTGACCCTTTTAGATGATACATAAAACAGTAGAGAAAGTACTTTCTAGAAATATAAAGCTGCAGGGTTCATTAGTTTGCTAGAGCTGCCATACAAAGCACCAAAGAATAGGTGACTTAAACAACATAAATGTACTACTTCACAGCCTTGGAGACTGCAAGTCTGAGGTCACAGTGTCGGTAGGGTGGTTTCCTCTGAGGTCTCTCTTCTTGGCTTGGAGAAGCCATCTTCTCTCTGTGTCCTCATGTGGTCTTTCCTCTGTGTGTGCCTGTGTCCTAATCTCTTCTTTCTATGAGAATGTCAGTCATATTACATTAGGACCTGCCTATATGTCTGCATTTTAACTTTATTGTCTCTTTAAAGACCCTGTCTCAATATGGAGTCACATTTCTCTTTAAAGACCCTGTCTCAATATGGAGTCACATTCTGAGATACCGTGCATAGGGGAAGGCTGGGGCTTCTACATATAAAATTTGAGGGGACAGGATTCAGCCCATAACAAAGGATGAAAGCTATCATTCATTTTCTTCTGTGATGAAGCAGACCTGATTGAGATTTTTTGAAGTTTATTTGTTTCCAATGTGTAACAGAGGGGTCATTTTTTCTATTTGTGTTATCACCAGATACAACCCAAAAGTTATGAAACCCTCATCTTGGATCTAGGAGCCTGGACCAGTTTGAATAAATGGAGTTGGCACTTAGCAGCCATGTGGCCTTGTGTCCCCCAAGATCTCTGAGCCTCAGATCCTCACCTGTATGTAAAGCAGAGATTACATCCCTGCCCGGCTTCTTCACAGTTATTACAAGGATCAGATGAAAGAGCAGATGCTTTGGTGCTTTGAGAATATAGAACGTTTTACAGTATAAAAGTGGGATTATTATTTTTTTTTAAAGGCTTAGAGTGAACCCTTACTTCCCAATAATAGGAAAATGCACCTACAGTTCTGAATAGCTTTAGAGACTCAATATAAATAAAATGTATTTTTAATAATTAGCTTTTAAAGAGATGATGCATCTAATGCTATAACATTTTAAAACCTCAGTTTTAAAAATAAAGTCTTTAAAATGTATGAATGAAAAGTAAATCACTCTCCACTCCTGTCATCACACAGCTCCTTCCCAGGTGGAGCCCCAGCTCCACTGTTGGCTGTTCTGTTGAGTGTTCTGTGCATCAGGAAGAACTTGTGCAGATATGCCCTTCCTGTTTTTAAGCACAAATGGTGGCTGTTCCTTGTTGTTTTCATTTAATATAATACCTCAGATTATATCAGTGCATAGTTATTCTTTGTAATGGCTAGATAATATTTATGATTTCTCTATTCCCTACTCCTCATTTTCCCTTCTAATTAACTGTTACCATTTGGTGCTTTTCCCGCTAAAGAAGCAGCTCCCAAATTCACTGTTTTTATTGTTTTAAATATAATCTATCACTTTCTGCTTTTTATCTTTAAAAATTCCACCCTCCCTTTGGTTTATTTTGTTGTCACTTCTCACTTCTTGAATGTGTTTATTTTTATTTTTTCTTATTTATTAATATAAATGTTTTAAGGCTGTGAACTTCTCTCTGCATATTGTTCTAGTTATATCCTATGGGCTGGTGTGTAGCCCTTTCATTATAGCTAGGTTTTTATTTATAGATTTCTATAATTTTGACTTTCATTTCCTCTTTGGTCCAAGAATTACTTGAGAAGGAGGTCATTAAAGTTTCCTGGGTATAGAGGATTTTTTTAACATTGATTTGTTTTCTAATTTACTCTTTATTTTATTCATTTCATTGCTTTGTGATTAAAAAAAAAAAGTTATCTGTACTATTTTCACCCAGAAAGTGTATTTATTAATAATTTTTTGTGTTCTAGTATATAGATAATTTTTGTGAATATTCTTTGAGCATTTAAAAAGATGAACTATTTTAACTCTCTTTCTGACTGTGCTGGGTCTTCATTGCTGCATGCAGGCTTTCTCTAGTTGCAGTGAGTGGAGGCTACTCTTCATTGCAGTATGCTTGCTTCTCATTCTCAGTGGCTTCTCTTGTTATGGAACACAAGCTTTAGGGTTGTGAGCATCAGTAGTCACAGTGTGTGGGCTCAGTATATGTGGCTCATAGGCTGCAGAGGACAGGCTCAGCAGTTGTGGCACATGGCTTAGTTACTCTGTGGCATGTGGAATCTTCCCCAATCAGGGATCAAACTTGTGTCCCCTGCTTTGGTAGGTGGATTCTTATGCACTGCGCTACGAGGGAATCCACGATACAGAGTTTAATTTGTAATTAGATTGAGTTATTAATTTCATTACTTAGGTTTTCTCTATCCTTCTTTATTTTGGTTCCTTTGATGTGACTTGGACTTAGGTGAATTAGTCTCACCTTGTACCATGTTTCACTTTTTAGTTCTTGTCATTTTTGTTTTGATAATTTTGATGCAGTGACTTTTTAGTCCACAAATATTCAAGATTTGGGTTTTCACTAAGAATTATATTTTCCACTATTTTGAGGTGACTTTCTTTGATATTTTTAATGTTTCTTGCCTGAATCCAAGCTAGTTCAAGACTAAAATCGAGTCCTCTGTTTTTACTTTGTTTTCATTTGCCTGTTATGTCTTTAACTGTCTTTAAATATCAGATTGTAGATGTGTCTCCTGCAATGGTAAGTAGTTAGGTTTAGCTCTGAGTTTAATCTTAGCCCTTATAGGTATGTTTTATGTGAGTTCTTTTACATTATGCTTTCAGTTTTAAGTGTTGTCTTTTTTTTTTTAAACCTTTTAGTTTGCAGTCTGTTTGTTGTTGTTGTTGTTGTTGACTATTGTATGTGTGTTGCTTTCATTTCTTCTAGGGATAGTTTATTTTGTTATTATTGACTCCACATTATAAACATTGAAAACATAGTTCCCTTTTTTTCCTTTCTACCACCAAATTTGTTATTTAAATTGTGTTTTATCTTCAAATATTTAAAGATATTTTAACCTCTATATTTTGCTTAATTTTTTAAAAGTTAATTTATTTATTTAAATTAGAGTGTATTCACAACATTGTGATGGTTTTTGCCATACATCAACATGAATCGCCATAGGTATACATGTGTTCCCCCACCCCCATCCTGAATCCCTTCCACTCCCTCCCCACCCAATCTCTTTAAGTTGTCCCAGAGCATTGGCTTTGGGTGCCCTGCTAATGCATCGAACTCCCACTGTCATCTATTTTACATAAGGTAATGTATATTTTTCGATGTTATTCTTTCAAATCATCCTACCCTCGCCTTCTTCCACTGGGTCCAAAAGTCTGTTCTTTATGTCTGAGTCTTTTTTGCTGCCCTAACAAGTGTCTTATAATTATTTCATCACAACAATTTTTTGTCTGGTTGCTGCTATTGTTTTGGAACTTACAAGTTCACTCTTTTGCTCCTGTGGGGTTATGCTGAAATACAAAATTAGTAGTTAAAACAATTTAATTCATACCACTTTAGGATTATTGATTTTTTACAATTTAATCACAATGCCAATAAAAGTGATATCTTTAGATTTGTGCACAAAACACAAAATATGCTTATGCATATTAATTCTTGCAAACAGACATTTTAAAATAATTTGTTTTTACACCTTTTAACCAAAGATTTAAGTTTTCAATTAGGGGTTTTTATTTGGCTGCTTGTGAGAAAACTTCTAAACAATCATTTTTGAGATCTTGCAAAATCTTAAAAACTTCTTAAACACTCAGTTAGCTTGCAGAAAATTTGCATGAATAACATGGCTTTTAGGTCATGCTCTTTCAATTCCTTGTCTTTAAAAGCAAACAACTTATTAACCTATATTAACAGTTCCTCATAAATAAAAATTTTAAAGAATCTCTCCTTATTTTGAATTATAAAATCTGTAATAATTTCTTCCATCTCTTTGTCACTCTCATCTTTTTTCTAATATAAATTTATTTATTTTAATCGGAGGCTAATTGCTTTACCATATTGTATTGGTTTTGCCATATATTGACATGAATCTGCCACGGATGTACATATGTTCCCATTCCTGAACCCCCCTCTCACCTTCCTCCCCACCCATCTGTCTGGATCATCCCAGTGCACCAGCCCTGAGCACCCTGTATCATGCATTGAGCCTGGACTGGTGATTCATTTCACATATGATAATAACATGTTTCCATGCCATTCTCCCAAGTCATCCCACCCTCACCCTCTCCCACAGAATCCAAAAGACTGTTCTATACATCTGTGTCTTTTTGCTGTCTCACATACAGGGTTATTGTTACCATCTTTCTAAGTTCCATATATATGCGTTAGTATACTGTATTGGTGTTTTTCTTTCTGGCTTACTTCACTCTGTATAATAGGCTCGTTTCATCCACCTCATTAGAACTGATTCAAATGCATTCTTTTTAATGGCTGAGTAATATTCCATTGTGTATATGTACCACAGCTTTCTTATCCATTCATCTGCTGATGGAACATCTAGCTTGCTTCCATGTCCTGGCAATTATAAACAGTGCTGCGATGAACATTGGGGTACACGCGTGTCTTTCAATTCTGGTTTCCTCGGTGTGTATGCCCAGTAGTGTGATTGCTGGGTCATAAGGCAGTTCTATTTCCAGTTTTTTAAGGAGTCTCCACACTGTTCTCCATAGTGGCTGTACTAGTTTGCATTCCCACCAACAGTGTAAGAGGGTTCCCTTTTCTCCACACCCTCTCCAGCATTTATTGCTTGTAGACTTTTGGATAGCAATCTGACTGACGTGAATGGTACCTTATTGTGGTTTGAATTTGCATTTCTCTGATAATAAGTGATGTTGAGCATCTTATCATGTGTTTGTTAGCCATCTGTATGTCTTCTTTGGAGAAATGTCTGTGTAGTTCCTTGGCCCATTTTTTGATTGGGTTGTTTATTTTTCTGGTATTGAGCTGCAGGAGTTGATTGTATATTTTTGAGATTAATTCTTTGTCAGTTGCTTCATTTGCTATTATTTTCTCCCATTCTGAAGGCTGTCTATTCACCTTGCTTATAGTTTCCTTTGTTGTGCAGAAGCTTTTAATTTTAATTAGGTCCCATTTGTTTATTTTTGCTTTTATTTCCAATATTCTGGGAGGTGGGTCATAGAGGATCCTGCTGTGATTTATGTCGGAGAGTCTTTTGCCTATGTTTTCCTCTAGGAATTTTATAGTTTCTGGTCTTATGTTTAGATCTAATCTATTTTGAGTTTATTTTTGTGTATGGTGTTAGAAAGTGTTCTAGTTTCATTCTTTTACAAGTGGTTGACCAGTTTTCCCAGCACCACTTGTTAAAGAGATTGTCTTTAATCCATGGTATATTCTTGCCTCCTTTGTCAAAGATACGGTGTCCATAGGTGTGTGGATTTATCTCTGGGCTTTCTATTTTGTTCCATTGATCTATGTTTCTGTGTTTGTGCCAGTACCATACTGTCTTGATGACTGTGGCTTTGTAGTAGAGCCTGAAGTCAGGCAGGTTGATTCTTCCAGTTCCATTCTTCTTTTTCAAGATTGCTTTGGCTATTTGAGGTTTTTTTGTATTTCCATACATATTGTGAAATTATGTGTCCTAGGTTTGTGAAAATAACGTTGGTAGCTTGATAGGGATTGCATTGAATCTATAGATTGCTTTGGGTAGTATACTCATTTTCTCTATATTGATTCTTCTAATCCATGAACACGGTATATTTCTCCATGTATTTGTGTCCTCTTTGATTTCCTTCACCAGAGTTTTATAGCTTTCTATATATAAGTCTTTTGTTTCTTTAGGTAGATATATTCCTAAGTATTTTATTCTTTTTGTTGAAATGGTGAATGGAATTGTTTCCTTAATTTCTCTTTCTGTTTTCTCATCGTTAGTGTATAGGAATGCAAGGAATTTCTGTGTGTTAATTTTATATCCTGCAACTTTACTATATTCATTGATTAGTAATTTTCTGGTGGAGTCTTTAGGGTTTTCTATGTAGAGGATCATGTCATCTGCAAACAGTGAGAGTTTTACTTCTTCTTTTCCAATCTGGAATCCTTTTATTTATTTTCCTGCTCTGATTGCTTTGGCCAAAACTTCCAAAACTATGTTGAATAGTAGTGGTGAGAGTGGGCACCCTTGTCTTGTTCCTGACTTTAGGGGAAATGCTTTCAATTTTTCACCATTGAGGATAATGTTTGCCATATATAGCTTTTATTATGTTGAGGTATGTTCCTTCTATTCCTGCTTTCTGGAGAGTTTTTATCATAAGTGGATGTTGACTTTTGTCAAAGGCTTTCTCTGCATCTATTGAGATAATCATATGGTTTTTATTTTTCAAATTTGTTAATGTGGTGTATTACCTTGATTGATTTGCAGATATTGAAGAAACCTTGCATTACTGGGATAAAGCCCACTTGGTCATGATGTATGATCTTTTTAATATGTTGTTGGATTCCGTTTGCTAGTATTTTGTTGACGATCTTTGCATCTATGTTCATCAGTGATATTGGCTGTAGTTTTCTTTTCTTCTTCTTCTTCTTCTTCTTCTTTTTTTTTTTTTTTGTGGCATCTTTGTCAGGTTTTGGTATTAGGGTGATGGTGGCCTCATAGAATGAGTTTGGAAGTTTACCGTCCTCTGCAGTTATCTGAAAGAGTTTGAGTAGGATAGGTGTTAGCCCTTCTCTAAATTTTTGATAGAATTCAGCTGTGAAGCCATCTGGTCCTGGGCTTTTGTTTGCTGGAAGATTTCTGATTACACTTTCAATTTCCGTGCTTGTGTTGGGTCTGTTAAGATTTTCTATTTCTTCCTGGTTCAGTTTTGGAAAGTTGTACTTTTCTAAGAATTTGTCCATTCCTTCCAAGTTGTCCATTTTATTGGCATATAGTTGTTATAGTAGTCTCTTATGATCCTTTGTATTTCTGTGTTGTCTGTTGTGATCTCTCCAGTTTCATTTCTAATTTTATTGATTTGATTTTTCTCCCTTTGTTTCTTGATGAGTCTGGCTAATGGTTTGTCAATTTTATTTATCTTCTCAAAGAACCAGCTTTTGGCTTTGTTGATTTTTGCTATGTACCAGGGTCCAGCCCTGGTTGGATCCAGGGATTCCCTCGGGAGGACAGTGTCAGCGAATAGAATAGCAGCAGTGGAGAGATTAGAGGCTTATTATAATTGGTTTATGCGGAAAATCAATAAAACCTGTGACACCAGGTTTGCTCTGACCACGGAGGCCACAGGCGCTCTCTCGAGTAGCAGAAGGTGTCCCACCTTAGGCACCTTCTCGAGTGGGTCTTAGAAGCCCAGGCAAATAAGTAGTCTCAGAGGACCCCTGTGCTCCAATTATTTTGGCCTGAAAGAAGAGCAGAGACCAAAAGGAGAGAAAAGGAAGCAAGAACGACACGGGGAGACCAAGCCTGTTGAGCAAGGTCCATAGCTTTATTTTCAGAAGGAGATTTTATACCCTAAGTTATACATAGAAGATAATAGGGGATGCAAAGTCATGCAAGGTCAGCAGAGCTTGACCATTATTGAAACCAGGCTTTTCTTCTGCAAACTTATCAGATACAAAGGCTTTAGGTGATTTACATCATCTTCTGGTCAGGAGACCTACTAACATTTTTCTTCTGATAAGAATTAGTCAACCAGAAAAACTTATTTTCTCCAGAAGTGATTTTTCTTAAAGTTTGGTGCCATTCCTGAAAGCACTAAATAGAGTTGCATTCCTATAGGGCAAAGGTGCAGTGGGGCTAATTAAGGGAAGAATTTATTAGCTCTTATATTTCTATATACAAGCTATATTAATCAATACACTCCCAGGGACACAGTGGGTAAGGGATATGGAAACTTGGTAGCAAACATTAGCTCAACAAAGAAATCCTTTATTAGTTCTATTTTAATAATTTCTAGCTCCCTGAGAGGCTCTGCATTGTTAGAATATTTTAAGTCTCCTGTGCCTCACATGGTTGGAAGGCATCAAACAATCACATGCATAGCTGTAAGAGTCTGGAAACCTGTCAGGCAGGTTAGAAAGCTTTCTGAGGGATTTGAATTGGAACATACCTTATTATACCCTGGAGACTTATTAACTAGAGCTCTAAGTTGATTTTCTTGCAGAAAAAGTGGTCGGGGATAGCCCCTTGTGACTGTTAGAGGAGTTGGTGAAAGTCATAAAACAGTAAAACAGACAGATTCTGGTTTTGGGGTAGATGCTCAGGCAGGTCCAGAGGGGCACCCCTCGAGCTCTGACTCGTCTTGCCCATCAGAGTTCTCCTGCATGACCTTGTCATGGGTGGGGACTCCCGTGCTGGCTCCTGGCAGCTATGGTCTCTCTTGTTTCTTTTGCATTTATTTCTGCCCTAATTTTTAAGATTTCTTTCCTTCTAGTAAACCTGGGGTTCTTTATTTTTTCATTTTCTAGTGCTTTAGGTGTAGAGTTAGGTTATTTATTTGGCTTTATTCTTGTTTCTTGAGGTCAGCCTGTATTGCTATGAACCTTCCCCTTTGCACTGCTTTTACAGTGTCCCATAGGTTTTGAGTTGTTGTGTTTTCATTTTTATTCATTTATATGCATATTTTTATTTCTTTTTTGATTTCTTATGTGATTTTTTGGCTATTTAGCAGCGTGTTGTTCAGCCTCCATATGTTGGAATTTTTAATAGTTTTTCTCCTGTAATTGAGAGCTAATCTTACTGCATTGTGGTCAGAAAAGATGCTTGGAATGATTTCAATTTTTTTGAATTTACCAAGGCTAGATTTATGGACCAGGATGTGATCTATCCTGGAGAAGGTTCCTTGTACACTTGAGAAAAAGGTGAAATTCATTGTTTTGGGGTGAAATGTCCTAGATATCAATTAGGTCTAACTGGTCTATTGTATCATTTGAAGTTTGTGTTTCCTTGTTAATTTTCTGTTTATTTGATCTATCCATAGGTGTGAGTGGGGTATTAAAGTCTCCCACTATTATTGTGTTATTGTTAATTTCCCCTTTCATACTTGTTAGCATTTGTCTTACATATTGTGGTGCTCCTATGTTGGGTGCATATATATTTATAATTGTTACATCTTTTTGGATTGCTCCTTTGATCATTATGTAGTGTCCTTCTTTGTCTCTTTTCACAGCCTTTGTTATAAAGTTCATTTTATCTGATATGAGTATTGCTACTACTGCTTTCTTTTGGTCTCCATTTGTGTGGAATATCTTTTTCCAGCCCTTCACTTTCAGTCTGTATGTGTCCCTTGTTTTGAGGTGAGTCTCTTGTAGGCAACATATATAGGGGTTTTTGTATCCATTCAGCCAGTCTTTGTCTTTTGGTTGGGGCATTCAACCCATTTACATTTAAAGTAATTATTGATAAGTATGATCCCATTTCCATTTACTTTATTGTTTTGGGTTCGAGTTTATTCACCCTTTTTGTGTTTCCTGTCTAGAGAAGATCCTTTAGCATTTGTTGGTGAGCTGGTTTGGTGGTGTTGAATTCTCTCAGCTTTTGCTTGTCTGTAAAGCTTTTGATTTCTCCTTCATATTTGAATGAGATCCTTGCTTGGTACAGTAATCTGGGCTGTAGGTTTTTTTCCTTCAACACTTTAAGAATGTTCCCTTCTGGCCTAAAGAGTTTCTATTGAAAGATCAGCTGTTATCCTTATGGGAATCCCCTTGTGTGTTACTTGTTGTTTTTCCCTTGCAGCTTTTAATATTTGTTCTTTGTTTTTGATCTTTGTTAGTTTGATTAATATGTGTCTTAGGGTGTTTCACCTTGGATTTATCCTGTTTGGGACTCTCTGGGTTTCTTGGACTTGGGTGATTATTTCCTTCCCCATTTTTGGGAAGTTTTCAACTATTATCTCCTCAGGTATTTTATCATGGTCTTTCTATTTGTCTTCTTGTTTTGGGACTCCTATGATTCGAATGTTGGGGCGTTTTACATTGTCCCAGAGGTCTCTGAGGTTGTCCTCATTTCTTTTAATTATATTTTCCTCTCTGTTTCATTTATTTCTACCATTCTATCTTCTACTTCACTTATCCTATCTTCTGCCTCCGTTATTCTACTGTTGGTTCCCTCCAGAGTGTTTTTGATCTCATTTATTGCATTCTTCATTATATATTGACTCTTTTTTTTTTTATTTCTTCTAGGTCCTTGTTAAACCTTTCTTGCATCTTCCCGATCCTTGTCTCCAGGCTATTTAACTATAACTTCATTTTGTTTTCAAGATTTTGGATCATTTTCACTATCATTATTTGGAATTATTTATCAGGTAGATTCCCTATCTCTTCCTCTTTTGTTTGGTTTGGTGGGCATTTATCCTGTTCCTTTACCTGCTGGGTATTTCTCTGCCTTTTCATCTTGTTTACATTTCTGTGTTTAGGGTGGCCTTTCCATATTCTGGCAGTTTGTGGTTCCTCTTTATTGTGAAGGTTCCTCACTGTGGGTGGGTTTGGATGGGTGGCTTGTCAAGGTTTCCTGGTTAGGGAAGCTTGTGTTGGTGCTCTGGTGGGTGGAGCTGGATTTCCTCTGTCTGGAGTGCAATGAAGTGTCCAGTAATGAGTTTTGAGATGTCAGTGGGTTTGGTGTGACTTTGGGCAGCCTGTATATTGAAGATCAGGGCTATGTTCCTGTGTTGCTGGAGAATTTGCATGGTATGTCTTGCTCTGGAACTTGTTGGCCCTTTGGTAGTGCTTGGTTTCAGTATAGGCATGGAGGTGTTTGATGAGCTCCTATCAATTAACATTCCTTGGAGTCAGGAGTTCTCTGGTGTTCTCAGGATTTAGACTTAAGCCTCCTGCCTCTGGTTTTCAGTCTTATTCTTTCAGTAGCCTCAAGACTTCTCCATCTCCTTTCGAAGACAATGGGCTGCCTGTCTGGGTGCCTGATGTCCTCTGCCAGCATTCAGAAGTTGTTTTGTGGAATTTGCTCAGCGTTCAAATGTTCTTTTGATGAATTTGGGGGGTAGAAAATGGTCTCCTTTTCCTATTCCTCTGCCATCTTAGGACCACCTCCCTGCTCACTTGTTTTAAATTATACTTCTTCCATCTCTAGTGTGCTAAAGTTTGTCTTCTAGTATAGTGTTGTTCAAACTCTGGATTGTGATTCATTAGCAGAGCTTTGAAATTTGTTTAGCCCAGTCATGATCAGCATGTTTTAAGAAATGAGATAGAAAAGAATGGAATATAAGAAAAGTAACAATCTTTCCATTGTAGTAACAGTAAGTATTGCATGAAACTATTATCAGAATATCTAACTATAGATAGTGACTCTATACTAAGATTCAATGTAAAGTTAAGTGTATTTACTATTCTGTGTAGCAGTACAAATGAAAGGTTGAAAACAAGGCTGTACAAACTTAAAGGAGGGTCCATTTGAGTTAGAATTCCTGACTAATTGTAAATATAATTGATCCTTGAAAAGCACAGTTTTGGACTGCATGAGTCCACTTACATGTGGATTATTTTCAATAAATATGTGCTGTAGTACTGTACCATCCACTGTTGATTGAATCTGTGGATACAGAAGGCTGACTATAATGTTATACACAAATTTTTAACTGTTCAGAGGGTCAGGCCTCTAACCCCTTTGTTGATCAAAGATCAACTGTGTGAAATATTTATCTGTTGTCTCTCTAAAGTAACTTAATTTTTCCTGGATGCTCAAAAAATTCTTTCTCTATGTTGAAGATCATTAGTTTTTTCTAGGACTTCCTTAGTCTGCACATTCAAGTTTTTTTTTTTTTTTTCCTGTAACTTTACTTGAATTATATCTTTGAGTTCCTTTTATTTCATTGGACTCTCTTCTTTACAAATATCTATATGTATATATGGTACATCCTTTGTCTATTGTATAAAGCTATTATCTCTTTAATCCTTTTAAATTTTTTATTAATTTACAGTTATGTGCCTTGCATTCTTAGTCCCATTTTTCATATCTCATACTTTTTCTCAGCAATGACTAATCTTTGTGACACCTTATAGAATGATCATTCTTTGATGATTTCATGTTCCTCTTCCTCTCCACTTTCAACCTCTGTCAACTCATGTTTCATCATCTTCTGCTGCTGTGCCATGCTTTCCTGCACTCCTATTTATCTGTTGTCCACAGATTGATTGTTCTATGGTATTTTTAAAAATATATTGCATTATGTATTTTTATAATTTTCATCTTCAGTGAGTATTTTCATCTGCATCTGCTTATCTTGTTCTTTAGCCTCATTTTTTGTTTGTGTCTTTTACAGATCCTATATGACTTTTTTAATTGTTGTTATTCATTCTACTCACCCTTGAATTTAATATTTTTTTTCTAGATCATATATTTGCCACATAGTTGTGGCTAGGTAACCATTTCAGGCTAAAAGGGATTCTCTCTATTTTATACAGAAGCTCCTCATGGCTCAGAGAGAGAGAGAGAGAGAACATATATAGGTGAGGGAGAAATAAATGAGAACCTGTATTCATTTAGCTTGTATTCTTCTCTAACCTGCAGAGTTGGGTAGTCAATGCTGCTTGCACTCCAGAATTTCTCTTCTCCTAGGACCTGACAGTACATCCTTCAGGCAAAGATAGTGATTCTATTTATATACTTCCTCATGGGTATACCTTAGAATTTCCAGTTAGTTGAAGAACTGTGCTCTCCATGATTGCTCTCCATAAGATCCACTCCCCTTATATACTCTCTCTGTCTTGGCACAGCCCATTGGATCCAGTTGCTTAAGGCAACCTGTCAAGATTTTTTGTCATTTGAGTTTTCAAATGACTCCTGATTTCATCAAATATTGAGCTTTTTAAAAATCTCCCAATATCCTTGCTGTTTAAGGTGATTTCTGAGAGGATAAGGGAAGGGAAATTCATTATTTCCTTGTGTTAAAAATAGAAATCCTCTCGAACTCTCCAGCATTCTTTAACTTGGATAATTTATCTGCTAGTATGTACACCAAAGTTAGTTGCTTTAAATATGAGGAGTTTGAGGATTACTGGGATTGAACTAGGGCCATGCAGCTTAGTGAGAATGAATGCTCAGAGACTTAAGCTAGAATTGTATATATATTAAATCATTGATTGCTGGCCTTTGTCCATGCAGGGGGACTTTTATTGCTCTGTTGCTTTTAGTAAGATCTAATTCCATGATGGTGGCTTTATTTACAAACTGGAGTTTAAATACTGGACTTAGTTTCAGACTATATTAGAGGAACTATAATGAACAAGTCCAAGAGAAGAAAGAGGATAGGGTCAAGAAACCCACCACTCACTGGTCTATTTGCCCTGAAATTTGAACTTTTTTGGCCTTGTATCTACTTGAATCTTAACAACTATTCTGAGCTGGCACTATAATCCCTCAGATGTAGAAACTAAGACAGAAGGCCCGAAGTAACTTCTTAAAGTCACAGGAGAGAAAGAGTTAGTAATCTTTTAACCACCTTCTGCCTCTTGGTCACTATATTCACTGAATTAAATACATCTCCACTAAGGCTCTGGGCTTGCTTAAAGATAAAATCAGAAGATTCATTAAAGTGCCTCCCAGATGTTTTGTTTTCGTTGTTCAAGCCGGGTGATGCTGCTACTTTTCATGAACTAAGGGGCCACATCTCAGCAGCATCATAATCACACCCAACACTTAGCTCAGCATGTTTACAACCTGCAGTTTATAGCAGGTTCCTGTGAGGTAGGTCACTGTCTCATTTCACAAATGAACTAGCTGGTGTGGCGAGAGCTTAAGTGATTTTTCCAGGATCAGCAGTGGTCCCAGGAGAGAGGTGAGACTGGGCTTCTCCATCCCAGACGCAGCCTGTCCACAAGGACTCTGCTAACAAGCGTTCAGTCATCTCAACTCCCTTAGCAACATTCCCTGTGAAAAACATGCCTTCTCTCACTCCTGCTGTCAGCTAGAGTGTGATCTACACCAGGGCAAACAGATGAGAGAGAGAAAGGTCAAACCAAGGAGTTTATGCATAGGAAGCTATTCATGAAGCAAAGCCCATTTTGGCTAAAAGGTGAAAAAATAACATTTTCTTCATAAAAATTACATTGAGAAGAGTTATGGGAAAATGAATTCTCTGATTTGGGGAGGACTATGATGCTGTGAAAGTGCTGCACTCAATATGCCAGCAAATTTGGAAAACTCAGCAGTGGCCACAGGACTGGAAAAGATCAGTTTTCATTCCAATCCCAAAGAAAGGCAATGCCAAAGAATGCTCAAACTACCGCACAATTGCACTCATCTCACACGCTAGTAAAGTAATGCTCAAAATTCTCCAAGCCAGGCTTCAACAATATGTGAACCATGAACTTCCTGATGTTCAAGCTGGGTTTAGAAAAGGCAGAGGAACCAGAGATCAAATTGCCAACATCCGCTGGATCATGGAAAAGCAGGAGAGTTCCAGAAAAACATCTATTTCTGCCTTATTGACTATGCCAAAGCCTTTGACTGTGTGGATCACAATAAACTGTGGAAAATTCTGAAAGAGATGGGAAGACCAGACCACCTGATATGCCTCTTGAGAAATTTGTATGCAGGTCAGGAAGCAACAGTTAGAACTGGACATGGAACAACAGACTGGTTCCAAATAGGAAAAGGAGTACGCCAAGGCTGTATATTGTCACCCTGTTTATTTAACTTATATGCAGAGTACATCATGAGAAACGCTGGACTGGAAGAAACACAAGCTGGAATCAAGATTTCCCAGAGAAATATCAATAACCTCAGATATGCAAATGACACCACCCTTAAGGCAGAGAATGAAGAGGAACTCAAAAGCCTCTTGATGAAAGTGAAAGTGGAGAGTGAAAAAGTTGGCTTAAAGCTCAACATTCAGAAAACGAATATCATGGCATCCGGTCCCATCACTTCATGGGAAATAGATGGGGAAACAGTGTCAGACTTTATTTTTCTGGGCTCCAAAATCACTGCAGATAGTGACTGCAGCCATGAAATTAAAAGACGCTTACTCCTTGGAAGGAAAGTTATGACCAATTTAGATAGCATATTCAAAAGCAGAGACATTACTTTGCCAACAAAGGTTCATCTGGTCAAGGCTATGGTTTTTCCTGTGGTCATGTATGGATGTGAGAGTTGGACTGTGAAGAAGGCTGAGCGCTGAAGAACTGATGCTTTTGAACTGTGGTGTTGGAGAAGACTCTTGAGAGTCCCTTGGACTGCAAGGAGATTCAACCAGTCCATTCTGAAGGAAATCAGCCCTGGGATTTCTTTGGAAGGAATGATGCTAAAGCTGAAACTCCAGTACTTTGGCCACCTCATGCGAAGAGTTGACTCATTGGAAAAGACTGTGATGCTGGGAGGGATTGGGGGCAGGAGGAGAAGGGGACGACAGAGGATGAGATGGCTGGATGGCATCACTGACTCGATGGACATGAGTCTGGGTGAACTCCGTGGGTTGGTGATGGACAGGGAGGCCCGGCGTGCTGCAATTCATGGGGTCGCAAAGAGTCGGACACGACTGAGCGAGTGATCTGATCTGATCTGATCTGATCAAACAGTAGAAAGTGAAACATATTTCCATTTGTTATTTTGGATAATTTTGTTTCAAAAAGGGAATACATATGCATATAACCATACAAAATATGGCTAGTTTAGTAAAATGGAAGAGGGAGATGATATGCAATTAGACATCCCAAAAGCCTTACTTTAGTTTTTATTTTTATTGACATATAGTTGGTTTACAATGTTGTGTCCATCTCTGATGCACAGAGATGCAGAAAAAAAAAAAAAAAAGAGAGAGAGAGACAGAGAGAGTTCCAGAAAAACAACAACAAGAATGTATTTATATGTACAATTGAATCACTTTGCTGTGCAGCAGAGGTGGACAAAACATTGTAAACCAACTATATGTCAATAAAAATAAAAAATAAAAGTGAGACTTTTGGGAAGTATAATTGCATGTCATCTCCCTCTTCCATTTTATAAAGCTAGCCATATTTTGTGCCTCTGCTTTATTGAGTACACCAAAGCCTTTGACTGTGTGGATCACAACAAACTGTGGAAAATTCTTAAAGAGATGGGAATGCCAGACCATGTTACCTGCCTCCTGAGAAATCTGTATGCAGGTCAAGAAGTAACGGTTAGAACTGGACATGGAGCAAAGGACTGGTTCCAAATTGGGAAAGGGGTACATCAAGGCTGTATATTGTCACCTTGATTATTTAACTTATATGCAGAGTACATCATGCAAAATGCTGGTCTGGAAGAAGTACAAGCTGGAATCATGATTGCCAGGAGAAATGTCAATAACCTCAGATATGCAGGTGACACCACGCTTATGGCAGAAAGCGAAAAAGAACTAAAGAACCTCTTGATGAAAATGAAAGAGGAGAGTGAAAAAGTTGGCCTAAAGCTCAACATTCAGAAAACTGAGATCATGACATCCAATCCCATCACTTCATGGCAAATAGATGGGGAAACAATGGAAACAGTGAGAGATTTTATTTTCCTGGGCTCCAAAATCACTGCAGGTGGTGACTGCGGCCATGAAATTAAAAGATGCTTACTCCTTGGAAGAAAAGCTATGACCAACCTAGATCAGATCAGATCAGTCGCTCAGTCATATCCAACCCTTTGCGACCCCATGAATTGCAGCACGCTGGGCCTCCCTGTCCATCACCAACTCCCAGAGTTCACTCAGACTCACGTCCATCGAGTCAGTGATGCCATCCAGCCATCTCATCCTCTGTCGTCCCCTTCTCTTCCTGCCCCCAATCCCTCCCAGCATCACAGCCTTTTCCAATGAGTCAACTCTTCGCATGAGGTGGCCAAAGTACTGGAGTTTCAGCTTTAGCACCATTCCTTCCAAAGAAATCCCAGGGCTGATCTCCTTCAGAATGGACTGGCTGGATCTCCTTGCAGTCCAAGGGACTCTCAAGAGTCTTCTCCAACACCACAGTTCAAAAGCATCAATTCTTTGGCACTCAGCCTTCTTCACAGTCCAACTCTCACATCCATACATGACCACAGGAAAAACCATAGCCTTGACCAGACGAACCTTTGTTGGCAAAGTAATGTCTCTGCTTTTGAATACGCTATCTAAGTTGGTCATAACTTTCCTTCCAAGGAGTAAGCGTCTTTTAATTTCATGGCTGCAGTCACCATCTGCAGTGATTTTGGAGCCCAGAAAAATAAAGTCTGACACTGTTTCCACTGTTTCCCCATCTATTTCCCATGAAGTGATGGGACCAGATGCCATGATCTTCGTTTTCTGAATGTTTAGCTTTAAGCCAACTTTTTCACTCTCCACTTTCACTTTCATCAAGAGGCTTTTTATTTCCTCTTCACTCTCTGCCTTAAGGGTGGTGTCATCTGCATATCTGAGGTTATTGATATTTCTCCCAGAAATCTTGATTCCTTGTTTCTTCCAGTCCAGTGTTTCTCATGATGTACTCTGCATATAAGTTAAATGAGCAGGGTGGGAATATACAGCCTTGACGAACTCCTTTTCCTATTTGGAACCAGTCTGTTGTTCCATGTTTAGTTTCAACTGTTGCTTCCTGACCTGCATACAAATTTCTCAAGAGGCATATCAGGTGGTCTGGTATTCCCATCTCTTTCAGAATTTTCCACAGTTTATTGTGACCCACACAGTCAAAGGCTTTGGCATAGTCAATAAGGCAGAAATAGATGTTTTTCTGGAACTCTCTTGCTTTTTCCATGATCCAGCGGATGTTGGCCATTTGATCTCTGGTTCCTCTGCCTTTTCTAAAACAAGCTTGAACATCAGGAAGTTCACAATTCACATATTGCTGAAGCCTGGCTTGGAGAATTTTGAGCATTACTTTACTAGCATGTGAGATGAGTGCAATTGTTCGGTAGTTTGAGCATTCTTTGGCATTGCCTTTCTTTGGGATTGGAATGAAAACTGACCTTTTCCAGTCCTATGGCCACTGCTCAGTTTTCCAAATTTGCTGGCATATTGAGTGCAACACTTTCACAGTATCATCTTTCAGGATTTGGAATAGCTCAACTGGGATTCTATTACCTCTACTAGCTTTGTTCGTAGTGATGCTTTCTAAGGCCCACTTGACTTCACATTCCAGAATGTCTGGCTCTAGGTGAGTGATCACACCATCGTGATTATCTGGGTCGTGAAGATCTTCTTGGTACAGTTCTTCTGTGTATTCTTGCCACCTCTTCTTAATATCTTCTGCTTCTGTTAGGTCCATCCCATTTCTGTCCTTTATCGAGCCCATCTTTGCATGAAATGTTCCTTTGGTACCTCTGATTTTCTTGATGAGATCTCTAGTCTTTCCCATTCTGTTGGTTTCCTCTATTTCTTTGCATTGATCGCTGAAGAAGACTTTCTTATCTCTTCTTGCTATTCGTTGGAACTCTGCATTCAGATGTTTATATCTTTCCTTTTCTCCTTTGCTTTTCACTTCTCTTCTTTTCACAGCTATTTGTAAGGCCTCCCCAGACAGCTATTTTTCTTTTTTGCATTTCTTTTCCATGGGGATGGTCTTGATCAACCATCCCCATGGAAAAGACCAACCTAGATAGCATATTAAAAAGCAGAGACATGACTTTGCAGGCAAAGGTTCATCTAGTCAGAGTCTAGTTTTCCCACTAGTCATGTATGGCTTGAGAGTTGGGCCATAAAGAAAGCTGAATGGTGAAGAATTGATGCTTGTGAGCTGTGGTGTTGGAGAAGACTCTTGAGATTCCCTTGGGAGACTTCAAGGAGATCAAGCCACTCAATCCTAAAGGAAATCAGTCCTGAGTATTCATTGGAAGGACTGATGCTGAAGCTGAAACTGCAATACTTAGGCCACCTGATACAAAGAACTGACTTATTTGAAAAGACCCTGGGAACTGACTTATTTGAAAAGATGCTGGGAAAGATGCAAGGCAGGAGGAGAAGGGGATGACAGAGGATGAAATAGTTGAATGGACTCACCAACCTGGATGGACATGAGTTTGAGCAGGCTCTGGGAGTTGGTGATGGACAGGGAAGCCTGGCATGCTGCAGTCCATGGATTGCAAAGAGTCAGACATGACTGAGCAACTGAACTGAACTGAACTGATACACTCTTTTTTTATGTTTTTTTTTGTTTGTTTGTTTGTTTGTTTCTACTATATTTTAATCACAGGATACTGAATATAGTTCCCTATGCTATGCCTTTTTTTGTGTGTGTGCACAATATATTTATTTATTTGGCTTTGTTGGGTCCTAGTTGCAGCATGTGGGATCTTCCTTGTATCATGCAGGATCTTTTGTTGAGGGACATGGACTTTCTAGTTGTGGTTCACAGGCTTAGTTTCTCCACAGTATGTGGGATCTTAGATTCCTAGTCAAGGATCAAAACCCATGCCCCCTGGACTGCAAGGCAGAATCTTAACCACTGGACCACCAGTGAAGTCCCAGGACCTTCTTTTTATCCATTCTGAATGTAATGATTTGCATCTACCAACCTTAAACTCCTAGTCCCTTCCACTCCCTTCCCCTTTCCCCCTTGGCAACCACAAGTCTGTTCTTTATGACTGTGAGTCTGTCTCTGTTTTGTAGGTAGGTTAATTTGTGCCATATTTCACATTCCATATATAAGTGATATCATATGATATTTGTCTTTCTCTTTCTGACTTACTTAGTATGATAATCTGTAGTTGCATCCATGATGCTGCAGATGACATTATTTTGTTCTTTTTATGGCTGAGTAGTATTCCATTTTATATATGTACCACATCATTTAAAAAAAATTATTTGTTTTAATTGGAGGCTAATTGCTTTACAATATTGTGGTGGTTTTGTCATACATCAACATGGATCAGCCACAGGTGCACATGTGTCCCCCCATCCTGAACCCCCTCTTCCATCTCCCTCCCCACCCCACCCCTCTGGGTTGTCCCAGAACACCAGCTTTGAGTGCCCTGCTTCATGCATCGACCTTGCACTGGTTATCTATTTTAAATATGGTAATATACATGTTTCAGTGCTATTCTCTCAGATCATCCCACCCTTGCCTTCTCCCACGTAGTCCAAAAGTCTGTTTTTTACATCTGCATCTCTTTTGCTGCCTTGCATATAGGATCGTCATTACCATCTTTCTGAATTCCATATATATGTGTTAATATACTATATTGGTGTTTCTCTTTTTGACCCACTTCATTCTGTATAATAGGTTCCAGTTTCATCTACCTCATTAGAACTGACTCAAATGTGTTCTTTTTTATAGCTGAGTAATACTCCATCGTGTATGTGTACCACAACTTCCTTATCCATTCGTCTGCCAATGGACATCTAGGTTGCTTTCATATCCTAGCTATTGCAAACAGTGCTGCAGTGAACATTGGTGTATGTGTGTCTCTTTCAGTTCTGGTTTCTTCGGTGTGTATGCCCAACAATACCCCATTTTTTTTATCCATTACTTCATCAATGGACATTTAGATTGCTTTCATGTTTTGGCTATTGTGAATACTGCTGCTATGAACATAAACATGCATGTATCTTTTTGAATTCTAGTTTTTTCTGGGCATATGCCCAGGAATGGGTTTACTGGATCATAAAGTAATTCTATTTTTAGTTTTCTGAGGAACCTCTGTATTGTTTCCCATGGTAGCTGTATCAACCCTAACTTACATTCCCACCATTAGTGTGGGAGGGTTCCTTTTTCTCCACACCCTCTCCATAATTTATTATTTGTAGGCTTTTTAATGATGGACATCCTGACCAGTGTGAGGTGGTAGATTTGATTTGCATTTCTCTAATAATTAGTGATGTCAAATATCTTTGCTGGTGCCTACTGGCCATCTGCATGTCTTCTTTGGAGCAATATCTATTAAAATCTTCTACCCATTTTTTGGTTGGGTTGCATGTTTTTATTTTGTTGAGTTGTATCAGCTGTTTGTATATTTTGGAGATTAAGCCCTTGTCTGTTGCATCATTTACAAATATTTTTCTCCCATTCTATAGGTTGTCTTTTTGTTTTGTTTTATCATTTCCCTTGCTGTGCAAAGTCTTGTAAGTTTGATTAGGTCCCATTTGTTTATTTTTATTTTTAATTCTATTGCCTTAGGAGACTGACATAAGAAAACATTGGTATGATTTATGTCAGGGAATACTTGCCTATGCTTTCTTCTAGGCATTGTATGGTGTGATGTCTTATGTTTAAGTCTTTAAGTCATTTTGAGTTTATTTTTGTGCATGATGTGAGGGTGTGTTCTACCTTCATTGCTTTACATGCAGCTGTCCAACTTCCTTAGCACCACTTGCTGAAGAGACTATCTTTTCCCTATTTTAAATTTTTACTTCCTTTGTTGAAGATTAATTGATAGTAGGTATGTGGGTTTATTTCTGGGCTGTATATTCTATTCCATTGATTTTTATGCTATTTTCACACCAATGCCACACAGTTTTGATTATTGTAGCTTTGTAGGTTTGTCTGAAGTCTGAGAGAGTTATGCCTCTAGGTTTGTTTGTTTGTTTGTTTTTGCCTCAAGATTTCTTTGGCAATTCTGGGTCTTTTGTGGTTCCATAAAAAATTTTAGATTATTTGTTTTAGTTCTGAGAAAAATGTCATGGGTAGTTTGATAGGGATCACATTAAATCTTTAGATTTCTTTGGATAGTATTGCCATTTTAACAATATTGATTTTTCCAATTCAAGAACATAGAATATCTTTCAATTTATTTCAGTCATCTTTAATTTCCTTTATCAGTGTTTTATAGTTCTTGGCGTATGTCTTTCACCTCCTTGGTTAGGTTTATTCCAAGGTTTTTTCTCTTTTTTTTGATGTGAGTTTTAAAAGGTATTGCCTTTCTGATATTTCATTCTTAGTGTAAAGGATTGCAAACACTTTCTGAATGTTAATCTTGTATCTTGCTACTTTGCTGAATTCATTTATTAGATCTAGCAGTTTTTGTGTGGAGTCTTTAGGGTTCTCTTCATATAGTGTCATGGAATCTGCATATAGTGACAGTTTTACCTCTTCCCTTCCAATTTGGATGCATTTTATTTCTTTTAATTGTCTTCTAACTGTGGCTAGGACTTCCAATACTATGTTCAAAAGAAATGGTGAGAATGGGCATCCTTGTCTTATTCCAGATTTTAGCAGGAAGGCTTTTAGCTTTTCACTATTGAGTATTATATTGGCTGTGGGTTTGTTATAAATGGCTTTTATTATGTTGGGATATGTTCCCTCTATTCCCACATTAGTAAGAGTTTTTATCATGAATAGGCGTTGACTTTTATCAGATCCATTTTCTGCATTTATTGAGATGATCAGGTTTTTTTTCTTTTTTTACTTTTCTTTTGCTAATGTGGTATATTACATTGATTTGCATGTGTTGAACCATCCTTACGAATCTGGGATGAATATCCACTTGGTCACCATATCCATATCCACTTGGTCATGGTGTATGATCTTTTTTATGTGTAGGTTTATTTAATTTGCTAACATTTTGTTGATAATTTTTACATGTATCAATAGATTCGTCAGAGATTTTGGCCTGTAATTTTCTTTTCTGGTGTTATCTTTGTCTGATTTATTATCAGGGTGATGGTAGCCTCATAGAATGTTTTGGGGAGTATTCCCTGCTCTTTAATCTTTTGGAAGAGTTTGAGAAGAATTGGTATAAGTTTTTCTTTGTATGTTTGGTAGAATTTGCCTGTGAAGCCATCTGGTCCTGGACTTTTGTCTGTAGGGAGTTATTAAAATATAGATTCTATTTCAGTTCTAGTGATTTATCTGTTCAAATTATCTATTTCTTCTTGCTTCAGTTTTAGTTGGGTTATGTGTTTCTAGAAAGTTGTTAATTTTTTCTAGACTGCAAAATTTGTTGGCATATAATTGGTATTCTCTTATGTTTTTTTGTATTTCTGTGGTATCAGTTGAGATTTTTCCTTTTTGAGTTTCTATTTTATTTGTTTGGGTTCTCTCTCCTTTCTTCCTGGTGAGCCTGGCTAGAAGTTTGTCAATTTTGTTTACTCTTTCGAAGCACTAGCTCTTGGTTCTGTTGATTTTTTTTTTCCTATTTTTTAATCTCTATTTTATTTATTTTCCCCTGATTTTTATTATTTTCTTCTTTCTGTTGATTTTAGGTTTTGTTTGTTCTTCTTTTTCTAATTCTTTTAGGTGGTAGGTTAGGTTGTTTACTTGAGATTTTTCCATTTGTTGATGAAGACCTGTATGACTATAAACTTCCCTCTAAGAATTGCTTTTGCTGCGTAGCATAGTTTTGTGGGGGCTTCCCTGGTTGCCCCTGGTAAAATGAAAGTGACACTTGCTCAGTTGTGTCCGACTCTTTGGGACCCCATGGACTATAAAGTCCGTGGAATTTTCCAGGCCAGAATACTGGAAAGGGTAGCCTTTCCCTTCTCTAGGGGATCTTCCCAACCCAGGGATAGAACCCAGGTCTCCCACATTGCAGGTGGATTCTTTACCATCTGAGCCACAAGGGAAGCCCCATATAGTGGTAATGTATCTGCATGCAATGCATGAGACACAGGAGATGCAGGTTCAACCCCTGGGTTGGGAATATCCCTTGGAGGAGGACATGGCAACCCACTCCAGTATTCTTGCCAGGAAAATCCCATGGAGAGAGAAGCCTGGTGGGCTGCAGTCCATAGAGCCACAGAGAATTGGACATGACTGAGCAACTGAGCAATCCAATCAAAATAGATTTTGTATAGTTAAGTTTTCATTGTTGTTTGTCTCAAGATAATTTTAAATTTCCTTTTTAATTTTCTCACTGACCCACTGGTTTTTAAGTAGTGTGTTATTTAGTCTCCATGTAATCTTTTTTTTTTTTTTTCCTTGTTTCTTTTCCTGTAGTTGATTTCTAGTTTCATGCCATGTGGTCAGAAGAGATTCTTGAAGTAATTTCTATACTCAAATTTATTGAAGTTAATTTTGTGCTTTAATATATGGTAAATCCTAGAGAATGTTCTATGTCTACTTGATAAGAATGTATACCTTGTTTTTTTTAATGTAGTGTTCTGAAAATATCAATTAAATCTAATTCTTCTATTGTATCATTTAGGACCTCTGTTTCCATATTGATTCTCTGTATGGAAGACCTGTGCATTGATGTGAATGGGTGTTAATGTCTTCTCTTATTATTGTATTCTTATTGCTTTCTCTTGTTATGTATGTTAGTATTTGTTTTATGTATTTTGGTGCTCCTATAGGTGCATATATGTTGATGAATGTAAAATCCTCTTTTTGAACTGACCTTTTTATCATTATATAATGTCCTTCTTTATGTTTCTTTATAGCCTTTGCTTTAAAGACTTTTTTTTTTTTTGATGAGTTCAGTTCAGTTCAGTCACTCAGTCGTGTCCGACTCTTTGCGACCCCATGAATCGCAGCATGCCAGGCCTTCCTTTCCATCACCAACTCCCGGAGTTCATTCAAACTCATGTCCATCGAATCAGTGATGCCATCCAGCCATCTCATCCTCTGTCGTCCCCTTCTCCTCCTGCCCCCAATCCCTCCCAGCATCAGAGCCTTTTCCAATGAGTCAACTCTTTGAATGAGGTGGCCAAAGTGTTGGAGTTTCAGCTTTAGAATCAATCCTTCCAAAGAACACCCAGGACCGATCTCCTTTAGAATGGACTGGTTGGATCTCCTTGCAGTCCAAGGGACTCTCAAGAGTCTTCTCCAACACCACAGTTCAAAAACATCAATTCTTCGGTGCTCAGCTTTCTTCACAGTCCAACTCTCACATCTATACATGACCACTGGAAAAACCATAGCCTTGACTAGATGAACCTTTGTTGGCAAAGTAATGTCTCTGCTTTTGAATATGCTATCTAAGTTGGTCATAACTTTCCTTCCAAGGAGTACGCATCTTTTAATTTCATGGCTGCAATCACCATCTGCAGTGATTTTGGAGCCAAAAAATAAATAAATAAATAAAATAACATAAAGTCTGACACTGCTTCCACTGTTTCCCCATCTATTTCCCATGAAGTGATGGGACCGGATGCCATGATCTTAGTTTTCTGAATGTTGAGCTTTAAGCCAACTTTTTCACTGTCCTCTTTTACTTTCATCAAGAGGCTTTTTAGTTCCTCTCACTTTGTGCCTTAGGGTAGTGTCATCTGCATATCTGAGATTATTGATATTTCTCCTGGCAATCTTGATTCCAGCTTGTGCTTCTTCCAGCCCAACATCTCTCATGATGTACTCTGCATATAAGTTAAATGAGCAGGGTGGCAATATACAGCCTTGACGAACTCCTTTTCCTATTTGGAACCAGTCTGTTGTTCCATGTCCAGTTCTAACTGTTGCTTCCTGACCTGCATACAGGTTTCTCAAGAAGCAGCTCAGGTGGTCTGGTATTTCCATGTCTTTCAGAATTTTCCACAGTTTATTGTGATCCACACAGTCAAAGGCTTTGGCATAGTCAATAAAGCAGAAATAGATATTTTTCTGGAACTCTCTTGCTTTTTCGATGATCCAGTGGATGTTGGCCATTTGATCTCTGGTTCCTCTGCCTTTTCTAAAACCAGCTTGACCATCTGGAAGTTCATGGTTCATGTATTGCTGAAGCCTGGCTTGGAGAATTTTGAGCATTACTTTACTAGCATGTGAGATGAGTGCAATTGTGTGGTAGTTTGAGCATTCTTTGGCATTGCCTTTCTTTGGTATTGGGATGAAAACTGACCTTTTCCAGTCCTATGGCCACTGCTGAGTTTTCCAAATTTGTTGGCATATTGAATGCAGCACTTTCACAGCATCGTCTTTCAGGATTTAAAATAGCTCAACTGGAATTCTATCACCTCCACTAGCTTTGTTCGTAGTGATATTTTCTAAGGCCCACTTGACTTCACATTCCAGAATGTCTGGCTCTAGGTGAGTGATCACACCATCGTGATTATCTGGGTCATGAAGACCTTTATCGTACAGTTCTTCTGTGTATTCTTGCCACCTCTTCTTAATATCTTCTGCTTCTGTTAGGTCCATACCATTTCTGTCCTTTATCAAGCCCATCTTTGCATGAAATGTTCCCTTGGTATCTCTAATTTTCTTGAAGAGATCTCTCGTCTTTTCCATTCTGTTGTTTTCCTCTATTTCTTTATATTGATCTCTGAGGAAGGCTTTCTTATCTCTTCTTGCTATTCTTGGAACTCTGCATTCAGATACTTATATCTTTCCTTTTCTCCTTTGCTTTTCACTTCTCTTCTTTTCACAGCTATGTGTAAAGCCTCCCCAGACAGCCATTTTACTTTTTTGCATTTCTTTTCCATGAGTACAGTATCACAATTCCTGCTCTCCTGTCATTTCTGTTTGCATGAAATATCTTTTTTCATCTTTACACTTTCAATCTGTATGTATCCTTTGCCTAAGTTGAGTATTGTAGGCAGCATGGGTCTCTTTTAGGCTCTTGGTATTTTTTTTTCCAATTTTTTTAATTTATTATTATTTTTAATTGAAGGATAATTCCTTTACAGAATTTTGTGGTTTCCTGTCATACATCAACAAGAATCAGCCATAGGTACACCAGTGTCCCCTCCCTCCAGAACCTTCCTCCCCATCCCACCCTTCTAGATTTTCACAGAGCCCCTGTTTTAGTTCCCTGAATCCAAGTTCTTGTTTATAATGCAGTTGGCCACTGTGTGTCTTTTGATTCTGCACCCATTGACATTTAAGGTAATTATTGATACATATGTATTTATTTCTATTTCAAACCTAGTTTTCCAGTTGATTCTTTGCTTCTTCTTTATTCTTCTTTTTATTTTTGCTTTCCTTTCAATATTTTAATGATTTAACTTTATTTTATGCTTTATTTTATTCTCTTCTCTCTCTCTCTCTCTCTCTTTTTTTTTGTGTGTGATTCTATTGTATGCTTTTGACTTGTGGTTGCCCTGTTTTTCAAGTATGTTAACACTTTTATATATCTGCTTGCTTTAGACTGTTAGTCACATAGGCTCAAACACATTCTAAAAATAAGAAACAGAATTTGCATTTTCTTATTCTCCTTCCCCACATATTTGGGCTTGCTTGGTGGCTCAGATGGTAAAGAATCTTCCCGCAGTTTGGGAGACCCAGGTTCGATCTCTGGGTTGGGAAGATCCCTTGGAGAAGAGAATGGAAACCCACTCCAGTATTCTTGCCTGGAGAATTAAATGGACAGAGGAGCCTGGCAGACTACAGTTCATGGGGTTGCAAAAAAAGTCAGACATGACTGAGCAACTAACACTTTCATACTTTTCCCCACATAATATGATTTTAATGTCCCTTTTTACATCTTCATGTTTATCTTTTTGCTGCTCCTCATGTTTATCCTTGCTTTCACAAATAGGTTTTTTTTTTTTTTTTTTTGACCTGTATTCTCACTAATTTAAGTGATTTACTTTTCAACTATGATTTCCTCCTTCCTATATCTTCCTGCTTCTTTTCTATTTAGAGATAACTTTTCAATATCTCTTTTAGGATAGTTTTAGTATTGCTGTATTCCTTTAGTTTTTGCTTATCTGAGAAATTACTTCTCCTGCCATTCTAAATAATCTTTCCGGGTAGAGTATTGCTGTTCAGTCACTCAGTCATGTCCAACTCCTTGTGACCCCATGGACTGCAGCAAGCCAGGCTTCCCTATCCTTCACTGTCTCCTGGAGTTTGCTCAAATTCATGTCCATTGAGTTGATTTTTTTTTCTCTTTTAATACTTTCAATATATTTTGCCACTCCCTTCTGGCATGTAGTGTTTCTGTAGAGAAATCAGCTGACAGCCTATGGGAATTCTCTTAAATGAGCTCTTTGTTTTTCTCTTGCTGTCTTTAGAATCTTCTCTTTATCTCTAACTTTTACCATTTTTATCATAATATGTTGGTATTAGACTGTTTGGGTTCATCTTGTTTGGGGCTCTCTGTGCATCTTGTATCTAGGAAGTTTTCAGCCATAGTTTTTTCAAATACATTTTCAATCCCCTTTTCTTTTTCTTTTTTTTTCTCCTTCTGGAATCCCTATTATATATAGATTGGCCTGCTTTATATTATCCCATAGCTTTCTTACATTGCTTTAATTTTTCATTTAGCTTTTTGTCCGCTGTTTTGATGAAAGAATTTCCATTATTCTATCTTCCAGGTCACTTATTCTTTCTTCTGCATTATTCATTCTGCTGTTCATTGCCTTGAGCTCAGTTTTAGTCTCAGCAAATGCATTCTCCTGAATCCTTATAGTTTCTAGTTCCTTTTCCCAGTAATTTGCATTTCTGTTGATAGCCTTTCTTTATTCCTTCAGTATTTTCATTGCCTCCTTTTGAGCTTGCTGTCTATTAGACTGAAGAGATCTGTTTCATTGTTCTTTCAAGGGAATTTTCTTGGTCTTTTAACTGAGAGTGATTCCTCTTCTTAATTTTGCTTATGTTTCTCTTTGAATTTAGGTGAAACAATTATCTACTGTTGTCTTAGAGTGTTATTTATATGTGGGAGTGTCCCTCTGTAGCTTTTGTGGATTTAATTTTTTTTTTTTTTTTGTAGGAGGACTGTTTTAGGTTTTGATGCGTGCCATCTATTTCCTCAGCATATGCTGGCTATTTTCCCCTTGATGGGGGTGTGCAGTTGTGTGGGTGTATGGCATGTGCACTCTCCAGGAAGGCACTTGGCTCCCAGTCACGGGTGCCTTGGCAGTGGTGGTGAGCCAGGCATACTTCAAGGAAGGTGGCGGAAGTGACCTGCATCAACTCACAGGACACTTGGAGGTGGTAGTAGCATCTGTCCGTGCCTGCCTCTGGGGTCTGAGGTGGCAGCATCAGCTTACACCTACCCCTGGAGCTCATGTAGGCAGTACCCTGCCACCTCAGAGTACACAGATAAAGAAGCGCCTATGGGGGCTTGCCCCTCAACTTGAGTGCCCCCAACAATGCCATCTTAAAAGGGCTTACTTTTTTTAGTTTAAAAATTTTTATTTATTTATCTAGTTTTTGCTGTGCTGGGTCTTCATTACTGCACACAGGCTTTCTCTAGTTGTGGTGAGCAGGGGGCTATTCTATAGTTGTGGTGTGCAGGCTTTTCTTACTTCTCTTGTTATAGAGTATGAGCTCTAGGGTGCACTGGCTTCAGTAGCTGTGGCATACAGGATTCATAATAGAGACATGTGGACTTAGTAGTTATGGCACACAGGCTTAGCTGCCCTATGATATGTGGATCTTCCTGGACTAGGGATCAAACCTATGTCCCCTGCATTGGCAGGTGGATTCTGAACCACTGGATCCAAAGCTTCCCCTCCCCAACCTTTTTTTTTTTATTCCTTGCATTTGCAATGGAACTAGCCTGAGATTTCATCCATGGGCCCTAAACATTCTTGGAGAATTTCTTGTTTTTATCCTTAACTTAAGGGACATTTTGATATATATCATTTCATATGCAGTGCTGTTTAGGGAATAGCAAGTGTGTAATGAGAAAAAGTACACCTAATATAAAGGTAGGTGTCTCAGAGCTTTTCTGTTTCATATGTGAAGCCCACTATCTCTCATGATAACTTTGTTGATAACATTTACAAATGGACTTAGAATCAAGTTTCATAAAATGAATCTGGATCAATGACCTAGCAACCTAGCTCATGACATGAGTCAGCTTCAGATAGAGAGCACATTTTGTGTTTTAAACACTCAAACAAAAGTTCACACATTCTTATTTGGGGAAAAAAAAAAATGACACTTGAAGTCCTTTTTCACCCAAACACATTTAGAGGTAAGAGCTCACAAGTCTTGACATTATTTCATTTTATTATGTGCATTCATCAAGAAACCAAGATATGGTGCAGCTACAAAAACTGATGATTGTGGAATGGACAAATTTGACAGCACTTCACTTCCTTTATGTTCTGATTATACATTTATCAGAAAACCTCTGTCTCTTCCAGTTCAGCTAGAAATTGGTAAAAGTCAAGAATTCAAAGCCTGGCAAACCTGATATTAACATCTAGATTGATGGTGCTCTTTTTTTGTGTAAAAGTGAGACACCCTCATGCAGACACTAGATCCCAGCCTCTTCGTCATCTTGTTTATAATTTATCTCCATGTTTTAATTCTGTAAAATGATTTTGGTTATCAATTAGTGATTAAAGCTTATCTGTGAATCAGAATGATTAGAACCCAAGGGAATCACGTTTGGCATTCAGCCCAGTCCCACTGAGGGTTTTAATGGGGCGACATCCTTCATAGAATAAACACATCACTGGGTTTAAAAATTGTGCCTCCATTAGTGTTATGATTTGTTTCACATGAAAAAGTGACCCTAGAAATGTGTTGCTTTAGAAGGGACTTTACAGCTTTTAAGTGTGTTGTTTTTATTTCTTTCTTTTTTTTTTTTTTTTCAGGTGTACTTCAAAAGGAATTATCCAGATAATGATGATGCTCAGTGACTGTGTGGTTATGAATGCTTCCAATGGACAGACCTTAATCTTAACTATTTTTGAGATAGCAGTGTGATCCTCCTGTGAAGTCAAGTCTATTCTGAAGGCATTTCTTCAATAGTATTTGCCTTGCATAAACTAAATTGTACTTCTTTATACCAGCAACAAATATTTACACATACAAGATGTTAGTTTATTTGGATTTATCTCTCTCCAACTTCACACAGTGATTTCAAACTCTTAGAAAATGACTTATTAATTTTGAAAGGTTATACTATTTTTTTTCTTTATCCAAATCTGAGAAGCAAGCCACCAATAAAATCTGTCTCCCAGGTTTTGTGCCTTGAGAGAGTCCAGAACTAAAGCTTATTTTCTAAGTTATAAAACAAATTTGTCACAGATTTTTTTTTTTTTTTTACTGTTCCCAGAATTACATATTACTTTCCAGTTATATCAAGGATTCTGTTTACTTGAAAACTGTGAGGTTGCTGTTTTGTTTCACAACTGCCTTTAATATAACTAGGATCAATTATTTCACCCAAAGACCTCTGGTTAAAATACTACAGAGAAAACTGATAGGAAAAACAAAAAATATACTCTAAGTGATATTATAGGGGAGAGTGGTGCTCCCGAAAAAGAAGATATGTGATTAAGATACAGAAGGACAATATTTAATTTTATATCTTAAAAGAGAAGGGAGAGAAAACATGCTTTCTCAAAATAGGAACCCTTTGAGGGCATTTGATAATGAAGAACAGACATGATCATTGATTGTCTTCTAGATTGGGGATTTTTTTTACATTTATTTTATGGTACAGTGCAAAGAAATAGAGGAAAACAACAAAATGGGAAAGACTAGGGATCTCTTCAAGAAAATCAGAGATACCAAAGGAACATTTCATGCAAATATGAGCTCGATAAAGGACAGAAATGGTATGGACCTAACAGAAGCAGAAGATATTAAGAAGAGATGGCAAGAATACACAGAAGAACTGTACAAAAAAGATCTTCATGACCCAGATAATCACAATGGTGTGATCAGTCACCTAGAGCCAGACATCCTGGAATGTGAAGTCAAGTGGGCCTTAGAAAGCATCACTATGAACAAAGCTAGTGGAGGTGATGGAATTCCAGTTGAACTATTCCAAATCCTGACAGATGATACTGTGAAAGTGTTGCACTCAATATGCCAGCAAATTCGGAAAACTCAGCAGTGGCCACAGGATTGGAAAAGGTCAGTTTTCATCCCAATCCCAAAGAAAGGCAATGCCAAAGAATGCTCAAACTATCGCACAATTGCACTCATCTCACATGCTAGTAAAGTAATGCTCAAAATTCTCAAAGCCAGGCTTCAGCAATACATGAACCATGAACTTCCAGATGGTCAAGCTGGTTTTAGAAAAGGCAGAAGAACCAGAGATCAAATGGCCAACATCCGCTGGATCATGGAAAAAGCAAGAGAGTTCCAGAAAAACATCTATTTCTGCTTTATTGACTATGCCAAAGCCTTTGACTGTGTGGATCACAATAAACTGTGGAAAATTCTGAAAGAGATGGGAATATCAGACCACCTGATCTGCCTCTTGAGAAACTTGTATGCAGGTCAGGAAGCAACAGTTAGAACTGGACATGCAACAACAGACTGGTTCCAAATAGGAAAGGAGTTCGTCAAGGCTGTATATTGTCACCCTGTTTATTTAACTTATATGCAGAGTACATCATGAGAAACGCTAGACTGGAAGAAACACAAACTGGAATCAAGATTTCCGGGAGAAATATCAATAACCTCAGATATGCAGATGACACCACCCTTATGGCAGAAAGTGAAGAGAAATAAAAAGCCTCTTGATGAAAGTGAAAGTGGAGAGTGAAAAAGTTGGCTTAAAGCTCAACATTCAGAAAACGAAGATCATGGCATCTGGTCCCACCACTTCATGGGAAATAGATGGGGAAACAGTGGAAACAGTGTGAGACTTTATTTTCCTGGGCTCCAAAATCACTACAGATAGTGACTGCAGCCATGAAATTAAAAGACACTTACTCCTTGGAAGGAAAGTTATGACCAACCTAGATAGCATATTCAAAAGCAGAGACATTACTTTGCCAACAAAGGTTCGTCTGGTCAAGGCTATGGTTTTTCCTGTGGTCATGTATGGATGTGAGAGTTGGACTATGAAGAAGGCTGAGCGCCGAAGAATTGATGCCTTTGATCTGTGGTGTTGGAGAAGACTCTTGAGAGTCCCTTGGACTGCAAGGAGATCCAACTAGTCCATTCTGAAGGCGATCAGCCCTGGGATTTCTTTGGAAGGAATGATGCCAAAGCTGAAACTCCAGTACTTTGGCCACCTCATGCGAAGAGTTGACTCATTGGAAAAGGCTCTGATGCTGGGAGGGATTGGGGGCAGGAGGAGAAGGGGACGACAGAGGATGAAATGGCTGGATGGCATCACTGCCTCGATGGACGTGAGTCTGAGTGAACTCCGTGGGCTGGTGATGGACAGGGAGGCCTGGCATGCTGTGATTCATGGGGTCGCAAAGAGTTGGACACGACTGACCGACTGATCTGATCTGATCTGATACTGCTGTTAAGTCGCTTCAGTCATGTCCGACTCTGTGCGACCCCATAGATGGCAGCCCACCAGGCTCCCCCGTCCCTGGGATTCTCCAGGCAAGAATTCTGGAGTGGGTTTCCATTTCCTCCTCCAATGCATGAAAGTGAAAAATGAATGTGAAGTCCCTCAGTCGTGTCTGACTTGTAGCGACCCCATGGACTGCAGCCCACCAGGCTCCTCCGTCCATGGGATTTTCCAAGCAAGAGTACTGGAGTGGGGTGCCATTGCCTTCTCCGATGGTACAGTATAGATAACATAAAATTTGCCATATTACCATTTTTAAACATACAATTCAGTGGCATTAATTGTATCCACAATATTGTACAACAATCAACATCTATTTAATTTTTGTTAATTATATTAGTACTTTTCAGTGTGTTATTTCTACAGAGTCATTTTTGGTGAAGTTTTATTTCTTTAGCAGTGGATTTGTTTCTGTGAGTGTTGAGCTTGACTGGCATAAAATTATTCATAGTATCTTAAATGTTTGATCTCTGCTGCATCTAAAATTATGTTGTTCTTTGCTTTTTAACTTTGTGACTTTGCCCTGTTTTTTTCCTTGAAAAGTCTTTTTTTTAATTTTTATTTCTTAATTTTTTTAAATTTATTTATTTTAAAGTCTTGAATGACTTTTTCCTATTAATTTTCAAAGAATAATTTTTTTTGCTTCATTGACCCTTTGGTGGGTTTCTTTTCCTTTTTTTTTTTTTTTTTTTTTTGGTAGTTTCACTATATTATTCTTTCTTTCCTTTAACTTTTCTTCATTTACTTTGTGATATTTTTCACTAAATTCTTAAATTAGAAACTTATATTAGAAAAGTGATTAAGTTAAAAATTAAGTACACAAAGCCTACTTTTTTCCCCTAAGACTCACTTTAGCTGCAACTACAAGTTTTGGTACTTAGCACTGATCAATAACCATTGTATTTAGGTATTTTCTAATTTTTAATTTTATTCATTATATCTTTTACCCATGAGTTATTCATAAGTGTAATGTTCTCTAAATTTCAAATGCAAATTGCTTTTTACTATGAGATTAAACCATGTGAAAATCACATACAGCCTTGTTTTAACCTATAAAAATGGCAGTTTCATATGGTTCAACATATTAATTTTCTTTTGTTATTAACCTAAAACTTAATTTTGTTTTAGTCAGACATTAGATTGAGGATTTTAAACCAAAGATATCCACACTCACACAGAGAGTCCTTGTTTCCATTTTATATTTTACTTGGTGATTTAGAAATGTTATGTATGTAAACAGTGTTTTCAAATAAAAATCCTGGTCAAGAACTGAATGTTTTTTGATACATGCTACAGATTGGTTCTCTGACATGCAGTCTTGGATGGAGTTCAGTATTGGCATATGTATTAAGGGTGCCATTAGGATCAGCACTTGTGGAATCAAGAGGGAAGAAATGGGATAGGGCAGAGGAAAAAATCAAGCTGGAGCACTGGCCAGATGACCTTAGCTGATCCATGGGAGTTCTGATGTGATGACCCTTTGGGATTGTTGTGACAGATCCACTGGCCAGCTTTTCATACATCCACCTGGATGGGTCATTGTACAAAGGCTGCGCCCAGGGTGGCTGGTGGCTTAAGGTCACCCACTAGCAGCACTTCTAGTGGCTGGGCAGTGAGTCCGTGAAGGGAGGTCTGAACAGCACATCTGCATGCCCCTCATGGGTGTGTCACAGCTCCAGAGGTAGGTGATGAGTGTGCACTGTGATGGAAACTCTTGGTGATTGATGTTTCACTAAAATGACTGAGTAACTGATTCTCCGGTATTCCCTATGGTTTAAAAAATAAAGGAGGAAGTCCATGTAGGGGAGAAAGCCTCATTCTGTAGGGTCAGCCCAGTTGTCACCTCTTCTAGGAAGCAATCTCAAGATCATTCATCATCCTAGTTAATGCTTATTTCTCTGATACCCTGGTCACCTCTCATTTGTTAAACCCAATCATGCTTGGCTAGTGCCTGTTCTCACTATCTTGAAATACTTAATTTTTGAACAAGGGTCCCTTCTTTTTCCATTTTGCACTGGGTTCTGTAAATTATGTAGCCTACCCTGACTATGAGTATTCATAGGTGGTTTGTTTTCTTACTAAACCACAAGCTTCTAAAAACTTTAAACTGTACCCTGTTTACTTTTTAATTACATCTTGCAGCGTAATGTCTATCACATTTTTGTTGTTCATTAGTTGCTAAATTGTGTCCAACTCTTTTGCAATCCCATGGATTGTAGGCCACTAGGCTCCTCTGTCCATGGGATCTCCCAGGTAAGAGTACTGAAGTGGGTTGTCATTTCCTTTTCCAGGCGATTTTCTGGACCCAGGGATCATACCTGCGTCTCCTGCATTGGCAGGCAGATTCTTTATCACTGAGTCACCTGGCTAGCCTTACAGCACACTGTCTGTCAAACAGCATAAGGGATGCTCATTGCTGAATGAATTTTGACTGAAAACAAATATTCTTTCTGAACGTTATGATTTTGAAATTTTAAGAGGTAGCCTGGAGAAGGCAATTGCAACCCACCCAAGTACTCTTGCCTGGAAAATCCCATGGATGGAGGAGCCTGGTAGGCTGCAGTTCACGGGGACACAACTGAGGGACTTCACTTTCACTTTTCACTTTCACGCAATGGAAAAGGAAATGGCAACCCACTCCAGTGCTCTTGCCTGGAGAATCCCAGGGTTGGGAGAGCCTGGTGGGCTGCCATCTATTGGGTTGCACAGAGTCAGACACAACTGAAGTGACTTAGCACCAGCAACAGCAGCAGCAGCCTCGGATAACAGAAAGCCCTGGGTTTGGAGTCAGTCACATTGATCTGCATGCCAATTCTTTATCTGCTACTTGCTAGCAGTGTAGGTGTTCAAAAAGTGTAGTGTCCAACTGGGACACTTGGGAGTGAAAGGAAATAACTAGCTGAGTTACCAACATAATAAACTGGCACCAACCTTGACAAAATGGGCTCTGGATACCATATAGCCATGTAGCCTTAATTACTTGCATAGGTAAGTCTCAGCTTCCGAATCTCAGCTTCTTCATCTGGAAAATGAATATAACTTCTGCTCTTGAGCAGTTGCTTTGGTTGGATGATGGATGGACAGAAAGCATCCAAAGAAGCAAAGGATGGAATCACTGACCTTGGTGATTCTTAATCATCAAGAGAAGAGAGCGAGATGGGTATGTTTGAAAGTAGGTAAGAGACTGTAAAGGATGTATTTGAGTATGATCTCATCTGACAGCCTAAGTTATAACTGTTCCTCTTCATTTAACACATAGTTAAAATGATGTAAGCACATGGGGAGGAGCACAAGCTCTGGAGTCAGCCTTCTAGGGACAAATACTGGCTCCTCTGGGCATTATGACTGGGTTTGGATACGAGTTCTGCTACCTGTTAATTGTGGGCTGTTAAGGTTGGGAAGCCCACTGTGCTTCAGTTTCTTTGTAACATTGAGATGGGAGTAGTATGTTTCTCAGAGAGCAATTTCAAAGATTAAATACATCAGAGACAGTCACAGAATATGGTCTGTGAGCTAGTGCCAGTTCATGACCTGTTTGTAACCAGGTCTGAAATAAGTACAGAAAATTCAAGAAAGCTAGAAACTCACAGCCATCTGCTGTTGCAGTGACGTCCATACTCAGGATGGGTGGGATCTTGAACAGCCCAGGGACCATTGTGAGTGTTGCACTTGCAGGGGGAGGTGCACGTGGCTGAGCTGCACACTAACTGTGCACAATGGATCAGTGATTAGGTTGCAATGGGCTGAAAATATAAAAGCTGACTCAACCTGAGATGTGAGAAGCACTACTTTAGAACAATACTGGATATGTAGTTAGCTCTACTACCTTCTTTGTTACCGTATTTGTTACCATATTTATATTTAAAATTAGACCATAGTGATAATTCCCTGTCAGTTGAATGGTTAAGACTCTGCACCTTCATTGCTGGTGCCATATGGGATGTTGATGCTGGTGCTCTGTGGACCACACTTTGCCAAGCAAGCACCTGGAGGAGAGGGCTCTGGACTGGGGTGTATCCCCTTGGCTCTTAGGGGCTTCACCCTATGGGGACTGGGAGGAGGGTGTCAGCGGAGGACTAGACTGGGGTTCTCTAAAGTGTGTGGCTCAGGGCAGAGGTCTCTTGCCCTGTTCTAAGGGCAACCTGGTCCCCTCTTTGCCCATGTCCTGATGCATCCATGGGCTCTGTTCTCACACTACAGGCCCTGGTCCTCCCCTACCAGCTCTGTCAGCAAGAACCTACTGTAGAGCACAGGGAACAATATTCAATATATTTTAATAACCTTCATGGAAAAGAATCTGAAAAAAATATTATATATATATATATATATATATATATAGTGTACATATTATATATATAACTGAATCATCTTTGCTGTCCACTTGAAACTAACATAATATTGTAAATCAACAATACTTAAATAAAAAAAATGATGCTAAGTTCTTCAAAAAAGTTTTAAAAAATAAAGGGATGAGATCCTGCTTGCAAATATGAATGTGGTGATACCCAGTGAGTCCACCTGGCCACCACTCCTCACCTGCACTCTGTAGGTGGGAGCCCGAGTTATCTTTCCTCATGTTACCTGCAGGACTCAGCCTAGCCATGCCTGCTGTATGTGTGTACACATGCACATGCACACAATTATAGGTAATCTTTGAGAGTCTGGGCATCACACATGAGCAGGAATGCATAGCACTCTCTGCCTTTATTGATGTCCCTGTACCTACCATGACCCTCCAGTGCCCTGCCATCTCTATGGGAGGCAGAGGAAAGCTGGCAGCTCGGGTATGAATGTGCCGTTCCCATCCAGTGAACAAGGACAACAAAGAACTGTTGGGAGGCAATCCTCAATGCATATGCTTACCTACTGTTAACTATAAACAAAAATAAATGGAATGTCGAGAAAACATGTGATGCTCTTTTTCAAACTCATGTAGGAGATAGAGTTTTAAGTTTAAGTTTATTTTTTAAAATTTATTTTAATTGGAGGTTAATTACTTTATAATATTGTATTGGTTTTGCCATACATCAACATGAGTCCACCACAGGTATACACGTGTTTACCCCAAACCCTCTCCCTCCTCCCTCCCTGTACCATCCCTCTGGATCGTCCCAGTGCGCCAGCCCCAAGCAACCAGTATCATGCATCAAACTTGGACTGGCGATTCATTTCATATATGATATTATACATGTTTCAATGCCATTCTCCCAAATTATCCCACCATCTCCCTCTCCCACAGAGTCCAAAAGAATGTTCTATATATCTGTGTCTCTTTTGCTGTCTCACATACAAGGTTATTGTTACAATATTTCTAAATTCCATATATATGTGTTAGTATAAATTGCCAACATCCGCTGGATCATGGAAAAAGCAGGAGAGTTCCAGAAAAACATCTATTTCTGCCTTATTGACAATGCCAAAGCCTTTGACTGTGTGGATCACAAAAATTGTGGAAAATTATGAAAGAGATGGGAATACCAGACCACCTGATCTGCCTCTTGAGAAATTTGTATGCAGGTCTGGAAGAACAGTTAGAACTGGACATGCAACAACAGACTGGTTCCAAATAGGAAAAGGAGTACACCAAGGCTGTATATTGTCACCCTGTTTATTTAACTTATATGCAGAGTACATCATGAGAAACGCTGGACTGGAAGAAACACAAGCTGGAATCAAGATTGCCGGGAGAAATATCAATAACCTCAGATATGCAGATGACACCATCCTTATGGCAGAAAGTGAAGAGGAACTCAAAAGCTTCTTGATGAAAGTGAAAGTGGAGAGTGAAAAAGTTGGCTTAAAGCTCAACATTCAGAAAATGAAGATCATGGCATCTGGTCCCATCACTTCATGGGAAATAGAAACAGCAGAAACAGTGTCAGACTTTATTTCCCTGGGCTCCAAAATCACTGCAGATGGTGGGTGCAGCCATGAAATTAAAAGACGTTTACTCCTTGAAAGGAAAGTTATGTCCAACCTAGATAGCATATTCAAAAGCAGAGACATTAATTTGCCATCAAAGTTTCGTCTAGTCAAGGCTATGGTTTTTCCTGTGGTCATGTATGGATGTAAGAGTTGGACTGTGAAGAAGGCTAAGGCTGAGCGCCAAAGAATTGATGCTATTGAACTGTGGTGTTGGAGAAGACTCTTGAGAGTCCCTTGGACTGCAAGGAGATCCAACCAGTCCATTCTGAAGGAGATCAGCCCTGGGATTTCTTTGGAAGGAATGATGCTAAAGCTGAAACTCTAGTACTTTGGCTACCTCATGGGAAGAGTTGACTCATTGGAAAAGACTCTGATGCTGGGAGGGATTGGGGGCAAGAGGAGAAGGGGACGACAGAAGATGAGATGGCTGGATGGTATCACTGACTCGATGGACCTGAGTCTCAGTGAACTCTGGGAGTTGGTGATGGACAGGGAGGCCTGGCATGCTGCGATTCATGGGGTCACAAAGACTTGGACACGACTGAGTGACTGATCTGATCTGCTCTGATCTGATACTGTATTGCTGTTTTTATTTCTGGCTTACTTCACTCTGTAGAATGGCTCCAGTTTCATCCACCTCATTAGAACTGATTCAAATATATTCTTTTTAATGGCTGAGTAATACTCCATTGTGTATATGTACTGCAGATTTCTTACCCATTCATCTGCTGATGGACATCTAGGTTGCTTCCATGTCCTGGCTATTATAAATAATGCTGCAATGAACATTGGGGTACATGTGTCTCTTTCAATTCTAGTTTCCTCAGTGTGTATGCCCAGCAGTGGGGTTGCTGGGTCATAAGACAATTCTATTTCCAGTTTTTTAAGGAATCTCCACATTGTTCTGCATAGTGGCTGTACTAGTTTGCATTCCCACCAACAGTGTAAGAGGGTTCCCTTTTCTCCACATCCTCTCCAGCATTTATTGCTTGTAGACTGTTGGATTGAAGCCATTCTGACTGACGTGAAATGGTACATCATTGTGGTTTTGATTTGCATTTCTCTGATAATAAGTAATGTTGAGCATCTTTTCATGTGTTTTTTAGCCATCTGTATGTCTTCTTTGGAGAAATGTATATTTAGTTCTTTGGCCTATTTTTTGATTGAGTCATTTATTTTTCTGTAATTGACCTGCAGGAATTGCTTGTATATTTTTGAGATTAGTTGTTTGTCAGTTGCTTCATTTGCTATTATTTTCTCCCATTCTGAATGCTGTCTTTTCACCTTGCTAATAGTTTCCTTTGATGTGCAGAAGCTTTTAAGTTTTATTAGGTCCCATTTTGGAGAAGGCAATGGCAACCTACTCCAGTACTCTGCCTGGAAAATCCCATGGACGGAGGAGCCTGGTAGACTGTAGTCCATGGGGTTGCTAGGAGTCGCTTTTCACTTTTCACTTTCATGCATTGGAGAAGGAAATGGCAACCCACTCCAGTGTTCTTGCCTGGAGAATCCCAGGGACGAGGGAGCCTAGTCGGCTGCCGTCTATGGGGTCGCACAGAGTCGGACACGACTGAAGCGACTTAGCAGCAGCAGGTCCCATTTGTTTATTTTTGCTTTTATTTCCAATATTCTGGGAGATGGGTCATAGAGGATCCTGCTGTGATTTATGTCGGAGAGTGTTTTGCCTATGTTCTCCTCTAGGAGTTTTATAGTTTCTGGTCTTATGTTTAGATATTTAATCCATTTTGAATTTATTTTTGTGTATGGTCTTAGAAAGTGTTCTAGTTTCATTCTTTTACAAGTGGTTGACCAGTTTTCCCAGCACCACTTGTTAAAGAGATTGTCTTTAATCCATTGTATATTCTTGCCTCCTTTGTCAAAGATAAGGTGACCATATGTGCGTGGATTTATCTCTGGGCTTTCTATTTTGTTCCATTGACCTATATTTCTGTCTTTGTGCCAGTACCATACTGTCTTGATGACCGTGGCTTTGTAGTAGAGCCTGAAGCCAGGCAGGTTGATTCTTCCAGTTCCATTCTTCTTTCCCAAGATTGCTTTGGCTATTTGAGTTTTTTTTTTTTTTTTTTTGTATTTCCATACAAATTGTGAAATTATTTGTTCTAGCTCTGTGAAAAATACCGTTGGTAGCTTGATAGGGATTGCATTGAATCTATATATTGCTTTGGGTAGTATACTCATTTTCACTATATTGATTCTTCTGATCCATGAACATGGTATATTTCTCCATCTATTAGTGTCCTCTTTGATTCATTTCACCAGTGTTTTATAGTTTTATATATATAGGTATTTAGTTTCTTTAGGTAGATACATTCCTAAGTATTTTATTCTTTTCGTTGCAATGGTGAATGGAATTGTTTCCTTAATTTCTCTTTCTGTTTTCTCATTATTAGTGTATAGGAATGCAAAGGATTTCTGTGTGCTGATTTTATATCCAGCAACTTTACTATATTCATTTTTGAAGTTAAAAAATATATAATATAATTTTAAGTTTAAAATATTTCTGAGTCTAGGCTTCAGTTCAGTTCAGTCATTGAGTCATGTCCGACTCTTTGTGACCCCATGAATTGCAGCACGCCAGGCCTCCCTGTCCATCACCAACTCCTGTAGTTCACTCAAACTCATGTCCATTGAGTTGATGATGCCATCCAGCCATCTCATCCTCTGTCGTCCCCTTCTCCTCCTGCCCCTGATCCCTCCCAGCATCAGTATCTTTTCTATTGAGTCAACTCTTTGAATGAGGTGGATAAAGTATTGGAGATTCAGCTTCAACATCAGTCCTTCCCATGAACACCCAGGACCAATCTCCTTTAGAATTAACCAGTTGGATCTCCTTGCAGTCCAAGGGACTCTCAAGAGCCTTCTCCAACACCACAGTTCAAAAGCATCAATTCTTTGGCACTCAGCTTTCTTCACAGTCCAACTCTCACATCCATACATGACCACTGGAAAAACCATAGCCTTGACTAGACAGACCTTTGTTGGCAAAGTAATCTCTCTGCTTATGAATATATTATCTAGGTTGGTCATAACTTTCCTTCCAAGGAGTAAACATCTTTTAATTTCATGGCTGAAATCACCATTTGCAGTGATTTTGGAGCCAAAAAAAAAATAAGTCTGATACTGTTTCCACTGTTTCCCCATCTATTTCCCATGAAGTGATAGGACCAGTTGCCATGATCTTCGTTTTCTGAATGTTGAGTTTTAAGACAACATTTCCACTCTCCTCTTTCACCTTCATCAAGAGGCTTTTTAGTTCCTCTTCATTTTCTGCCTTAAGGGTGGTGTCATCTGCATATTTGAGGTTATTGAGATTTCTCCCTGAAATCTTGATTCCAGCTTGTGTTTCTTCCAGTACAGCATTTCTCATGATGTACTCTGCATATAAGTTAAATAAGCAGGGTGACAATATACAGCCTTGGCGTACTCCTTTTCCTATTTGGAACCAGTCTATTTTTCCATGTCCAGTTCTAACTGTTGCTTCCTGACCTGCATATAGGTTTCTCAGGAGGTAAGTCAGGTGGTCTGGTATTCCCATCTCTTTCAGAATTTTCCACAGTTTATTGTGATCCACACAGTCAAAGGCTTTGGCATAGTCAATAAAGCAGAAATAGATTTTTTTTTGTGTGGAAATCTCTTGCTTTTTCCATGATCCAGCGGATGTTGGCAATTTGATCTCTGGTTCCTCTGCCTTTTCTAAAACCAGCTGGAACATCTGGAAGTTCATGGTTCATGTATTGCTGAAGCCTGGCTTGGAGAATTTTGAACATTACTTTACTAGCGTGTGAGATGAGTGCAATTATGTGGTAGTTTGAGCATTCTTTGACATTGCCTTTCTTCGGGATTGGAATGAAAACTGACCTTTTCCAGTCCTGTGGCCACTGCTGGGTTTTCCAAATTTGTTGGCATATTGAGTGCAGTACTTTCACAGCATCATCTTTCAGTATTTGAAATAGCTCCACTGGAATTCCATCACCTCCACTAGCTTTGTTCGTAGTGATGCTTTCTAAGATCCAACTGACTTCACATTCCAGGATGTCTGGCTCTAGGTAAGTGATCACACCATCGCGATTATCTTGATTCCAGGGTAGCTCTCCTCATAAGACTTCTTTGCTCAATCAACAGAGCACACCAGCACAACTGTAATTGTAATTTAGGGGGCTGTGATTTTGTCCCAACTTTCATCCACGGCACCCCCAGTGAGTGGCAGCCACTTTGGATCTGCCAAAATCACTGGTTTACAAGCCTGGCTACACAGTAGAATCACCTCAGAGGTTTCTCTGATGCCCAGCCACTCCTCTAACTCTGGGATCAGGATCACTAGAGGGAGAGGTGATCCTGATGAGCAGAGGGTTGGCAAACCCCTGGTCCATCAGAGGACTCTCATCTTCTGCACACATTGATTATAGATAGCAGTGACCTGAAACCTAAACCAATCAGCATAAAATGAGGTGCAACAACAACAGTGGTCTAAAGATACATATGTATCTTAATCCCTGGAATCTGTGAAAAATACCTAATATGGTGAATGATGTAAGTAAGGATATCCAGAGGAGGAATTCATCCTAGATTATCTGGGTGGATCCTAAGTGTCATAACATGTATCCTTATAAGAGAGGCTCAGAGACCTTAGAGGTAGACAAGTGGAGGAGAGGTGATGTGATGGTGGAACAGAGAGAGATGCAGCTGGAAGTCAAGGAAAGCCAACAGCCACTGGAAGATGGAAGAGGAGGATCTCTGGTAGAGCCTCCAGAGGGAGTGTGGGCCTACCTGCCCCCTGATTTCAGACTTCTGGCCTCCAGAACTGTAGGAGAATAAATGTGTCTTGTGTTAAGAAATAAATGAGAATTCCATCTTCCTGACATCCTCACCAACACTTGGTTTTGTCAGTCTTTTTAATCATAGATATTCTAATGGATGTGTAGTGGTATCTCATTTAGTTTGAATTTTCTTAATGGCTAGTGATGTTGAACATCTCTGTATTTGTTTGTTTGCCATGAAGATTTTCTCTTGAATTGTTTTTTATTATAGTTTATATGATTTAACATACACTATAATGGACAGTTAATTAATTTATACACATTTAACTATTTTGTTGAGAACAAATTATAAAAACTATATAAAAATAAAGCATCTTTCAGTTTACACTTTTTATAAAACAACATACTGAATGCATTCTTAATGAACTCTATTTACGTCCCTTCCTTTATTAGGCACTAACATTTGGAGCAATGGGGCTGAGTCAGACTTCATATCAGATGCAACATCAAGTCTCTTCATTTATTCTGTTTCTGTTGGAGCACAGAGGGTGTAATGACAATGGGGAGAAGGACATAAATGGCATGTTTTGCAATATTGGGGCATTTTTGAAATGGGTTGCTCTGAAAATCATTATTTCATCTTGGATAGCTCTCCTTCCAGTTTTTCAGGTTCAGAAGGCTAAAATTTTTCATTCTGAACTGTTCAACTTTTTGTGTTTTCAGAGCCACAAAATTGACTTTTTGTTTAAAACTGTGGGTCTTTCAGATCCATCTACGAGCCAAGTAAAATAAATGTTTTAATACACAAGGAACATTGAAACTCTCACAAATATGTGCTGAAATTACGACTCATAATAGGCTGGCAACTGTTGAGTAGACAGCATGCTGCTTACCTCTCCATGGGCATCATACATGGACACATGAGGTACCCTTATTTCCTGATCTCCCCAGGTGTGCTGTACCATTGTAAAGGGGACATTGTCTTGTTTCAGTAATAACCTCTTATAAACATATTTAATATTGTTCTTACATATATTTAAAAACTACATTTAAGAACACATATCCTTGCATAGATTTTTGCTGCTGTTGTTAAAGAACTGACTGTTAAGATCATGGATCAGTCTAAGAAACTTTGAACCGAGCAGATTCACATTCATTATTTCACTGAATTTTATTTCAACTCTAGACAAAATAAAATTCACACTTTAGCAGGTTAAAACTCATTTTAAATGTACTATCTGAATAAAAGATTTTTTTTTTTTTCAAATTGCTCCAGCCTGTTGTGAAGAACAAGGACTCAGGATGTGAGATTTGGATGGAATCTTTAAGCCCATCTAGCTGAGCCTCCTCAGCTAACAGCAGACTGAAATTACCTTATGAAATCTCACAGCAATATAATAGTTTTCTGTGTAAATCTCTAAAACACAAGGGTGTTTTAAAATAACCACAGTATCAAATGCCCCACCTAAAAACAATTAGCAATAATTTTTATCATAATCAAATACCCATTTATATATATAACAATTTGAATATATATTATATATAATAATTTGAATTTATAATTATTTCATAGAAGATAGATTCGCTATCGTCTTAATATATAATCACTGTCTAATCTGTCCTTTTATCCTTTACTTGTCCCACAGTAGCTGAGTCCTGCACTCTGTAAATGTTGTCATACTACATTTCACCAGTAGATGGCACTGCTAATTGTGGGGAAGAAAGATGCTTGTTACCATTCAGATTCCGGCTTCAACTTCCCCAGGAGTTCTGATTCAGTTTGTCTGGGTAGGACTTCCCATCTTCTCCAAGTAGTTTGGAAGAGTTTGTCAGACTTTGAGAAACAATGTATAAGGCCCTCATTTGCCTCAAACTGGGATTGTTAAATTTTCTAATGGGGCTTTATTTTGATACAGGAATGGGAATTAGAAAAAAATATTGTAGTCTAGTAACAAGCAGGAGAAAAAGGTATAATTTAAAGACTTTATAACAACAAGAACTTTAACTTGTTTAAAAAGTATAATTTAAAGACTTTATAACAACAAGAACTTTAACTTGTTTAAAAAGTATAATTTAAAGACTTTATAACAACAAGAACTTTAACTTGTTTAAAAAAGTATAAAGACTTTATAACAACAAGAACTTTAACTTGTTTAAAAAAGTATAATTTAAAGACTTTATAACAACAAGAACTTTAACTTGTTTAAAAAAAGCAGTGTGTTGAATATATTAGCACTGCATATGAAGTACAAACCCTCAGGTCCAATTAGAATTCTGTTAGCCTGGAATCAAAAGACCCTCATCTCACACAAATGGCCTGTGTAGTCTTGGGTAAATCACATGACATCCTCGGATACCAATGGAAAGAAACAGCTCTGAGACACCCCTCTCCCACTCCCCGTGGACTGGGTCCTCTGCGGCTGTGTGAACTGGTTGTATTTAAGCAGGTGGGAGGACACAATATTGAGATTTGGAGTATGACTGTAATTATGATCTCACTTGTACTCTCAGGTTGATGATTTTTTTAACTTCTTTTTCTAGATGAATTATACAAATATGCCAAAGTCAGAAACTAATTTTATTGAGTAATTATATATTTTTAATAGCTTATGTTTATAGCAGGATTGGGCTGGAGGGAAGAAGGGAAGATTACTGGCAGAAAGATGGCAAATTGCACAGAAAACCATTACAATGTTATGAGATTTCATAATGTGATATAAGTTTGCTGTTAACTGAGGAAGGGTCAACTAGATGGGCTTAAAGATTCCATCCAAATTTCACATCCTAAGTCCTCATCCTTCACAACAGACTGGAGCAAGTTTTGAAAATAAGTTTTTATTCAGATAGTACATTTATAATGAGTTTTAACATAGATCATTTGTGCAAATAGATTAAATTTGCTTTTTTCTTAAACAGAAAATTATAAAAAATAAGGGCCTCCATTATTTAACACTAAAAATTGTTGACCTAGTAAAGATGACAGGAGCTTTTCATGTTACTTACCTCTTAAAAAAAAAATTGTTTGACATAAAAATTTTTCCTTGAAATTGGAATGTATTGAGCTTTTATGCATGATACACAGAGTCAACAGGCTATTTTCAATTTTTGCATTCATATATTTATTTATAATTGCAAATTGCATACAAATGATGTCTTCCTTTGTGTAAACTGTTAGCTAATGTCACGATTATCAGTGCCATCTACTGGTGTTAAGTAGTATGATGACATTTACAGAGTGCAGGATACTGAGCTACTGTGGGACAGGGAAGGGATAAAAGGACAGATTAAACAGTGATTATATATTGACGAAAAGGGTATTTGATGATGTTAAAATTATTGGTAATTGTTTTTAGGTTGGACATTGATGTGGTTATTTTAAAACATCTTTGTGTTTTAGAGATTTGGGGCTAAGTCTGTCCCACTATCTGTTCCTTATGGCCTGTAAGCTAAGAACAGTTTTTTTATTAATATTTTTAAATGGTTGAAAGAATCCAAAGAAGAATATTTGTCTCATAGGAAAATTATATGAAATTCAAATTTCAGTGTTCAAAAATGAGGTTTTATTGGAGCATAGCCGTCCTCATTCACTAATATTTGTCTGTGGCTGCCTTTGTGCTCCACTAGGAGAGCTGTACTCTTGCCTAGAAAATCCCATGGATGGAAGAGCCTGGTAGGCTGCAGTCCATGGGGTCGCTAAGAGTCAGACACGACTGAATGACTTCACTTTCACTTTTCACTTTCATGCATTGGAGGAGGAAATGGCAACCCACTCCAGGGTTCTTGCCTGGAGAATCCCAGGGATGGGGGAGCCTGGTGGGCTGTCGTCTATGGAGTCGCACAGAGTCGGACACGACTGAAGCGACTTAGTAGCAGCAGCAGCAGCAGGAGAGCTGAGGGGTTGCAGAGATCATCCAATGTGAAAATCCTGGAAATGTATTTCCTGGTCCTCTATAGGAAACCTCTGCCCACTCTGCCCCAGGGCTCTGCTATTCTAAGTATGGCATGTGGACCAGCAGCATAGGCTGGCCTGGGAGGCAGTTGGAATCTTGTCTCTACCCCAGACCCACTGACTCAGAATCTCTGGATCCCAGGTGAGCCCTGCTCACAGTGCAGTACAGTCAGAGAAGCGCTGGTTTAGAGGCCCTGCTCCATCCTCCTGTGGTTGCACACTCCCCAGGGGCAGGCAGAGAGGGGTAGGGACATGGCCACCTGGAGCTCCGCCCCCTCCAGGTCGTGCTCTGAGCACTTGGAGCCCAGAATCCTGCTTCCAGCGGCAGTGCAGGCCTCTTCCTGGGGCCCATGCCCCAGCTCGACAGGTGGTCAAGACACAGCTGTTTATCTAGTTGTGTTTAGGTTGGACATTGATGTTGTGGTTATTTTAAAACATCTTTGTGTTTTAGAGATTTGGGGCTAAGTCTGTCCCACTATCTGTTTCTTATGGCCTGTAAGCTAAGAACAGTTTTTATATTAATATTTTTAAATGGTTGAAAGAATCCAAAGAAGAATATTTGTCTCATAGGAAAATTATATGAAATTCAAATTTCAGTGTTCAAAAATAAGGTTTTATTGGAGCATAGCCAATGCTCCAATAAATCCCATTGTACTTGAAGGTTTGGGGTGCTCTTGCTTGAGCAGTGGATTCCTCAGAGCATAGAGAGGGTCAGAGCCAGGTGTGGGAAGAACAGGGGGAGGGCTGGGGGCTGGGGCGGGCCTTCCCTCTGCTGTCCTGCCTTCTGGCTTCAAACTCCGAGGTCCAGGAATCCCAGCCTACTAGGTGGTTATGAAGGTGCACTTGACAATGTGTTAGCTTGACTTTTAACTTTTAAATATTTAAATATATAGAATGGGCTTCATTTATACTCTTGACCCAGGGCCCACAGATGTGAGTGGCAGGTCTGTTAAATGCTTCTCAAAGTGTTCAGAGATCCCCCTGCATCATATCCAATAGGGGTGTTGGTTAAAAATTCAAATTTCCAGGCCCCACTTGTGTGACTCCCTCAATCAGATCTTTAGGGAATGGAGCCTACTGCTGCTGCTGCTGCTAAGTTGCTTCAGTCGTGTCCGACTCTGTGTGACCCCATAGATGGCAGCCCACCAGGCTCCCCAGTCCCTGGGATTCTCCAGGCAAGAACGCTGGAGTGGGTTGCCATTTCCTGCTCTAGGAACCTATATTCTAACCCCTCCCCTGGTGACTTTGATCTACAGCAGAACTATAGGAAAACTTGTAATGAGGGTGAGGGGAGTGTGGAGAGGAGCAGGAAGCATCAGGGAGAAGAGAAGGAGGTCCCAGGTCAGAGGAAGGTGTCGACCATGAGCTCACACCTTCCTGCGTCTCTCCTGATTTTCTTCACAACTTAGCCTGACCCCACCCCTGGGAGCTGGCTGCAGGGAGAAGTTGCCAGAACAGGGCAAGGGTGTCCTCCTGCCGACCGTGGGGCTCTCGGGGGCTGCTCTGCAGAAGGAAGGACCTGAGTCAGGGGCAATAGGAGCAAAAGGGCTGCGGGCGCCTGGAGAGACCACACGGATACACCTGGGGGGCTCAGGCTGAAGCTGCTGAGCAGGTCTTTGGGCAGGTAGACCTCCTGGTCCTGCTGGGACACGGTGGAGCTGGAACAGAGGCTGCATATGTCAGTTAGGAGTCGAATGACGTTGATCAAGGTCCTTAAGCTCTGTGGGTTTGTTTCCTTGTCTGTAAGATGGGGATCCTAATACCTTCTGAGCTTTCATTAAAATTAAACGTGATAAAGTAAAAACACATCCTGCCTCACAAAGCAGAATAAGGGGCTGCTGCTGTTTATTGGGACACTCATTAACTTACATCTCTGCACTTTCGGATGCTCTATATCATAGGCACTTGTCACTGGCTGTGCTCAGTCATGCGTGACTCTTTATGACCTTGTGACTGTAGCCCTCCAGGCTCATCTATCTATGGGATTTTCCAGGCAAGAATACTGGACTGTGTAGCCATTTCCTCCTCCGGGGAGTCTTCCGGACTCAGGGATCTAACTCACGTCTCCTGTGTCTCCTGGATTGGCAGGTGGATTCTTTACCACTTAACCCAGGAAGCACCTGTCGCTGGACGATAAGACCAATTTCTCAACCTCCCAGGGGGCGCTAGTGGTAAAGCATCTGCCTGCCAATGCAGGAGATCTAAGAGATGCAGGTAGGGGAACAGCCCCTGGAGGAGGAAATGGCAACCTACTCTAAATATTCCTGCCTGGGAAATCCCATCCTCTGTTCACGGGGTCCCAGAGAGTCGCCACGACTAAGCACACACACACACACCTCAAACCCCAGGCACAGGAATGGTCCAGTCACAGGCATGTGCCAGACCTGTGCTTGGCCAGTGGCCTGGAGCTCCCTGAGCTTCCCTGTGCAGGAGCAGCTCCTGAAGTTCCTGCCGAGCTGCTCATCCTGTTACAGTTCCCAGGGTTTGCCTCCCAGCAAGCTCATAGGTTGTGCTGAACTAAGCACATACGGAGGATATAAAAAAATGTACCTGGATGAAAAAACAGAGTAAACAGAGTGATTCTTCAGGAGCAGGAGTGTGCATTTCCGTGTGCAGGGTGTAGATGAGGTGCTCATAAGTTTGTGCTGACCTAACTGTGGAAAATTCTGAAAGAGATGGGAAGACCAGACCACCTGACTTACATCCTGAGAAACCTATATGCAGGTCAGGAAGCAACAGTTAGAACTGGACGTGGAACAACAGACTGGTTCCAAATAGGAAAAGGAGTACGCCAAGGCTGTATATTGTCACCCTGCTTATTTAACTTATATGCAGAGTACATTATGAGAAACGCTGGGCTGGAAGAAGCACAAGCTGGAATCAAGACTGCTGGGAGAAATATCAATAACCTCAGATATGCAGATGACACCACCCTTAAGGCAGAAAGTGAAGAGGAACTAAAAAGCCTCTTGATGAAAGTGAAAGAGGAGAGTGAGAAAATTGGCTTAAAGCTCAACATTCAGAAAATGAAGATCATAGCAACTGGTCCCATCACTTCATGGGAAATAGACGGGGAAACAGTGGAAACAGTGTCAGACTTTATTATTTTTTTTTTTTTTTGGCTCCAAAATCACTGCAGATGGTGATTGCAGCCATGAAATTAAAAGACACTTACTCCTTGGAAGGAAAGTTATGACCAACCTAGATAGCATATTCAAAAGCAGAGAGATTACTTTGCAAACAAAGGTCCATCTAGTCAAGGCTATGGTTTTTCCAGTGGTCATGTATGGATGTGAGCGTTGGACTGTGAAGAAAACTGAGCACCGAAGAATTGATGCTTTTAAACTGTGGTGTTGGAGAAGACTCTTGAGAGTCCTTCAGACTGCAAGGAGATCCAGCCAGTTCATTCTAAAGGAGATCGGTCCTGGGTGTTCTTTGGAAGGAATGATGCTAAAGCTGAAACTCCAGTACTTTGGCCACCTCAGGCGAAGAGTTGACTCAATGGAAAAGACTCTGATGCTGGGAGGGATTGGGGGCAGGAGGAGAAGGGGAGGACAGAGGATGAGATGGCTGGATGGCATCACCGACTCAATGGACATGAGTTTGAGTGAACTCCGGGAGTTGGTGATGGACAGGGAGGCCTGGCGTGCTGCGATTCATGGGGTTGCAAAGAGTCAGACACGACTGAGCGACTGAACTGAACTGAACTGAACTCAACTGAAGGTGAGGCTTGTGTGAAACCTCCAGGGAAAACTGTGCCACACTGAAAATCACCAGCAGGGGGCAGCATAATCCACGTGTCCAGGTGAGCAGTGTGCAAAGGCCGTGGAAAGAGGGGCCGGGAAGGCCTCACACGGGGCAAAAGGGGTCACAGGCCCCCCACCTCATCTACACCTTATATACAGAAACGCACACTCCTGCTCCTGCAGAATCACTCTATCAGTTTACCCTGTTTCCTCATCCAGGTACAGGTCTTTACATCTTCAGTATGGCAAAGGCCAGGGGTTTGTAAACTTGGCTACAGGGGAGTTCTTTGAAATCCCAGTGCTGAAGCCTCATCTCAGTTAACTCAGAATCTTGGGGGAAGGGAGGCAGGAGTCAACACTTTTTAAAACCCCACAGGTGATTCCACCCTGCAGCCAAGTGAGAACCATTGTTGGAGGCAAAAGATCTCATGTCTTCCCAAATGGCAGCTGCTTTCATTACTAGAAAGTGTGAACAAGTATAAGTTGCTCAGTTGTGTCTGACTGTTTGTCACTCCATGAATTATGTTGCCTACCAGAATTCCATGGACTTCCCCAGGGAAGAATGCTGGAGTGGGAGGCCATTCCCTTCTTCAGGGAATCTTCTCAGCCCAGGGATTGAACCTGGGTGTCCTCCATTGCAGTCAGATTCTTTACCATCTGAGCTACCAGTAAAACCAAAGATGGTTTGATTTCTTCCTATTTTGCTACTGACCCTCGCCAGTCAGACCCCAAAGGCCAAAGGGTTCCTTCTGCCAGGTATGTGTATGCTCAGTCACTCAGTCATTTCTGACTCTTTGTAACTCCACGGACTGCAGCTCACCAGAGTCCTCTGTCAATGGGATTTTCCAAACAAGAATAGTGGAGCAGGTTGCCAATTTCAGCTCCAGGGGATCTGCCTGACCCAGAAATCAATGAGAGTCTTCTGCACTGGCAGGCAGGTTCTCTACCGCTGAGTCACCTGAGAAGCCCCTCTGTCAGGTATGGCTTGTCCCTTGAATGTGATATAGAGGACAGGCTTTCACATAAAAGCACCCCTGGGACTGCTGTGTGTGATTCCTGTCAGCTGGGGGATGGGTGGGTTCTCACAGGACAGGCTCAGGTGTGCTGCCCGTGACTCCAGATCATAGTGCTGGGTCAGCATCTCTGCACACGGCCCCCTGGCCGCCATCTTGAATCACAGTGCTGGGCTCAGCATCTCTCCACACGGCCCCCTGGCCGCCATCTTGAATCACAGTGCCGGGCGCAGAGACTCCGCACATGGAACTCAGAGCTGAGGTGTCGGCACAGCCATTTCACACCAGGGAGTCTCGTCTGAAGGACCAAGTGCGAGGCTTCTGCGGGAGGCGCCCTGTGAACAAGTGAAAAAAGACTCAGCACAAAGGGAGAGATAAAAGGTAAACTTCATTTCATTAACCAGATGCTGACTTTACTCCCAGGGAATGGTTTATGGGCTTTATCAATGATTGTTCCATCACAGCCCAGCCTCCCTGAATATTAAGGGCCCCAGCTTAACTTTAATGACTGTTTCCTTTGTTACCTGTGGAGATCATCTTGATGAAGAGAAAGAGACAAATTTCTCTTCTATGCCTGAAGACCCAAAAGGGAAGGTATTGATATAATCAGTTTTGTTTTTTTACCCATAAGGTAACTCCCTCTTGGCTGGGGCTTGATGTTGCTCCTGAAATAAGTGGGAGTCTGTGGTGCCCTTCATTTGAGGAAGACAACCTGGTATTGTTTAAATGGGCAAGGGAAGGGCCTAGGCATGAGGGTACACAGAGAACCAGGTCTGGATTCCCAGATGAGAGGCTAAGATGGCCTCATCACTATGGAAACAGTGTTTCTATGCTTGTGAGACAGGAAGGAAGGGGGCACAGATATTGAGAAAAACGGGATCCCACAAAAACTGGATTGAACCAGCTAAAATCAAGATGGTGTTGAGTACGGTCTGGCCTCTGACCTCTAACTCTTACATCTTCATTATAACACTAGAATTCACTCCCCTCTCACTGTGACAAGTGCTGTGATAGTGCCAAGGCTGACCATAGAAAGCCAAATAGTGATACCGAAGAGGCGGGTCTGGCTTCTCGCCGCTCAAAAGCCAATAAAGAGGCCAGGTTGGTAGAAAGGAACATTTACTTTATTTTGGATGCCAGTATGTGGTGAAGGGAAGGCTGGGAACCTCTCCAAAGGCTGACTGCCTGCTCCTTTGAGAATGAAGGGACAAGAGCTTTTATAGACAGAGGGAGAGGGTTGCATGTAGAAATAGCAGAGTCAACTCTGACCATCATCTTGAGATTGGTCATCGGTGGTCTGACCAGCTTCATCTTGATTGTTTTAAGTATAGTTACTCTTCAGTTCTAGGGTTTGTTTGTTTCCATTTCTCAAGGTCCATTTTCAGATCTGTGGCAGCTTATATCATGGCTACAGTCTGGTCATCATGTAGTTCTTTTACCTGGAGGGGTTTTCAGTACCTATAAGACAGCTCACAGGGTATGGCTCAGAATATTATCTATAGCCCTTGGGAAGGAATAAAGAGGTCCTTGACTATGCTTAATGGCTACATTGTTATTATTTGGTGTCCTTTAACTGTTTTTCTTTGTATCTGCATGTTTTCACTTCTGGGATTAAATTTATTATTTGGCTAAAGATTTTCAATAGACAAAAGGAAGGCAGAGGACACTAGGCAAGGACCACAGGGTCCTGCTCCATTTCAAAAGTGTGCAGTGGTTCAGTTCTTAAAAATCCCTGTTCCTTCCCTGTAATAGCAAGAATATTTGTCCCACTTATTATCATATGAAATTACCCAGCCCATGACAACTAACAACCTGGATCCTCTCACCTTCTGAGAGGGTCCATATTTTGACTATGGAGTGTGTGTCTGCCTGAATAAGTCCATTTTCACTCTACTTCAGCTCCCTCTTCAACTCTCTCCTGCAGGAAGCCAAAGACCCTGACTTGGAAGCTGGTTCCTGGTACTCCCACATCTCCCAGGATGAGATATTTCCTTCTCCTGCACCACTTGTAACATGGAGGATGAAGAATAGGGACTATAGATCTAACCTGATTATAAAGCAGATGATCTAGATTTAGGAAGAGTTCTTATTTATCTTCCTGGTGTTGTTTCTTAAACTTTAGCAAAGTCTGGTTTCCACTTTTCTGGGCAAATGTTTTTTAAAATGTATTATTTTTATTTATTTATTTTGATGGTATGGGGAGGGAGGAGGGACGAGGGTTCAGGATGGGGAACATGTGTATTCTGTTTTTAAAATCAACTCTGCTGTGGGATTTTAAAGGAAGGATGTAACTGAGTTCTCATCTGCTCCCCAGATGGATGGCACACGCTTCATCGCCTTCTATGGCATTCTGTCATCCTGGCTCACAGACTGTCTAAGCTTGCTGCCTCCCTCTTTCTGAATTTTCCAGACCCAAAGTGGGAAATCAGGTTTTTCTATTTTACTTGTAACACAAAATGATGGTATGGGAGTCTCCTCTGCAAAGCAACCAACTCACCTGGCTTCTAGCAGTAGGTAAGGCACCAGCTGTACTTGGGTTGGGGGGGTTCTATGATATCCTGTATCCCCTCTACTTTGTCCTTGCCTGGGAGGTTGAGGATGATGACCATTGGGGACAGGGGTCACCAACTCTCTGCCTCTTATCCCCAGACCTTTGCTCTCCTCTGGCTTGGGTTTCAATCTCTCTTCTCTGGAGGAAAATTCATTTGGTTAAGTTTTCTTGCAAACTGTGCTTTTCATGCCAGCACCAGTGGTCTTTAAGCTATAACCTCAAGGAATTTTCATTCCTTTAGCACAAACATTCATACCATAGCAAGGACAATTAATTTAATATTCTGATAAAATATCTTGCTATAATCTCCACTTATTGAACATCCCTTCTGCATCAGAAATTACAAAAAGCACTTTCACATAAACAGTAACTCCATGAGACAGTTATTACTTTTTTTTTTTTTTTAATTTTGGCTTTGTTAGGGCTTTGTTGTGGCACTCAGGACCTACGTTGTGTCATGTGAGATCTTTCATTGGGGTACATGGACTCTCTTATATGGAGCGGCCAGGCTCAATAGCTGCGGTGCTCAGGCTTAGTCACTCTGCTGGCATGTGGGCTCTGAGTTCCCTGACCAGAGATTGAAACCAACTCCCCTGTCTTGCAAAGCAGATTCTTAACCACTGGACTACCAGGGAAAACCAAGATACTACTTTTTAATACCTATTTTACAGATGAGAAACTGAGTTCAGAGAACATGTGTCACTCAACTAGAGGTGGAAGAGTTGCCCCTATTATGGGGTGGCCTTCCTTATTTATCTGGTACAGCTTCTGGAAACCTTAAGAGTTTCCAGTTTTTGGAGGATCAGATAGAAAGAAAAGACAAATGTTTTAATTCTACTTACAAAGTGTAATTAACCAAATTGTTGTAAGTCATAATTAGCTTGAGGGAAAGGATTTCCTTATGTTAGGAAAACACTAACTTAATCACTTAAATCACTAATATTTTAGACAAAAACAGTAAAATTTATAAGCATATTCTCCAGTTCACTCAGCAACTAGTCCTTTTTGTTAATGGTTTTATTGAGCATCAGGTTTTCCATTAGGACTTCATAATTTCTTACAAAGTTTAGCTTGTGGTTTGAAACTTATCAGAAATATGTACTTGTCAAAAGTCCTTCCCATGAATCTTCTTAAAAATGAAGCAGTTTTACAAACACATCTGAGTACAACAACAACTGTCTGTATGATGAAAGACTTCTTGCATACACGTGCAGGCTGTACAGGTCAATAAATTGTTTTTCTCTTGTTCATCTGTCTTACATCAATTGAATTTCCCATGCCCCAGCCAGAGGGCCTAGAAGGGTAAAAGGAAAAGGAATTTTCTCCTCCCTTACATGGTAAAATATACATAACACAAGTGAACAATTTTAATCATTTTAAAATGTACTATTCTGGGTGTTGATTATATTCACACTGCTGTGCAACCATCACCACAGTCCCTCTCCAGAGCTTTTTCATCTTCCAGTTGAAACTGTGTCCATTAAACACTCCCCACCCTCTCCCAACAAACACCATTCTACTTTGTGTTTCTATGAATTTGACTAGTCTAGGCCCCTCATATAACTGGAATCACAGTATTTGTCTTTTGGTGACTCAGTACTTCTGGACACCATGTGTGTACTAACCAATCCTAACCAGTTCTCCAACTCACCAGACACAACTGTGTCCCGCAATTTAAGTCAGTTCTGACACTATCTGCCTGAAGTTAGTGTTAGACCTCATCATGGGTTAAGGACTCAGTCTCACAAGACTGCCCCTTCTCAACTTCAGAGCCAGTCTTGAGTCCTGTTCTCCTTATGGACTGCTCATAAATCAGGGTTCCCATAACCCCTTCCTTGGGTTTGGTAATTTTCTAAAGTGGCTTACAGCTCAGGAAAACAGTTTATTCAACTAGATCACTAGTTTATTATAAAAGGATTCAAGTCACGAACAGCCAGATGGAATGGATGCAGAGCAAGGTAGGAGGAGGGGAGGGGCTTCTAGGCCCTCTCCAGGAGAGAGCTTCTCAGAACCTGCATATGTTCACCAGCCAGGAAGCTCTGTGGACCCCATCCTATTCATTTTTTATTGAGGCTTCATAGAAACATACTTAGGCAAGGTTGATTAAAGCATTGGTGGGCTGAAACTGCCAACCCTTTAATCGGTGTGATTTTTCTGACAAACAGATGCATTCACTAAAACTCAGGTGTAGTTGAAAGGGGCTTGTTACCATTATCAAGATACTTTTTCACTCTTAGAGCACCTAAGTGTTTTAGGAGATCTGTGCCAGCAACAGCATGAAGATTAAATAAGTATTCTGAGTCACAAGTCTTCAAGGTTCATCCACTCTGCAGCATGTGTCAGAATTCCCTTCTTTTTTAAGGGTGAATGATACGCCACTGTATATTTATACCACATTTTGTTTATTCATTCCAGAAATAATACTTTTGAATGCTTCCTATATATTCATATGGGCTTTATATACGGGAAAAAAGTTTGAAGTTCTTTTTTATTTTTTTATTTATTTATTTTTTACTTTACAATATTGTATTGGTTTTGCCATATATATTTCCCTCTTGTACTGATTCCCGCTTATTGGCTGATTCAAAATTTATTTCTTTGAGGGATAAACAAAGTTAACCTTGACTTCTTGCTTATGTACTTTTCTCTGTGCATCAGTTCACTGCTGAGTAACTGTCCTTCATGCCACAAGAAGGATGTGCTGTGGTCTTTCGTTTTCCCTCCTCTTATCAAAACAGGATTCCTCAGGGCCAGCTGAAAGGTTGTTGTTGAATCACACGAAGTCACTGGGATTCTTGGCCCTGGGAGGAGAAGAATTCAATCTGGGGCCAGAGACAAGGCTTGATTGCTCAGAGCTTTTGTGTAATAAAGTTTTATTAAAGTATAAAGGAGATAGAGAAAGCTTCTGACATAGGCATCAGAAGGGGTCAGAAAGAGTACCCGCTTGCTAGTGTTAGCAATGAAGTTATATACTCTCCAATGAATCCAAAGAATGTCTGGAGGTTGTAAAGACCTCACCAGACCTACTCCCATAATTTACATTTTAAGATAACAGAATTAGCCAGAAGGTTTAATCCAGAGACTATCCTCAGGCAGGATACATTATATAATCCTAAGGAATGTAGAGAAGGAAAAGTTTGTCCTTTCTTCCTCCTTGAGAATTCCAGATCCCTCTCTCGTTAGGGACCCCTAGACTCCTTAACCTGCCTAGGAAGTGACTCTCTCACAGCCTAGCAGTAGAACAGACACTAGGGAGTCGGGAACTGTCATCTCAGTAGCCTGGCAGCTTTGTGCCCATCATCTGTGCTCACCTCCACTGACCAGTACTGGCCACTAGATCAGGGTATCTCGCGGCGGGGTGGGGTCTCTTCCAGGAAGGCCCCCCAGGGTCCTGAGCTATTCCAGTTGGAGACCTTCCCACGGCTCCCTTGTTTGGTCCTGATGAGGGCAGCGTGCCCTGAGGGCGGGCTGCTATCTGCTTCTGCCAGCTTTCTCCAGGTCTTCACTATAGCTGAGGGGCATTTCCGCTTCAGCCTGCCCCTCCCTCTCCACCTTCTGGGTGGGGGTCCGGGCTCAGAGCGGGCCCTCCGGTAGCGTTTGCAGCCAGGGTGGAAACGAGGGTGCCTGGGGTCCTGTGCCCTGTGCCCTGTGGTTCCCCCATCACCACCATCAGCGGCGCCTGCAGCCTCGCCTCACACCTACATGTGGCCTGCAGATACCCCCACCCCACAGGCCGGCAAGATGCAGCCGGTGTCCCCGGAGGAGAAGCCCAACACGATGCAGGACGTGAACATCTGCTTGCGGCTGTTCTGGTGAGCCCCGCCTGCGCTGAGACAGCCCGCAGCCTCAGGGCCAGTGCCTGACGCTGCTGCGCCTTGCAGGGGCTGAGGGTCGAGGTCAGAGCGAGGGAGAGCTTTCGGATGGCTGCTTGTAGCGGGTGGGGTCTCCCCACGCCGGCCGCGGGGGTCCCTGTCTGTGCCCTCTGGGTGAGGCGGCGGGAAAGGGTAGCAGGAACGGGAAGAGTGACATGGTGGCGGGGCGCAGGGTCTCCCTGCTTTGCAGCTCGCTGCCCCGTCAGCCTCTTTAGTCCTGGGAGCAGGAGGGGCAGCGGGAGCAGGAGGCAGGGAGGCTGAGAACCCAGGCTGCCTCGAGGGGTCACTGCCAGAAGGAGAAGGACCGGACCCCGCATGCCATCCTTAGCCGGCTTCCCCAGGAGAGCTCCGGATTCATAATTCTAAACTAGTTCACACACTTTCCCCACTAAGCAAAAGACATGAACAGGTTTCTTAATCTAATTAGTGCTCTGCTCTTGTTGCCATCTGCCAATAATGTCCCCAGCTTTCTCCATATTCTTGAGGTGATAGCTGAGTTCCAACTGCACCAAGCTCCCTTGTCACTGTGTCTATGGCCATGTCTCCCTCCCTCCCTCTGTCTGTGTGCATCTCTCACTATATTTCAGTATCTAGTTGTGACAAATTTCATGTGTGTAAAAAAACACTTTTTAAAAAATGAACGGGGACATGATTCTTGAACCCATTTTGCTTTTATCTGGGATACATTGAGAGGACTGGAGGATGTATTTGACCAGCCCTTTTTCTTACTGTGAATCTCTGCTTCCACTTTTGAAAGTCACCCTGGGGATGGGGTCCCTGAAGCCTGTGGGATCTTATCTGCATTTCTAGCCTTTCCAGAAGCAGTGCATGGTCTTGATGCAGGTGGTCCTGCCCAGGAGTCCTCTGGTTCTGAAACCACCGAGGGGCCTCTGAGCCAGGAGGAAACACAGATGAAAAGCAGCTCAGAGAGGTGAAGCTCTTAACTAAAGTTTTCCATCTGGTAGTTGGGACCACTAATTAGGTGGGCTGGAACCTTTGGGTTTAAAGACACTTGAGTGATTATTATGTCTTTCATTTCTGGACCTGAAACCGTCCATCTTTCCCACAAATTCTAATATTTCCTTTTCTTCATATGGGAGGTCCTTGGGGATTCCCAGGAAACAGAAGCTTCTGTGCTTGTTCTGATGGTGGTGTATTCAGTGTGTGTAACTACATTTCTTGGCCATTTAGTGGCCCTTAAGGAAAGAGGGTCAAGAAGAGAAAATATGGGTGTAGGCTTCCTTGTTGGCTCAGTGTTAAAGAAGGCACCTGCCATAGCAGAAGACCAAGAGATGTGGGTTTGTTCCCTGGATGGGGAAGATCCCCTGGAGTAGGGAATGGCAACCCACTCCAGTATTCTTATCTGGGAAATCCCATGGACAGAGAAGCCTGGCAGGTTATGGCCCATGGGGTTGCAAAAGAGTCGGACATGACTTAGTGACTAAACAACAACCACAATAAATAATAACAAAGTAGGGACACCTCTCCTTAACTTCAGACAGGGCAAGGAACTCTCTAGGGCAAGGAGTGTTTTATTTGTGAATTTTCAAAATGTATGTGCATGGAAATGGGAATGTGAGGACTTCTTATTGATTTGGGTAGGCACCCATTTCCAATTTTTCTGCTGGAGTGGAAGGAGCTATTATCTCTTATTTAACATGTGAAGTCACTGAAGCAGAGAGATTGAGTAATTTTTAAAAACACTTTTTATTTTATAAACTTGTGGCTCAGCTGGTAAAAATCTGCCTGCAATTCAGGAAACTGGGGTTCGATCCCTGGGTTGGGAAGATTCCCTTGGTGTTTCCCAGAGATTTCCCTTCTGGGAAAGGGTACCCACTCCAGTATTCTGACCTGGAGAATTCCACGGACTGTATAATCTATGGAGTTGCAAAGAGTCAGACATGCCTGAATGACTTTCACAGCCAATTTACAATGTTGCTATAGTTTCAGGTGGACAGGAAAGTGATTCAGCCATATATAAACATGTATCCATTCTGCCCCAGATTCCAAGAGGTTGACCAGGTTGCCTACCATCACACAGCTACTAGTAAGAGTTGGATCCCAAACGAGGTAGTCTGGCTTTCAAGCCTGTGTTGATGTGGATGTAACTGCAGTACTGCGCTGCTTCTGTTGAGATTTTTGTTCTTAAATGGAGGGAAAAGGTGATTCCAAACACACCTTTGGTCTTGTAGGTGGAGTTTCTCAAGGGAAGTTCTTAAAGATCTTGTTGCTGGAGATGATGCACGTGAAACGTCTCTATAATCAAGCTTTAGCACGGCTGTTCTCAAATATGGCTTTCAGACCTGCAGCATCCTCCTCACCTGGGAGCTTGTTAGAAATGCAAATCACCACCCCTACCCCACCCCTACCCCATGCTGCTTCTAGGCCAATTCTGTAAATTTAGACACCCTGGGGATGGGGTTAAACAAGCTCTAGGAGATTCTGATGGAAGGTAGAGACTGGTTTCTGCTTTAAGCCACTCCTCCCATTGGCATTGTTCCTTCGGTGTTAACTTTTAAAAAGAGGTCCAGACTTTGTGAAGTTACTTGGGGACCACAATTGCCATCCTGTTTGCAAAGTCTGAGGTACCCTCATGATTTCCTCGTGTCCCTCACTTGCTGTCCTGGGAAATTGAAATGAGCCCAGGCAGGAAATGCTGCCCAGAGTGCTGTCTATCCACCTTGTAGAGAAACCGAGTTTTCATTTTCTCATTGTGTGTTTGCTTTTCTTACAGTTCATCTGCTTTCTAAATTTGTAAATGGCTTATTGTCTTTATACAAATGACCTCACAGGGGTTTTAGTGTTTTCACAGCACAGGTAGGACTTAGAGTCTAAGAGAAGGCATACATTATGGCTATTGGTAATTGTGAATTTTAGAAAAGAATATATATTTTTCTATTTCTATAAAAAACTTTATGGAAGAAGAAGGGCTTCCCAGGTGGCCCAGACATAAGGAACCCACCTGCCAATGTGGAGACACAGAGACATGGGTTTGATCCCTGGGTCAGGAAGATCCCCTGGTGTAGGAAATGGCAACCCACTCCAGTACTGTTGCCTGGAGAATCCCATGGACAGAGGAGTCTGGTGGGCTACTCTGCAAAGAGAAAGACATGACTGAGCACATAGAAGAAGAAGAAAGGAACAAGGATTTTTTTTTTTTTTTTTTAGCCAGGTATACTTGCTGATAATTTGGTTATTTCTTAGTCTTTCCCTCTGAAGTTTTTGTGCATATCTGCAAATGCACAGTTTTTTTTTTTTTAATTAAAATATAGCTCATGGTTTTTTAGAATTAATTTTTACTGTAGCATAGTTGCTTAACAATGTTGTATTATGCACACTTTTCTATAAAGTTAAATATCCTTGAATCCTGATTCCTTCTTAATTTTCTATGGTTAACATTTATTTATAGCATTAAATAATGTTCAAAATGTGGCGTTTATTTTTTAGGTAGGCTTTTTATTTTGTATAGGAGTATATCCAACTGACAACGCGATAGTTTGAGGTGGACAACAAAGGAACTCAGCCATACATAAACACGTATCCATTCTCCCCCAAACCCCACTCCCATTGAGGCTGGCACATAACATTGAGCAGAGTTCCCTTTGTGATACAGTGGGTCCTTGTTGCTTATCCATCCTAAATACAGCAGTGTACACATGTTCCTACTAAATTCCTAACTATCCCTTTCCCTCATCACTCTCCCTGGCAACCACAAGTTCTCTAAATCTGTGAATCTGTTTCTGTCAAAATGTGGTATTTAATTGAAATGTATGCAGTCTTTTGCTTTTGTTTAATAGAGTTTATGGCTAATTAGGATGTGATGCATATCTATGACCATATATTTTGCTGCATCTTTTCTTTTTCCAAATTCCCAGAAGTAGAATAATTAGTGAAAGGCTGAATTGTTTTTAATTAGGTTCAGATCAATTTGCCCTCTTAACAGCTGTTTGTGAGCTTATTTCATTGTCAACTTTGAATACCTGAATTACATTTTTTTCCTGGGCCTAAAGTCAAAAATAATTCAAAGAGTTTTAATTTGAATTTATTTGATTTATGAGTGCTCAGTCACCTACTCCAGTTTGATTGTTTGCAACCCCATGGACTGTAGCCTGTCAGGCTCCGCTGTACATGGGATTTCCCAGACAAGAATACTGGAGTGGGTTGCCATTTGATTTGTAGAGATGGAAGATTTTTTATGTCTACTGACCATTTATTTGTGTTTCTTCAAATGTCTATTAATAGATTATTTTTCCTATAGAGCATTTATATTTTTGAAATAACTTGTAATAAATGCTTATCATTTCAGTTCAGTCACTCAGTTGTGTCCGAATCTTTGCAACTCCATGAATCACAGCACGCCAGGCCTCCTTGCCCATCACTAACCCCCAGAGTTCACTCAGACTCACGTCCATCGAGTCAGTGATGCCATCCAGCCATCTCATCCTCTGTTATCCCCTTCTCCTCCTGCTCCCAATCCCTCCCAGCATCAGAGTCTTTTCCAATGAGTCAACTCTTCGCATGAGGTGGCCAAAGTACTGGAGTTTCAGCTTTAGCTTCATTCCTTCCAAAGAAATCCAGGGCTGATCTCCTTCAGAATGGACTGGTTGGATCTCCTTGCAGTCCAAGGGACTCTCAAGAGTCTTCTCCAACACCACAGTTCAAAGGCATCAACTCTTTGGCACTCAGCCTTCTTCACAGTCCAACTCTCACATCCATACATGACCACTGGAAAAACCACAGCCTTGACTAGATGAACCTTTTTTGGCAAAGTAATGTCTCTGCTTTTCAATATGCTATCTAGTTTGGTCATAACTTTCCTTCCAAGGAGTAAGTGTCTTTTAATTTCACGGCTGCAGTCACCATCTGCAGTGATTTTGGAGCCAAAGAAAATAAAGTCTGACACTGTTTGCACTGTTTCCCCATCTATTTCCCATGAAGTGATGGGACCAGGTGCCATGATCTTCGTTTTCTTAATGCTGAGCTTTAAGACAACTTTTTCACTCTCCTCTTTCACCTTCATCAAGAGGCTTTTTAGTTCCTCTTCACTTTCTGCCTTAAGGGTGGTGTCATTTGCATATTTGAGGTTATTGATATTTCTCCTGGCAATCTTGATTCAAGCTTATGTTTCTTCCAGCCCAGCATTTCTCGTGATTCACTCTGCATATAACTTAAATTAGCAGGGTGACAATATACAGCCTTGATGTACTCCTTTGCCTATTTGGAACCAGTCTGTTGTTCCATGTCCAGTTCTAACTGTTGCTTCCTGACCTGCATACAAATTTCTCAAGAGTCAGGTCAGGTGGTCTGATATTCCCATCTCTTTCAGAATTTTCCACAGTTTCTTGTGATCCACACAGTCAAAGGCTTTGGCATAGTCAGTAAAGCAGAAATAGATGTTTTTCTGGAACTGTCTTGCTTTTTTGATGATCCAGCGGATATTGGCAATTTGGTCTCTGGTTCCTCTGCCTTTTCTAAAACCAGCTTGAACATCTGGAAGCCATGAACAGTATGAAAAGGCAAAATAATAGAATACTGAAAGAGGAACTCCCCAGATCAGTAGGTGCCCAATATGCTACTGGATATCAGTGGAGAAATAACTCCAGATAGAATGAAGGGATGGAGCCAAAGCAAAAGCAATACCTAGCTGTGAATGTGACTGGTGATAGAAGCAAGGTCTGATGCTGTAAAGAGCAATATTGCATACGAACCTGGAATGTCAGGTCCATGAATCAAGGCAAATTGGAAATGGTCAAACAAGAGATGGCAAGAGTGAACATCGACATTCTAGGAATCAGTGAACTAAAATGGACTGGAACGGTTGAATTTAACTCAGATGGCCATAATATCTACTACTGCGGGCAGGAATCCATCAGAAGAAATGGAGTAGCCATCATGGTCAACAAAAGAGTCTGAAATGTATTACTTGGATGCAATCTCAAAAACGACAGAATGACCTCTGTTCGTTTCCAAGGCAAACCATTCAATATCACAGTAATCCAAGTCTATGCCCCAACCAATAATGCTGAAGAAGCTGAAGTTGAACGGTTCTGTGAAGACCTACAAGACCTTTTAGAACTAACACCCCCAAAAGATGTCCTTTTCATTATAGGGGAATGGAATGCAAAAGTAGGAAGTCAAGAAACACCTGGAGTAACACACAAATTTGGCCTTGGAATACAGAATGAAGCAGGGCAAAGACTAATAGAGTTTTGCTAAGAAAATGAACTGGTCATAGCAAACAACCTCTTCCAACAACAAAAGAGAAGACTCTACACATGGACATCACCAAATGGTCAACATTGAAATCGGATTGATTATATTCTTTGCAGCCAAACATCTAGAAGCTCTATACAGTCAACAAAAACAAGACCAGGAGCTGACTGTGGCTCAGTCATGAACTCCTTATTGCCAAATTCAGACTTAAATTGAATAAAGTAGGGAAAACCACTAGACCATTCAGGTATGACCTAAATCAAATGCCTTATAATTATCCAGTGGAAGTGAGAAATAGATTTAAGGGACTAGATCTGATAGATAGAGTGCCTGATGAACTATGGGCTGAGGTTTGTGACATTGTACAGGAGACAGGGATCAAGACCATCCCCATGGAAAAGAAATGCAAAAAAGCAAAATGGCTGTCTGGGGAGGCCTTACAAATAGCTGTGAAAAGAAGAGAAGCAAAAAGCAAAGGAGAAAAGGAAAGATATAATCATCTGAATGCAGCGTTACAAAGAATAGAAAGAAGAGATAAGAAAGCCTTCCTCAGCGATCAATGCAAAGAAATAGAGGAAAACAACAGAATGGGAAAGACTAGAGATCTCTTCAAGAAAATTAGAGATACCAAGGGAACATTTCATGCAAAGATGGGCTCGATAAAGGACAGAAATGATATGGACCTAACAGAAGCAGAAGATATTAAGAAGAGGTGGCAAGAATACACAGAAGAACTGTACAAAAAAGATTTTCATGACCCAGATAATCACGATGGTGTGATCACTGACCTAGAGCCACACATCCTGGAATGTGAAGTCAAGTGGGCCTTCAGTTCAGTCGCTCAGTCGTGTCCGACTCTTTGCAACCCAATGAATCGCAGCACGCCAGGCCTCCCTGTCCATCACCAACTCCCGGAGTTCACTCAGACTCACGTCCATTGAGTCGGTGATGCCATCCAGCCATCTCATCTTCTGTCATGCCCTTCTCCTCCTGCCCCCAATCCCTCCCAGCATCAGAGTCTTTTCCAATGAGTCAACTCTTCGCATGAGGTGGCCAAAGTACTGGAGTTTCAGCTTTAGCATCATTCCTTCCAAAGAAATCCCAGGCCTGATCTCCTTCAGCATGGACTGGTTGGATCTCCTTAGAGTCCAAGGGACTCTCAAGAGTCTTCTCCAACACCACAGTTCAAAAGCATCAATTCTTTGGCACTCAGCCTTCTTCACAGTCCAACTCTCACATCCATACATGACCACAGGAAAAAGCATAGCCTTTACTAGACGGACCTTTGTTGGCAAAGTAATGTCTATGCTTTTCAATATGCTATCTAGGTTGGTCATAACTTTCCTTCCAAGGAGTAAGCGTCTTTTAATTTCATGGCTGCAGTCACCATCTGCAGTGATTTTGGAGCCCAAAAACATAAAGTCTGACACTGTTTCTCCATCTGTTTCCAATGAAGCGATGGGATGCCATGAATTTTATTTTCTGAATGTTGAGTTTTAAGCCAACTTTTTCACTCTCCATTTTCACTTTCATCAAGAGGCGTTTTAGTTCGTCTTCACTTTCTGCCATAAGGGTGGTGTCATCTGCATATCTGAGGTTATTGATATTTCTCCTGGCAATCTTGATTCCAGCTTAGAAAGCATCATTACGAACAAAGCTAGTGGAGGTGATGGAATTCCCATTGAGCTATTTCAAATCCTGGAAGATGATGCTGTGAACGTGCTGCACTCAATTTGCCAGCAAATTTGGAAAACTCAGCAGTGGCCACAGGACTGGAAAAGGTCAGTTTTTATTCCAGTCCCAAAGAAAGGCAATGCCAAAGAGTGGTCAAACTACTGCACAGTTGCACTCATCTCACACGCTAGTAAAGTAGTGCTCAAAATTCTCCAAGCCAGGCTTCAGCAATACGTGAATAAATGCTTATAATAAGTGCATGTAATACTTTTTCAGATTTTAGTTTGTTCTTTAGAGGTTTTACATTATATATCACTAATTAAAGTTGAGCTTTTAATTTTGATTTCTCTTGTTGATTTTTTAGTATGTGTTTTAAAAATCCTAATATCACCTAAATCTCTGTGTTTAATTTTAGCTTTTTTCTTATTTTGACAGTAAAGGCAGCTAGAATATTTTTAGTTTTTGGTGTAAGAATAGGCCTCATTTTTTTTTTTTTCTAAAACAGCCCATTTTCCCATTATGGTTTATTGAATAATAATTCTTCCCCATTATTGGAAATCAGTGGCCTAGTTTATGAACAGTGTCCCTCTGGGAACTGGACTGTCAAGTCTGCTGAGACTCTCCCTGGTGATGTCCCTGATGTCCCTGCAGCCTCTGGGTGAGCTCTGCGTTTCTCTCCACCCTTGTCCCAGAGCCCACAGCAGGCTGGGGGTTGAGTGCAGGACCTGTCCACAGGGATGAGGTGGAGCAGAGTCTTGGACCAGAGGCACTTGACCCTTCAGGGAGTGGTTACATCCTTGCTCCCCTGACCCTGACCACGTCTCAGTTAGTGAACTGTCCCCTTGCGGGAGTGAGTGCGGATGTGGAAACTGTCACTGGTGTTAAGACAGACCCTCCAGAGAGTCTTGTCAGAGAAGCTGATGACATGAGGGGGATGTGAACTGGCTGAGTGCTGAGATGGTTTAGGGAAGTTGGTCCTGTAAGGCCCTTAGTAACTATCGATTGTGAATACATCGAAATGTTAAATTTCAAGCTAGGATTCTTTGCACCATTTTCTGAATACTACTTGTTATTCTTCATTAACAGTCAGAAATCCACATGTTGGAGAAGGAGGCTGGGTGAGCTCTGCAGGGCTGTTTCTCTGGCCTTGACCTGTTCTCAATAACTGTTTAATTTGATGAGTTTTGATAATTTTATACAATATCAACAGCCTCAAGCAAGAAGTAGAACACCCCAAAGGTATATTCAAATTTACTGATATGTCCTATGGCAGAATAAACTTCTAACAAATTTATCTCTTGTAGTTTATTCTTGATTTTTTTTTTTTTTTTGGGGTCTTTATAGTTCTGCATCTGATCAACCTGAGACATGTGTCCTTTCAGATGTGTCAAGTGGATCATTTGCCTTTGGAGTCTTCCATGGGTCCTGCAATCATGTTGATTCCCTTCCCTCTGTTGACCTGAACAAATAGAGTGTCAGATATTTCTCCAGCAAAAATGGACTTATTCAAAATCAGCAGAGAATTTCAGTTTGAGGTTTGCATTTGTGGAGAGCCAAGTTTAAGTCCCCAAAGTGCCAGGGCTAGAGAGCACTTTTATAGAGGAGAAGAGGAACTTGGGAGGGCTCTTTCAAAGTCATGGCTTTTCAGTGGCTGAGCCCTTGCCAGGAAAGGAGAGGAGTCTTTCTTCTCCCTCTTGGGGGCTGCTATTGTTGTAACCTCATGTATCAAACTTTCAGAGGCTTTCTAATGGGGACCACATGGGATTACTGGAGCACTCTGTGGTGGTGATGACTGCTGTTTGTCTGGAGGGACTTTGTCCTGTTCAGAGTATCACTGACCCTCTCAGCATCCCAAGGAGGTGTCTCTCCAGGTCTTCTCACTTTCCTGAGGTCAATACTGAGAGGTTTTGTGGCTGGTTCACGATCATATAACCAGGAAGTGGCAACGTCTAGCTCTAACACAGGAAGATTTCCAAATGAGGGACATCAGTTGCCATTTTTGTTTCTGATTAAATTTTTTAAAATTGTGGAAAATGCACACAACATAAAATTTACCATCAACAATTTTTAAGCACGCAGTTCAGTATTGTTAAGTACATTCACATTATTGTGCAGCCAATTTCCAGAATTCTTTTCATCCTGTACTGCTGCTGCTGAGTTGCTTAAGTCATGTCTGACTCTGTGCGACCCCATAGATGGCAGCCCACCAGGCTCCGTCGTCCCTGGGATTCTCTAGGCAAGAACACTGGAGTGGGTTACCATTTCCTTCTCCAATGCATGAAAGTGAAAAGTGAAAGTGAAGTCGCTCAGTCATGTCTGACTCTTCGTGACCCCATGTACTGCAGCCTACCACGCTCCTCCGTCCATAGGATTTTCCAGGCAAGAGTACTGGAATGGGTTACCAGTGCCTTCTCTGCATCTTGTACTAGTGTGCTATTAAAGCACTAACTGCCCACTTCCCTTATCCCCAGCCCGTGGCAACCACAGGGCCACTTTGTTTCTCTTTGAATTTGACTACTCTGAGGACTTCATGTAAATCAAATCATAAAACCTTTGTCTTTTGTGATACACCATTTTACAATCCCACTGTCAGTGTGCAGATTTCCACATCCTTGCCAACACTATTTTTTCTTCTTTCTTTTTCCCATGGTAGCCCTCCTAATATGTGTGAGCTGATGTCTCATTGTGGTTTTCATTTGCATTTCCCTCATGATTAGTGATGCTGACCATCTTTTCCTCTTCAAGCAGAATTTTAAAGAGGGTCTTTTGTGGGCTTCCCTTGTAGCTCAGATGGTAAAAAATCTGTAATGCAGGAGAACCTGGTTCAGTCTCTGGGTCAGAAACATCCCCTGGAGAAGGGAATGGCTACCCACTCCAGTATTCTTGCCTGGAGAATTCTGTGGACAGACAATGGGGTCACGAAGACTTGGACACAACTGAGTGACTAATGCTTTCACTTTGGGGGCAGGATGCCATCATCTGGGTAAGTCCCAGTGCTAATTCCCTGAGCATTTTCTGTAGGGGACAAGTGTGAAATAAATCACCCAACATGTTTCAAACTGGCTTAGTGGTAAAGCTCCTAGATGTACACCATTGTTTTGGAAGGAAACTGAGACCTAGAGATGTTAAAGGTCATGGAGCTGCTGAATTGGAGTGGAGATGTGGAGCAGAGGACAGCTGAGGCCCTGGGTGCTCAGCACCACTGCTGGGACTAGAGTCCAGTCTTCTGACTCCTGGACCGGGATTCTTTAGGGGTGCCAAGTACCCAGATTAGCAAAATCTGAAGTTCAGTTTATCTTATTTCTTCTTTAATGAGTCATGGATAGTCATACATTCAACAAATATTTCTTTTTTTTAAATTTAATTTTATTTTTAAACTTTACAATATTGTATTAGTTTTGCCAAATATCGAAATGAATCTGCCACAGGATAAAAAATGTGATCTCTGTCATTGCTGTTATTGCTCAGTTGTGTTGCTCAGTCATGTCTGACTCTTTGCGACCCCATGGACCAGCACACCAGGCTTCCTTGTCCTTTACTCTCTCCCGGAGTTTGCTCAAACTCATGTCCATTGAGTGGGTGATGTTATCTAACCATGTCATCTTCTGCTGCCCTCTTCTCCTTTTGTCTTCAACCTTTCCCAGCATCCAGGTCTTTTCCAATTAGTCAGCTCTTTGCATCAGTTTGGCCAAAGTATTGGAGCTTCAGCATCAGGCCTTCCAATGAATATTCAAGGTTGATTTCCTTTAGGACTGACTGGTTTGATCTCTATCCATGGGTTATTATGATCTGGCCTTGGAAATTTCCTTACCCTGGTAAAATTAGAAAAATGGTATTTACCTATGTGCTGTCTCTGCATATTATTATCATTTAAATAATGCATGATCTATCTGAATAGGTTTTTTGGTGGGATCATCTGTACCCTTATTGTTTTTTCTCTTTATAATAAATAATTGCAGAGAGATAAGTTGAGATTATGTAAATATCATCTTCTGCTTCAAACTTTCAGCCAGTTTTTAATTTCCATGGATGATTTTCTTGACTTGATTTTTCCTTTATTATTTTTATTTTTTTGAATTGTTAAACATGTTTATTGTGCAGATTTATAACTTTACAGGACACGCAGGATAAAAAAGTGTAAAATATCAGTAGGCATATAAAATTTCAGCAGTCTTTTGGACCAGCACTTGATTTGCACAAGGGACTAATCATCTATCTAGAACAGACATGTCTTGGAATACATAGTTTATAGATTGAATCACAAAACAGTTTCCCAAGTGATTTTCCTCATGTAAAGATAAAAAATACCTTGCACTTAAAAATTATTCAGTATAGTACATTTTCAGTTATGTACATAGTTTAAAAGTAATTGATTACTCCTTTTATGTTTGGTTGCATTTGTTTGCAAGAGCTTTCCTTTCTCTCCTGTTTATGTAGCACTACTGATTCATGGATTCTTTCATTATTTACTGGGTTAAGCTTCATTGCCATTTGTTTGTTTTGATGCTCATAGTATTCCAGATTTGTCTAGCAAGAGCCATTCAAGCTTCTCTGTCCTTCTACACATCCTCATGATTCCTTGAGCACTTCCTTATTTTATGGCACAAGATGTCTTAGACCCATCTTGGACTTTCCCTGCCTGTTGGTCTTGGCCTGTAGACAGTGAGACTTTTGCCAGGACTTCCGGGGGCTCTGCATACCAGGGCTCATACTAGTTATGAGCAGCCCCCACAGAAATTCTATTTTGCAGTCAGTGTTGTGGCTGGACTGGCCCTTGTGGTTCTTAGGATTGTGAGACACATCTCAGCAACAACCATCAGGAAAATCTGAAATGTCAAGGTGTATCATTCCCATGTCCTGGAGGGTACAAGGCACACCTGGCATGACACAGCGAGGTCCTGGGTGGAGAGAGAGAGAAAGCTCATGAGCAAGCTTGGACGAGGGGTTCCACCTTTTTGAGGTTGAGTGTGGGATGTCTAGGATTTTAAAGTTTCACTCTTTATTGTTGAATTTAAAAAATAAGAGAGGGAATTAAAGTGCAGGAAGGGAGAAGCAAACAGTCAGTGAGATGGTCTGTTATCAGGTCAACCAGAGCTTTCTGAAAGAGGGAACTTTATGGGTGGGGTGGCCTGGCTCTTTATCTGGTTGTGTAGCTGTCTCGTGTTCACCAGAGATGGATGTCTTTGACATGGATGTCTCCAAAGCTTCATGTCAGGCACTTATATTACAATAAAACAACAACGACAAAAAGAATTATCACATGCTGACACACACTGCCCCAATTTTGGAACCAGCCATTTCTTAGTTGGTTCCTTTTAGGGAAGAAGGTATTAAAAAGCCAAGGTCTGGGTGAAGGGGGTCAAAAGACACAAACTTCCATTATAAAATGAGTCAGTTATGGGGATGTAATGTGCAGTCTGGTGATTATAGTTAATCCTACGGTTCTGAATATTTGAAAGCTGGCCACCTCATGCGAAGAGTTGACTCATTGGAAAAGACTCTGATGCTGGGAGGGATTGGGGGCAGGAGGAAAAGGGGACAACAGAGGATGAGATGGCTAGATGACATCACCGACTTGATGGACGTGAGTTTGAGTGAACTCTGGGAGATGGTGATGGACAGGGAAGCCTGGCCTGCTGCGATTCATGGGGTTGCAAAGAGTCGGACATGACTGAGCAACTGGACTGAACTGAACTGAAGAGAACTTAACATTTCTTACAAGAAAAAAAAAAAATTGTGATTGTGTATGTTACCCCAAACCCCAAGATCAGGGGACTAGAATGCTACCAGTGTGTCACTGCTTCCAGGGCCTCTCAGAGTACAGAGTTAGGGACTGTGTGTATGTATGTGAGTGAGTGTGTAAACACATATCTAATTATTCCCCCTTGCCTCTATATATTTAAAATGTAGTTTTTTGTTTTTATTTAACAAAGCCCATAAATGTAGGATTCTAATTAGAGATGTGTAATTTTGATGTACAATTGAGCATCTGAGCAGAGCAGAGAGAATTTGCATATATGTCACTGTCCTTTTAATTTTTAGCAGGTGGCTAAACCCCATGTTTAAAATTGGTCACGAACAGAAATTAAAACAAGATGACATGTACTCGGTGTTTCTGGAAGATCGCTCCCAGTGCCTTGGAGAAGAGCTGCAAGGGTGAGCACAGGCAGCAGGGAGGAAGGGAGGGAGAGTGAGAATTTCCACGTGGGGCTAAAGGTGTGTGTGTCGGGGCTTTGCTTCCTCTGGGTTCTCCTGAGCCTCTTCTCCTGACACTGAACGCTTACCCCCTCAGGCTGACCCAAGGCTCAGCCCACTTTGGAGGCTGGGGGAGCCCGTGTTCCCTGTGCATCTGTGGACGTGGAGGGAGCCTGCAGCCATGGCCCTGGAGGCTGAGCTCTGTCCCCGGAGGTGGGGTCCCTGGGGAAGGGAGTCTGCCCCCCTAAGCGGCTCATGACCTGTGAGTCCAGCAAAGTTTGGAAGGAACTTATTTCCAGAATTTGGACTTTTCCCCCTCAAAACCTTTTATTCTGGTGCTTCAGGGTCTACACTGCTCATCTTTCAGGAGCCCTGTGAGCAGGTAGCTGGCATCTATTGCGCAGCCGCAGAGCACCCTGTAGTGCAGGCTCTTCTCCCACTCTTCCCTGCCCCCTTTCCCTTTGGTGGACACGCTGTTATTTACTGTGCTCTGTTTCTCATCACAGGTACTGGGATCAAGAAGTTTTGAGAGCCAAGACATACAAACGGGAGCCTTGTTTAATGAAAGCAATCATAAAGTGTTACTGGAAATCCTGTCTAGTTTTGGGAATATTTACATTTCTTGAGGTAAAAATTTTTACATACTGTGCATTGCTTTTAAGTGTGTGCAGATCAGTACTGAGATGGATGTGATGGTGGGGAGAGAGAACAGTGGTTTGTCACAGGATAAATCTCATCATGATGTAGCTCAATGGTTGTGTTTATTTTTAGAATGGACTGATGCTTAAAGGAGTGAGCCTCCAGGGGATTAGTACTAAGTTGGCCAAGAGTTCTTTCAGGTTTTCCCATAACAGCTTATGGGAAAGGATGGCACTGACAAGACAAGACGTTTTATACCATATTAGGACATTTTTAGTGCTCAGTACTTGATATAAACGCTGAAATGATCCTTGAGAAAAAGATCCTACAACCTCAAGAAATATGAGCCTCCTGGTTTGGAGAAAGTAACTTTGGATCAGAGCCCAGTAACATAAGGCATTTTACAGGTGCTCAAGCAAGTGATTGTTAACTTGCCTAGGTCACATCTGATAAATGATTTCCTAAAAAGGGGTCCTCGCTTCTTCTCTTCTTGTGGAACAGAACTCTGGGCCCTGCATCTGGCGGGGGGAGCTGCCAGAGCTCCAAGAGCACGCCCTTCCCTGGGCTGCACCCTCCTCGTGGGCCAGGTCACCCAGGTCAGAGACCCCGTGTGGAGGAGCTCCAGCTTCACCATGAATTCATGCACCCTCCATGCTGGTTTCTGTCCTGGCTGTGGGGGTGGTTTACTGGTTGAAGGGAGAGTCTTGGTATCCTGGCTTTGGTGGAGGGTGGAGAAGGGGATGTGCAGGAGGAAACCAGAGACAGAAAGCCATGAGGTCACTGACTTCCATGACCCTGAAGATCCTGGATCAAGATTCCCCAGAGTACAGTCCACCTGGGGACACAGTGCCGGCAGCCCCCCTGTTCTGACTGAGCCTGCTGGAGGTCTGCTGCAGACCCCCCTGGGTGGCTCGTGCTCACCATGGTCCCTTAGCACTGCCTTAGGGACACAGGCGGCCTGTAAGTGTGTGAGGGCAGGAGGGATGGAAGATGCAGTTGCTGTGAAAGGGGTGTTTTAGGTGGAGAAGGTGTGAGCTGTCATCAGTCCATTGTGTTGAGGTGAGGTTATGGGCCAGGTGGTTTACAGGTGGGCGGCGTGGCTCTTGTTTAAAGGCTCTTGTTTAAAGTGCTGTGCTGAAGGGCACTGCGGGCAATGGGCAGCTGGGCAGGTGAAGTACACCCCATACAACTGGAAAGACAGAGGATCTGTCAGCTCCCAGGTGACTGGGTGGTCCTGGGAGACTGAGTTCTCGTTGATAACAAAGATGTGTTGACCACTGTGCCAGAGGGTGGGGACAGGTATATGGGGCAAAGTGCCACCTTAGAGAGGGCTCTGACTGCCGAGGTACTGCAGTGCCTTGTGAAGGGTGGGGTGGAGTGTTGATTTCACAGTTGTCCAGCCCCAGGAACACTTCCTGCTGGGGATCCAGGAAGGCCAGGCCTGGGGGCTACATAAAGTGTAACTGGTAGAGCCCCAGCCCCTCTTTCAGGAGGCTGGTTGTTGGGCGGTCATGGCAGAGAAGTGGGGAGTCGAGGACCTGGTAAATGGGGGGGCTCATCTCAATAGTAGTGCTGTAAGTACTAGTGGCAGTAACAAGGGATCATACTGAGTAGTACTGGTGGTGGCAGCCACAGTACTATTAGTGGTGCAGCAATAGCGATAGCAAGTGCTTGAAATAAGTTATGTATCAGGAACTGCTATGAGCACTTTATGCATAATAACATTTTTATTCCTTTGGCTAACTCAGCGAAGTTGTGAGTTTCCTATTACCCCCGTTGTAGAGGAAAGGACTCTGAATCCAAGTAATTACATAGGTTGCCTGTGGTTACAAGGAGCTTAAAGGACAAAGTGCGCTTCCATTTCAGGCACTCTGACTTACAAGCCTGATCATCTCAATGGCTTGTCCAGGGTCACGAAGGCTTGTCTTTAGAGCTTTGTCTTCAGGGTCTCAGACACATGCATCCTGAACTTTGTTTAAGGATAATAAATAGGACACTAAGAACTTTTTGAAGCGGAAAGTCAGATTTGGGATCATAATTGTGGGTAGATTTCAGGTGACCATGTCCCCTGGGTGCCAGATTTGACTAGGATGTTGATGCCAGCAGCAACATCATGCTGTGGTCAGATGGACCAGGAGTGTCTTAAGAAGCCAGCTTCCCCTCATTACTATCCCTAAGTGGTGATAATTTTAGATAGTGGAAGATCTAAACTCAGCTCTGGATTCTCTAAAACATGAACACATTTACTTTGTGATCTCCTGCCCTCTTTTAATTCCTCTAGTGCAAAGACGAGTTATGGGTTACCCGTGGTTCCCAGACAGTGCTGTGACCAACCACAGCACAGGCACTCCTGGCAGCACAGGTGGTGCCAGTCCAGGGTGAGGATTCTGGGGTTAGGATTTAAGTGTGAAACCTCTGTCTTGTGAGAATTGAGGAGTGATCATAATGCTTGGGGAAGCCAGTACCAGGCTAATGTTCAACCTGGAGCACGTGCAGGTCACCCCTGATTAGAACAGAACAGCCAGCGAGTTCTCACCACCCTGGCCCCTGTGAGCACCCCCATGGGGACTTTGGGTGAGGAGAACAGGTCTCTGCCTGCCCAGGCCCCTCAGGGTGGAGAGGAGGGGCCTGAAGACTCTTCCTGGACCAGAGACACAGAGACCACTCCCCAGGTCATCAGGGCTTCTCTCTGAGAGGTGAGGTCCCCACCTGTTGGTGTATAAGTGGGGTGACCTCAGAGAACCAGAGAGGGTACACCCAGTCTCTTCCCCTGAGAGGTGCGGAGTGAAGAGGGTTTATATCTGCTTCCCGGGAACCTTAGAAATGGCTGGCCTTGTCTAATTACTGACCTTTTTCCAAGGCCACTTTTGCTGGTTGTCTCTGCTTTAGGTGGAGAATGTAGGAAGCACATATTTGTGTAAATCTTCACATTGGAGCTCAACTGATGAGCAGGAAGTAAGCAGAATCCTCTGCGTCCCAAAGTGGGCTTTGTGTCTGGACTTGGGGCTTTGTGCCTTGACTCACTTCTAGAGAGCTGAGTGGTCTTTGCATTTATTTCCCAACCCTTTCTTCCTTGTATCCCTTGCTTCTGCTCCACCCAGGAGGCTGATGAGTGGCTGCTGGTGGCAGAGATAGGTGGGCTCAGAGCAACCACTGAGGACTACACAGCAAGGGAGAGGAGGAGGGGGCACTGAGCCAAGCAGACAGGAACCTGCAGAGCAGACCTGCCCTGCTGATTCTTGACAGCTTAGCATGAGCCATCAGATGTCAGTAATATCCACAGTGACGACCTTGAGACATATATGAGGGTGATGCTTTTCAATTCATTTTTTTTTTAATCTGTATTTTTATTATCTCATTTAAAAAAAGTTTTAAAAATTGAAGTATGATTGACTTACAATATTATATTAGTTTCAAGTGTATAGTGTAGTGACTCAGTGTTTTTGTACATTATTAAATGATCACCCTGATCAGTCTAGTTATCCTCTGTCACCATACAAATTTTTCCAGTGTTATTGACTGTATTCCCTGTGTTGTACATTACATTCCCATGACTTATTTCTTTTATAACTGGTTTGTGTCTCTTAATCTCCCTCACCTATTTCACTCATCCTCCAATCCCCCTCAATCCATTTTCTTTAAAAAATCAAGGAAATAGATGACTCCTTTTTTAAAAGATTACTTTCATAATGAGGAAAAAATCAAAACCCTGCTTAGAAGTGAAACTTTTAATTACTTTCCAGAAAAGTTGGCTTTTAGAAGTGACTTTTCTCAAGAGATCTCATTCAGCCATAATGGCCTATAAACAGCAATGAGTTTTCTAAGCTCTTTGTGAAACCAGCCTCTGCCATTAAGGATAGAATGCATCTCTTCCTAGGACTCCTGTCTTTTGTGCATACTGTAGAAATCTTTGCTAATTTTTTGCTTTCTGATGTGACAAAATGTTTCTAGTTTATCTTTACACAAAAAAAGCTGCTCACCCTTAAGTACAAATTTGCCCCAGCCCTGGAATCTCCATTTCTCTAAGCAGCCATGGTTCCTTCTAGTGGGAAATGGTATTTAGAGACTATGGTCTGGGGGGTGCTCCTTTCTGTTGAGTTGTCTATTTTCCCTCAGCTTTGTCATTGGACAAAGCTAGTCTACATTTTTTGTAGTAAACAAACCTTGAGTTTATATGGGTATTTTCAATCTAAATCAGATTCCGGACAGTAGTGTTTTTACTTTCTCTTTTAACTCTTAGATTGGTATCTGTTTTCTTTCACTATCTGTTCTCTTTTCAGCCATGCCTAATCCCAGTTCTCAATGATATCAACATAATTACTCATTTAAAAATCTTATAGTATCAACACTATTAACCATAATGTGACTTTTGGAAGCTTTTTGTATTTTTTTGCTGTTCATATTGTCCTTAGGCATATCACACAGGGAATGTGTTTTCAAATTATTTTTTTACAACCACTTTTAATAATTCTCTTTTGTATAACTCAGCCTACTGGATGGATATAACTTTTGTTTCATTTTACTCTGAAATTTTTGGAATTGCTTTTGAAAACTTTATTGTTTTATAATTATAATTCTGTATAATGTTTTCTTTGGGCTTCCCTGGTGGCTCAGAGGTTAAAGCATCTGCCTGCAATGTGGGAGACCTGAGTTCGATCCCTGGATTGGGAAGATCCCCTGGAGAAGGAAATGACAACCTACTCCAGTATTCTTTTCTGGAGAATCCCATGGATGGAGGAGCCTGGAGGGCTATAATCCATGGGGCTGCAAAGAGTCGGACATGACTAAGTGACTAACATTTTCACTTCTTCAATTATTTACTCATCAAACATGACGTAAGGCCTCTACTTAATTTGAAGGATGAATAAGCCTTAATTTCTGTCCTGGAAAGGCCACAGCCTGTCCAAAAGGTAAATGCACAAGCAGTTATTAGAAGTGTGGTAGGTACCATAATATAGGCTCTTCTGGGGAGATAGGGGCTGAATTTTGGGACAGAGAGAGTTTGGGGAATCCCTGAGCTCATCTGTGTTGTGGACAAAATCAACATCATCCGTCAGTGGTGCTGGTCAGGTTCTCCCTGGATGTCCCTGAGGCTGGCCCTGTGCTGCCCCAGAACAGCGTCATCTGGGGTGGAAGCTTGGATATCTGCTTCAGCAGGTGTAAAACTCACTGAGATAATTTCTGTTTAGATTCCTGTCTGTTCCTTCAGAGCAGATTGTTTCTACACTGTGTCCTTACTGGTTTTATTGTATGCAGTCCTAAGAAGGCTTGTCTTTCTCTTTATTGGTGAGGATGTTCTTCACTATCTGTGGGTGGGGCCACTGCAGGCTGTCGCAGTGATCGCCCTGCTCTGGAGGAAATAGGAATGTCATATCTTGCTGCGATGGCGGTTCTCATCATTCTTCTGCTTTTGCAAAGCTGCTTCAGGATGTTGTTTTCATCACTCCGGTAAGAGAAACACTGGTTTAAAAAATAGGTGATAAGTGCTTAGTAACATGCAGCATCTGCTCAATGCTTCTGTTCAAAAACAAAACCAGTGCCTTCTCTGGTCTCTTCTTTGAGTGCATTGTAGACCCTTCAGGCTTTGCAGGTGGAGGCTGCAGCCTTAAGCTGAAGGCTGATCTTGAAGAGGGAAAGGAGATGGCACTCACTGGCTCCTCCCACTACCATAGCTGAATAAGTGGAGTGTCCTTGAGCAGAATGTACCTACATTGATGTTTTGTAAACTTTATTAAATAGTAATAATCCTATAGGCTCAAATTTAGCTTCATGTATTTTTGTTATTCTTATGCTAGAGCAATTTTCAGGTTTCTATTTTCATGTCTTGTTTTTAATTCAGTGTTTCCATTAACTTGTAAGTGCCTCAAGGACAAGGTCAATCTTAATTAACTATGTCTTAGTAAAGCCCCACAGTCCCAGCAGAATATGTGATAGAACAGTCACTGGTGATGAAGGACATAATGGTGAAGAGATAAACCTGAAGCAGGTCCCAGAGGGTTGGAGGTGGGTCATTTGTCCAGGCTGTCAGGTGGTGGAGGTGTTGTGCTCTTTGAAGTTTTTTTTTTTTTTTCCTTGAGATTTCTCTTCTGTTTGTTTGTTTGTTTATGACTTTATATGTGATATTTTTGTCTATTTGCAATTTCTTTCCTGTCTGCTGTGAAGAGATGTTCCTCATCCTTTGAGGCCCTGTTCCAGTGCTACCAGGTCTCTGAATTTCTTCTTGTTCTGCTTTCCTGGTAGAATTAACAGTCCCATCTTTTCTGCTTCCCAGAACTTCTTTCCTATTTTATCACAGCACAGACTGTCTTCCCGTTAGATTCAGTGTCTTTCTGCCTTCTCTGCCCAGCTGCAACCTCCTTGGGCAGAGGGTTTATACCTGAATTACTTTGAGTCTTCCTCAGCCAGTACTGCGAGTTCCCAAGTTACTCCTTGAATTAGGCTGAATGGTTGACTTCTAGAAGTCTTTTTCTTCATTTTCACTTTGAGAAGGACCTGCCTGTGATGTCAGCACAGAAGAGCTGTAGGGAATCATCGATCCCTGGTCCCTCCCTTTGCCCCCTCCTGCTGCTGCTGCTGCTGGAAAGTTGGGCTGTGGTCATTAAGTCTCATCTCTCACGTCTATCCCCTCAGGAGTAAGACCACAGCTCTCACAGATGACAGTATCAGGACCATGAGTGAAGTTATAACTGGCATCAGAACAGTAAAAATGTATGCTTGGGAACAGTCATTTATAGACCTTATTACCAGATTGAGAAGGTACATTTTTGTACATATCACACCATATTTTTGTACTTTCCCCCCTATTTTTATTGACTGAAATTAGAAGTCTTACCAAGTTTTCAAATGAAGATGAACTTAAATACTATGAACTCCACGCCTCACATATGGCAGGAGGGTTAAGTGGAAGAGGGGATATGTCATTTTAACCTACTGTTCCATTTACCATCTTCTTAAAGGAAAAATTATATATGCTTCTGAAGACATACAGATAGCCAATAAACACAGGAAAAAATTCTCAACATCACTCTTTCTTAGAGAAATACAAATCAAGACTACAATGAAGTATCACCTCACACTGGTAGGCATGGCCATCAACAAAAAGTCTACAAACAGTACCCTCCTGCTCTGTGGTAGGAGTGCAAATTGGCACAGCTATTATGGAAAAGATGCTGGAGATTCCTTAGAAAACTAGGAATAAATCTGCCATATGACCCAGACATCCCTCTACTGGACATATGCCCTGAGAAAGCCAGAATTCAAAAAGACACATGTCCCTCAATGCTCATTGCAGCACTGTTTACAATAGCTAGGACATATGCTTCCATAGGGGCCATGGTGCCTGCCTCTGTCTAATGTCTTGGTGCCTCACAATTTTGGGGTGTTTTATTCTCTTCCCCTACAAGTTCATGAGCTCCTGAAGGGGACAGACTGTGTCTTTCTGTCATCAGTAGGGACCTGGCCCAGGACTTGTGGTTATGAATGCTTGTTGAAAGAATGTTCAAACCCAGTTCAGTTGACCAACAGTGTTTAAAAGGGTGACATGAAGCCTCTGTTTAGTTGGAAGTGAAGTGGTGATGAAGTGTGCGTCCTGATGTTGGGACGGAGCCCCAGGCATGCCCTGTGTAGTGTCTCCATGTGAGGACTTGAATTCGTGCCTTGGATGTCGATGCTTCTTTTAAAACCTCTTTCCTACTCTTTTTTTCAGGGAGGAAATTTCCAAGATTCTGAGAATTTCCTACCTTAGGGGCATGAATTTGACATCATTTTTTGGTGTCAGCAAAATTATAATTTTTGTCACCATCATCACCAATGAGCTCCTTGACAGCCTGATCACAGCCAGCCAAGTGTTTGTGGTGGTGATGCTGTTTGAGGCTCTGAGGTTTTCGAGCACCCTGTACTTCCCCATGGCCATTGAGAAGGTGTCAGAGGCCGTCGTCAGCATCCGAAGTATCAAGGTTTGGGGACAAATAATTGCTTCAGTTGTAGGTGGATTTTTTGTAAAATGCTCTTTTGTTTGGTATCACTGTGTTCCAATTAGGAGATATTTAACTCTCTCAGTGCCAAATCTGGCAGTCTTCCCAGAATGTTGTAGGTGCCCACTTCTATTCATAGGTAGAGTGTGTTACAGATACCGTAAGAGTGGTTTTCATGTAGGGGCAGTAGTATATATAAGTAGCAGTAGCACAGGGCTCTTGTGTAGTGATGCCTGCAGAGTGATTAAAATGTCTAAGAGCAGGAGAAGCAAACAGAGTGCATCTCCTGTGCTAACCCCAGTGACCAGGCAGTGACTGTGCACAGTCCTGGGGTATAAGATTCCTCTCTGGGCCAGGAGGGGAGAAACTTGCTGAGAGCTCCCTGCTGCTTGGACAGGAAGACTGGCCTCAGATTCACTTAATTGTCTGTGTTCAAAGATGAGTTCTTTCCTCCACAGATGTTTTGCTTGTTGATGTCTGAGCCACCTTTTGCATCTGCCTTTTCATCCCTGTCCCCTCTTTATTTACTGCTTAATCCTCTCTTTCTAGCTGCCCTCTTCTTTTAACATTTATAATTCACACCATTATGTGAATTAAGAAGTTCCAGATACAAGATGGATTTAGAAAAGGCAGAGGAACCAGAGATCAAATTTCCAGCATCCATTGGATCATAGAAAAACAAGAGAATTCCAGAAAAACATCTGCTACTGTTTCACTGACTACTCTAAAACCTTTGACTGTGTGGATTACAACAAACTGTGGAAAATCATGAAAGAGATGGGAATATCAAACCACCTTACCTGTCTCCTGTCAAACTTGTATGCAAGTCAAGAGGCAACAGTTAGAACTGGTCATCGAATAATGGACTGGTTCCAAATTGCGAAAGGAGTACATGAAGGCTGTATAGTGTAACCTTGCTTTTTTAACTTATATGCAGAGTACATCATGAGAAATGCTGGGCTGGATGAAGCTCAAGCTGGAATCAAGATTGCTGGGACAGATATCAATAAATTCAGACATGCAGATGACACCACCCTTATGGCAGAAAGTCAAGAGGAACTAAAGAGCCTCTTGATGAAGGTGAAAGAGGAGAGTGAAAAAGCTGACTTAAACCTCAGCATTCAGAAAACTACAATCATGGCATCTCATCCCATTACTTCATGGCAATAGATGGGGAAACAATGGAAACAGAAATAGACTTTATTTTCTTGGTCTCCAAAATCACTGCAGGTGCTGATTGCAGCCATGAAATTCAAAGACCCTTGCTCCTTCAAAGAAAAGCTATGACAATCCTAGACAGTGTATTAAAAAGCAGAGACATTACTTTGCCAACAATGTTCCCTGTAGTCAAAGCTATGGTTTTTCCACTAGTCATGTATGGATGTGAGTGTTGGACCATAAAGAAGGCTGAGAATGGAAGATTTGATGCTTTTGAACTGTGGTGTTGGAGAAGACTCTTGAGAGCCCCTTGGACTGCAAGGAGATCAAACCAGCCAATCCTAAAGGAAATCAACCCTGAGTATTCATTGGAAGGTCTGATGCTGAAGCTCCAATACTTTGGCCACCTAATGCCAAGAGCCAACTCATTGGAAAAGACCCTGATGCTGGGGAAGATTGAGGGCAAGAGGAGAAGGGGATGAAAGAGGATGAGATGCTTGGATAGCATCGCTGACTCAATGGATATGAATCTGAGCAAACTCTTGGAGATAGTGATGGACAGGGGATCCTGGAGTGCTGCAATCCATGGGATTGCAAAGAGTCAGACATGACTTAGTGACTGAGCAACAACAAATACACTATATTTTAAGATTATATTGATATATACCATAAGATGTAATAATAGTAACTATGTAATAATAGTAATTATGTAATATTTTGTTCTATACATTATTTAATATGTTCTGAGTGAAAGTGAAAGTTGGTCAGTTGTGTCCGACTGTTTGCAACCCTATGGACTATACAGTCCATGGAATTCTCCAGGCCAGAATACTGGACTGGGCAGCCTTTCCCTTCTCCAGGGCATCTTCCCAACCCAGGGATCGAACCCAGGTCTCCTGCATTGAAGGTGGATTCTTTACCAGCTGAGACATAAGGGAAGCCCAAGAATACTGGAGTGGGTAGACTAACCCTTCTCCAGCGGATCTTCCTGACCCAGGAATCGAACCAGTGTCTCATGTATTGCATAATATGTTCTGATGTGAACTAATACTTTTTAGCAAAACAGTATTTAGACTGTTCAAAGTTTGCAAATCCCAGGAAAGCAATTGTTTTTGTTTGTGCTTTCTTCCTGCAGTTTAACAATCTGTTTTTTCCCTCGTTTCTGTAGAATTTTTTATTACTTGATGAAATACCACAGGTCAGCACTCAGCTGCCATCAGAGGGTGAAGTGATGGTGGACATGCAAGATTTCACTGCTTTTTGGGATGAGGTAACAGATCTTCCATTCCAAGATCATGAATGCTAACAGACAACTGTGACTACAATTTATTGGAGAATTTTTAGATTTTACCCACGGTGTAAAATGTGACTTGCTCATTTACTAAAAGTATGTTGCAAAAATTTTCAAAATTGAGACTAATGTTTGTATCTAATGGAGATAAATTATAAAATCAGCCTAAGATGTTTGATATGTTGTGCTCGCTCTCATTTTCAATAGAACTTTCAAAGTATTATCATATTTTGATCTCAAAGTCCATACAATTGTAATGTTAGCATTTACAGAATTGGACAAACAAAATGCTGCAATGTGATATGGGTTATCTGAAAAATACACAACTAGTTTTTAAAGAGGCTTTGGGGAATCAGCGTATATTTTTTGCCTTGATTTTCAGACCAGTTCATTATACACAGAGTGAGGCCATGATCTGGATCTTTGCTGTGGGGTAGAGTGGGTGCTCCCCCATCCTGAGCTTCTGGATGGTTCTGAATACTTTGGTGGCATTCAGGGTAGGAGGAGACAGCAGGTGATCATAGTGGGCACCAGTGATTCCTAGTTAAAGGATTGCGCTGTGTGGAAGCTGACTAGGAGAGCTGGTGATTTCCAACACTTGGTTTATTTGTTAGGTTCAGTCAAACAGAAAAAACAACAGGGTCTGGTCTCAAGAAGTTGTCAGTATCACACGCCCAGTGCAGCCCTTTACCAACTGAAATGCCCCGCTGCTCCCCGGTTCCGTGGTCTTCTGTGCTCACCCTCCTGTATCAGTGAGGATTGGTTAGGAAAACAGAACCCCACCGCGGGAGAGGGAGTTCCATGCAGGGAATTAGTTACGCAGATGATAAAAGAGGGAGAAAAAAGCAGTAAAGGCAAAATGGTGGTGCGCGAGACAACCCAGGGGTTATCAAAGGCAGGAAGCTGCTGCCATCCCCAGGGCTGGAGGGACTCAGGGAGGCGGCGCCTCCACCAGAGGGTCCACCCTCCACAGCAGAGCCCAGGAGCTGGGCTGTCAGAGTGGGGACCACAGAGCACGTGTCCTGACTGTAGACTTGTCCTGTATTTTGTCCCTGTGACTCTGTGGTGCTCCCTGCATCCTGTTCACCTGCTTCTGACTCAGCAGCTGCCATCACCACCGACAACCAGTGGTTTGTTCCCTCATACATGAAACCACATCCCTGTACCTTCTGTCCATGGAAACTCACATAAGGTGTCTGATCTAACCTGAGAGCTTCTGTTACCTTAATACGGTGGATTTACCTTCTGGTTGGTGTTTCTCGTCATAATGCTCTTGAAGCATTTATAGAAAGCACCACTAAAATTCCATTATAGAGAACATTTCATGTGAATGCTAACACATACTTTGTTTGAACTTATTAGTGGAATTCTTATGTTCACAGCAAACATGTAGATTTATTTTAAATCAGTTCAGTATATATTCTGCAGTTATTAACTGAAATAAAAATATCTGTATGCAGCAGTCTGCCTGTGCAGCAAATGCCTGTAATGTAGAATAAGGGATTTTAGTTGTACTATAGTCCATGTGAATAAATCAGATGAAAAATCTGAAAAGGTTTCTATATAGCTTCTAGAGTTAAAACACACACACACACACACACACACACACACACATTATTACTAACTCAAGATACTAAACTCCTGAAGGAAGAGGGGAAAAGGCTGTGAGTTCTGTTGTAAGTCTCTTGTAAAATCTAAAGGCATATTATGATTCTGTTAGAGCAGAATTCAAAATTACAGAGATGAGAGGCTTCATCAGCTATGTTTTCACAAAAATAGATACAATGTTAACATTATTGTGTGTCAAGGTTTCCTTGGAGAAGGAAATGGCAACCGCCTCCAGTATTCTTGCCTGGAGAATCCCATGGATAGAAGAGCCTGGTGGGCTACAGTCCATAGGGTTGCAGAGTCGGACATGACTGAAGTGACTTAGCAAAGCAAAGCAAAGGTATTCCTATCTAGGTAAATGATGATTATGGTATTGCAGCTAATTTTTACCACTTTCAGGGAATGGAAATTCTAAATATTTTCAACTGAATCTAGTCTAATAGCACTCACTAGAAACTAACAGTCATGGCACCATAATATTTTTCATGCGGTACCAGACTGTCACTACTGAGGGAGACACAAAAATGTGAGGTAAGCATATCTTTTCCCAGAAACCTTTGAAGCCAGAGATATTAAACAATTAAGGCACTTGAAAACATTAGGGATATGTATAAACTTGTGAGTAAGACAAACTATAGCTGTACCAGCAAGCAATGAAGAAATAGTAAATCTTCATTTTATGAACCTTTAATTAACTAAATGTAAGGAATTTTGGCTCAAGAAATGGTCAAGAGCAACTTGTCATATCTTACTATATAATATTGAAAACCAAGTGCTAAATTTAGCCATTGTAGGGTAAGGAAACTAAAACAAAAAAGCCTTAACGACCTGGAGCCTTAGTGAGCAAAAGCTCATTTTAAACTGACTTAAACCCCTGAACTAATCCTGTGTGTCAAAGGCAGGGAAGAAGGATCCCTCTAAACCTGAAAAAACTAGTGATTCATAGGGAAACTAAAGAGATGAAAGTATGCATGCTTACCATACCACAGGAACTGAAACTAAGAAGAAAAAGATGGGTGAGAAGAAATAAAAAGTATGATCTATTTACCTAGGGCAATCATCATTATAAATTGACAGTAATCTGATCAACTAAGATTTTTTTCTGAAATTATACTGCTCATATTTTCTGTGTCAAAACTTAAAATGATTGTTTCATTAAAGAGTTAGTAAATGATTCTAAAACAACTTCTTTCTTACCTCATAAAAGTTACATTTTAAGAAAGCTCAGTGGAAATCTTAAGGTACAACAGTTAGGATACTTTTTTGAAGTACAAAGGAAAATATAATTAAATCAACTTTATACTTTTTAACAGCCATAATAAAAATTTAGGGTGGCTCAATAGCTGAAGGCTTTTGACTTCCTATAAATTGTTTAAGTTACTCGGACTTGAAATAAAGTAGGTAAGTTTTCAGTTAAATACTAACAGTGTAGTATCTTAGAGCAGATTTTTTATTGCCCACATCAACAGTTATATCCTCAGACCAACTTCTCCCTTCTTTAATGTGAAATAGCAAATCACCAGCATTTTAGGTTAAGTCTAGACTTTAAGGTATTATTCTTTAATTTCTAAGTGATACAAAGTGCTTTATAAGTATGAACAATAATGTGTTATACTTTACTATTTTTTTGTCCTTTCCATTCATTTTTTAAAATCTGGAACATGGCATCTTTTTTTCCATGTAGAAAAAACTGTTATCAAGCACAAAATTTTACTCTAAGGATACTAAATTTTTAAATTTATTCCACTTTTTAAATGATAGCCCAAAATCCACCTGATTGATGCTCATTTAGCACCTTCTTCTCAATTCTGGTCACTAAAGTACATCCTGAGTTCGAATAAAAATAATGCATCTTTCAGGCTTTAAAATGACTACTTTTTAAAAAATTTTAATTGGAGGCTAATTACTTTACAATATTGGGCTTTCGTGGTGGCTCCATGGTAAAGAATCTGCCTTCAGTGCAGGAGATCCAGGTTCGGTTCCTAGGTTGGGAAAATCCCCTGGAAAAGGGAATGGCAACCCACTCTAGTGATCTTGCCTAGGGACTGCTAAGTGACTTTCACTGCACCTGCAAAAGGGTCATGAGGCTATCTGCACAGGACAGTTTTCCATCACTTACAGAGTTACATTTGGCATGTAAAGAAGAGAGAATCTAATCCCACAGCAGCAGGCATTTAAGGTATAAGAAGAAGCCACAAATATTCATGCAGAGTACTTTAAATATTCCCCTTGAGCAAAATGATTTAACTGATTTTTCTTCAAGAGCAATGCTCCTATATGCATCCCTTGAAAAATTAAAGATCCCAGAATAGCATGTTCCATGTGGGACACATTGAAAGACGACAATATTTTGGTTTCAGTGAGTTACACTCCAGCCCTTGTTCATTTAGCAGATCCATTTTCAGAGGGTGGGGTTGGTGTTAGTCACTCAGTCGGGTCCAACTCTTTGTGACCCCAAGGATTGTAGCCCTCCAGGCTTCTCTGTCCATGGAATTCTCCAGGTAAGAATACTGGAATGGTTGTCATTCTCTTTTCCAGAGGATCTTCCCTACCCAGGGATCAAACCTGGGTCTTGCACATTGCAGGCAGATTCTTTACCATCTGAGTCACCAAGGAAGCCCATAGAGTGTGGTAATTTTGTTTTTAGATTTGTAAATCTATAGAGAAAGAAAATTACAGCCTACACACCCAAGAAAGGACAGTTCCTCCAAAGAACCTGGCTGCATCAGAGGCAGACTTTAGCATGGATTGTGAGCTCAGAGTTAGTGGTTTTAGTTACACCTGATGTGGCAGCTGCGGTGGGAGCTGTGGAGGGGAAGGCAGAGTTGTGGTGTTAGCTCTCGAATTGGTTGGCAATGGTGTGACAGCGGGCACAGAAAGAATTCTGTGTTTACCAACTGGCAGTGACTAACTCTGAATTATGTAAACAGTAGCATTTACCTTTCATTCAGTCCAAAAGCAGGTAGTATTAATAGCCTTAGCATCAAAACAGGAAACACAGCTGTTATGGTTTCCCGGATTTCTGGTGCTGGAGAAGTGTCCCTGAGGAGTGGCGGTACTGGGGCTATCGTGGTGCTTAGTAAAACTGGACTGTAGTCACATCAGGAACCGGGGAGGTGCCCTGAGCCAGTCATCACACAGAGCGTGGCTAGGCAGCCCGCGGCCCAGAACAGCAGGTGGGAGAGCCCAACAACGCGTCCTCCATGCAGGTGTTCAAGTGGACCTGGGCACCCAACGCTTCGTCTGTCCTTCCGTCCCCTGCGTCCTCACCACCCCCCCCCCCCCCCACCAGTGTGTGCAGGTGTCCATTGAATTGCTTTTGGGCCAAACTATGCATGACAGAAAGTGAAGAGGGACTAAAAAGCCTCTTGATGAAAGTGAAAGTGGAGAGTGAAAAAGTTGGCTTAAAGCTCAACATTCAGAAAACTAAGATCATGGCATCTGGTCCCATCACTTCATGGGAAATAGATGGGGAAACAGTGGAAACAGTGTCAGACTTATTTATTTATTTATTTATTTTTGGCTCCAAAATCACTGCAGATGGTGACTGCAACCCTGAAATGAAAAGACGCTTACTCCTTGGAAGAAAAGTTTTGACCAACCTAGATGGCATACTGAAAAGCAGAGACGTGACTTTACCAACAAAGGTCTGTCTAGTCAAGGCTATGGTTTTTCCAGTGGGCATGTATGGATGTGAGAGTTGGACTGTGAAGAAATCTGAGTGCCGAAGAATTGATGCTTTTGAAGTGCAGTGTTGGAGAAGACTCTTGAGAGTCCCTTGGACTGCAAGGAGATCCAACCAGTCCATTCTGAAGATCAGCCCCAGGATTTCTTTGGACGGAATGATGCTAAAACTGAAACTCCAGTACTTTGGCCACCTCATGAGAAGAGTTGACTCATTGGAAAAGACTCTGATGCTGGGAGGGATTGGAGGCAGGCGGAGAAGAGGATGACAGAGGATGAGACGGCTGAATGGCATCACTGACTTGATGGACGTGAGTCTCCGGGAGTTGGTGATGGACGGGGAGGCCTGGTGTGCTGCGATTCATGGGGTCGCAAAGAGTCAGACACGACTGAGTGACTGAACTGAACTGAACTGATGTAGCATTTTAAAATGAACTATCTTGTTCTTTCAAGAGCTTAATAACATGATCACTGACTTCTGTGTAAATTGCACTGTAGTTCAGAATACCCTGTTCTGTTGTCCTGGCCTTGCCTATGGAAGGACTGTGCCCCTTGCTGGGGTCATTAGTCATTAGGGCTGTCAGGTTAGGTCATGGGTGAGGGAGCCTTCGGAGGGGAAGGGGAACACATTGGGGTTTTGGACAGAAGCTGAGTCTGATTGAAGCCCCTGCTGAGCTGGGAGGCAGGAGACAGATGTGAGCTCTGTAACATGCTCTCCTAGACAGCCAGGTGGACAGGTGGAGAAGGTCTCAGGGACCCAGGTCTCATTCATGAAATGATGAGACTTGGTATCGATCTTTAAGTTTTAAAATAAATGCTTCCAAGGCCTTCTCTGGTGGTCCAGTGATTAAGAATCCACCTTTCAGTATGGGGGCCTCTGGTTCCATCCCTGGTTGAAGAATTAAGATCTCAAGCTATGAGAGATCACATGAGAGATAGCTAAGATCACATGCTATGGAGCAACTAAGCCCACATATCCCAGCAAAGACACAGAGAAGCAGCCAAAAAAAAAAACAAAAGAAACAAACGTCTTGTGGGAGCCTCCAGATTTCACAGGGCAGGGTTTTGAACCTTGTCTGCACAGAGTAGTGGCTTAGATTATGATCCTTGTTAGTAAGTGTTCTCTGAGCCTGGATAACCAGTGCGGGAGGGACCCAGCAGCATGAGCTGTCGAGTGCTGCCACCTTCTGGTCACCCCGGAGTACCGGGGTCCTGCCCCGGTTGGATCCAGGGATTCCTTGGGGAGGACGGCATTGGTGATTAGAATAGCAAAGCAGAGAGATTAGAGGCTCATTATAACTGGTTTATGCGGAAAGTCAATAAAACCCATGACATCAGCTTTGCTCTGACCATGGAGGCCGCAGGCACCCTCTCAAATCGCTGAAGGTGCCCTACCTGAGGCATTTTCTCGAGTGGGTCTTAGAAGCCCAGGCAAGTAAGTGGTCCCAGAGGACCCCCGAGCTCCAATTAAATGTCCTGAAAGAAGAACAGAAAAGAAAAGGAGAGAAAAAGAAACAAGAAAGAACGACACGGGGATACCAAGCTTTGAGCAAGGCCCATAGCTTTATTTTCAAAGGGAGCTTATATACCTTAAGTTGTGCATAGAGGATAATAGGGGGTGTGAAATCATGCAAAGTCAGCAGTCTTTGATCCTTATGGAGACCAGGCTTTCTTTTCTGAAAACTTATCCTATACAAATGGTTGAGGTGATTTACATCATCTTCTGGCCAGAAGGCCTGTTAACATTTTATGACTCTGATAAGGTTTGTCAACTATAAGACTTATTTTCTCTAAGAGTAATTATTTTAAAGTTTGGCGAAGGTGTTAGATAAAGTTGCATTCCTATAGGGCAAAGGTGCAGTGGGCTTACAACAAAGGAAATAATTTATTACCTTAAGGGTCTAAAGTTGTTAACACCAAGGCCACTACTTATTTTTTCTATATACCAACTATATTAAATAATACACTTCCGAGGATACAATACAGGGGATGTGGAAACTTGGCAGCAAGCATTGGCTCAACAATGAAATCTTCTACTAGTTTTATTCTAATAATTTCTAACTCCCTGAGAGGCTCTATACTATTTGAATATCTTGAGCTTCCCAAGCCTCTCCCAGTTGGGAGACTGTAAACAATCCTTTGCATAGCTGTAGGAGTCTGGGTAAACCTGTCAGGCAAGTTAGAGAGACCTCTGAGGGGTTTGGATTTAAACACTCCTATTATGCCCAGGAGGCTTATTAACTAGAGTTTTAAGTTGATTTCCTTCAGAAAAAGGTGGTCGGGGATCAGTTCAGTTCAGTTCAGTCACTTAGTTGTGTCCAACTCTTTGTGACCCCATGAATCACAGCATGCCAGGCCTCCCTGTCCATCACCAACTCCCGGACTTCACCCAGACTCACGTTCATCGAGTCAGTGATGCCATCCAGCCATCTCATCCCCTCATCCCCTTCTCCTCCTGCCCCCAATCCCTCCCAGCATCAGAGTCTTTTCCAATGAGTCAACTCTTCACATGAGGTGGCCAAAGTACTGGAGTTTCAGCTTTAGCACCATTCCTTCCAAAGAAATCCCAGGGTTGATCTCCTTCAGAATGGACTGGTTGGATCTCCTTGCAGTCCAAGGGACTCTCAAGAGTCTTCTCCAACATCACAGTTCAAAGGCATCAATTTTTTGGCACTCAGCCTTCTTCACAGTCCAACTCTCACATCCATACATGACCACAGGGAAAACCCTAGGCTTGACAAAATGAAACTTTGTTGGCAAAGTAATGTCTCTGCTTTTGAATATGCTATCTAGGTTGGTCATAACTTTCCTTCCAAGGAGTAAGCGTCTTTTCATTTCAGGGTTGCAGTCACCATCTGCAGTGATTTTGGAGCCAAAAATAAATAAATAAATAAATAAGTCTGAAACTGTTTCCACTGTTTCCCCATCTACTTCCCATGAAGTGATGGGACCAGATGCCATGATCTTCGTTTTCTCAATGTTGAGCTTTAAGCCAACTTTTTCACTCTCCACTTTCACTTTCATCAAGAGGCTTTTTAGTTCCTCTTCACTTTCTGCCATAAGCGTGGTGTCATCTGCATATCTGAGGTTATTGATATTCCTCCCAGCAATCTTGATTTCACCTTATGATTCTTCCAGCCCAGCATTTGTCATGATGTACTCTGCATAGAAGTTAAATAATCAAGGTGACAATATACAGCCTTGACGTACTCCTTTTCCTATTTGGAACCAGTCTGTTGTTCCATGTCCAGTTCTAACTGTTATTTCCTGACCTCCATACAAATTTCTCAAGAGGCAGATCAGGTGGTCGGGTATTCCCATCTCTTTCAGAATTTCCCACAGTTTATTGTGATCCACACAGTCAAAGGCTTTGGCATAGTCAATAAAGCAGAAATAGATGTTTTTCTGGAATTCTCTTGCTTTTTCCATGATCCAGTGGATATTGGAAATTTGATCTCTGGTTCCTCTGCCTTTTCTAAAACCAGCTTGAACATCAGGAAGCTCATGGTTCACATATTGCTGAAGCCTGGCTTGGAGAATTTTGAGCATTACTTTACTAGCGCGTGAGATGAGTGCAACTGTGTGGTAGTTTGAGCATTCTTTGGCATTGCCTTTCTTTGGGATTGGAATGTAAACTGACCTTTTCCAGTCCTGTGGCCACTGCTGATATTTCCAAATTTGCTGGGATATTGAGTGTAGCACTTTCACAGCATCATCTTTTAGGATTTGGAACAACTCAGCTGGAATTCCATCACCTCCACTCTCTTTGTTTGTAGTGATGCTTCTTAAGGCCCACTTGACTTCACATTCCAGGATGTCTGGCTCTAGGTCAGTGATCACACCATCATGATTTTCTGGATTGTGAAGATCTTTTTTGTACAGTTCTTCTGTGTATTCTTGCCACTTCTTTTTAATGTCTTCTACTTCTGTTAGGTCCATACCATTTCTGTCCTTTATTGCCCATCTTTGCATGAAATATTCCCTTGTTATCTCTAATTTTCTTGAAAAGATCTCTGGTCTTTCCCATTCTATTGTTTTCCTCTATTTCTTTGCACTGATCAGTGAGGCAGGCTTTCTTATCTCTCCTTGCTATTCTTTGGAACTCCACATTCAAATGGATGCATCTTTCCTTTTCTCCTTTGCTTTTCACTTCTCTTCTTTTCTCAGCTATAATGTAAGGCCTCCTCAGACAGCCATTTTGCTTTTTTGCATTTCTTTTTCTTGGGGATGGTCTTGCTCCCTGTCTCCTGTACAATGTCATGAACCTCTGTCCATAGTTCAACCAGCAGTCTGTCTATCAGATCTAGTCCTTTGAATCTGTTTCTCACTTCGAATGGTTTATTGGTTCCCCCTACTTTCTTCAATTTAAGTCTGATTTTGGCAATAGGGAGTTCATGATCTGAGCCACAGTCAGCTCCCTGTCTTTTTTCTGCTGACTGTATAGAGCTTCTCCATCTTTGGCCACCAATAATATAATTAATCTGATTTTGGTATTGACCATCTGGTGATGTCCATGTGTAGAGTCTTCTCTTGTATTGTTGGAAGAAGGTGTTTGCTGTGACCAGTGTGTTCTCTTGGTAAAACTCTATTGTCCTTTGCCCTGCTTCATTCTGTACTCCAAGGCCAAATTTTCCTATTAGTCTAGGTGTTTCTTGACTTCCTACTTTTGCATTCCAGTCCCCTATAATGAAAAGGACATCTTTTTTTGTGTGTTAGTTCTGGTAGCTCAGACAGTAAGACATCTGCCTACAATGTGGAAGACCTGGGTTCAATCCCAGGTTGGGATGATATTCTGGAGAAGGAAATGGCAACCCACTCCAGTATTCTTGCCTGGAAAATCTCATGGACAGTGGAGCCTGGTAGGCTACAGTCCACGGGATTGCAAAGAGTTGGACACAGCTGAGTGACTTCACTTCACTTTCTAGAAGGTCTTGTAGGTCTTCATAGAACCATTCAACTTCAGCTTCTTCAGCATTACTGGTTGGGGCATAGGCTTGGATTACTGTGATATTGAATGCTTTGCCTTGGAAACGAACAGAGATCATTCTGTCATTTTTGAGATTGCATCCAAGTACTGCATTTTGGACTCTTTTGTTGACTACAATAGCCACTCCATTTCTTCTAAGGAATTCTTACCCACAGTAGTAGATACAATGGTAATCTGAGTTAAATTCATCCATTCCAGTCATTTTATTTTGCTGATTCCTAAAATGTCAATGTTCACTCTTGCCATCTCCTGTTTCACCACTTCCAATTTGCCTTGAATCATGGACCTAACATTCCAGATTCATCTACAATATTTCTCTTTTTAGCACTGGACTTTGCTTCTGTCACTATTCACATCCACAGCTGGGTGTTGTTTTTGCTTTGGCTCTGTCTCTTCATTCTTTATGGAGTTATTTCTCCACTGATCTCCAGTAGTATATTGGGCGCCTACTGACCTGGGGAGTTCATCTTTCAGTGTCTTATCTTTTTGCCATTTCATACTGTTCATGGGGTTCTCAAGGCAAGAATACTGAAGTGGTTTGCCATTCCCTTCTCCAATGGACCACATTCTGTCAGAACTCTCCACCATGACCCGTTTGTCTTGGGTGGCCCTACATGGCATGGCTCATAGTTTCATTGAGTTAGACAAAGCTGTGGTCCATGTGATCAGATTGGTTAGTTTTCTGTGATTGTGGTTTTCAGTCTGTCTGCCCTCTGATGAAAATGGATAAGAGGCTTATGGAAGCTTCTTGATGGGAGAGACTGACTGAGGGGGAAAGTGGAGAAGCTTAAAAGGCTTAAAAAATGTTTCTTGCATATGAAAATGTAGCTTCTTTTGGTAGATCATTCATTCTTAGAATCTGAAACTAGTTTTTTTGGTGATGAAAAATCATTGTCATTTTTTTAGCATGTGAATGTTGTTTAATCCGTTCAGTTTTTTCTAGAAAAAAATTTCAATTTGATGATTATTCCAGACTTTTAATTCAGACTCTATGCCTTTAGTCTTTTGGGTGTTTTACTTAATAACATGAAACCTTTTTTTTTTTTTTTTTTTGACATAGCAGTTACTATTTTCTTAACACTCAAGATATGTAAAGACACGCAGATACCCTAGGTCTCTCTGGAATGTGACCTGTGATCAGCATGAGGAGTACTTTGTCCTTTACCCTTGAGTTGGATTATGTGTTGTCACATATACCTTCATGCTTTATATTTTTCTTACAGTAGAAGTACTTTATTGCCCTGTTTAGCCAGGACACATAATGCATGTATCATGTATAAAATTGAGGCTTTATCACTCTGACCCATGGTGTCATAATTAATTTCTTTATTTCCCATTGTTTTGTTGTTGGTGTTGAATTAAAGCCCTCTTTAGAGCTTTGAAGATTACTTATAAGAGTTAATTTACCAAGAGTGACTTCTTAATATAAAGTGCCTGTTTGCTTATTGAGCATTACTGAGGTTTGTTTTATCAAATGAAAATGGAGAGATTAGTGGAGCTTTCAAATTATTTAGGGCTTCCCTTATAGCTCAGTTGGTAAAGAATCCATTTGCAATACAGGAGACCCCAGTTTGATTCCTGGCTTGGGAAGATCCCCTGGAGAGGGAATACGCTACCTGCCTGGTATTCTTGGGCTTCCCTTGTGGCTCAGTTGGTAAAGATTCCTCCTGCAATGTGGGAGATCTGGGTTTGATCCCTGGGTTGGGAAGATCCCCTAGAGAAGGAAAAGGCTATTCACTCCAGTATTCTGGCCTGGAGAATTCCATGGACTTTATAGTCCATGGGATTGCAAAGAGTTGGACATGACTGAGCGACTTTCACTTTCAATTTATTTATTTAGTAAAAGGCCAGGCATGCCAGGTACTTATGCTGCCACTTTGTGGAGATTAATGAGCCAGTTAAAACCAAGGGTCCTGATGAAAACTTATAAATGATTAAAAACCTTCCACACTGGATATTGTATTAAGTACATTATTTTAATAAAGTAGCATGCATCATTCAGTTTGCATTTCAGGAAGGTGCCTTGTCATCTCTGCTACTAAATTCTGTGGGTGTCTAGAGCTGAATCCGTATGTAAATCTGGTAAAAGAAAGAGGCTTCCTAAAGGCAACTTAGATGCACGATACTGGGTGCTTGGGGCTGGTGCACTGGGGCGACCCAGAGGGATGGTACGGTGAGGGAGGAGGGAGGAGGGAGGAGGGTTCAGGATGGGGAACATGTGTATACCTGTGGTGGATTCATGTTGATATATGGCAAAACCAATACAATATTGTAAAGTTAAAAAGTTAAACAAACAAACAAACAAAAACTACTTCAAACCCCCTAAGTCATAGGATTGGATGAAAAGGCCTTTGGGACACAGTATCTTAAAATAGGAAGGAGAAAAATGTGAGTTAATATCAGGATATCAGTGACTATTACGTTATTTTTTCTACTTTTTAAAGTAATGTGTATTACTTTATTGAAATGGGTACATTTTTATAAACTTTAATTTGCAGGAATCAGAGACCCCAACCCTCCAAGGCCTTTCCTTTACTGTCAGACCCGGTGAACTGTTAGCTGTGGTCGGACCTATGGGCGCAGGAAGGGTAAGTTGTGATGCCTTTTGTCAGCCTGATGCAATGCCACAGCCCCTGTTCAGACCTCAGAGTGGAGCCCAGAGCTGAGTGTGACTCAGTTTGAGCTAGAATTGGGTATATCTAGAAAGGTGTTTCTCTAGGTACATTAGTTTTGCAAAAAGGTTTCATGGCCAAATTCAGGATAAATGCACATTGTGTTTTCCTTCTTGATGCTTCATGTGACATAGTTGGGAACTGCTCGTGGGGAGTTTGGACATCTCAGTGAAGGAGATTATTTATGTGGCAGCTGTTCAGGATGGACGGAGACAGTGGGGACTTCTTTTTGTCACAGTGGCCCCTCCAGGAAGTCTGGAGGTGGTGAAGGCTCTTCCAGGAAGCTCTGAGCATTTCTTCATGTGACTTGACTTGGTCCCATCAGTGCACATTAGGGAATGTGCAATCATGTGCTGGAGCTAAAGATATAGACATGAGCCAGATCTTGACACCTCTGTCCTCCAGAGGCAACCAGGTTCTGGGGCAAGACAGATATGCAGGCAGACTATTTCAGCCCAGTGTGGTGAGTGCTCTGATGGCGTGGACATAGGCATGTCATTTCTCTGTGTTACAAGAGATATGAAGGACACGTACATGTGCACTTAGTGTCCTGTGTTTTGTACAACAAAATACAGAAACCTAAATGTGGGATGTGCACATGAGAGGGTGATGATTTCCTCCATGAAGGACTTTTTTAAAAATTTATTTTTAATTGGAGGATAATCGCTTTACAATATTGTGTTGGGTTCTGCCATACGTCAGCATGAATCAGCCATAAGTTTACATGTTTCCTCTCTCTTGAACCTCTTTCCCACCTCTCATCCCATCCTACCCTCCTAAGTTGTCACAGAGCCCAGGATTTGAATCCCTTGGGCATAATGGACTTCTGGTCTTCAAATACATCAACCACAGAGTTATTTTAAATAATAATCTTTGGATATATTCTTCACACATAGTTATCAATTTTTAAAAATATACTTATTTATGTATTTGGTTGCATTGGGTCTTTGTTGTAGTGCATAGCATCTCTAATTGTGGCATGTGGGTTCAGTTGCCCTGGGCATGTGGGATATTAGTTCCCCCACCAGGGGACCAGGGATCTAACCAAAGCCTCTGGCTTTGGAAGATGGATTCTTCTTTTTTTCAGTGTTTATTATCTGGATATAATTATTGTTTTTTTAACATTTTATTTTGTACTGGGGTGTAACCAGTTAACAATGTTGTGATAGTTTCAGGTGAACAGTGAAGGGTGTATGTCAGCCATACGTACACATGTATCCATTCTCCCCCAAATTCCCCTCCCATCCAGGCTGCCACATAACATTGAATAGAGTTCCATGAGCTGTGCAGTAGGTCCTTGCTGGTGATCCATTTTAAATACAGCAGTGTGTACCTACCTGTCCATCCTGAACTCCTAATTATCCCTTCCTCCCATCCTGGAGGGTGGATTCTTAACCACTGGATCACCAGGGAAGCCCCACATAGCTTTTTAAAAACAAGTATTTGTCAAGTAAAAGATACTCAGATGCAGGAACAACTGCATTAAACATCAGATACAGAAAATACACATCCTGCTTGTCTGTTCTGCTAGAGAAGGATGTTAAACATTCTTAGTCTTTGCTGAGTAGAACATTTCATCTGAGGGAACTCAGGCAGAGTCGATTGTTATTGTATTAATATTCCTTATCAACCTTTAGTTTACGGTGACCAATAATGCTCTTTTCCATTTTTTTCCCTGCAGTATCAAAGCTGTACTTTATACTCTTCTGATATCGTGTATCAAGCACCAGGGTGGGGTCGGCTGTGCTGTGGGTCGTGTTCTGTCCTGAGTGCACCGTGTTCATGTGTGTGTGTTGCTGTCTGTTTCAGTCCTCGCTGTTAAGAGCTATGCTTGGGTGAGCTGCCCCCAAGCCAGGGGAAGGTCAGTGTGCTCGGGAGGATCGCATGTGTTTCTCAGCAGCCTTGGGTGTTTCCAGGAACTGTGAAGAGTAACATTTTATTTGGGAAGAAATATGAAGAAGAACAATATGAAGAAGTAATAAAGGCTTGTGCTTTGGAAGAGGTGAATAATGACTCTTGAGTTGCATGTAGTCGAATTTCAAATAATGATAACATTGATTTAAGCTCTAAGGTTTGTTAAAAGTTCTTTTTTTTTTTTTTTGAATCTGAAAGGTCTTATTTGTTGCTTTATGCTGGACTTCTGGGTAAGTATGCAGTCATATATGTGGCTGTTTTAATTCTTGTGTGATAATGATGGTCACAGAATGCCTTTGTTTCATTTGGTGAAGTATCATTCACTTTTAGATTCTTTTTTTTAATGGACAGTTAACAAAATTTTGAAGAATAGAGAGCGCCATGTAATGAACCCTCATGTTTGCACCCCCAGGTTCAGCCGGGGTCAGCTGGTGGCCAGTCTTGTTGGGTCTTTACCCCTGCCTTGTGCCACCCCTCCACCCAACACCCCGCCCCATCCCCCGGTATTCCAAAACAGATCCTAGACCTCAGATTAGTTCATCTGTAAGCACTCATTGTTGTTTTTCAGTCACGAAGGCCTGTCCAGTTCTTTTCGACTCCATGGACTGCAGCAGGCCAGGCCTCCCTGTCTTTCACCATCTTCTGGAGCTTGCTCAAACTCATGTCCATCGAGTCGGTGATGCCATTGAACCATCTAATCCTCTGTTGTCCCCTTGTCCTCCTGCCCTCAGTCTTTCCCAGTGTCAGGGTCTTTTTCAATGAGTTGGCACTTCGTATCAGTTATCCAAAGTATTGGAAATTCAGCTTTAGCATCAGTCCTTCCAATGAATATTTAGGGTTGATTTCCTTTAAGTATGCACTGGTTTGATCTCCTTGCAGTCCATAGGACTCTCAAGAGTCTTCTCCAGCACCACAATTCAAAAGTATCAATTCTTTGGCACTTTGCCTTCTTTATGGTCCAACTCTCACATCCATGAATGACTAGTGGAAAAAACATAGCTTTGACTATATGGACCTTTGTTGGCAAAGTGATGGCTCTGCTTTTTAATATACTGTTTAGGTTTGTCACAGCTTTTCTTCCAAGGAGCAAGCATCTTTTAATTTCATGTCTGCAGTCACTGTCTGCTGTGATTTCTGAGCCCAAGAAAATAAAATCTGTCACTGTTTCTACCTTTTCCCCATCTGTTTGCCAGGAAGTAACTGTGAAGATAGCTGAGTGCTGAGGAATTGACGCTTTTGAACTGTGGTGTTGGAGAAGACTCTTGAGAGTCCCTTGTACTGCAAGGAGATCCAAACAGTCCATTCTAAAGGAGATCAGTCCTGGGTATTCACTGGAAGGACTGATGCTAAAGCTGAAACTCCAATACTTTGGCCACCTCATGCGAAGAGTTGACTCATTGGAAAAGACTCTGATGCTGGGAGGGATTGGGGGCAGGAGGAGAAGGGGATGACAGAGGATGAGATGGCTGGATGGCATCACTGACTCGATGGACATGAGTTTGGGTGAACTCCGGGAGTTGAGGATGGACAGGGAGGCCTGGCGTGTTATTTATGGGGTCGCAGAGAGTCAGACATGACTGAGTGACTGAATTGAACTGAATGGGGCCAGATGCCACATAAATCATCAATAAACATATTCTGTTACGATAAGCAATATAGTATGTAACATTTTATATTATCATTAACCACTTTTAAAAACTTAATTTTTTTAAACAAGTTTTAAAAAAAATCTTTTAAGGATTTTAAAAAGTTTTAGGCATTACCTAGTTAAAGGTATCATGTTGATAAATTCTAGTTTGATATTTTCCCATATATATTGCTTGACCTTACAAAGCCCTCTTGGACGCCTGTAAGTTTATACTTTCATCTCATATTTACACATTCCTGGTGACTTGGACATTTTCTTTTCAGGTTGCCTTGACAATCATAGATAATAAGATCCTTCTGTGTCTAGGTATAGAGGCCTTCAAGACTTGAGTTATTTTAGTGTTGCCTTCATTTCAGATATAATCTTCAGTCACCCCCTGGGCGATGTGATGTGAAAGAGCAATAGGCTATAAAATGGTTCAAAAGGACATGATCTGGTTCAGATTCCAGCTCTTCTGTTTAACAGCTGACCATCCTCAGACCAGTGATACGACCTCACTTAGTCTCAGTTTCCTCATCTGTGAAATGGGGCCAGTGCTTCCTGTGAGCTTGTTGTGAAGATTAGAGATAATCAGCATTAGGGTCCAGCACAGAGCTTGGTGCACAGATCTTACCCCTCAGGAGCTGAGAGAAGCCATGTACACGTGTACAAATGATGGAGCAGAATAAGACGGTCTTTCATGAGAGATGAGAGATGTAAACAGAGCCTTAGGAACCCAGCAGATAGAGATGAGTCCAGGATGGTTTCATGCGAGAGTATACTTGGGATGATACTGGGAAAATGGGCAGGATATTGACAGGCTGTGAGAGGAGGGGTGATTCCACATGGAAGAAAAGCTGTGAAGGAAGCAGGGCTCCTGCTGCTTGACTCTAGAGTCCAGCCCTCCTCTGCCAGGGCCTCACGTCCGGACTCACATTTACCATTTCAGCAGTCTGCTCCATGGTGCTTCTACTGTAAGTCTCAACCATCGCTGAAGGGCCCTTGATGTGCTTCTGGATGGATGGCATCAGATCTGCTTTGCCATTTTCTAGTTTGCCTCTAGTGTGTGTGTCTGCTGTCCAGTGAGAATTGGGGAAACTTAAAGGAAAATAATGTGAATAAGAACACCTGTCAGTGGGGGGAATTGTAGGCTATATGCAAGTCAGGCTTTTCCCTTTAACCTAATTGGAAAATGGTGGCTAGGAATTTAGCCTGACTTGGATTTTGTTGCAAATCCTGTGAAATGGTTTTCCCATTTGGGGCTGGTCCATGAATAATGTTCAGAGTCAACAACACAGTTACAGTCTTGCTACCAAACTCAGAGAGCCTGTTTCTTGTGCCCTAACTGTGCTAAGTGAATGTGTGGATTTAGGTGCTTTTTCTAGAACATGGTTAAGGTTGCTGTGCTATGATGTGTTACTATTTTGTTAAGCAAAATGAAACAATGTAGAATCAAAGCATAAAAGCTACTGCTGCTAAGTCATTTCAGTCGTGTCTGACTCTGTGCAACCCCATAGATGGCAGCCCACCAGGCTCCACCATCCCTGGGATTCTCCAGGCAAGAACACTAGAGTGGGTTGCCATTTCCTTCTCCAATGCAGGAAAGTGAAAAGTGAAAGTGAAGTCGCTCAGTCATGTCCGACTCTTCACGACCCCATGGACTGCAGCCTATCAGGCTCCTCAAGTTAAGTGGAGCAGTTTTCAAGGACTTCAACAGTGAAACAGAGGCCAATATATGTGTGTGTGTGTATGTGTGTATGTAGGGCTGGGAACCTGTTTAAAGTGGCTCATTGTTGTTCATGAAAACCAAATCAAGAGATGGTAATAACTTCTGAACTCAACAATGAAAGATGATGAAAGAATGATGAATTTTCATGACAGATCAGTTGCTGCCTTTCATTGGATATAACCTACTTAAGCTTTGAGTGAGCAGGGACCCTGTGTGTCTGTGTGCCTGTCAGGGAGGGAGGGTTACGATGGACACTCTTTCTTCTCTTTATGGTCATGTGCTTTGCATGTTATGACCCACAATGTGAATGTGGTCCCACTGTTGGTTTGATGGGAAAATAGGCATCAGCCACCAGTAGCAAGTTACAATCAATTCCAGTCCTTTTTCCATTTATAGAGGGTGTCCTCACTTTTGAGTTTAGTGACTCTTGTTTTTGTAGCACATTCTGTAGAAGAGGAATGTGAGACTTAGGGAGATCAAAGGACTTGTTTCTCATGCAGACTCCAGTGTGCTACCCGCTTTCCCCCCAAATTTGCTAAAGTAGAGACAGAGTTAGCACGTCATCCGCAGAAAGGTACTGCTGTGTATCTTAGGTTGATGCCTGAGGGGTTTAGTAGATATTTCAAAGATTTCTAACATAATAATTGTGTAACAAAACCTGATTGTTATCTTGTTGTTGGGGGATATTGTTGTCATTGTTTTTTTTAATTTCCCCAGATACTCTGGGGAAAATAGACTGATTTGTCCATTTACTTTTTTTTTTTTTTATTTCTAAACTTTACAATATTGTATTAGTTTTGCCAAATATCGAAATGAATCTGCCACAGGTATACCTGTGTTCCCCATGCTGAAGCCTACTTCTTAAATAATATTCAAATATAGCTTATGGTAGATTCCCAGATCCTCAAGTCAAAGCTTCATATCCTTCTTAACTTTGAGTTTTTCCTGCTTTCACAGACAAGCATCTACTTAGTACAGCTGATCTCCTTGGTGTCCCTCAAACACGTTGTTTCTTTCCTTTTGGTTTTCCTGCCCAGCCTGCTCTTTCTGCTCCCATTTCTGTACAGACCTTGTCTTTCACTCTGACTTGCCTTAATTATCACTGTGAAGACATTGGCGAGGTGTTATCCCTTCTCTGAAAGTGAGAAGCAGAGACCAAGATCAGGAAAACTGGTAACTTGAGATAAAACAAGTCCTGTGCCTTCACCTCCTGGGCTTCCAGCTCTCACACCTGTGTCTCTAGCACAGACCTTTGCACCTGCATATCTAGCTTCACCGTGATGTCACTGAGAGCTCATCTCAGCTTGTCCACAAGTGATGTCTCCTAAACCTGCCTCCACCATCTTCCCCCGCTCAGTAAATGGAGACCCTGTCCTTCCCCTTCTTCACCCCAGACACCACAGTCTCCTCTTCTCTTACAGCCCACACCTATCCTGTCAGCAGGTCTTACAACTCTGCCTTCCAAATGTGTCTGGAGTGTAACCCCATCTCTCCATTCCCACTGTTTTCTAGCTTATTCCAGTAATGTCCTCACTTGTATCTGCCTTTACCCTTCCCCACTTACTGCCTGGTTTCTGCAAAGCACAGGAGTTTCCTTGTAAACCTCAGATCATGTCAATCCTCCCCTCCCCCTCCTCCTCTTACTGGAGTGCCCCCAGGCTCCTCCTGCTCTGTCTCCACCCTCACCCCCTCATTCTCACTCTGCTCTCCTGCCTCCTTGTCCTGAACCCCTTGGGCATCTCCCCATAGCCCCTGCACTCGCCCCTCCCTCTGTGAGGACCAGCCTCTCCAGGTCTGCCTGAGCCCCTCCCTACCCCCAGATCTGCTCACACCCTCTCTGAGCAGAGCCCTCACACCCCAGTGTGGACTCACTTCCCTCCTTCACTCTGCATCCCCCTGAGCCGGCTTCCTTTTCCTTCTTGTCCTCAGTCCTTGTGCTCAGGTTAATTTTCCATATCACTTATCTCCCAGCATGGAAAGAAATTCTAAGAGCTCTGTTTCCTCGTGGCAGAATTCATTGTGCCCAGAATGGTGCCTGGTGTATAGTCAATCCTCAATAAATACGTGTTAAAGTGGTAAAATGCATAAATGCTTTGAAAAAATACAGAATGAAAAAAGTGAAAAGCCCTGAGAGTTTAACTTTCCTGGTTCCAATTTAGTCACTATGAAATAAGCACATTGCTGTTGATTAAACACTTGTATGAAGAACTGATGCTAAAAGGTTAGGATGGCAGGAGAACACATTTTAAATGTTTTTCTTTTTTCCGTTTTCTATCTCCACACAGGATTTTCAGAATTTGGAGGAAAGAGATCTAACTGTGACAGGAGATGGAGGAACCCCACTGAGTGAAGGACAGAAAGCCCTGTCAGCCTCGCCAGGTAAATGGGGTTTCAGTTGCCATCCTGCCCCTCCTCCTCCGCGGCTCCTAGTGGACATGAGCACGCAGACCCCGCTCACTGGGTGGGCCTGTGTGAAGCAAGGTCTTGGCCCTTTCCCTGGGCTTGTAGAAGGAACCTGGTGTTGTCGGACACCATCATGATTCAGAGATGAGACCCAGGGAGTGTGAAGTGTCCTTTCCTGACGTCTCTCCACATTTTCTAGAGCCATGTATCAGGATGCAGACATCTACCTCCTGGACAATCCGCTCAGCTCAGTGGATGCAGAAGAAGTCAGCAGGCACTTGTTCTAACAGTGAGTTTGCACGTGTTTTATATCTTTTTTTTTTGCAGGAACCCTGTAGGGATCAGGAAAAGGAACTCAGGAAAGCCTTTGTGCGAGACTCAACTCCCTCTGCTCTGGTGTTCCTCCCTCCCCTCCCTTCCCTCCACAGAAGATCCATCATAGAGAAATCTTACATTCATGATGAGGTCAGGATAGGAAAATACAGCAGGTGCTTCCAGTGTGTGGAGGAGAGTGGGGTCCATGCTTTAGGGAGAGAGGGATAGATGTCAGATTCCCCCATGACTTGCAGTTTATTTGTCCAGACCCCAGGGGTAAGAAGGGCAATGTAAAAATTTTAAATCAGAGAGTAGGACTTGGTAACCTGGTAACTGGTTGCCAGTCCTTTTTCCTCTATCATGTGTTGAAGGCAAATTGCTGCTGCTGCTGCTAAGTTACTTCACTCATGTCCAACTCTGTGTGACCACATAGACAGCAGCCCACCAGGCTCCCCTGTCCCTGGGATTCTCCAGGCAAGAACACCGGAGTGGGTTGCCATTTCCTTCTCCAGTGCATGAAAGTGAAAAGTGAAAGTGAAGTCGCTCAGTCGTGTCTGACTCTTAGCGACCCCATGGACTGCAGCCCACCAGGCTCCTCCATCCATGGGATTTTCCAGGCAAGAGTACTGGAATAGGATGCCATTGCCTTCTCCTGAAGGCACATTAGAACTGAAGTTTTCAGTACCAACATAGGACTTCCATGGAAAGACTATTGGTTTATGCTTATTAATTAATCAGTTGGTTTGGAAATACTTAATAAAGACTAAAATTTACAAATGATTTATTTCACATCTGAGTATGTTCTTTTCACATCTGACTCAGTTGTTTTACATTGCTTCATGGATTCTTACTAGAATTAATAGTTAGACCCTTGTGTAGGGTTACCTTGAATTTGAAACTCGGTATCTTGGTTGAAGTCCTGACTCTCACTTTATTTCTGGAATTTGTTGTCAGTGGCTCTTTCTTGGCCACAGAACTCCTGGAGGAGAAGAGCTCTGATGCTTTTCTGTCCTAACACACGCTGACTGACGCCTCCGGTGGAGTCTAGACTGGCCTGTTTGAAAGCCTCATGAATTCGCTTTTTCTGAAACAGCCTCCACATCTACCCCACAGTTAGTTCCCTTGCTGTTGTTCACCTTGTAAAGCCAACGAGCTTTCCAGCTGCACTTATTAATGTCCTGCTGTATACACTGAGATCGATGCCCTTACAGATGTTCCTACACAAAGCCTTTCAGTTTATAAGGAGGACGGTGAGCCAGGAGAGGGGAAGGACCACACTGGGCAGAATAAGGGAGACTAGGATGCCCAGCTTTCATTCCTGCCTCTGAGGAACCTGTCTCTACATGGAGCTGGTTAAGACAGATGCCTGGGAAAGCTCAGCAGAGTCACGGTTTAGAGAGTTTTCATACAGGGTAGGAAGTACTAAGTGGAAGCAGAAGTGGCAGCTGGAGGCTTTCACTGAAGTTGGAAGGTTCCCTGTGCCCGGGGCTGGGCGGGCAGTGCCCTGGGGCCTGCAGGCTGGGCAGATATGTGGAGGCTGAGAAGAGGACCCAGTCCTTTGCTGAAGGAAGAGGAGAAGCTCAGGTGTGGAGGGAGGAGGAAGCAGGGCTGTGAGGAGGACAACAGGCACATCCTCGCCTGGAGGAGGCGGGGTGTTTGGCAGAGAGAAGCCGTTTGGGAATTCTCCTTGTCAGGTCCTGTGTTAGTTTCTAGGATTGTGTCCATCCAGGCTGCTCTCACAGGAACCAGAGCTGGGTGGCTTAGAAATAATGGAAGTTTATCTATCTCGGTTCTGGAGGCTGAGAAAGTCCAAGTCAGGGTGCTGGCAGATTCAACATCTGGTGAGGGTCTGATTCTGGTGTCCTCTTGTGCTGGAAGGGTGAGGGAGCCCTGTGGTTCCTTTTATCAGGATACCTTTCGTGGAGGTTCCACCCTCATGACCCAATCACCTCCTGATGGCCCCACCTCCTAATACCAACACAGTGAAGATTAGGTTTTAATGCATGAATTTTGAGGACAAAACATTCAGTCTATAGCAAACTGTCACAGATGGAGGTGCTTAGAGAACAGAAATTGATTCTCTCACGGTTCTCGAGGCTGGGAGTCCAGCGCGTGGGCAGCTTCGGTCTCTGCTGAGCATGCCACCTCGCCCTCTGGCAGCGGCCACTGTGCGGTGTCCTCATGCAGTCTCCCCTCTGTCCTCAAGCACCCCTGTGTTTCTGTCCTTTCTTATTAAAAAGTTTTTATTGAAATATGGTTAATTTACAATATTGTGTTACTTTATTTGTACAGCAAAATGGCTCAGTTATACACAGCTATACATTCTTTTTAATACTCTTTTCCGTTATGGTTTATCTCAGGATATTGAATATCCTGAATACAGTTCTCTGCACTATACCATAGGACCGTGTTGTCTGTCCATTATACACATAATAGTTCGCATCTGCTAACCCCAAATTCCCAGTCCATCTCTCCCCCACACCCCTCCACCCATGCAATCCCAAATCTGTTCACTGTCTGTGAGTCTGTTTCTGTTTTGTAGATAGGTTCATTTTTGCCATATTTTGGATTCCACATATAAGTGATACGTGATATCTTTCTCTTTCTGGCTTACTTCACTTAGTATGATAAAATCTAGGTCCACCCACATTTCTGCAAATGGTATTCTTTCTTTCTTTTTATTTTATGGCTGAGTAGTATTGCATCATCTATATGTATCACATCTTCTTTTTTTTTTAGGTCTTTATTTTTTTTTAATTTTATTTTATTTTTAAACTTTACATAATTGTATTAGTTTTGCCAAATATCAAAATGAATCCACCACAGGTATACCCATTCATTTGTCTATGGACATTTAGGTTATTTCCATGTTTTGGCTATTGTGAATAGTTTTGCTATGAACATAGGCTTGCATGTGTCTTTTTGATTTATAGTTTCCCCCAGATATATGCCCAGAAATGGGATTACTGGATTATAAGATAATTCTGTTTTTAGTTTTCTGAGGAATCTCCATACTGTCTTCCGTAATGCCTGCAACAACTGATAATCCCACCAGCAGTGTAGGAGGGTTCTCTTTACTCCATTCCCCCTCAGCCACTGTTATTTTAATGATGGCCATTCTGACTGGTGTGAGTTGATACCGGATTGTAGTTTTGATTTGCATTTCTCCAATAATTCACAATGGTGAGCTTCTTTTGGCCATCTGTGTCTGTCCTTTGGAGAAATGTCTATTTAGTTCTGCCTATTTTTTGATTAGATTTTTTGTTCTTGTTGAGTTGTATGAGCTGTTTGTATATTTTGGAAATTAAGCCCTTGTTGGTCACATCATTTGTAGTATCTTCTCCCATTCTGTAGGTTGTCTCTTCATTGTGTTTATGGTTTCCTTTACTGTGCAAAAGTTTGTAAGTTTGATTAGGTCCTATTTTTTTTTTACTTTTTTTTTAATTAAAAATAATTATTTGTTTATGGCTGTGCTGGCTCTTTGTTGCTGTGGGGCTTTCTTTCTAGTTGTGATGAGCAGGGGCTTCTCTCTAGTTGCAGTGTGGGCTTCTCATTTCAGTGGCTCCTCTTGAGCAGAGCACTGGCTCTAGGGTGTGTGGGCTCAGTAGTTGAGGCTCCTGGACCCCAGAGCACAGGCCCGGTAGTTGTGGTCCATGGACTGAGTTGCTCCGTGGTATGTGGGACCCTCCTGGACCAGGGATCGAAGCCATGTCTCCTGCATTGGCACATGGGTTCTTTACCAGTGAGCCACCAGGAAAGCCCTTTTTGTATATTTTTGTTTCTATTTCTATTGCCTTAGGAGACTGACCTAAGAAAACATTGGTATAATTTATGTCAGAGAATGTTTGCCTCTAATCTCTTCTAGCAGTTTTATGGTGTCACATCTTACGATTAAGTCTTTAAGCCATTTTGAGTTTATTTTTGTGCATGGTGGGAGGGTGTGTTCCTATATCATTGATTTGCTGTCCTGTGTCTCTGTCCTTGTGTCTCAGTCTCTGCTTCATCTAAACACACTAGTCAGATTAGATTCGGTCCAGTACAATTAAGGGTAATGATTAACTCTTTAAAGTCCCTGTCATCAAATTCTAAGGAACTGATGGTTAAAGTATCAAGTGAATCTGAGAAATAGCCAAGTGAAGAGATTTCAGCAGAGTCCAGTGTGTGACAGGGAGATGTGTGAGGAGCTCTGAGCTCTGGACATGAGGAGCTGGGATTCCACGTCCACTAAGCAGGGGTCGTTAGTCTTTGGTGGGACCTGCCCGGCTGTAAAATGTGCTGAGTGTTGGGGTGATGGAAGAGTCGTGGAGATGGATGGTGGTGATGGCTGCACAACTATGTGAATGTACTTAGTGCCACTGGGCTGTATGCTTAAAATTGTTAAAATGGTAAATTTCATGTTATATATATTGTAACACTTACACAAACCTGCATAGTGGCACTGAATCTTTGAGAACATGAGAGAACAGGGCAGATGACACATGGTGTGGCCTCCAGTTCTCTGATCTGTCCTCCCACCTTCTCCTTTTCATGACTTGATGAATTTTTCATTAGAGAAGTGCCTGTGTCTTGTCATGAGTTCAGTGACAGGAGTTAGTGCTGTGACAGTGATTCCCTACCCCCACCCCATTGGCATCGTGAGTATCTCAGCCTCTTGATTCCCAGGACCCTACCTTGAACTCACAAATGTGTGTCATCCCATCTTGTGAGCATCTGCATAAGTTTCCCATCAGGGCAGGAACAGATCCTACTGGCTGTTGTATCCATGTCACAGAGGAAGGCAACTGGTGTGAAGTACAGTGTGCTGATCACAGAAGTTGTCCTGAGTTATTTTTTGAACAGAGGAGATATTTACAAAATCCTCTCAAATACTTTGGGTGTACCACTTTGGATATATACTTGAGAGAAGCAGGCTTAAGACAGTTATTTGCTAATCAGAACCAAATTCTCTAGAGTGATTTAAAGCAAAAGCAGAGAGCATGAAAGAAACTTAGGAAATCACTCAGCAGCAACTGGAGAGTGTTCTCAAGCTAGAGAATTGGATGGAACAACATGCTGTGAGAGATGGTGGTCATGTGGACGGTTAGTCATGTGAAGGGTTCTGTATTAAATGTGAACGAATCACACTTCTACTTACAATGAACAGATTCCTTCAGTCATGAAGGAAGGTCATTAAGGTTTGTGAGTTTTACAATTTATGCTGTGAATACTGAGTTCTGTCACCCACAGAAGGTGAGGGGCCTTGGGTGAACTGATGCTGTCTCACCAGTGTCCAGCTGTGGATCCTGTCCTGGTTCAGCCCCACATCCCAGACGCCCACCTCCTGCATTATCAAGTTTTCGGGTCTGTCCTGATCAGACTCCCATGCTGTTGTCTACACAGCTCACTCTCCTGTTCCAGCCCTTCTCAGACCCCTCTTCACATTCAGGAAGCAGCTCCAGCTCCTCAGACAGAGAACAGGCTTCCTTGCCGTCTGCCCCCCTCAGCCTTTCCAGCTCCACCCCAACTCGATGTCTGGCTGTGCGGGCTCTGTGGGGTCCTTTCTCATCCCATCTGTCTGTGCACACTGGTCCTTCTGTCCCAGAGCCAGGAGCAGTGCGCAGGATCCAGAAGGAAGGTGGCCCTGCCGTTCCCTCCCGCTCCTCCAGGGGGCGCCCATGCCCTCCGTGGGTGCACTTGATCATTTATGAGTCCCCCCACGTGCCCCCAAGCTGTGAATGCAGGAAGGCGCCTTAACCCAGTGTGTTCTGTCCCAGGACCCATGTACCTGCTGTGTCTTCTTCCAGGATGTTTCTCCAGACAGTCTCAGGGCTCCCACGTCTCCCCAGAAAAGTGAAAATCGCTCAGTCATGTCCGACTCTTTGTGACTTCACGGACTATACAGTCCATGGAATTCTCCAGGCCAGAATACTGAAGTGGGTGGCCTTTCCCTTCTCCAAGGGATCTTCCCAACACAGGGATCAAATCGAGGTCTCTTGTATTACAGGCGGATTCTTTAGCAGCTGAGCCACAGGGGAATCTCAGCAATACTGGAGTGGGTAGTCTACCCCTTCTCCAGCATATCTTCCCGACCCAGGAATTTAACTACGGTCACCTGCATTGCAGGTGGATTCTTTACCAGCTGAGCTGTCAGGGACCAGCCCTTATATAGGATTATGCTGCTGCTGCTGCTGCTGCTAAGTCGCTTCAGTCGTGTTGGACTCTGTGTGACCCCATAGACGGCAGCCCACTAGGCTCCCCCATCTCTGGGATTCTCCAGGCAAGAATGTGGGATTATAGGACTAACACAGCCTTTTTAGAGGAATAACAGTCAAACAACTGGTTGCTGCTCAGTAATTTCTATGTCATGACTTGGAAATCTTTACTCTAAAAACTTGGAAAACAGCTGTTGGTGCCTCCTTCACTGGACTATTTTTTAGAATTTTTTCAGTTCAGTTTAGTCACACAGTCATGTCCGACTCTTTGCGACCCCATGAACTGCAGCATGCCAGGACTCCCTGTCTATCACCAACTCCTGAAGTCTACCCAAACTCATGTCCATCGAGTTGGTGATGCCATCCAGCCATCTCATCCTCTGTAGTCCCCTTCTCCTCCTGCGCTCAATCTTTCCCAGCATCAGGGTCTTTTCAAATGAGTCAGTTCTTCGTATCAGGTGCCCAAGTACTGGAGTTTCAGCTTCAACATCAGTCCTTCCAATGAACACCCAGGACTGATCTCCTTTAGGATGGACTGATTGGATCTCCTTGCAGTCCAAGGGACTCTCAAGAGTCTTCTCCAATACCACAGTTCAAAAGCATCAGTTCTTCGGTGCTCAGTTTTCTTCACTGTCCAACTCTCACATCCATACATGATCACAGGAAAAACCATACCCTTGACTAGATGGACCTTTGTTGGCAAAGTAATGTCTCTGCTTTTGAATATGCTATCTAGGTTGGTCATAACTTTTCTTCCAAGGAGTAAGCGTCTTTTAATTTCATGGCTGCAGTCACCATCTGCAGCGATTTTGGAACCCCCCAAAATAAAGTCTGACAGTGTTTCCACTGTTTCCCCATCTTTTTCCCATGAAGTGATGGGACCAGATGCCATGATCTTAGTTTTCTGAATGTTGAGCTTTAAGCCAACTTTTTCACTCTCCACTTTCACTTTCATCAAGAGGCTTTTTAGTTCCTCTTCACTTTCTGCCATAAGGGTGGTGTCATCTGCATATCTGAGGTTATTGATATTTCTCCCAGAAATCTTGATTTCACCTTGTGATTCTTCTAGCCCAGCGTTTCTCATGATGTACTCTGCATATAAGTTAAATAAGCAGGGTGACAATATACAGCCTTGACGTACTCCTTTTCCTATTTGGATCCAGTCTGTCGTTCCATGTCCAGTTCTAACTGTTGCTTCCTGACCTGCATACAAATTTCTCAAGAGGCAGGTCAGGTGGTCTGGTATTCCCATCTCTTTCAGAATTTTCCAGTTTATTGTGATCCACACAGTCAAAGGCTTTGGCATAGTCAATAAAGCAGAAATAGATGTTTTTCTGGAACTCTCTTGCTTTTTCGATGTTCCAGTAGATATTGGCAATTTGATCTCTGGTTCCTCTACCTTTTCTAAAACCAGCTTGAACATCTATTAGATGGTGTATAAACCTGGGAAATTCTCTAAGGGGTCGATGGGGGGATACCTTGTTAATATAGAGCCTCGGTCTATAACTTAAAAAAAACCTGTCTCCATTTCCTGTTTTGTAACATTCCATGTTTTGGATATATAAAATTCACTAATATGTTACCAGAACTTCATAGATTTTTTTCTGCCTTTTTCTTCCTTTCTTCCTCTTTGTCTTTTGAAGGGCATGTACAGAGATTTGCCCTAACTCATGTCCCCATGCTCCACATCCACCAATTACCAGCATTCCCCACCAGAGTGATATGTTGGCAACATCTAATGAATCTACACTGACACATCATGTCCGCCAAGCTCCATGGTTTACCTTAGGGTTCACTCTTGGTGTTGTACATTCTATGAGGTTGGACAAATGTACAATGACATTTCCATCATTTTGGTATCATATATAGTATTTTCTTTCTACTTAAAAATCTTCTGTGCTCCACCTATTCATCCCTCACCCTTGCCACCACCTGCTAGCAACTATTTATCTTTTCATTGTCTTCATGGTTTTGCCTGTGTGATGATATAATGTAGTGAGACTTACACACTATGTAGCCTTCTCAGACTGGCTTCTTTCCCTTAGTGATAAGTGTTTAAGTTTCTTGCATGTGGTGTCCTAACTTGGTAGCTCATTACTTTTTAGTGCTGAATAATATTCCATATCTGGATGGACCAATTTATTTCTCCATTCATTTATTGAAGATCACTTGGTGAATTCCAAATATTGTGAAATATGATTAAATGTTGGAGAATGAAATGGAAACCCACTCCAGTAACCTTGCCTTAAAAATCCCATGGACAGAGGAGGCTGGCAATTTGAAGTTCATGGAGTCACAAAAGAGCTGGACATGACTTACTAAGGAACAACAATAGTAACTTATTTAAATGTACTATAGGTATTCTATTAACTAAAAAGAAACTATTTCTTTCCCTTCAAAATTAAACATATAAATCAACAGACTTACTTCCCATGAGCATACAAACCAGACTGAACAGCAACCTCCTTTCTTCTGCTTCCATGCTCAGTTCATCTTGTGTTAATTGCATGGTCAGTAATATCATCATGTTAATTGTATCCATTTTCTATTCATTTATTTTAAGAAAACCAGGAAAATGTATTAAAACACCCAAATGAATCTACTAATAATCTGCTTACAATCTGCCATTGTAAGCAGAGATGGCTGTTTTCTGGAAACTGACCAAGTAGACTCATGGGCAGAGATGGGTGGCAATGCTTGATAGCTGAAGGATGAAATTCTAAATGTGAGATAAGAAAAGTGGTTTCAGGATAGCAGAGTAACGGTTACAGTCTTGTAGGACATAGAGTGGTGTGGTAGAAATAGCCTCCGTGGCTGTTTTGATTAACAAGTGAAGACCTATGTTTCATGACTGCTGAAAAATGCTAAGTGAAATGTGCATATACACATATCATTGTTGATGAGAGGGGTGAAGACCTGTTTCATGACTGCTGAAAAATGCTAAGTGAAATGTGCATATGCACATATCATTGTTGATGAGAGGGGTGCAAACTTTTGGTCCAGAATTTGGTATGAATCTAGAGAGAGTGGCATCTCTTGTGGGATACAAGCAAGCTATACTTCCTTATTGGATTCTGAACTGTGTATGGATGCATAACATGGGGTTAAATGTATCATTACAGAACAGCTTCTTTGAAGAGGTGGCACCTCAGGCTTTCTGACTGAAACCATCATCTTAGGGCCAAAGGCCAGCCACCCTTTCCCACTTGCTTCTTATTTAGAGTTATCACCCTGTCTTCTGTCCACAGAGCTATAAAGTGAAGCCCATGTCTAATTTTAAATTTTATAATAACCATGTTAAAAAGGAAAAAGGAACTAGTGGAAATGTTATTAGGAAGATGTTTTTAAACCTTCATGTCCAAATAATATTACTTAAGCACGTAATCAATTATAAAGTATTATTAGTGAGACCAACAAGTATTTTATAATGTCTTTGAAATCCACTGTGTCTTTTACACATACAAGACATCTCATTTGGACCCGAATGCATTTCAAGTTTCAAAACCCATATGTAGATCATGCTACTGTAAAAGCTGAACCATAAGGAAGGTTGAACGCCAAAGAACTGATGCTTTCCAAGTGCGGTGCTGGAGAAGACTCTTGACAGTCTGTTGGACTGCAAGGAAGTCAGAACAGTCAATTTTAAGATTATCAACCCTTTATATTCACTGGAAGGACTGATGCTGAAACTGAAGCTCTAATACTTTGGCCACCTGATAGGAAAAGCTAACTCACTTTCCCAGACCCTGATGCTGGGAAAGATTGGAGGCCAAAGGAGAATGGAGCAGCTGAGGATAAGATGGTCAGGCACCATCACCAACTCAGTGGCCATGAACTTGAGCAAACTCCCAGAGCTAATGGAGGACAGAGGACCTGGAGTGGTGCAGTCTGTGGGGTCACAATGAGTCAGACGTGGCTTAGCGACTGAACCAAAGCAACCACAAATTGGTCAACCCACAGTATCCAGTATTATGCTGCTGCTGCTAAGTCGCTTCAGTTGTGTTCAACTCTGTGCGACCCCATAGACGGAAGCCCACCAGGCTCCCCTGTCCCTGGGATTCTCCAGGCAAGAACACCAGAGTGGGTTGCCATTTCCTTCTACAGTGCATGAAAGTGAAAAGTGAAAGTGAAGTCGCTCAGTCGTGTCCGACTCTTAGCGACCCCATGGACTACAGCCTACCAGGCTCCTCCATCCATGGGATTTTCCAGGCAAGAGTACTGGAGTGGGGTGCCATTGCCTTCTCCGGTATCCAGTATTAGTTAAGACTTAAAAAAATTTTCTTTTGAGCATTTTTAAATATCTCACGTTAAAAGGAGAGGGAAATTTTACTAATCATTTAGGAACAGAGAAATCTGTACGCAGGGCAGGAAGCAACAGTTAGAACTGGACATGGAACAACAGACTGGTTCCAAATAGGAAAAGGAGTGTGTCAAGGCTGTATATTGTCACCCTGCTTATTTAACTTATATTCAGAGTACATCATGAGAAACGCTGGACTGGAAGAAACACAAGCTGGAATCAAGATTGCCAGGAGAAATATCAATAACCTCAGATATGCAGATGACACCACCCTTCTGGCAGAAAGTGAAGAGGAAATAAAAAGCCTCTTGATGAAAGTGAAAGTGGAGAGTGAAAAAGTTGGCTTAAAGCTCAGCATTCAGAAAAAGAAGATCATGACATCTGGCCCCATCACTTCATGTGAAATAGATGGGGAAACAGTGTCAGACTTTATTTTTTTGGGCTCCAAAATCACTGCAGATGGTGATTGCAGCCATGAAATTAAAAGACGCTTACTCCTTGGAAGGAAAGTTATGACCAACGTAGTTAGCATATTCAAAAGCAGAGACATTACTTTGCCAACAAAGTTTCATCTGGTCAAGGCTATGGTTTTTCCTGTGGTCATGTATGGATGTGAGAGTTGGACTGTGAAGAAGGCTGAGTGCTGAAGAATTGATGCTTTTGAACTGTGATGTTGGAGAAGACTCTTGAGAGTCCCTTGGACTGCAAGGAGATCCAACCAGTCCATTCTGCAGGAGATCAGCCCTGGGATTTCTTTGGAAGGAATGATGCTAAAGCTGAAACTCCAGTACTTTGGCCACCTCATGTGAAGAGTTGACTCATTGGAAAAGACTGATGCTGGGAGGGATTGGGGGCAGGAGGAGAAGGGGACAACAGAGGATGAGATGGCTGGATGGCATCACGGACTCGGTGGACATGAGTCTGAGTGAACTCTGGGAGTTGGTGATGGACAGGGAGGCCTGGCGTGCTGCGATTCATGAGGTTGCAAAGAGTCGGACACGACTGTGCGACTGAACTGAACTGAACTGATAAAGACATTAGCAAACCAAAGCACCTTCTGACAGAAACATTCATGTCTTCGGCTGTCATTATTTGGGCAAGTTCAGTCTTACAGAAGACAGCTGAGGAGAAGAGGCATCTAAGTTGCATAAATCGTATGTCCAAACTCATCCTTATTATTCCTAGTGGAGGCTCTCAGATCCTTATTTAAAACCTATTCATTCTTAACTTACAGAGCATCAAAGAGTAGTAAAAAGTAAAATGCTGGCAGAGAAGCAGAGGAGAAATGTACAGACATGAAAGTGTTAAAGGATAAATGGTTGCTATTAAGGGTGTGTATATACATTTAAAGACCTAGACAGTGTACTAAAAATCAGAGATGTCACTTTGCCCACAAAGGTCTGTATGGTCAAAGCTATAGTTTTTCCAAGGGTCATGAGTTTAAGTGAGTTTGGACCATACAGAAGACTGAACACTGAAGAATTGATGCTTTCCAATTGTGGTATTGGAGAAGACTCGTGAGACTCCTTTGGACTGCAAGCAGATCAAACTGGTCAGTCATAAAGGAAATCAACCCTGAATATTCACTGGAACGACTGATGCTGAAGCTGAAGATCTGATACCTTGGCCACCTGATTGAAGAGCCGACTCACTGGAAAAGACCCTGACGCTGGGAAGGATTGAGGGCAGGAGGAGAAGATGGTGACAGAGGATGAGATGGTTGGATGACGTCACTGCTCAATGGACATGAGTTTGAGCAAAATGCAGCAGGTAGTGAAGGATAGGAAAGCCTGGGGTGCTGCAGTCCATGAGGTCACAAGGAGTCAAACAGGACTTAGCCACCGAACAACAACAGCACCAAATGTAAATAAGTAAATCCATAAATCTTATACCCATGCTACATTAGGCTGTTAGAATATTGTTCCAAATGGCACAATACATTATGATGGTAAGGATACCAAATAATCAATAACGATTGTCATGTTCTGCATACTCTAAGAATGGAAGTACATCAGTAACACATTTTAGAAAAAAAGCCAAGCAAAAAATTCAACAAGTTTTGTGTTAATATTAAGACATAATGGACTTAATTTCTGTTGTCCACATTATAATGAAACCCTTTGGACAAAGCATGACTCCAAGGATGGGAATTGCAGACCCAGTGCACGCTGTAAGCTCTGTGAAGGTAGGACACACACATTTCATTTAGATGCAATTTGCTACTTTTGTACCTACAGCTTCCCTGAGAGTGCAGTTGCAAGTGGACTGTCTAAGCGGAATGAAGGGTAGTCTGTTTTCGGAAAACAAAAAAGAATCCTAAATTTCTTTACATAGAGAAAGAGTGCTTCAGGTTTTAAAGGCCTGAGTGTTCTATAAGACATCTATGCATATCCAAAACAGAGACTAAATATTAATAGTCAGGTACTGCTAGTGAATTGAAAACCAAACTTTGTTTGTTCATTAACTTTTGGCCGTGGTGGGCCTTTGTTGCTTTGTGCTGGCTCTTTTCTGCTTGCGGGGATTGGGGGCTACTCTTTGTTGCCTTGTGTAGGCTTCTCATTACAGGGGCTTTTGTTGCTTTTCTTGCTGGGCAGCACAGGCTGTAGGCATGTGGACTTCAGTTGTTGCACTACCCAGGCTCAGCAGTTGTGGCTCACGGGCTCAAGAGTGAGGGCTTAGTGGTTGTGGTGCAGGGGCTTAGTTGCTTGTCGGCATGTACAATTTTCCCAGTCCAGGTATTGAGCCTGTGTCCTCTGCACTGGCAAGCAGATTTCTATCCACCATGCCACTAGGGAAATCTGCAAATTAATCTTATAAGTGTATTTCTTAGCTCAACTTTTGTTTCTCCTAGCTCAATGGATCAGATCAGATCAGATCAGTCGCTCAGTCGTGTCCGACTCTTTGCGACCCCATGAATCGCAGCACGCCAGGCCTCCCTGTCCATCATCAACTCCCGGAGTTCACCCAGACTCACGTCCATCGAGTCAGTGATGCCATCCAGCCATCTCATCCTCTGTCGTCCCCTTCTCCTCCTGCCCCCAATCCCTCCCAGCATCAGTCTTTTCCAATGAGTCAACTTCGCATGAGGTGGCCAAAGTACTGTAGTTTCAGCTTTAGCATCATTCCTTCAAAAAGAAATCCCAGGGCTGATCTCCTGCAGAATGGACTGGTTGGATCTCCTTGCAGTCCAAGGGACTCTCAAGAGTCTTCTCCAACACCACAGTTCAAAAGCATCAATTCTTCGGCGCTCAGCCTTCTTCACAGTCCAACTCTCACATCCATTGACTAGACGAACTTTTGTTGGCAAAGTAATGTCTCTGCTTTTGAATATGTTATCTAGGTTGTTCATAACTTTCCTTCCAAGGAGTAAGCGTCTTTTAATTTCATGGCTGCAGTCACCATCTGTAGTGATTTTGGAGCCCAGAAAAATAAAATCTGACACTATTTCCACTGTTTCCCCATCTATTTCCCATGAAGTGATGGGACTGGATGCCATGATCTTCGTTTTCTGAATGCTGAGCTTTAAGCCAACTTTTTCACTCTCCACTTTCACTTTCATCAAGAGGATTTTTATTTCCTCTTCACTTTCTGCCATGAGGGTGGTGTCATCTGCATATCTGAGGTTATTGATATTTCTCCCGGCAATCTTGATCCCAGCTTTTGTTTCTTCCAGTCCAGTGTTTCTCATGATGTACTCTGCATATAAGTTAAATAAGCAGGGTGACAATATACAGCCTTGACGCACTCCTTTTCCTATTTGGAACCAGTCTGTTGTTCCATGTCCAGTTCTAACTGTTGCTTCCTGACACATTTAATAAATCCAGAAATAGAGTTTGATGAAGGAGAAATGGCCCACAGAGGATGATTTGCAAGGGATGGAAAGAAGTTTATGAGGATAATTTTGGTAGTGTTTTATAAATACTTTTTAAAAATTGACAAGAGCAAGGTTAAGTTTGGCCCTCTAGTTTTCTTGATTGTGTTGAAGAAAGCTGTGGCTCTAATCAGATCTTGTATAAGCCCATGAAATTCTCTAAAGGGTCGATGGGGGGATATTTTGTTAATATAGCCCCTCAGCCTATGACTTAAAAAAAATTCTTCTCCATATCCTATAATGTAACACTTCACATTTTGAATATATAAACTTCACCAATATATTACCAGCATTTCATAGATTGTTTTTTTCGCTTTTCCTTCTTTTGTGTGTTCTTTTCTTTGAGGGGCTGTGCAGAGTTTTCCCCTAATCCATGTCCCCACACGGCACAGCCACCGATTACCAGCATCCCCCACCATACTGAGAGATCAGCTACATCTAGTGAATCTACACTGACTCGTCAATGTCCCCCAAACACCGTGGTTTACATTAGGGTTCACTCTTGGTGTTGTGCATTCTATGAGGCGGGACAAATGTACAATGACATTACCATAATTTTGGTATTATACAGAACGTTTTCTTTGTGCTATAGGAAGAAGGGTCCTCTGTCTTCCATGTATTCATTTCTCAGCCCCACCACCCCCTGCTGGCAACTATGGATCTTTCCATTGTCTCCACAGTTTCGCCTATTGACGATGTCATACAGATAGAAATACATGCACCACATGGCTGTATCAAATGGGCTTCCTTCACTTGGTAATACCATTTAAGTTTCCTCCTATTGGTTTTCTGACTTCACAGCTTCTTTCTTTTTAGTGTGGAATAATAGTCTATATATGGATAGATCAGTTTATTTCTCCATTTACTTACTGGCTATCATCTTGGTCACTTCCAATTTTGTCAAATATGATTAAATGTGCTATCGGCAGTCCATGGATTAAAAAAAAAAAAACAAAACAGAAACAAACTATTTCCCTTCAAAGTTAAACATATAATCAACAGACTTACTTCCCATGAGCATCCAAACCAGACTGAACAGCAACCTCTTTTATTCTACTTCATGCTCTGTCCATCTTGTGTTAATTGCATGGTCAGTAATATCATCATGTAAATTTTATCCATTTTCTATTCATTTATTTTAAGGAAACCAGGAAAATGTATTAAAACACCCAAATGAATCTACCAATAAGTGCCATTGTAAGCAGAGATGGCTGTTTTCTGGAAACTGACCAAGTAGACTGATGGCCAGAGATGGGTGGCAATGCTTGATAGCTGAAGGATGAAATTCTAAATGTGAGATAAGAAAAGTGGTTTCAGGATAGTAGAGTAATGGTTACAGTCCTGTAGGACATACAGAGGTGTGGTAGAAATAGCCTCCGTGGCTGTTTTGATTAACAAGTGAAGACCTATGTTTCATGACTGCTGAAAAATGCTAAGTGAAATGTACATATACACACATCATTGTTGGTGAGAGGGGTGAAAACTTTTGGCCCAGAATTTGGTATGAATCTAGAGAGAGTGGCATCTCTTGTGGATACAAGCAAGCTATACTTCCTTGTTGGGTTTTGAACTGTGTATGGATACATAGAAAGTGAAAGTGAAGTCTCTCAGTCGTGTCCAACTCTTTGCAACCCTGTGAACTGTAGCCCACCAGGCTCCTCCCTCCATGGGATTCTCCAGGCAAGAATACTGGATTGGGTTAACATTTCCTTCTCCAGGGGATCTTCCTGACCCAGGGATCGAACCCAGGTCTCCCACATTGCAGGCAGATGCTTTAACCTCTGAGCCACCAGGAAAGCCCAAACGTAGGGTTAAATGTATTGTTACAGAACAGCTCCTTTGATAAAGTTTGAACTGAGACTTTCTGACTAGAACTACTATGTTGGGACCCAAGGCGAGTTACCCTTCCTAGTTGCTTTTTATCTAATGTTGGTACCCTCGTTTTGTTGTTAGAACCTTAATATATACATAGAATTATATATTTAGAATTTTATAGTGAAAAATAAATTGAACCACATCTGAAATTAAAAATTTTTTAGTACCTATATGCAAACTCAAAAAACCAAAATTTACTTATTAGTGTTTAAACCAACATGTGCAAAATTATATTATTTTCCAAGTATTCAATGTAAACATCACTGAGATCAGGAAATGTTGTATACTGTCTTCGAAAGCTCTTTGTGTTTTACCATTATTGCACATCTCAGTTTTCAGTAGACATATTTCAAGTGGTCAGCATCCTATTGTGAGTAGTGCTTCTGTGTTCAATAAAGCAGAGTTTATTGTATGAACTGGATATAGAGTAACAGACTGGTTCCAAATAGGAAAAGGAGTACATCAAGGCTGTATATTGTCACCCTGCTTATTTAACTTATATGCAGAGTACATCATGAGAAACACTGGGCTGGAGGAAGCACAAGCTGGAATCAAGATTGCCAGGAGAAATATTAATAACCTCAGATATGCAGATGACACCACCCTCATGGCAGAAAGTGAAGAGGAACTAAAAAGCCTCTTGATGAAAGTGAAAGAGGATAGTGAAAAAGTTGGCTTAAAGCTCAACGTTCAGAAAACTAAGATCATGGCATCCAGTCCCATCACTTCATGGGAAATAGATGGGGAAACAGTGGAAACAGTTGTCAGACTTTATTTTTCTGGGCTCCAAAATCACTGCAGATGGTGATTTCAGCCATGAAATTAAAAGACGCTTACTCCTTGGAAGGAAAGTTATGACCAACCTAGATAGCATATTCAAAAGCAGAGACATTACTTTGCCAACAAAGGTCTGTCTAGTCAAGGCTATAGTTTTTCCTGTGGTCATGTATGGATGTGAGAGTTGGACTGTGAAGAAAGCTGAGCACCGAAGAATTGATGCTTTTGAACTGTGGTGTTGGAGAAGACCCTTGAGAGTCCCTTGGACTGCAAGGAGATCCAACCAATCTACCCTAAAGGAGATCAGTCCTGGGTGTTCACTGGAAGGACTGATGTTGAAGCTGAAACTACAGTACTTTGGCCACCTGATGCAGAGAGTTGATCTTTGGAAAAGACTCTGATGGTGGGAAGGATTGGGGACAGGAGGAGAAGGGGACGACAGAGGATGAAATGGCTGGATGGCATCACCAACTCGATGGACATGGGTTTGGGTAGACTCTGGGAGTTGGTGATGGACAGGGAGGCCTGGTGTGCTGCGGTTCATGGGTTCACAGAGTCAGACATGACTGAGTGACTGAACTGAATTGAAACTCATTTAATAAATTTATGAAATATAAATTATATATTGTATCGATTTTGTAAGTTTTTAAAATATAAATTATTATATTATAGTTAAGATATTTATGAGTGCAAGCAAAGGACCATGTTCTTAACTCTTAGAAGGACATTTCTGTTAGGTGTCTTAATTAGGCCTCCCATGAACTCTGAGACAAGGATTTGAGTGAACGTAGGTAATTTAGAAGTGATCCCAGGAAACATTTGTAGGAAGTGGAGAAGTGAGACAGAATGACATTAAATCAATAAAAAGTGTGTTAAAAAAGACAGTTACTATTTGGGTTACTGGACTCCTTCCTGCGGGGTCACCCTGAGAGACAGCATTGTTCCAACTGACAGGCAAAGGCACTGGGGTGTTTATCTACCCACTCCCCATCCATCATTGTTTGAGGGCTGAATCCAGGGGTTCTGGCTTATCTTGTGTATGTCCCCATTGTGCTCCCACAGGCAGAAAAAGGCCCTTCAGCAGAGATCTGCAGGTAAGCAGTGAGTTGCCTGAATTTTGAATGAATGTCAGAGGACATGAGCTGGGAAGTGACAGTTTCTGCTCCAGCTTCTTCTTCTGCTCCAGGTCACACCAGCCAATGAGGGATCCCCTTAGCCTCAGGAGCCCCAGAGACTTGATGCCACCAAGACTCCATTATACCACTTGTCCTGTTCACTTATCTTTCCCTTGCTCCTGGAACAGTTGTTGGCACACAGTAGGTGTTTAATAAATAGCCATGACTGTATGACTTCCCCTTGAGTACCTGCTTTATTCTTTCAGGCATCTCCACCTAAATGGGGCACATGGCTACCAGCAGTGTTTGGTCATATCCTTATAACTCCCTCATTAGAAATGAAAGAGAGGCCTTTCCCTTTCTAACTTCAGGAAAAGAAACAAAGATTCTCAAGGAGGAAAGCAAGTTAGTCGGGTATGCCACGAGGTTATTTCTGTGCCAAACCCTCTGGACAAGAACATGGTATATTATGATTGGCTATATTTGATTTGAGGGCTGACTCTTGAGCTTACAGAGGTGGATAGATTGATAGAAATTGCAGTAACAAAGAAATTGTTGCCATATTCAGAACTGTGGATATTCACTGGAGTATATTCAAATTCTGAATGTCATCTCTCCTATGTGCCTTGGTAGAAAAATGCTTGAGGACCAGCACTGTCTTAACTGAAATATTTTATTAATATTATCACTCTTATACCTGGGCTTTCTAGGTGGCTTGGTGGTAAAGAGTCTGCTTTCTAATGCAGGAGACTTAAGAGACAGGCGTTCAGTCCCTGGGTTGGGAAGATCTCCTGGAGAAGGAAATGGCAACCCACTCCAGTATTCTTGCCTGGAAAATCCCATGGACAGAGGAGCCTGGTGGGCTACAGTTCATGTAGTTGCAAAGAGTTGGATATGACTGTAAACCTACTTTAGATTTAACATGCTTTTTTGACTCTTTGACAGGATCCTTTAAACCATTTAATAATTTATAGATTGCACATACACAAATTTGTATCACGTGTCCCTGAAGTTTGTTTGGGAAGGAATTATCAAGTCCAACAAGACTGCATCTCTCCTTAGAAGTTGTCTCATCATCCTCACTAGAGTCAGTGTTTGCCTTCACTAACTCAGCATAATGTTTTCAGTGTTCATCCATGTTGTAGCATACATCAGGATGTCTATCTTGCCAAATAATATTCCATTGCATGTAATATCACATTTTATTTATCCACTCACCAGTTGATGTACACATGGTTCTGCATACCCCTAGTATACTTTTTGACTTTTTTTTGAATAATGCTACTATGACTTTGTATCAAGGTTTTTGTATAGACCTAGGTTTTCATTTATCTTGGGTAGAAAACTAGGAGTAGTGTTCCTAGGTTATACGGTACCTTTTTGGTTGTACTATTTTACATTCCTACCAGTGATGTATGAGGGTTCCCATTTCTCTATATCCTTTCTACTTCCTATTGTCTTTTTAGTTATAGTACTGAACCATTTAAGATCAGTTGTTGTTCAGTTGCTCAGTCATGTCCGGCTCTTTGTGAATCCATGGACTGCATCACACCAGGATTCTCTGTCTTTTACCATCTCCCAGAACTTGCTCCAACTCATATTCATTGAGTTGGTCCATTAACGTCAGTAAACAATTGCAGATAGAGGCCTTATGACATCGTCCCCATGTTTACAAGCTTGTGCCTGGCCTAGTGGTAATGTACCTAGAAGGCCTTCATTTGTTCAATTAATTAAAAACAAAAAAACCAAAAAAACCATTTTCTTGTATATTGCCTTAAAACCTAACGTTTTTTACAAAGTGTATTCACAATTTCTGAGGCTTACAATAACCCTGTAGGAAGTAGGAGAAATACGGGTTTCTCATTTTAGACCTGAGAAATTTAGATAACAAGCAAAACATCAAGATCTCTGGTCCCTGGCTTCATATACAGTCTTCTCTGTATGATTCAACACTGGTTCTCAATATCTCTACTAAAAAGCATATTAGTTAATGTTCAGAAAAAATGCTAAGTTTCAAAAGATCTTAATTTAAAAAAAGACAAGAGAATGGACTGAGTGTATTCAGCAGTTTGGAGATGGCTAATTATGATTTGAGATAGTAGTGGGGACTGGAGACAACAGTCTGGGGCAATCTGACAAGGGAAGTCACTAAATGTCCATCTTCAGCAAGAAATTTCTTCATCTTTGAAGTAGAACTAGTAGCATTCACAAGGCTGGAAAATGTAGGCAATGTCAAAGAGAACATCGAAGAGAACTGTAAATCAGATGTGAGGACTGACTATAAAGGTTGTAGATTGTGTTATCTGAGAAAGAACTAGCATCAGAAAGCAGGTAATTGAAAAAATTACAAATTTCAGCTTTCATTGTCTTCCTTTTTGTAACAGAAAATTTCAAACATGCATGAAATATCAAGAAAATAGTATAGTAAACCCCTATCATGTCCATTAATTTAAAATTATCAACATTTTGCCATTCTTATACATTTGACTTAAAAAGTATTTGAATACATTAAGGCCTTCCTCAAAAGCCATTTTCCTTCCAGCTTTATTGAGGTACAAACGAGAGTCAAAAATTGTATATAGTTAAGTTGTAGTCTGATGACTAGATACATGTGTATATTGTGAAATGTAATACTTCACACTTTATCCATTTTCCCTTTTTTTATTTTTTATGCTGAGAACACTTAAGATGTACTCTCTTAGAAGATTAAAAGCATGCAGTACTGTATTGTTAACTCCTGTACATCAGTTCTGTAGCACATACTCATTTTTGAATGGCTGAAGCTAAAAGACATTATTAATAACAGTGTTTTAGCCAAGGACGATGGGCAATTATCAAAGAATAATAAAGTGATCTTGTTATAAGCACCACAAACTTTGATCTTTCTTCATTTAGGGTGAAAGGGAAGGGAAGCTGCTGAGCTAGTAAGACAGCCACACAAACAACTAAAGATTTGAGTGAGAGCCCAAGATCTTATTCTTTCAGTTATGAACTCATTCATTCAAACAGCATATTCTAGACACTTTTCACACACACTGTCCATCCTCCAGTGAGACAGACCATGCTGGAATCTCACTTGAGTCTAAATTAGGATTCATCATTCACTTATTTGAAGACCTTGGACAAGTGCTGTCCTTGAGCCTCATTTTTCTTATCTGTAAAGTAGCGATGATACTACTTTCTTGAATAGGGCATTGTTAGAGTTAAAATGAGGTAAGGCCCCCAGAAAAGCATACGACCTATGCCCTAGAACATATGTCACTCTTATTCTGCCAGGCCCTGAGCTCATGATGAAAGAAGTCATAAGGCAGCCTCTCTCTCCCCATGTTCTCCTTTCCCAATCCAAGAGGGCAGCAAAAACCCACAGAGATCCCCCACACAATACAAGATGTGAGATGCCAAAAGCCTTTCCCAATAACTGCATGGATTCGTCTTCCAAAATCATTTGAGCTTTTCTAACCTTCTGTTACCTTTCCTTAGGTGTTTGTAGCACAACAAACAAACTGTGTTAAACCCTGCTGTTGTTTGAGGTCAAATGCTTGGCCATGAATTGTGTATAACCCAAGTTACTAAGCTGGAGGCAAAGTGAGGCCAAACAAACCAAAACATAGTTCAGAGCAGACAGAGACTTACTGTAAGGGCCAAAGCAAGGAGTACAGGCAGCTCATGCTCAAAAGATCTGAACTCTCTGATGGATTTCAGGGGAGGCTCTTTAAAAGCACAGTGAGGGAGAGAGTCCAGGGTGTGTGATCAGCCACTGCTCTATTCTTTAATTGGTTGGTAACAAAGCTAGTGTCACAGGGTTTAGCATCATCAATCCTTAGGCTCCCGCTGGTCAGGGTTTTTGCAGTTAACTGCATCTGGTGGGGTTTTTAGCAAAACAACTCAAGATATGCATCAGACACTGTTACTAGGTTCTTCAGGGAGGAACTATAGACTGTTACATGGCTGATCTACTGTTTAAATATTTTTTGATAATATGTTTACATTCTTTTAATCATTAATCCTGAGTTGGCCTTTTGTGACTCAGGGGAGGCCTGGGAGAATAAAGCTTTTCTACAACAAGAGACAGGCAGAGGAAAAGGGCGTGGGGAGGTGCACATATCCTGGGAAAGGTGCTGCTCCCCTACAGTTCTCCCACAGTGCCCTTTTTTGGTACTGATGAGGGCAGCTTGCCCAGAGGTTGGGCTGCTATCTCCTTTTACCAGCTGCAGTGGCCTGGGGGCGGGGATGGGGGGGGGGGGGGGGAGGTGCGCCGTTGGGGGTGGGTGGCAAAGTCTATGCTCTCTCTGCACCTCCTCGGTGGGTGCCTGGGTTCCAGCAAGCACTTTGCTAGAGTCTGAAGTCAGGTGAGTAGGTTGGGGCGTCTGGGAGGACCCAGTGTGGCCGGTAATTCACTTACCCACCTCTATCATCTGCCCTCATGGCCTTGCCTTCCACCTGCGTGGCTCCTTGCAGTGTCTTCCCTAGCCTGGGGGTGGAGGTTGTGGGCCCTCCCATCGCTCCCGCCCCGGGCACTCTCAGCTGTGGCAGAGGAACGTAGCCGGCGACCTGGTGGGAGGGCACCGACAGGCAGCTGGCACTCCACTCCCAGAGACGCAGGTGGCTCTCAGTTCACGTCAAGCAGACCGGAGAGGCAGCCAGGTCTCCAACGTCTCTGTCGGGCCCTACAGGAACAGTGGCAGCGATTGCAAGGACGGCCACGACCAGCACCCACACCCTCGGCCAGCAAGATGTTGCAGGTGTTCCCGGAGAGGAAGCCGAACCCGCTGCAGGACGCGAACCTCTGCTCACGCCTGGTATTCTGGTGAGCGCCCTGCCTGAGCTGAGATGCGCTGCCGAACTTAATGCTGCAGGCGCTTTTCCCGGGACCGAGGGTCGGGATGAGGGAGAGCTTTCTGCTGGCGCTCCTACTGCCCGGCTTCTTGCTTTTGGTGCAGCCCTCCCACCCCGGAGGGGTGATTTCTGCCTGCGCCTGGGCGCGCGCGGCAGGCGGGAACCTGACGGAGGTGAGGAGGGTGCCAGGGACCTGGTGACTAGGGCGCATCTCTTTCCACTCGAAGGCCGGCTAGCTTCCAGTGCCCGGGAGCGGGAGGCTGGGACGCTGTCCTGGGAGAGTCACTGCCCAACTGGAGAAGGACTGGATCCCCACACTCCATCCTTGGCCGACTTCCCCAGTTACAGCTCCGGAGTTCTCAGTTCTGAACTAAAGCTGCACTCGTTTACCCTCCAAGCAAGCAGCTTATGAACAGCTTCCTTTATCTAATTAGTGCCTTGGACTGTTGTCACCTTCCAATAATGTCCCCACCTTTTCCCATATTCCTTAGGTGACAGCTGAGTTCCAACTTCACCCGGCCCCTTCGTCCCGGTGTCTATGACCATGTCTCCCTCTCTCCCTGTCTTCCGGTACACCTGTTACTGTACATCCTGGTATTTGGTTGGAGCAATTTTCATGTGGGTGAATAACAGTTATTTTGTATTTAACGAATGGACACAATATTCTTGAACACGTTTTGCTTTTGCCTGGGACACACAGCCACGACTGAAGAATGTATTTGCCCAACCCCTTTCCTTAATTTGGAGTAGGAAATGGTAACCCACTCCAGTGTTCTTGCCTGGAGAATCCCATGGACAGGGGAGCCTGTAAGGCTACAGTCCACGGGGTCGTAAAGAGTCTGACACTACTGAGCGACTGAGCATTTCCTTAATTGCTAGTATTTCTGCTTCCTCCTTTGAGGATAACCCTGAGGATGGGGTCCCCAAAGCCTGTGGAGTCTTATTTCCAGCCTTTAGGGAAGTGGTACATGGTCTTGAAGCAGGTGGTCCTGCTACCTAGTTAGACCTCCTTCTCCTTGCCCCAGGACAGGCCAGTAAATTGGGAGAGGGGTTGTTTGGGCAAGGGTTAGTCACTCTATTTGGAAAGTCAGAAGTCTGAGTAGACTGAAAATTAATGTCCTAGAAAACCATCTTACCAAGGTCTGGACATTAGTTTCTTTTATAGAACAAAAAGGAGGGAAGTGAGGAGGTAAAGTAGAAAGGCCATTTGTTGTTGTTGAGTTGCTAAATCATGGCTGACTCTTTTGTGACACCATGGACTGTAGCCCGCCAGGCTCCTCTGTCCATGTGATTTCCCAGGCAAGAATACTGGTGAGGGTTGCCATTTCCTTCTCCACAGGATCTTCCCTACCCAGGGATCAAACCCACATCTTCTGCATTGGCAGGTGTTTTCTTTATCACTGAGCCTCCTGGGAAACCCACAAAGGTCCTAAGATATTGCAAATATCTCCTGGTCTCCTCTGAGTGTGTTAATATCTTTTGTCCTGCAGCCATTAAGAGATGGTCTGGGTCAGGATGTTTCCTGTGAGCTAAACAAAGGTATTTTAGTTTAACATTAAGACTTGAGGGGCCATTATGTATAGTTTGAGCTATAGACATCCCTTTCCTGATTAACTTGTAGCAAAATCAATAGAATACAAAGGTTAAAATAAAAGTAACAGATCTAACATGGAATCCAATTTTTTCTTCACTATTATAGTCCTGCCCTGGAGTCCTTTGTTCTTGAAAGCACTGAAGGTCCTTGAGCTGGGAGGAAACACAGATGAAAAAGGGCTCAGAGGTGAAACTCTTCTCCCTCTCTCTTAGGCCATGCTGTGGGGCCTGCTGGGATTTTAGTTCCCCAACCAGGGATTGAACCCACACTCCCTGCAGTGGAAGTTCAGACTCTTAACCACTGACCCACCAGGGAAGTCCCTGAAACTTCAGTTTTCCATGTAGTAGCTGAGACTATTAACTAGGTGGGTCTCAGCCTTTGGGCTTTGATCACACTTGGGTGATTATTAGATTTTTGTGCTGAGAACCCAATCTTTTCATCTTTCCTACATATTCTGATATTTCCTTTTTATGGGACCACCTAGGGGACCCCAGGGGATGGGAGTTCCTATGCTTTTTTCCATTGTGGTGTTCATTTTGTGTAGCTGCATTTCTGGGTCCTTTGGTGGCCCTTAAGGAAATAGGGGCCTCAGATCAGACCAGATCAGATCAGTCGCTCAGTTGTATCCGACTCTTTGCGACCCCATGAATCGCAGCATGCCAGGCCTCCCTGTCCATCACCAACTCCCGGAGTTCACTCAGACTCACGTCCATCGAATCAGTGATGTCATCCAGCCATCTCACCCTCTGTCGTCCCCTTCTCCTTTTGCCCCCAATCCCTCCCAGCATCAGAGTCTTTTCCATCGAGTCAACTCTTCACATGAGGTGGCCAAAGTACTGGAGTTTCAGCTTTAGCATCATTCCTTCCAAAGAAATCCCTAGAAGGAGGAATATGGATACGGGTACCTTAAATGGTAACAAAGTAGGCAACTGTCTCCTTAACTTCAGGCAGTGCTACAGCCAAAATCTTGGCTTTCTCTGCCTACTGATGCCAAATAAAAAAATATGGAGACAGAGTTTGGAGGGAATAGAAAGATGGCTTTAAAAATCAGCTAGCAGAGAGGAGAACACAGCAGGCTAAGGCCTCAAGAGCCATGTACCCCCACCCAGGGAACCAAGAGACTGTATATAGCCTGGCTCTTGTGATCTTAGGCTAAATGATAAAGTTCAGAGTAATGATGTTTTGGGGCTTCCAAGGTGGCGCAGTGGTAAAGAATCTGCCTGCCAATGCAGGAGATGCAAGACAGGTGAGTTTGATCCCTGGGTCAGGAAGATCCCCTAGAGTAGGAAATGGAAACCCACTCCACATTCCTGCCTGGAAAACTCCATGAACAGAGGAGCCTGATGGGCCATAGTCCATGAGTTTGCAAAGAGTTGGACATGACTGAACAAACACAGCACAATGAAGTTTTTGCATTTTTTTTCTTCCTGCATTATTTCAAAACAGTCACAGCTGGCATCAGGCAGCCTGGTAATTGGGGTCCACTTGTCTCTGGATTTTTGGTCTGCAGTCTTCTTTCTGAAATGCAAAAAACTGTAAAGGGTAGTTTTCTGTAAGAGAGGTCAGGGAGAGCAAATACCAAGTGCAGGGTGTAATTTACCTAGTATTAGGGGGTGATAGGTTAGCTTCTGGTTACACTACAGGTTAGTAACGGTTAAAGTAAAACTAGAAGTCATTAATTCTTTCAGGCCTGTCCATGTTTCTTCCCTAGACTGTTGACTGGTCTTCTTACTTCCCTTGTTTTCAGGAGAGGAAAAACTTATTTCTGTTTTTGCTGCAATAGCAGGGCAAGGAACTGTCCAAGCATCTTATGTTTGTGAGTTTCAAAGTGTATGTGCTTGGAAATGGGAAGGTGAAGACTTCTAATTTTGGACTAGGAAACTGTGACCCTGAGAGACCTCTTTAAATTGTTTGATATTTGATAGTAATAGCACTGCTGCTGCTGCTGCAAAGTCACTTCAGTCGTGTCCAACTCTGTGTGACCCCATAGACGGCAGCCCACAAGGCTCCCCCATCCCTGGGATTCTCCAGGCAAGAACACTGGAGTGGGTTGCCATTTCCTTCTCCAATGATGAAAGTGAAATGTGAAAGTGAAGTTGCCCAGTCGTGTCTGACTCTTAGTGACCCCATGGACTGCAGCCTATCAGGCTCCTCCAACTATGGGATTTTCCAGGCAAGAGTACTGGAGTGGGTTGACATTGCCTTCTCCAGTAATAACACTAGCTGTGGATAATTAAGTATGGATGATCAAAACTCTGTTCTATCTTATAATCCCCCCAGTGGGTATTTTTTGCAAAGCTGGGAACTCTTCAGTTTCCATTAATAAATGGAGTTTGTATTTCTCCCTGTATCTTTGAAATGGGAATCTGAGTTCTTGTTCATGGAGCCCAAGAATGAACTTCACGAACATGCAAACACTCATGGTAGCAAACAAGCAGGATTTATTTTAAGGTAAAGAGAAGTACAAAGCCCCAGCATAGACACTGAGAGTGGGTGAAATGCCCCAAAAGGTGAGAATTATAGCAGTTTATGTCTTTATTAGTATTGATCTGTTCCTTTTTGGTTGGCTCATGTCCCTGACATATGTAATCTCTGACCAATCAGTTTGAAGGGCACTATGTACACTTTGTCATCTTTATGTTTTTTTTTTTTTTTTTTTGATCCCCAGTTTTTCAGTTTTTTTTTAACATTGAGTCACCATTCCTGTGATTCTTTCTCATGACCCCAGGCCACTGTTTAAGGACCAGATGTATGGGTTAAGAGTTAATGGTCCATTTGGTATTTTTCTTCTTGATAAACTGGACAGCAGTTAATGATTGTCCTGTCTTGGGTCTGGATATTTTATGACCAACCAGACTGAGGTGGAATTCTTTTGGATGCCTGGAAACTGGAATAACAAGTATAGCTTTAGGTTAATGGGTTGAGATGTTTATTTGGGAGGGTTGAAATTGAAAAAAGGAACCGAGGTCTCAGACCTACACTGACTGCCTAGCAATTTCTACCTCACCTTGAAAGGTAAATAATGTACTTGGGCTCTCAAGGAGGAAAAATAAAGAAAGGCCTTAAAATTTCTTTTTAGTAAGTTATTTATATTTATGTATTCATTTGGCTGTTCTGGGTCTTTGTTGCGGCATGTGAGCTTTCTTTAATTGCAGTGGGCAGGGGATGCTTTTGAACTTTGGTGCATGGGCTTCTCATGGTGGTAGCTTCTCCTGTTGTGGAACACAGGTTCTAGGCCATACAAGTTTTGTAGCAGGCAGGCTCAGTAGCTGTGATGCTCAGGCTTAGTTGCCCCACAGCATGTGGGATCTTAGTTCCTGGACTAGGGATCAAACTCCTGTTTCCTACACTGGCAGGCAGATTATTAACACTGGGCCACCAGGGAGGTTTTGAGAGAAAGACCTTCTTAAACTCAAGCAGAAAAACTGAGATCTCTGGTTCTATCCTTATGTAAAAATTAATTTGTAAATGAGCTCTACTTAACTGACTTAAAAGTAAACCCTTACAAATTAAATACTACTTGCAAATCTTTAAAACATCAGCCAAATATATTGCAGGTTCACATTATCTGGGGAATAGTTAGTACTGAATCATGTACTATTGAAGCTAGCTTAAGCTTGTTAGTTTGATTAACATAGGCATTTGTCATCAAGAAAAATAACTTGATATGATAAAAGGTAAACTCTATAGCAGTACTTATGTTTTGAAAACATCATCTCAAATCTCTTCAGATTTTGATAACCTGAAACTAAAGCTGAATGATAAGAATTCAGTGACTATCTGTGCCATTTCAAATAGGATAAAATATTGGAACATTTGTTGCTGGGCAAGTCTAAGTTGACCTACCTTTGTTTGCCTTGTTAGGAAAGGAAAACTAAAGCATAAGTTTCCAGTCAGGAAGTGCTGGTATGACAAACAGTTCACAATTACTTGCTACTTGGTTTTCACTAGGAATTAATGAGATTTTTAAGAGTTGAGGATTCTATTTTAAATATGTGACTAAAGCTGCTAAAAGTAATAAAAGAAACATTTCAGTATATAGTAGGAAATATGTTTTGAGTAGAAAAAGGAGTTTTGTACATGGTTGAGCTGAGGTTAGGTTAAATTTAATTAAGTAAATGGATTTTACTCTTAAAATTAGGCTGGTACAGTACTAGTCTTGTTTCCACTCTGCTAAGAAAATAAGTTTTACTTAGAATACTGCTTTTGACATCAGATTTTGTGAACTTCCTTGCCTTTAAGCAATCTGTATTTGTTTGTAAATATTCACAGTGACCTAGGATTCTTTTTTTTTTAATTATTTATTTTTGATTGGAGGATAATTGCTTTACAGTATCATGTTTGTTTGTGCCATACATCAACATGAATCAGCCATAGGTGTACATATGTCCCCTTCCTCTTGAACCTCTCTCCTACCTCCCACTGCATCCACCCCTCTAGGTTGACACAGAGCACCAAGTTGAGCTCCCTGAGTTGTCATACAGTAAATTCCCACTGGTTATCTATTTTACATATGGTAATATATCTGTTTCCTTGTTATTCTCTCAATTAGTTCCATCCTCTCCTTCCCTCACTTTGTGTACAAGTGTGTTCTCTATGTCTGTGTCTCCATTTCTGCCTTGCAAATAGATTCATCAGTACCATCTTTGTAGATTCGATACACACACACACACACATTAAAATACTATATTTGTTTTCCTCTTTCTGACTTCACTCTGTGTAACAGGCTCTGGGTTCATCCACCTCATTAGAATAGCCTCAAATGTGTTCCTTTTTATGGCTGAGTAATATTCCATTGCATATATGTACCACAACTTCTTTATCCATTCATCTGTTGATGGACATTTAGGTTGCTTCCATGTCCTATCTATTGTTAATAGTGCTACAATGAACATTGGAATACATGTATCTTTTTCAATTATGGTTTTCTCAGGATATATGTCCAGTAGTGGGATTGCTGGGCACAGTGGACTATGATTCTATCTGACCAAATGTTTTGAAAACTTTTTGATATTTTTTACAAACTTACTACCAAATTCCAAATCTCTTTTGACTTCAGCTAACTTTCAGTTGCTTCAGAGAGCCTCTGAACCATCTCAGAGAAAAAAAAATTAACTAGGATTGGTTTGTATGTTAAATTACACAGGAAGCATTGTCAAATGAATGTTAACCCCCTCAGATTATATAGTATGGATAAATATTATTAATGTAAATATCACAGAAATTATATATAGGTTCTAAAATTTGAGTATCTTCTGATAAAATGTTACTAGTCATAATCTAGTTATTACATTGTAATTAGGTGTTTAACTGTGCCTTTTAACTCTATTATTTATAGACAGTTCTGATGCTTTGGCAAAAGTGCTTCATCTTCAAGAAGCTTCATAGGACTTTTTGACAAGTGCAGGTCTCTGATAAATTTCAAATGATACTGCTGAACTGGTACCACATTAAAAATCCTAATGGAAAACGTGATGGCATCTAAAGAAATTAACAAAGGTATTGATTACCAAGTAAACTGGTGAATGTGGTTATAATGTTTATGTTCTTTTTTTTCTGGAATGCTATTGGTTTTGATCTGTTTTCCAGATACAGGGAAGCCCTTCCCCTCAAGTTACTCATGACTTATAGCAATTTGGTAAATTATCCCTCTGTGAATAAAATGAAATAGTTTTTTTTTTTTTTTTTTTGAGGTGAGAGGCTGGTTCCTCTAGAAAATGGAGACTTCTGGGTTCTAAGCAGCCTTACTCTGCATATAAGTTAAATAAGCAGGGTGACGATATACAGCTTTGATGTACTCCTTTCCTCATTTGGAACCAGTCCATTGTGCCATGTCCAATTCTAACTGTTGCTTCTTGACCTGCATACAGGTTTCTCAGGAGGCAGGTAAGGTGGTCTGGTATTTCCATCTCTTTAAGAATCTTCCAGAGTTTGTTGTGATCCACACAGTTAAAGGCTTTAGCATAGTCAATGAAGGAGAAGTAGATGTTTTTCTGGAATTCTCTTGCTTTTTCTATGATCACAGATATTGGCAATTTGATCTCTGGTTCCTCTGCCTTTTTAAAATACAGCTTGAACATCTGGAAGTTCTTGGTTCAGGTGCTGTTAAAGCCTGACTTGGAGAACTTTGAGCATTATTTTGATTGTGTGTGAGATGAGTGCAGTTTGTGGATCTTTGTTTACTTGGCCAATTACCTCGTTTCTTTCTTCACACCTGACCGGTCCTTGGACCCTCCCCAAGATTTTGCCAAGATGGATCCCACTGCAGAGGCCTATAGCTGCATATCTATACTTATTATGGGGTGAAGCCCCCTCCCTTTTTGAACTCCAAGGAGCCTTCTGTGCATGTATGGAAGGGAAAGTTTTCCTTGATCTCAGGAGTGGGCACCTTATCTCTTTGCTTTAGCAGAGCTCAGCTTTTACCACTAGCTTTGTCATTGGAGTGTTTGGGTGAGAACAAAGCTTGAATTTTACTCCTCTTGCCAAATACTAGTTGTCTAGCCCAGGGCCCATCTATCTCCTACTTCAAACTCTTCACTTACAAAAGGAGTGCAGATGTGGAAACTGCCACTGGTGTCAAGACAGACTCTCTGGAGGCTCTTGTCAGATAAGCTGATGACATGAGGAGGGATGTGAACTGGCTGAGAGCTGAGATGGTTTAGGCTTTCAGTAACTAGTGATCATGAATGTATAGAAATGTTTAATTTCAAACTAGGATTCTTTACATTATTTTCAGAATACCATATGTATTAATCTTGTTGTTTTTCACTAACAGTCAGAAATCCACGTGTTGTAAACGGAGGCTAGGTGAGCTCTCCAGGGCTCTTTCTCTGTTTCCCTTAAGCATTTAGTTTGATGAGTTTTGGCAATTTTATACAATAACTACAGCTTCAAGCAAGATGTAGAACAGACTAAAGGTGCATTACAATTTACAACTAATTCCTTATAGTGGAATAAATAGTATAAAAGTATAAGTTTATCTCCTGTAATTTATTCTTGATTTTTTGGATCTTTATAGTCCTGCATCTGGTCAGCCTGAGAAGTATCAACTAGTGTCCATTCAGGTGTGTCAAGTGGATAATTTGTCTATAACTATTTGCCTATAACTTTGTTACTGTACACAAATTTGTGTGCTCTAAGCACAGTGAGGGTAAATGAGTTTAAATGTCAGAGTTTGGAGCAGATCAATGTTTATTACAGGGCCATTCAAGGAGATGGGTGGTTTCTGCCTTATTCAAACCCCAAAGTCCTCAAAGAGTTTCAGCAAAGTGTTTTAAAAGGAAAGATGAGGGAGGGACATGGTTGTTTGGTGCAAACTTTTGGTGTCATAATCCTTTGTTCTTGCAGGCCACGAAGTTCCTGTGAACCTCCAACAAGTTCCTGTGAACCTTCAACAAGGCAAATATTATTCTCTATTTTGCAATTTTTAAATCTCTGTATGACTGGAAAAGTGCTATATCCTTAGAGATCAGAGCCTTGAGAATGGGCTGTCCTTTATATTTCAGGCTATAGGCAATGTTCTTAACTTTATGCAAAAGCAATAGAATACAAAGACTAAAGTAAAGGAAACAGATCTAAAATGGAGTTCTTCCCTATTACAACTTTTTGATGGGGCCAGAGAACCCTGTCTTATCATGAAGATATCTCCATGGATTTCTTCTTTGTGAAAGATAAGCCCCTGTAGACATTTTCTGTGTTTCTGTGTCCACCATGGGTGAAGACGGATGCCTGTAATACAGTGGAAAAGTGTAGGCTACTGAATGACTGGATGGTCTTATCTTGGCCCTGAAAATTCTGTGTGGCTAAGTGTGAGTGAAGCTCAGCTTTAGCTGGCTTAAAATTGGAAGGATGGGATGATCTTAATGTATTCACCCATTCTAGGGTTAAGGCCTCATGTTATTGGGGCTAGGGGATACTTGAAGACAGGAAGGTAACTTTTAGATCCATATAAAGATTAATAGGGCTTCCCTGGTGGCTCAGACACTAAAGAATTTGACTGCAATGCAGGAGACCCAGATTCTATCCCTGGATGAGGAAAATCCCCTGGAGTAGGAAATGACAACCCCCTCCAGTATTCTTGCCTGGAGCATCCTTTGGAAAGAGAAGCCTGGTGGCTACAGACCATGGGGTTCAAAGAGTTGGACATCACTGAGCGACTAACACACACACAAAGATTAATGCTTTAAAAAATATCTTATATTGGGTATATATCTAGAGATGACATTACTGATAATCACACCTATTGAATGCTTCATGAGGGTTCATAATTTGTTAACATTTTTACATAAGTCTTATTTAATCCTCAAACATTCCTATGAGACAAGCATCATATGAATGCAAAAGCAATAGAATACAAAGATTAAAGTAAAGGAAACAGATCTAAAATGGAGTTCTTCCCTATTACAACTTTTTGATGGGGCCAGAGAACCCTGTCTTATCATGAAGATATCTCCATTTTACAAATAAGGAAAAATATGTCCAGAAAGTGTGGGCAGCTTTTTAGGAGCCTCATAGCTGGGAAGTCTCTGTGCCCTAACTGCAACTTTACCCACATTTTCAGCACACACTGAGGCTGGCAGTCCTGAAGTTCCTATTTACTTGGCTTTAACTCCCACAGGTTGAGCGAATATTAAGTGAATATGCTAACTCAATCTAGTAGACATTTAACAGTCATGTTAGTGACTGAATATACTTTTTGTATAGGCATGCATCTGAAGTGTGTTCTCCTACTTTATTATGGTGACTCTTGATTGCTGGAGGCATTGTTGGAATCCTTATCCATCCAGTCCTGAAGGCATCAAGCTATCAGTTCTCCTTAACTTCTTCACTCTCATCTGCTGACATCAGATCCTACTGATTCAGCTTTAGACATGCCCTTGGAGTCACTCATTCTTTCAGTAACTGTTTCCTGAGTGTGGATGTGTGGGGCCCACAGGGAAGGCAGCTTCTGGAGTTTGTGTTCCTTGAACCCATCCTTCCTCCTCCCTTCACCCGCAGTCCTCACCTAACACTTTTGGCTTCTCTTCCTCCCAATGTGCATTCCTGCTACCAGTCTTTCCCCTAAAACAAACCCATGCTGTACTCTTGCTTAAAAACCTCTCTCACCTCTTGCTCTCAAGAATAATTCTTTAGCCCTAGCCTTCACCCTGCTTATTTAACTTATATGCAGAGTACATCATGAGAAATGCTGGGCTGGAAGTAGCACAAGCTGGAATCAAGATTGCTGGGAGAAATGTGAATAACCTCAGATATGCAGATGACACCACCCTTCTGGCAGAAAGTGAAGAGGAACTAAAAAGCCTCTTGATGAAAGTGAAAGAGGAGAGCAAAAAAATTGGCTTAACGAAGCTCAACGTTCAGAAAACGAAGATCATGGCATCTGGTCCCATCACTTTATGGGAAATAGATGGGGAAACAGTGGAAACAGTTGTCAGACTTTATTTTTCTGGGCTCCAAAATCACTGCAGATGGTGATTGCAGCCATGAAATTAAAAGACACTTACTCCTTGGAAGGAAAGTTATAACCAACCTAGATAGCATATTCAAAAGCAGAGACATTACTTTGCCAACAAAGGTCCATCTAGTCAAGGCTATGGTTTTTCCTGTGGTCATGTATGGATGTGAGAGTTGGACTGTGAAGAAAGCTGAGCACCGAAGAATTGATGCTTTTGAACTGTGGTGTTGGAGAAGACTCTTGAGAGTCCCTTGGACTACAAGGAGATCCAACCAGTCCATCCTAAAGGAGATCAGTCCTGGGTGTTCATTGGAAGGACTGATGCTGAAGCTGAAACTCCAATACTTTGGCCACCTCATGTGAAGAGTTGACTCATTGGAAAAGACCCTGATGCTGGAAAGGATTAGGGGCAGGAGGAGAAGGGGACGACAGAGGATGAGATGGCTGGATGGCATCACCGACTCGATGGACGTGAATTTGAGTGAACTCCGGGAGTTGGTGATGGACAGGGAGGCCTGGCGTGCTGCGATTCATGGGGTCGCAAAGAGTTGGACACGACTGAGCGACTGAACTGAACTGAGCCTTCAAGGATTCTTGAGTCTGCTTTCTGATCCTTATCTTCCATCGTTTCTTACACAGTTGCACTTATGATGAGTTGAGGCAGATCTTATAACTATCCTGTCTTTGGAGGGCTATCAGGGCTAGGATTGGGGTCTTGCCTGCTGAAAGGCATGTCCCTCTGAGTGAGCTGTTGGATTAGTAGGGCCATAGGAGTGAATGCAAGATAGCAGGCCAATGCCCATGTTGTTTTCCCAGCACCATGGCCAGAGGCTCATTTACACAACACTGCGCCCTCATCCTGGTTGGGTAGTACAGTGGAGTGGCACCCCATCTGAAGCCAGATTGCCTGAATACAGATCTGACCTCTGCTGCTGCTTACTTGATCATCATACCCACCTTATCAGATGGTGAAAAGTGTTAAATAAACCAGACACACCGGTGAAACATTTAAAATAGAGTCTGGCAGGTAAGTAAGTAAGTAAGTAAGTGTTAGTCACTAAGTCATGTCTGATTCTTTGTGAGCCTATGGACTGTAGCCCACTAGTCTCCTCTGTCCATGGGATTCTCCAGGCAAGAATAGTTGAGCGGGTTGCCATTTTTAAATGGTAAATAAATACTCAAAAATAGTCATACCACCTTCCTTTTATTTCTTAACAATTGTAAGATAACATTTTCTTCTGTAAATTGCCATGGTTTATTTCCCAAATGGATTAAAAATATAAAAGTATGAACCCCATTTCTTACTCATAGGATCATAATCTCTTGTGATTATGTTGAGGTTGGGGTGAAGAAAGAAGTGTCATCCTGAAATCTGAAATTTTAAACTTGTTTCCTGAGTGATTCAGATGCTAAAATTTTGGAACCACTTCTCAGGTCTTTCTTAGCCCTCAATGTCCATTTCTGTTTTAGAGCAAGGTAGGAGACCAAGGGTACTGATACGGTTCTGATTCTCTGTGGCAGTGAAACTACTTTGTATTATACAATAATGATGAATAAAGGTCCTTATACACTTGTCCAAACCTATAGAATGTACAAAACCAAGAGTGAACTCTAATGTAAACTATGAACTTTGGGTGATAATGACAGATCAGTGTAGGTTCATTGTTTGTAACAAGTATACCTATCTGATGGGCGTTGTTGATAATGGGGGAGGTTGTACATATTTGTGGGGAAAGAGTATGTCATCTGAAAGTAAAAACACACAATCTAAAAGCTGAGGATTATGTTTTAGTTAGGCAGACAAAACTAAGGACTTCAAGTTCATGTGGCCTCTCAAGTAGCTCTGAGAGACATCTCTGGAGAGGTAAGGGAGGCACCAGGTGATATAGGAGTGTCTGCAAAAGAAAACTCCAGGTTGTTGGAACAGCAGAAGATTACAGTTAATTAAAGAAAATTAGATACCCAAAGTTAAGGAACTTAGCACTTTTCTATGTCTGGGAAGATAAAAGATGCAAGTGTGGGCCTATTGAAATCGTTCCTATGATATGCACCTCAACAATCTGGGGCTTATATCCTATACTTTATCTTCTTAAGTCTTCTCAGGGTGTGCCATCAGGGGTGGTTGTGGCAGCTGACTGCTAGATGGGGGGTGTTTTGTTCCCATCCTGAGTTCCCTCAGGGCACACTGTTGGGACAACTATAATGTAGTGACTTGAGGACTGCACTATCCTTTGTTTACTGATATGGCAGGCAACCTTTTTTTGATAGATATATGGGAACTCTCTGTACTGCTCAGTGTTGCTTTGACTATATAACTGTGCTAAAAAAATAAAGTCTGTTGAAACAAAAAGGGTGTCTTACTGAAAGCAAGTTTATGTATGTGACACATGGTGAAACAGTACTGAAATACTGAAGTTTGAAGCAGAGAAAGGCTTATTGCAGGGCCATGCAAAGAGACAAGTGACTTATGCCCCCCAAACTCTAAGTTTCCCAGAGTTTAAGCAAAGCAATTTTAAAGGGAAGATAAGGGAAGGGGCATTGCAGGGTATATAATTAGCACAGTTCTCTGGTTGATGGTGTCACAGATTAACATTATCAGTCTTTAAACTTCAGGAGGCCTGGAGGCTATATGTTCATAGTATCAAGTAGTTAACATCTTCCTTTGGTTGCGGGGCGGGTTTCAAATTTGTAAAACAACTCAGGAATGTACATCAGATACTGTTATTTAGGTACTTTAGAGAGGAGCTAAAGCAGAGAAGGCAATGGCAACCCACTCCAGTACTCTTGCTTGGAAAATCCCATGGATGGAGGAGCCTGGTAGGCTGCAGTCCATGGGGTTGCTAGGAGTCAGACACGACTGAGTGACTTCGCTTTCACTTTTCACTTTTATGCACTGGAGAAGGAAATGGCAACCCACTCTAGTGTTCTTGCCTGGAGAATCCCAGGGACGGGGGAGCCTGGTGGGCTGCCGTCTATGGGGTCTTACAGAGGTGGACACGACTGAAGCGACTTAGCAGCAGCAGTAGCAAATCAGAGGATGGGCTTCCCTTGTAGCTCAGCTGGTAAAGAATCTGCCTGCAATGCCAGAGACCCTGGTTAGATCCCTGGGTTGGGAAGATCCCCTGGCAAAGTGAAAGGCTACCCACTCCAGTATTCTGGCTTGGAGAATTCCATGGACTGTATAGTCCATGTGGTCACAAAGAGTCAGACACGACTGAGGGACTTTCACTTCACTTAAAGCAGAGGATATGGGGGAAGGGCTTGCCCCAGGAAGGCCCCATGGATCCTGCTTAATTACAATACCCCTTTTCTCTTCCATACTCCTCAATTTTGAGGAAAACAGGTGTTGGACATGAAAAAGGAATTATTTTTGGATAAAGAGTTTAATCATAAACTCAACAGAGGAACTAGATTTTAGGGGAACTTGGTTTCACTCTCCAACCCTATCTCATCCCTCCCCAAATCTTTCAGGGAATGAGGCAATAACTGGTCTGGCAACTTGCTGCTGAAATGGGGTGTAGTCCTGCCTCAGTTTGGGGAATGGACACCAAATTGGAAATATTCCCGAGTTTCAAGTTTCTGAGTCTTGTGTGATTAAGATCTCAGTCACTTAGTCTGCCCTTTTGGTGCCAACAGACTCAATTAGAAATAGATGGAAGAGTGACAGCCAGAACAAAATAGATCTCATTTGTTGAGGAATTCAGGAGAAAAAATCTAAAGACCAGTCTGGACCTCGCTCTGTTGGGGAGAGTTGTAGCCAGGTAGCTGGTTGTCTATTTTTATCTTCTATAGGTTTTGACTTCTGATGTGGTATTAACATATACTTTTTCTGCTAATATCTGATTTAAGACAACTGCAGCCATGAAATTAAAAGATGCTTGCTCCTTGGAAGAAAAAGTATGACCAACCTCGACAGCATATTAAAAGGCAGAGACATTACTTTGCTGACAACAGTTTGTCTAGTCAAAGCTATGGTTTTTCCAGTAGTCATGTATGGATGTGAGTTGGACCATAAAGAAAGCTGAGCACCGAAGAACTGATGCTTTTGAACTGTGGGGTTGGAGAAGACTCTTGAGGGTCCTTTGGACTGCAAGGGCATCAAATCAGTCAATCCTCAAGGAAATCAGTCCTGAATATTAACTGGAAGTACTCATGCTGAAGCTGAAACTCCAATATTTTGGCCACCTGATGTGAAGAACTGACTCTTTGGAAAAGACCCTGATGCTGGGAAAGATTAAGAACAGGAGGAGAAGGAGAAGACAGGGAATGAGATGGTCGGATGGCATCACTGACTCGATGGACATGAGTCTGAGTAAGCTCCGGGAGTTGGTGATGGACATGGAAGCCTGGTGTGCTGCAGTCCATGGGGTCACAAAGAGTTGGGCATAACTGAGTGACTGAAATAAACTGAACTTATAAGTAAGAATTTAAGTTAAGAACTTCCATTAAGTGCAGCCAAGTATATCCACAGGTTATCTGAGTTTGTTTCATACTTGTCCTTTTCTTTAAGGGAAATTGTATATTGGCATTTTCCATAAGATACCCAGCCCAATTTCTTATGAGGCTGGTTATTCTAGCATGGTTTAAAGGGATCCTTTAAATTTAAATGACCACAGCCATGTGTTAACCACATAAATCCATCCCATAGTTGTGGGAGGTTATTTTCTATGGCTGAACTACTGCCTGTTGCTCTGATAGAGTGCGAGTAACTTTAGAAGAAAACTCATATTTATGGCTGGGTTCAGAGAATTATTATTATTTTTATTTTTAGTTGTTATAAAATTGCTTTAGTTCACTTTTTTCCACATTACAAGCTGGTGATGGGCAATGGCCTGCTGTGCTCCTAACAATACGGATTGGAGCAGGTATTATTAATTGACCAGGTGAGGGAATCCCACCTAGTAATATCAATAGTGGCCTGAATAGAACTATAATTTCTTCCTTCTAGAATAAATTTCCTAAGGGCCAACGAATAAGAGATTTGGAGTGAAGAAATCCACCTGGGTAACCCAGAAGTACTGAATATAGGTAGTGACCATAAATCTAAAGTATCTGGATTACTTCAACTCTGCATAAGATTGTGAAATACAGTTGGTTCATAAGAAAGGTGCAAGCAATTATCAAAGTAATTGGTACACATACCTGTTCCAGCATCTTACATCTGTTGTCCACTTAAAATGTTGTCTTCTTCTTATCCTGGTATGGTAGGTTCCCCTCTGAAAAAGAAAGAAAGAAAAGAAAGTTAGTCACTCAATCGTGTCCAACTCTTTGTAACCCCATCGACTGTAGCCCACCAGGCTCCTCTGTCCGTGGAATTCTCCAGGCAAGAATACTGGAGTGCGCTGCCATTTCCTTCTCCATCGGGTCTTCCCAACCCAGGGACCAAACCCAGGTCTCCCACATTGCAGGCAGACTCTTTACCATCTGAGCCATCAGGGAAGCCAGTTTTCCCTCTGTGTTATTTAAAGGTAATTTTGAGATCAGCAGTCCTCTCTATAGGCCAGTCCAGTATAGAGCCCCTGTATAAGTTGAAATGTTAATCCAAGAGTCAATTCTCTCCAGTTCCATTGCGTATGAGCTAGTTAAGTGTGCCTGATAGGGTCTTTTTAAAATCTGGTTTGGAAATAGCCCGTTAAATGATGCTCCTTGCACTATGTATAATCCCTGGCTGCAGGTCATAAGGCATCTGATACTCATCCAAAAGTAGATTAAGCCTCAGAAATATAGACTTACAATGTCTTTAATAATTTAATTAAACTTTACAATTATGTAGGATGACAGCAAGGAACTATCTGGGAAGTGAGTCTTAGACAGTACATGCAGACCTCAGTTAATGGAATCAGAATTTGACACCCACTGCAACATAATCTTTCTCTAAAACCCTAATTTTTATCAAAAACAGCTAAATTAAGACTAGCTTGTTTGCAAAATGAGTCTGGTTAATTGAGCATGTTGGTTCCTTTAAATTGGTTGTGCTGCAACTTTTCATAAGGAGTCTCAGACTGAAATTTAAAGGGCCTTTCAGGGTTAGGAAAGCCATACCAAGGACTTGCCATAGATTTTACCTTACAAATTTAGGTGAATTTCTCCCTTTTTGAGGTCCCCAAAATACTTTATGATTTTTTTCACCTGTTAGGAAGTGGCCTTCATAATTTACCTGATAAAGCTATTGGGAACCTGAAAGTTTCCAATCTCTGGAGAGATCAGGTAAAGAGAAAAGATAAATGTTTTAACTGTGCTTACAAAGGTATACTTTACCAAGTTGATAGAAGTCATAATTGGCTTAAGAGGAAAGTTTCCTTTTGGGTGTGGTTCTTTTTCCTTGGTCTTTGTCTTGTCAATGTGAAAAATTAAAATGACAAACCAGGAAAGCTCACACAGGCAAGATTTATTAAACAAGCGACATGAAATATGCTCCTGAGATGTGAGGGTGGACTGACCCTCATAGAAGTGGTCCCACCCTGTTTCAGGCTTTCCTTTCTATGTCCTTTGTCCCCCAAACAGATCCCAGAACCTGATTTTTTTCTGCCCCATATCAAACAGGGAGCTTCCCAGGTGGCACTAGTATTAAAGAACCTGCCTGCCAATGCAGGAGATGTAAGAGATGTGGATTCAATCCCTGGGTTGGGAACATCCCCTGGAGGAGGGCACAGCAACCCACTCCAGTATTCTTGCCTGGAGAATTCCATGGACAGTGCATAGGGTCAAAAGAGTCAGGCACCACTGAAGTGACTTAGCACGTACCCATGCATGTCAAACAGGTCTTGTACCATAGGCCAACCGGGGAAGGGGGAGTGTTGGGTGTGTTTTTCCTGCCAAAGGTTTTTACTCCATGCTGTGGATTTTCCCTTTGTTCTGTTTTTTGAGGGCTATTTCATATCTTTGTTTACTTTTTAGCTGCCACTGTTTAACTGCCATTCTGGACTCTTACCTAACATTCCTGCCTCAAGAGATTGGAAGCCCAGTTCTTTGGGAAGAGGGCCACTGATGTCTCTCTGGCTACTTCTTCCCGAGTTGGTATGGCAAGGGTGTTGGGCCTTTCCCTATTGTTAACCTCAAGCTTCAGGGACCTTATGGTGACATCTGGTTAAGGGTGAGTGAGATATTTTCTGTGGTCAGGTGTAGTTCTACATATCCTTGTTGAATTAACTCTGCATTTTGTAGCTTGCTGACCTGGGCAGAGACAAAACAGGTTAAACAATTGATAACACATGAAGTAATCATAGGTAGTATTAATATGGTGATAACTGGTTTTAATAGGTGCATCAGCCAATTCCAAATCCTTCTTTACCAGGAGAAGAATTCCCCAAAGAGGGATTGTAGCCATCCTGAGGACTCTCTAGCTCATTCTTTAAGATCCTGTTCCTTGAGGACTGTGAGAATGTTTTCAACTTGACTGGAGATGTTTATCCAAAAGCAACACGTCTCATTTAAGATGGCACAAGCGCCTCCTTGTTCAGCCTTCAGGAGATATACTGCCCTTCTATTTTGGAGTACAACCCCTGTCAAGCTGTTGATGGATTCTGTTGGGTCTCTAAAGCCAATATTATGGCTTTTTATCCCTGCTGCATCATCACTGAAAAATTTATAATTTCTCTTTCCAAGTGAGGTATTTCCCTAGACCAGATAAAGCCCCGAATAATATTGTGTCCAATTCTGGGTCCTTCAAGATAGGGCTATATTGAAAACTGAGGTGTCCAAATCTCTCAGGAGAAAGGTTATACGAAGGGAAATTCTGTCTTGCTGTTCAGTCACTCAGTTGTGTCTGACTCTTTGCAACCCCATAGACTGCAGCACACTAGGCTTCCCTCTCCTTCACCATCTCCTGAAGCTTGCTCAAACTCATGTCCATTGAGTCAGTGATGCCATCCAACCATCCGACTGTCATCCCCTTCTCCTGCCTTCAATCTTTTCCAGCATCAGGGTCTTTTGCAATGAGTTGACTCTTCCCATCAGGTGACCAAAGCACTGGAGCTTCAGCTTCAACATCAGTCCTTCTAATGAATATCCAGGATTGATTTCCTTTAGGATTGACTGGTTTGATCTCCTTGCAGTCCAAGGGACTCTCAAGGGTCTTCTCCAACACCACAGTTCAAAAGCATTTATTCTTCAGTGTTCAACCTTCTTTACAGTCTAACTCTCACATCTATACATGACTACTGGAAAAACCATAGCTTTGACTAGACGGACCTTAGGTAGGTAAAGTACTGTCTCTGCTTTTTAATATGCTGTCTAGGTGTGACATAGCTTTTCTTCCAAGGAGCAAGTGTCTTAATTTCATGGCTGCAGTCACCATCTGCAGTGATTTTGGAGCCCAAGAAAATAAAAATAGCCCAAGCACTTCTATTTGCCATGAAGTGATGGGAGCAGATGCCATGATCTTTGTTTTTTGAATGTTGAGTTTTAAGCCAGCTTTTTTACTCTCCTCTTTCACTTTTGTCAAGAGGCTCTTTAGTTCCTCTTGGCTTTCTGCCATAAGTGTGGTGTCATCTGCATATCTGACGTTATTGATATTTCTCCTTGCAATCTTGATTCCAGCTTGTGCTTCATCCAACCCGGCATTTCACATGATGTGCTCTGCATATAAGTTAAATAAGCAAGGTGACAATATACAGCTTTGATGTACTCCTTTCCTAATTTGGAACCAGTCCATTGTTGCATGTCTGGTCCTAACTGTTGCTTCTTGACCTGCATACAGGTTTCTCAGGAGGCAGGTCAAGTGGTCTGGTATTCCCATTTCCTTAAGAATTTTCCAGAGTTTGTTGTGATCCGCACAGTCAAAGGATTTAGTATATTCAAGGAAGCAGAGGTAGATGTTTTTCTGGAATTTTCTTGCTTTTTCTGTGATCCAACAGATGTTGGCGATTTGATCTCTGGTTCCTCTGCCTTTTCTAAATCCAGCTTGAACATCTGAAAGTTCACGATTCATGTACTGTTGAGGCCTGGTTTGGAAAATTTTGACATTACTTTGCTAGCATGTGAAATAAGTGCAATTGTGTGGTAGTTTGAAAATTCTTTGGCATTGTCTTTCTTTGTGATTGGAATGAAAACTGATCTTTTCCAGTCCTGTGGCCACTCCTGAATTTTCCATATTTGCTGGAATATAGAGTGCAGCAGTTTAACAGCATCATCTTTTAGGATTTGAAATAGTTCAGCTAGAATTCCATCACTTCCACTAGCTTTGTTCGTAGTGATGCTTCGTAAGCCCCATGTAACTTCACACTCTAGGACTTTGCTTTCTTAGAACAGCTCAAAGCATCATCTTATAAGGCATGCTCTAAGAAGGAACCTAGGTTTGGAATTTCTCCCAAGGTGGTCTTAACTTCCTGGGTTGTGGAATCTTACTCATGGAACAACTTTAAGAATTGAACAGTCTTTGCCATTTAGTTAGAAGTGTTATATACAAGTTTTTCCCACATAGGAAATAGTATTCAATCCCTATTAAGGATACTGTGGTAGGAGTCTGGCAGGCAGGATGAGTGATGACCACCAACAGAGGATGTTTTGAAAGGCCAGAGATAAACTGTTGTCTTTTATAAGCATATAGTTGACTAAGTAGGTTGTCTAGGTGGTCTCAGTTGAGGAGGCTGGGGACTTGTAGGTAATAATGTCTCCTGGGATTATAATCTTAAATTCCATCTGATCTTCCTCCCAAGGTCAGGTTACTTGTGGGAGAGAGGTTTATATATCTACCCGTAAACACAGGTTAGGTTGTTGTTGTTGTTGTTTGGGAAGCTGTATTATTGACAATATGCTCTAAGCTAAAGAATGTATTTGTTTTATTTCTATTTGGTCCCAGGTTCAGATCTAAGAGATCTCTTCTAAGAACTTGTCCAATCAGATGGGGACTATCAGTTGAATCCCTGAGGTAATACTATCCAGGTCATTTGTTTTTTTCCTGGAGCCTCCCACTAGAAGGCAAAAAGTATTTCTCAGTCAGAGGTGTGCAAAAGAATTTGTCCTTCAGGTCCAGGAGAGTAAACCACTTGCAATTGCATGGGATGTCTCCCAGGATTACATAGAAATTGGGCACTGAGGGGGTGGAGGGGGAATATAGCCTCATTTATGATCTGGAGATCTTGAACCACACACCAGATTCCTTCCTTTTTTTTTATAGGGAGGATCGAGGTGTTACATGGTGAATTGGTGGGGACCAATAGACCACAAATCCCTTATGATTATACAGTGGAAGTGAGAAATAGATTTAAGGGCCTAGATCTGATAGATAGATTGCCTATGGAATGAGGTTCATGACATTGTACAGGAGACAGGGATCAAGACCATCCGCATGGACAAGAAATGCAAAAAAGCAAAATGGATGTCTGGGGAAGCCTTACAAATAGCTGTGAAAAGAAGAGAAGTGAAAAGCAAAGGAGAAAAGGAAAGATATAAGCATCTGAATGCAGAGTTCCAAAGAATAGCAAGGAGAGATAAGAAAGTCTTCCTCAGCAATCAATGCAAAGAAATAGAGGAAAACAACAGAATGGGAAAGACTAGAGATCTCTTCAAGAAAATTAGAGATACCAAGGGAATATTTCATGCAAATATGGGCTCGATAAAGGACAGAAATGATATGGACCTAACAGAAGCAGAAGATAATTAAGAAGAGATGGCAAGAATACACAGAAGAACTGTACAAAAAAGATCTTCATGACCCAGATAATCATGATGGTGTGATCACTGACCTAGAGCCAGACATCCTGGAATGTGAAGTCAAGTGGGCCTTAAAGCATCACTACGAACAAAGCTAGTGGAGGTGATGGAATTCCAGTTGAGCTATTCCAAATCCTGAAAGACGATGCTGTGAAAGTGCTGCACTCAATATGCCAGCAAATTTGGAAAACTCAGCTTTGGCCATAGGACTGGAAAAGGTCAGTTTTCATTCCAATCCCAAAGAAAGGCAATGCCAAAGAATGCTCAAACTACCGCACAATTGCACTCATCTCACACGCTAGTAAAGTAATGCTCAAAACTCTCCAAGCCAGGCTTCAGCAATACGTGAACCGTGAACTTCCTGATGTTCAAGCTGGTTTTAGAAAAGGCAGAGGAACCAGAGATCAAATTGCCAACATCTGCTGGATCATGGAAAAAGCAAGAGAGTTCCAGAAAAACATCCATTTCTGCTTTATTGACTATGCCAAAGCCTTTGACTGTGTGGACCACAATAAACTGTGGAAAATTCTGAAAGAGATGGGAATACCAGACCACCTGATATGCCTCTTGAGAAATTTGTATGCAGGTCAGGAAGCAACAGTTAGAACTGGACATGGAACAACAGACTGGTTCCAAATAGGAAAAGGAGTTCGCCAAGGCTGTATATTGTCACCCTGTTTATTTAACTTATATGCAGAGTACATCATGAGAAACACTGGGCTGGAAGAAACACAAACTGGACTCAAGATTGCCGGGAGAAATATCAATAACCTCAGATATGCAGATGACACCACCCTTATGGCAGAAAGCGAAGAGGAACTCAAAAGCCTCTTAATGAAAGTGAAAGTGGAGAGTGAAAAAGTTGGCTTAAAGCTCAACATTCAGAAAACGAAGATCATGGCATCTGGTCCCACCACTTTATGGGAAATAGATGGGGAAACAGTGGAAACAGTGTCAGACTTTATTTTTCTGGGCTCCAAAATCACTACAGATGGTGACTGCAGCCATGAAATTAAACGACGCTTACTTCTTGGAAGGAAAGTTATGACCAACCTAGATAGCATATTCAAAAGCAGAGACATTACTTTGCCAACAAAGGTCCATCTAGTCAAGGCTATGGTTTTTCCTCTGGTCATGTATAGATGTGAGAGTTGGACTTTGAAGAAGTCTGAGTGCCTCAGAATTGATGCTTTTGAAGTGTGGTGTTGGAGAAGACTCTTGAGAGTCCCTTGGACTGCAAGAGATCCAACCAGTCCATTCTGAAGGAGAACAGCCCTGGGATTTCTTTGGAAGGAATGATGCTAAAGCTGAAACTCCAGTACTTTGGCCACCTCATGCGAAGAGTTGACTCATTGGAAAAGATTCTGATGCTGGGAGGGATTGGGGGCAGGAGGAGAAGGGGACGACAGAGGATGAGATGGCTGGATGGCATCACTGACTTGATGGACGTGAGTCTGGGTGAACTCCGGGAGTTGGTGATGGACAGGGAGCCCTGGCATGTTGCATTTCATGGGTCGCAAATCGTCGGACACGGCTGAGCGACTGATCTGATCTGAGTCCTTCCTGAGCTTCTCTTCTGAGGGGTTATTGTTTCTGATTTGGAAACTGAGTGGCGTCTCAGGACAATGACAACCAGTTTATCTCAGTGAGCTTGTCCATGAATCCCCTGATCCCGTACCTAGGGGTTAATTTTGTCCCCTCAAAGTTTTTTTGCCCAATTGGAGAGACTATAATGGGTTCCTCAGCAGTAACTAAGAGCTGCAGAGCCCTAGGCGCTAAAAACTTCAAATCATAAATATGGTTCCCAGCTTGATGAGAATATCTCTTCCCAATAATGGGGTAGGGCACTCAGGGACCACCAGAAACTGATGGGAAAATATTTATCCATCCCAGCAAGAAAGAAGTGCTCAGATGAATCTTTTTGTAATTGTTTTCCCCATAGGACTCAAAATGGTACAGGTTTGGGAGAAGAAGGCTCTGGAGTAGGAGGTCAGGACAGAGTAGGTAGCCCCTGTGTCAACCAAGAAATTCTTGGACCTACCTGCCACATCCTCTTACACTCTTGGCTCCAGTCCCATGATGGTTGTATGTGACAGGTGGGCTGGCTGGGGTGGCCTGCATCAGTCCTGTTGAACCATCGTGAGGGAAGGTTTGGTACTTGACCTTGAGGCTCTTGGTTCCCCAGGGCAGAGTGCCACCCAGTTTCCTGACTGATGGCATTTGTGGCAAGCTGTTTTAGGAGGCTTGCCTTGATTTGGACAGTTTGGCCCAATGTCCTGCCAGTACATATTAGGCATTTGTTTTATGCCCTGTCATTTAAGGATTCAGGGTTTGCCATAGGGCTTCCCTGAAGGTCAGCCAGGATCTGGGCATGTTTTATCTCTTAACTTCTCTCCCTTTCCTGGGCCTTGGCTTTCCTCTCCTGTTCTCTATTATAAAAGGTTTTGGTGGCTGGCTGGACCATCTTGTCTAAGGAGGCAGTAAGGCTCTGTTGCTATAGCTATAGTAACTTTATATCTGATGCACATTGGGACAGGAATTTGTCATTTAAAACCACCTGCCCTTCATAAGAATCTAAGTTCAGACAGGTAAATTTTGAAGAGCTTCTTTTAACCTTTCCAGAAAGGTAGTGAGCTCCTAATTAGTGCTGAGACCTGGGCATAGTTGGTTACTTTTTATTGGGCTGGTTTTAATCCTGAAAATTAACGTGAAGTGAAAGTGAAAGTTGCTCAGTCGTGTCTGACTCTTTGTGACCTCATAGACTATACAGTCCATAGAATTCTCCAGGCCAGAATACAGGAGTGAATAGCTGTTCCTTTCTCCAGGGGATCTTCCCAACCCAGGGATCGAACCCAGGTCTCCTGAATTGCAGGTGAATTCTTTACCAGCTGAGCTACCGGGGAAGCCTGTCTTTAGTCTTGCCTTTACACAAATCAGAAAATGTTCATTTTCCCAGATATGCTCAGGGTCATTAGAGTTTCAGCTGGGATCTGAAGAGGGAACTGCAGTTTACCCCTTGACATATGAAGTCCTGTAGCATGTTTTTGAGCTTCTTTAAAGACCCTAGCGTCCTCAGAGTCAGATAAAGTTTGATCAAATAAAACCATGATGTTCACATCAAGTCAGAGGCCAAAGTAATGTGGTAGCATGTGTCTATATATTTGCCTGGGTCATCTATATAGCTTCCCAGGTCTTCCTTGAGTTGTCTTAATTCTAAGAGGGAGAAGGGCTTATGGACCTGGGTTGGTCTGAATTTCCCTCTGGTTTCAACTAAGGATGTACTCAGGCTGGCTCTTGTGGTTGGAATTCTCCGTTTTCAATCAAGGGACATACTTGGGCTGGCTCTTGTGGAGGGAGTGCTCCAGGGTATGGGGGAAATTTTGGATATAAGGGAAAAGGAGCACCAGAAGACTCAGAAGCCATGAGAGGTAAGCCTTCATGGGGGATTTCTTCCCTTGGTTGTCTGTGACTAACACCATTTGCTTAGTAGGCTAGCTTTTAGGGCATATGTCAGTTCCACACTTAAGACAGAGTGCCTTCATGTCCCTTAGCTGAGAGAAAATTTGGACATAGGGGATCTCTGTCCATTCCCCTTGCTTTTTGCAGAGGAAGTTTAGCTGCAGGATGGTGTTGTAATTTAAACTCCAATCCTCAGGTCAGTGTTCCCCATCCCCCAGTGAATATAGCGGCTATGCAGTCCCCCCCACCCACCCCCCGTCCCTTTCCAATCTTCTTGCCTCTGTATCTTTTTTTAAAAAAGTAATTAATTTATTTTAATTGGAGGCTAATTACTTTACAATATTTGGTGGGTTTTGCCATACATTGACATGAATCATCCATGAGTATACATTCTGAACCCCCCTCCCACCTCTCTCGGCATCCCATCCCTCAGGATCATTCCAGTGCACTGGCTTTGAGTACCTTGTTTCATGCATCGAACTTGGACTGGTGATCTATTTCACATATGGTAATATACATGTTTTAGTGCTATTCTCTCAAATCGTCCCACCCTTATCGTCTCCCAACAGAGTCCAAAAGTCTGTTTTTTTGGATCTGTGTCTCTTTGCTCCCTCGCATATAGGGTCATCATTACCATCTTTCTAAATTCCATGTATATGTGTTAATATACTGAATTGGTGTTTTTCATTCTGACTTACTTTGTATAATAGGCTCCAGTTTCATCTACCTTATTACAACTGATTCAGATGTGCTTTTTAATAGCTGAGTAATATTCCATTGTGTATATATGGAATATATACCACAACTTCCTTATCCATTTGTCTGCTGATGGATATCTAGGTTGCTTCCATGTCCTAGCTATTGTAAAAAATGCTGTGATTGGGATATACCTGTCTCTTTCAATTCTGGTTTCCTCCGTGTGTATGCCAGCAGTGGGATTGCTGGGTCGAATGGCAGCTCTATTTCTAGTTTTTTTTTTTTAAGGAATCTCCACACTGTTCTCCATAGTGGCTGTACTAGTTTGCATTCCCACCAACAGCCTAAGAGGGTTCCCATTTTTCCACATCCTCTCCAGCATTTATTGTTTGTAGACTTTTTGATAGCAGCCATTCTGACCGGCATGATATGATACCTCATCGTGGTTTTGATTTTCATTTCTCTGATAATGAATGATGTTGAGCATCTTTTCATGTGTTTGTTAGCCATCTGTATGTCTTCTATAGAGAAATAGTTTAGTTTAGTTCTTTGGCTCATTTTTTGATTGAGTCGTTTATTTTTCTGGTATTGAGCTGCATGAGCTGCTTGTATATTTTTGAGTTTAATTCTTTGTCAGTTGCTTCATTTGCTATTATTTTCTCCCATTCTGAAGGCTGTCTTTTCACCTTGCTTATAGCTTCCTTCATTGTGCAAAAGCTTTCAAGTTTAATTAGGTTCCATTTGTTTATTTTTGCTTTTATTTCCATTACTCTGGAAGGTGGGTCATAGAGGATCTTGCTGTGATTTATGTCAGATAGTGTTTTGCCTGTTTTCCTTTAGGAGTTTTATAGTTTATTGTCTTACATTTAGATCTTTAATCCATTTTGAGTTTATTTTTGTGTATAGTGTTAGAAAGTGTTCTGTTAAGTCACTTCAGTGGTGTCCAACTCTGTGAGACCCCATAGACGGCAGCCCACCAGGCTCCCCTTTCCCTGGGATTCTCCAGATAAGAACACTGGAGTAGGTTGCCATTTCCTTCTCCAATGCATGAAACTGAAAAGTGAAAGTGAAGTCGCTCAGTCATGTCCGACTTCAGCGACCCCATGGACTGCAGCCTTCCAGGCTCCCCCGTCCATGGGGTTTTCCAGGCAAGAGTACTGAAGTGGGGTGCCATTGCCTTCTCCATGAAAGTGTTCTAGTTTCATTCTTTTTCAAGTGGTTGACTAGTTTTCCCAGCACCACTTATTGAAGAGATTGTCTTTTCTCCATTGTATATTTTTGCCTCCTTTGTCAAAGATAAGGTGTCCATAGGTGCATGGATTTATCTCTGGGCTTTCTATTTTGTTCCATTGATCTGTACTTCTGTCTTTGTGCCAGTACCATACTATCTTGATGACTGTAACTTTGTAGTATAGTTTGAAGTCAAGTAGGTTGATTCCTCCAGTTTCATTCTTCTTTCTCAAGATTGCTTTGGCTATTTGAGTTTTTTTTGTATTTCCATACAAATTGTGAAATTATTTGTTCTAATTCTGTGAAGAATACCGTTGGTAGCTTGATATGGATTGTGTTGAATCTACAGATTGCTTTGGATAGTATATTCATTTTCACTATATTGATTCTTCTGATCCATGAACATGGTATATTTCTTAATCTATTTGTGTCATTTTGATTTCTTTCATCAGTGTTTTACAGTTTTCTATATATAGATCTTTGATTTCTTTAGGCAGATTTATTCCTAAATATTTTATTCTTTCCGTTGCAACGGTGAATGGAATTGTTTCCTTAATTTCTCTTTCTGTTTTCTCATTGTTAGTGTATAGGAATGCAAGGGATTTCTGTGTGTTAATTTTATATCCTGCAACTTTACTATGTTCATTGATTAGATCTAGTAATTTTCTGGTGGAGTCTTTAGGGTTTTCTATGTAGAGGATCATGCCATCTGCAAACAGTGAGAGTTTTACTTCTTTTCCAATCCGGATTCCTTTTATTTCTTTTTCTTCTCTGATTGCTGGTGGCTAAAACTTTCAAAACAATGTTGAATAGTAGTGGTGAGAGTGGGCATCCTTGTCTTGTTCCTGACTTTAGGCAAAATGCTTTCAATTTTTCTCCATTGAGGATAATGTTTGCCATGGATTTATCAGGTATGTGTTTTATTATGTTGAGGTATGTTCCTTCTATGCCTGCTTTCTAGAGAGTTTTTATCATAAATTGTTGTTGAATTTTGTCCAAGGATTTCTCTGCATCTATTGAGATAATCATATGATTTTTGTCTTTCAACTTGTTAATGTGGTGTATCACATTGATTGATTTGTGAATATTGAAGAATCCTTGAATCCCTGGGATAAAGCCCACGTGGTCATGATGTATGATCTTTTAAATATGTTGTTGGATTCTGTTTGCTAGAATTTTTGTTGAGGATTTTTGCATCTATGTTCATCAGTGATATTGGCCTGTAGTTTTCTTTTTTGTGGCATCTTTGTCTGGTTTTGCTATTAGGGTGATGGTGGCCTCATAGAATGAGTTTGAGAGTTTACCTTCCTCTTCAAATTTCTAGAAGAGTTGAGTAGAATAGGTGTTAGCTCTTCTCTAAATTTTTGGTAGAATTCACATGTGAAGCCATCTGGTCCTGGGCTTTTGTTTGTTGATAGATTTTTGATTACAGTTTCGATTTCAATGCTTGTGATGGGTCTGTTAAGATTTTCTATTTCTTCGTGGCTCAGTTTTGGGAGGTTATACTTTTCTAAGAATTTGTCCGTTTCTTCCAAGTTTCCCATTTTATTGGCATATAGTTGCTGATAGTAGTCTCTTATGATCCTTTGTATTTCTGTGTTGTCTGTTGTGATTTCTCCATTTTCATTTCTAATTTTGTTGATTTGATTCTTCTCCTTTTTTTTTTCCCCTTGATGACTCTGGCTAATGATTTATCTATTTTATTTATCTTCTCAAAGAACCAGCTTTTAGTCTTGTTGGTTTTTGCTATAGTCTCCTTTGTTTCATTTTCATTTATTTCTGCCCTAATTTTTATGATTTCTTTCCTTCTACTAACCCTGGGGTTTATAATTTCTTTCTTTTTTTTTCTAGTTGTTTTAGGTGTAAAGTTAGGTTATCTATTTGATTTTTCTCTTGTTTCTTGTATTGTAATGAACCTTCCCCTTAGAACTGCTTTTACTGAAGCCCATTGGGTTTGGGTTGTGGTGTTTTAATTTTCATTTGTTCCTATGCATATTTTGATTTTTTTCATGACATGTTGGTTACTCAGAAGCATGATGTTTAGCCTCCATATGTTTGTATTTTTTTTCTTTTTTTTAAATTTTATTTTATTTTTAAACTTTACAATATTGTATTAGTTTTGCCAAATATCGAAATGAATCCACCACAGGTATACCCACGTTCCCCATCCTGAACCCTCCTCCCTCCTCCCTCCCCTACCCTCCCTCTGGGTCATCCCAGTGCACCAGCCCCAAGCATCCAGTACCGTGCATCGAACCTGGACTGGCGACTCGTTTCATACATGATATTATACATGTTTTAATGCTATTCTCCCAAATCTCCCCACCCTCTCCCTCTCCCACAGAGTCCATAAGACTGATTTATACATCGGTGTCTCTTTTGCTGTCTTGTACACAGGGTTATTGTTATCATCTTTCTAAATTCCATATATATGCGTTAGTATACTGTGTTGGTGTTTTTCTTTCTGACTTACAGGACATATGTTTGTATTTTTAATAGTTTTTTTTTTTTTTTTCCTGTAGTTGATATCTAATCTTACCGCATTGTGATCAGAAAAGATGCTTGAAATGATTTCAATTTTTTTGAATTTACCAAGGCTAGATTTATGGCCCAGGATGTGGTCTATCCTGCAGAATGTTCTGTGTGCACTTGAGGAAATGGTGAAATTCATTGTTTTGGGGTGAAATGTCCTATAGATATCAGTTAGGTCTAACTGGTCCACTGTATAATTTAAAGTTTGTGTTTCCTTGCTAATTTTCTGTTTGGTTGATTTATCCATCGGTGTGAGTGGGGTATTAAAGTCTCCCACTATTATTGTGTTACTGTTAATTTCCCCTTTCATCCTTGTTAACATTTGCCTTATGTATTGAGGTGCTCCTATGTTGGGTGCATTAGCAAAATGTGGCTCAGACGGTAAAGTGTCTGCCTGCAATGCAGTACACCCGAGTTCAATCCCTGGGTCGGGAAGATCCCTGGAGAAGGAAATGGCAACCCACTCCAGTATCCTTGCCTGGAGAATCCCATGGACAGAGGAGCCTGGTAGGCTACAGTCCATGGGGTCGCAAAGAGTCGGACACGACTGAGCGACTTCACTTTCACTTTTATGTTGGGTGCATATATATTTATAATTGTTATATATTATTCTTGGATTGATCCTTTGATCATTATGTAGTATCCTTCTTTGTCTCTTTAGGCCTTTATTTCAGTCTATTTTATCTGATATGAGTATTGCTACTCCTGCTTTCTTTTGGTCTCAGTTGCATGAAATATCTTTCTCCAGTCCTTCACTTTCAGTCTATATGTGTCCCTTGTTTTGAGGTGGGTCTCTTGTAGACAGCACATATAGGGGTCTTTCTTTGTATCCATTTGGCCAGTCTTTGTCTTTTGGTTGGGGCATTCAACCCATTTACATTAAGGTAATTATTGGTAAGTATGATTCCATTGCCATTTACTTTGTTGTTTTGGGTTTGAGTTTATAAACCTTTTCTGTGATTCCTATCTAGAGAAGCTCCTTTAGCATTTTGTTGAAGAGCTGGTTTCGTGGGGCTGAATTCTCAGCTTTTGCTTGTCTGTAAAGCTTTTGATTTCTCCTTCATATTTGAATGAAATCCTTGCTGGGTACAGTAATCTGGGTTGTAGATTTTTCTCTTTCATCACTTTAAGAGTGTCCTGCCATTCCTTCTGGCCTGAAGAGTTTCTATTGAAAGATGAGCTGTTATCCTAATGGGGATGTTATTTGTTCCTTTTCCCTTGCTGCTTTTAATATTTGCTCTTCGTGTTTGATCTTCATTAGTTTGATTACTATGTGTCTTGGGATCTTTATCCTTGGGCTTATCCTTTTTGGGACTCTGAGTTTCTTGGATTTGGGTGGCTATTTCCTTCCCCATTTTAGAGAAGTTTTCAACTATTATCTCCTCAAGTATTTTCTCACAGCCTTTCTTTTTGTCTTCTTCTGGGACTCCTATGATTCGAATGTTGGGGTGTTTAACATTGTCCCAGAGGTCTCTGAGGTTGTCTGCATTTCTTGTAATTCTTTTTTTCTTTTTTCCTCTCTGCTTCATTGATTTCCACCATTCTATCTTCCACCTCACCTATCCTATCTTCTTCCTCAGTTATTCTACTGTTGGTTTCCTCCAGAGTGCTTTTGATCTCAGTTATTGCATTATTCATTATTCTATGTCTTTGTTAAACATTTATTGCATCTTCTCAATCCTTGTCTCTAGTCTATTTATCTGTAACTCCATTTTGTTTTCAAGATTTTGGATCATCTTTACTATCATTATTCTGAATTCTTTTTCAGGTAGACTCCCTGTCTCCTTTTCTTTTGTTTGGCTTGGTGGGCATTTATCATGTTCCTTTACATGCTGTATATTTCTCTGCCTTTTCATTTTGTTTATATTGCTGTGTTTGGGGTGGCCTTTCTCTAGGCTGGAAGTTTGTGGTTCTTCTTTATTGTGGAGCTTGCTCTCTGTGGGTGGGGAGGACTAGTGGCTTGTCAAGGTTTCCTAGTTAGGGGAGCTTGCTTCTGTGTTCTGGTGGGTGTAGCTCTGTTTCTTCTCTCTGAAGTGTAATGAAGTGTCCAGTATTGAGTTTTGGGGTGTCTGTGGGTTTGGTGCTTTGGGCATCCTGTCTTTTAGTGCTCAGTGCTGTATTCTTGCTTTGCTGGATAATTAGCATGGGATATCTTGCTCTGGAATTTGTTGACTCTTTGTTGGAGCTTGGTTTCAGTGTAAGTATGGAGGCTTTTGGATGAGCTCTTGTCTATTAATGTTCCCTGGAATCAGGAGTTCTCTGATGTTCTCAAGTTTTGGAGTTAAGCCTCCTGCCTTTGGCTCTCAGTCTTATTCTTACAGTAGCCTCATGACTCATTTTGAAGAGAATGAGCTGCCTTTCTGGGTGCCTGGTGTCCTCCACCAGTGTTCAGAAGTTGTTTTGTGGAGGTTGTTCAGCATTCAAATGATCTTTTGATGAATTTTTAGGGGAGAAGGTGGTCTCTTGGTCCTATTCCTCTGTCATCTTGAGACCACCCTCTGCAGCTATGCAGTTTTACAAAAGAATCTCAAGTGTCTTAGCCTTAGAGTCTGAGGGTCGAACAGTTCCCAGTTATCAAGGATGTATCTCAAGGGCATCTGTGGGGAAGTGGATTTTTTTTTCCCCCAATCTGAAAGTAATGACAGGAAAAGCTAATAGGATCCCATGGGTGGACTTCTCTGGGCTGACGCTTATCCTTCCCAGGACTGGGGCAACCTGAGAGCTGAGCGTCCTTGTGTCAAGGTGCAGATCCCTGGGAAGGTGAAGGCAGGTCAACCTCCTGGGATCCCAGAGGTGGAGTTAAGCATTCCCAAGGTCTCCAGCATAACTAGTGCTTAGTAGGATTAAGAGATTGTATTCTGAGAGCCAAGCATCCCTCGGTCAGGACATGGATGCCAAGGGAGCTTGAGAGACTTCTTGGGATCCCCTTTACTGGAATTGGGTGTCCCCAGGGTTTCCAGTAGAGGAGTGTCATGTGGACCTGAATGGAAGAATTGGTCAGACTTGTTGCTAGTTTGTCCACCTCAGTTGGAAATAAGTAGCAAAGTGTAGAGCAATCCAAGCCTATGCCCTGAAACTGGGAACCTGGTGGAATAGCTGCAAATCTAAATGTGTATTGTCTTGAGGGATGTAAGTCATTGATTTTTAATTTTAGAAAAATTTTCTGAGTCAACCAATTAGAGCCTTGGAATGGAGAAATCCACCAAGTAACCCAGAAGTGCTAGACATAGATAACTGGCCACAAAGCCAACAATTTGGTTGATTTTTTAAATTAGCATAGGATCATGTCTATGATAGAAAAATATTTGATTTAAATGCAAAGATCTAAGAAATCAAGAAATCATTATAAAGAAAACATGATGAATCATACGAATCAGGTTAAGGCTCTTGGGTGAGTTGTCCTACTTCTGATGTCATCTTTTTATCCTTGTGTGAGTGTAGTTTTCCCCTCTGAGCATTGTTTTAAGGTGGACTTGAGGTCAGCAGTTCTCTCTATAGGCCACTCCAGTACAGGGACCCTTTGTCAGTGGAAGTTAACCCTAGAGTTAATTTTCTTTTAGTTTCACTGTAAATGAGCTAGTTAATACCTGATAAGGGTCCTTCTGTCCAGGTTGGTGATAGTTGTTTGCATTGTGTCTTTTCCAGAACCTATAATCCTCTGGTTGTAGGCCACAGGGCATCTGATTGCCCTCCAAAGACACATTACTGAGATAAGCTTTAGAGACAAACTTGGAGTATCTCTTAATAACTCAAAGTTTTTAGTAATATAACAAAACAGCAAAGGAAGACCTGGCAAGTGAGCCTTGGCAAACATAGACCTTAATTAACAAAACTAGAATTTAATACTCGGAGAAGGCAATGGCACCCCACCCCAGTACTCTTGCCTGGAAAATCCCATGGATGAAGGAGCCTGGAAGGCTGCAGTCCATGGGGTCGCTGAGGGTTGGACACGACTGAGCAATTTCACTTTCACTTTTCAGTTTCATGCATTGGAGAAGGAAATGACAACCCACTCCAATGTTCTTGCCTGGAGAATCCCAAGGACGGGGGAGCCTGGTGGGCTGCCGTCTATGGGGTCACACAGAGTCAGACACGACTGAAGCGACTTAGCAGCAGCAACAGCAGCAGCAGCAGCAGAATTTAATATTTAGTGAAACATAAAGAAAATTTTCCTTCATGAGGACATATTAACTCTGCAGCCAGGGAAGGCTTTATCCCATCAAATAAAAATGAGGTTTGTCACGGGGCTGGGGAAAGCCAAGTGACCATCTTGTGTTTCCCACAACCCTATTTGATTTATAGTTAGTTTACCCATTTTAATTTCCCCAATTTAGGAGTAGACTGTTGCTATGTTTTAAGGACATCAGGATAGTAAGCGTCTGACAATGAGGGGTTAATTTTTGTAAAAGCAAAATAAAGATTATGGTACATGTAGATAAAGCTCAGCCTTATTTACTTTACCAGAGTAAGAAAAGCTTTTAAAAACAAATATAAATCAGTTAAAAGCAAAGAAATTCACATTGTCTGTTATTAAATACCACATTCCTAGATAACTTTGTTTTCTTAACAGAGAGAAAAAGAAAATTCAGTCTGGCACCAGGTTACTATTAATTATAAAATTTGTTTATCTGGTTAATCTTAGAAAATGTTTGCCATAAACCTTAAAGAAGCAGCAGTATTTTTGCAAAGGCATCAGAGTGAAACCATAGAAGACACATTTAGAATGTGATTACATTGCAGTTGACAAAGCAACCTGGTTATTGCTGTGTCGTGTAACACTTTAATACGATAATTAGAATTATAACTGACAATATTTTTGCAGGACATATCAGATCTCTATGAATTTCACATAATTTTTAGACTATCTGTATTAGTGTCATTTACCATATAATATAGCCTAAAAAGATTTGTTGCTTATTGACAGTATTTCCCATGTACCTTTAACATGTTAAATGAACATAATTAGTTTAATATCCTTCTTTGGGATGCCTCAGGGGCCCTCAGAAACACCTCAAAGTTAGCTAGAAGACAAAACAACTTCATTCAACTTTAATTTAAGGAAAATTTCCCAAAAATATCTAAAGGGTTCATAACATTCAGTGAGATAGGATCATGAACAACAGTTATTCACTTAGCAATAGTAACAAGAGATTTCAAAGGTAAACTTAGAAAAGATCATTTAAAAGGAAAAGAAACTTAATATCCATTATCAAGGGCAATTTAACATTTTAAGAAAACTTGTACCATGCACCCTACATTTCTTAAGCAACCATGAAGTATCCTTTATATCAGTACAGTACTCGGTAGATTGGTAAATATAAATAATTTAAAGCTCTTACCTCATTTGCATTTTCTTTCCTTTAAAGTTTCTTTACATCGTCAATTTCCTTGCTGACAATTTGCAACAGATATAAGCCTATACACAATAAAAGTATTATACAATGTTGGTGACTCAAGACACGTCTGTTAATTAGATCAGCAAACAAACACAAACAGTTCACATGAACCTGAAATTAATTTAGTTTAATTTTTTTGACCACTTCCAATTTGCCTTGATTCATGGACCTAACATTCCAGGTTCCTATGCAATATTGCTCTTTACAGCATTGGACTTTGCTTCTATCACCAGTCACATCCACAACTGGGTATTGTTTTTGCTTTGACTCCATCCCTTCATTCTTTCTGGAGTTATTTCTCCACTGATCTCCAGTAGCATATTGGGCACCTACTGACCTGGGGAGTTTCTATTTCAGTAGCCTATCATTTTGCCTTTTCATACTGTTCATGGAGTTCTCAAGGCAAGAATACTAAAGTGGTTTGCCATTCCCTTCTCCAGTGGACCACATTCTGTCAGATCCTCTTGAGAAATTTGTATGCAGGTCAGGAAGCAACAGTTAGAACTGGACATGGAACAACAGACTGGTTCCAAATAGGAAAAGGAGTACATCAAGGCTGTATATTGTCACCCTGCTTATTTAACATATATGCAGAGTACATCATGAGAAATGCTGGACTGGAAGAAACACAAGCTGTAATCAAGATTGCTGGGGGAAATATCAATAACCTCAGATATGCAGATGATACCACCCTTATGGCAGAAAGTGAAGAGGAACTAAAAGCCTCTTGATGAAAGTGAAAGAGGAGAGTGAAAAAGTTGGCTTAAAGCTCAACATTCAGAAAATGAAGATCATGGCATCCGGTCCCATCACATCCTGGGAAATAGATGGGGAAACAGTGAAAACAGTGTCAGACTTTATTTTTTTGGGCTCCAAAATCACTGCAGATGGTGACTGCAGCCATGAAATTAAAAGACACTTACTCCTTGGAAGGAAAGTTATGTCCAACCTAGATAGCATATTCAAAAGCAGAGACATTAATTTGCCAACAAAGGTCCATCTAGTCAAGGGTATGGTTTTTCCTGTGGTCATGTATGGATGTGAGAGTTGGACTTTGAAGAAGGCTGAGCACTGAAGAATTGGTGCTTTTGAAGTGTGGTGTTGGAGAAGACTCTTGAGAGTCCCTTGGACTGCAAGGAGATCCAACCAGTCCATTCTGAAAGAGATCAGCCCTGGGATTTCTTTGGAAGGAATGATGCTAAGGCTGAAACTCCAGTACTTTGGCCACCTTATGTGAAGTGTTGACTCATTGGAAAAGATTCTGATGCTGAGAGGGATTGGGGGCAGGAGGAGAAGGGGACGACAGAGGATGAGATGGCTGGATGGCATCACTGACTCGATGGACGTGAGTCTGAGTGAACTCTGGGAGTTGGTGATGGACAGGGAGGCCTGGCATACTGCGATTCATGGGGTCGCAAAGAGTTGGACACGACTGAGCGACTGAACTGAACTGAATTTTTTTGTTGTTGTTGTTTGTTTTTCTTTTTTTTGTTGTTGTTGTTTTAATTTTATTATTTAACTTTACTATATTGTATTGGTTTTTCCATATATCGAAATGAATCTGCCACAGGTATACATGTGTTCCCCATCCTGAACCCTCCTCCCTCCTCCCTCCCTATACCATCCCTCTGGGTCGTCCCAGTGCACCAGCCCCAAGTATCCAGTATCGTCCATCAAACCTGGACTGGCGACTCGTTTCATATATGATATTATACATATTTCAATGCCATTCTCCCAAATCATCCCACCCTCTCCCTCTCCCACAGAGTCCAAAAGACTGTTCTATACATCAATGTCTCTTTTGCTGTCTTGAACTGAATTTTGAATTTAGAATTATTTGGTTTGAAGGCACTTACTTTTCTTTAGGCCAACTAAATTAGAGCTCATTTATAAATTAGCATTAATAATAGTATCCAAAGACAAAGACACACACTGAGACATACATATATATCCAGATAGAGACTTTATAATTTTTTTGTTTGATCAGAAGAGCCTGACAGGGTAAAGAAACTGGGTAGGGGAAGGAGTGAGGGAATCTGGGCTCTCCTTCCCCCTGAGAGATAGGAGAATTTAAATGGAAATTCTTTATGATGTTAGGAGAGTTTTCTGGTTTTTCACACTATGGATTATAGGAGAAAGTCCTAGTATTTTAACAGAGGAATTTTGAACACAGGGTAAGGTGGGAGATTGTTCTTCCCAAGTAGAGTGGGTAAGAAAATCCCAGGAAAAAGTAAAGGGCAGAGCACACTGGCTGGTGAGATGGTACGAGCACTAGCAAGCTGCTCAGGGAGAAAGATTCTGGGAGGCAGCAGGACCTGGGGGATGTAAATTTTTTTTATCCCAGGAAAACAAGTTTGCCATCCAGTGGTGCAAACTTGTTGCAGGTAGCAGCAGGCGCCAAGCTCCAACTCCCAGCACATTGTTTGCCCTGTTGAGAAAAACACAATCCTAGTACACAAGGCATACTGGGGGTTGTAGTTTAGGCAGAGTGAGAGAAAAGAGGGAGAAAAGTCAGAAGTCTCCAGCCAGAGGTTTAGGCGAGACATGCAGTTTATCTTACATCTGAGGCATGGCACCAAATTGTCAGGTGTGGTTCTTTGTCTTCCATCCTTGTCTTGTTGTAGTAAAAAATAAAAATTACAGATCAGGAAAGCTCATGCAGGCACCGTTTATTAAACAAGCGACATGAAACACACTCTTGAGTTGTGAGAGCAGACTGACCTCTGTAAGAGTGGTCCCACCCTGTCTTAGGCTTTCTTTTAATGTCCTTTGTTCCATCTCCTAAGCCATCCCCAGAGCCTGATTTGTTCTGCCCCATGTCAAACACCTAGTTTGATTTTGGTGTTCTTGTAGAAAATGAGAATTCTGCCATCTTAAAGATATTACTAACAATGTCACAAGGTTGCCAGGGGGAGTGTCAATAACCTCAGATATACAGATGTCACTACTCTAATGGTAGAAAGCAAAGAAGAACTAAAGAGCCTCTTGATGAAGGTGAAAGAGGAGAGTGAAAAAGCTGGCTTAAAACTCAACATTTAAAACATGAAAGTCATGGCATCTGGTCCCATCACTTCATGGCAAATAGATGGGGAGACAATGGAAACAGTGACAGACTTTATTTTCTTGGGCTCCAAAATCACTGTAGATGGTGACTGCAGCAATTAAATTAAAAGATGCTTGTTCCTTGGAAGAAAAGCTATGACAAACCTAGACAGCTTATGAAAAAGCAGAGACATCACTTTGCCAACAAAGGTTCATATAGTCAAAGCTATGGTTTTTCCAGTAATCATGTATGGATGTGAGATTTGGACTATAAAGAAGGCTGAGCACCAAAGAATTGATGCTTTTGAACTGTGGTGCTGGATAAGACTCTTGAGAGTCCCTTGGACTGCAAGGAGATCAAACCAGTCAATCTTGAAGGGATTCAATCCTGAATATTCATTGGAAGGACTGATGTTGAAGCTGAAGCTCCAATACTTTGGTCACCTGATGTGAAGAAGACGACTCATTGGAAAAGACCCTGATGCTGGGAAAGATAGAGGGCAGGAGGAGAAGGGGATGACAGAGGATGAGATGGTTGGATGGCATCATCCATTAAATGAACATGAGTTTGAGCAAGCTCTGAGAGGTGATGAAGGACAGAGAAGCCTGGAGTGCTGTAGTCCATGGGGTTGCAATGAGTCGGAAAGGACTGAGCAACTGAAGAACAGCAGTGTCAATCAGGGCTTGTGCCTGAGACCAACCAGGGAAGGGGTCATGTTGGGTGTGTTTTTCCCACCAAAGGTTTTTGCTGCAGGTTGCAGATTTTTCCTTTGTTTTATTTTACTCTCGCTTTTTTATTTCTTTGTTTGCCTTTTAATTGCCACTTTTTAACTGCCATTTTGGACACCTTTCTCAAACTACCTAACATTTCCTTATATCTGTAGAAACACAGATTAAGGACTGGTAATATTTCAGACAAAACTTCAAAATTATAACCCATATGTATCAGTTTGTATGAATGTGTGTGTTCAGTGAAGTCTGACACTTTTGCAACCCCATGGACTGTAGCCTGCCAGATTCCTCTGTCCATCAAATTTTCCAGGGAAGAATACTGGAGTGGGTTCCCATTTCGTACTCCAGGGGATCTTCCCAACCCAGGGATCGAACCCACATCTCCAGCGAGTTCTTTACCACTGTACCACTTGGGGAGCCCATTCATTAGTTTACTCAATCTTATAGAATTAATCATTTTTACTAGCATTTTCATGAAGTGAGAAATTCCGTTAAATTTTAAATATCTTACCTGGTTCAGCAGCATGATATGAAAGTTTTCAGAAACCTGTTCTTGTCAGAAGTCCTTCCTGTGACTCTTCTTAAAGATGGAGCAATTTGGAAAGACTCAGCTTAAACTGTCTGCAGATGATTAAGGACTTAAAAAAGCAAAGTTAGAGATCTGATTAGTGTTTTTTGACAAGGAAGTTTAACCAAGTTGTTGGGACATCCTGTATTTTAAGATAACTAGAATTATGACTGATACAATTATACCAGTGCATATCCAAATTTCAGAAACTTTAACTTTTACCATGTATGTTAATAACATTCATTCATAAAGTATACTCTAAGTAGCTTTATCACTCTTGTGATAATGCTCTCCAGTAATTTTATGTACCAAATAATACTAGTTAAGAATTTCTCTTAGATGCATCAGGGGCTCTCTAAAGCATTTTAAAGCTGTCTGGAAGTCAAAAGAACTTTAATGAAAATTGTATATTTGGAAAATTTGTGAAAAATTTTCAAAACACTTGGTTAAATAAGGTCATAGATCACTGTGAAACATTACTTCTTTCTTAACCAAAGTGAGAAGACATCTCAAACACAAATACAGATCACTTCAAGGCACAGAAGTTCACATAATCTGTTATCAAAGTCAGCATTCCAGGAGAACTTTGTCCTTCTAACAGAAAGAGAAAACCAAATCTAGTCTTGTACCAGTTTGCTTTTAATAATAAAAGTCATTTACTTAATTAAATTCAGTATAAACTTAGCCCATCTGTACCACGTACAAAGTTCTTTTTTCAGTGTTGCCTTTCTACAAACCTTTCATCATTTTCTTTATCTGTTATTTTGTTCTTAAATTATCCCATGTTGAAACAACTGCATAAACTTCCATCATTTAACTTGATTTAGCACAACTCTAAAATTTTACGTTACCAAATATCTATAGAGATCATTTATATCTAAAAGGCACAAAAAGAGAAATGCAAATTTCTCTTCTAACTCATTATACAAAACTCAGTCATCTTAGCTATTTTCAGAAAATTTTTTCTCCAGTTCTCAAGTATCCACTTAAGTTTTAAAAAACAGATAATAGTAATAGACAGTAATGTATATCATTTGCTCACATTCACATGGCTCACTTTAAGCAAAACCACAAAGAGGGAACAGATTTGGACTCAGGCAGGAAGACAACACAGATACCCACACACATATCCTCCAATATAAGCCAAATTGCAAAAGGCCCATTTTGATACAATAGCAGAGCCATTAGGGATCATTGTTCTCCAGATCTTAGAGAGTATTGAGCATACACAGTGTTATAATAAAAATACAGTTTTCTTTCTTTTACATGAACATAGCTGAAGATCTCCCAGTTTTGCAACGTATACCCTAGCGGAACTGTAAGATGGAACAGAGCTCTGATCATCCATTATTCGTGGCTGGTGTCATCAAATATCAAGCAAACAATAATTCAAAATGTTGTCTCAGGATCACAGTTCCCTAGCCCCAAACAGGGAGATTCCAAAACCATGTCCCTTTAGTCAAAATGGGGAGAACCTCAACCAACATGCCATCAGAAATAAAACTGAATGAATGACCAAGGCTAGTCCAAAAGGGAAAATGCTAAGCAGTGCTGCACCACAGGCAAAGCCCAACTCAATGCATCATCACACATGAGCTGCATTATTCACCAAAGACATCTCAGTTGGCCAGTGCAAGTACTGATGCACATACAAACAACAAACGTATGGTCCCACATACAAACAATCAGCTCAGGTATAGCCCCCAAATTCCACCTCCATTTCCAGATGAAGGCCACAGAGTGACCTGGCTCCCAAAAGAGAATGGACACAGAGTGACTCACCCCAAAATGATACAAAAGCATATAAAATATGGTTTCACAGACAGAAACTCAGAGGAGGTGTAAAAATTTTTTATATCCATACCCAGATAGAGGCCTCTAAACAGATTGGTCCAGCTCTCTAAAGAGAACAGACCCAGAGTGGCTCACTTCCTGTAAGGGAAGCAGCCCAAATGGAGTAGAGAGAGTTCCCAGCCTGCACAAGCTGGAATGACTTACCTTCCAAGCAACACTGAATGTGGACTGCAGCTCCAGACATTTCTTTGCTCCAAACAGTCTTGTGCCATGAGGCAGTTGGTACCTCTCAAGGACAGTGCCTCCCAGTTCCCTGGAGCAAATGAGCTCCAGCAGCCTCTGGGGACTCAGAGAAGGGACTTTCTGTGGCTGGAGTTGACCTACTATGGGCACAGACTCTGGGCTGCCTTGCCAAAATTGTAACTAAAAGCAAGTTCATGTGCCTGATGTACAGTGAGGCCAAACAATAAGGAAATGTCAGAGTTTGGAGCAGAGCAAGGTTTATTGTAGGGCCATGCAAGGAAATGGGTGGCTCATGCCTCCAAAACTCCAAAATCCCCAAAGGATTTCAGGAAAGTATTTTTAAAGGCTAGGTAAGGGGGAGGGGTCACAGGGTATGTGATCAGCTCATGTACAATTCTCTTGATTGGTTGATGGTGAGGTAAAAGGACAGTGTCACAGGGGTTAACATTATCAATCCTTAGGCTTCAAGGGACCTGGGAGCTATATGCTCATGGTCATCAACCAATTAACATCTTCCTTTAGATGGGGGTTTTCACATCTGTAAAACAACTCAGGAAATATGATTCAAATACTGTTATGTAGGTGCTTCAAAGAGGAGTTAAAACAGGATATGGGGAAGGGATCTGTCTTGGGAAGACCCCATAGGGTCCTGCTCAGTTACAGATAAAGGCTTATGAAGGACTAGGGTGGATGCAGGGTGGGAGGATAAAGGTAGGCGTGTCAGTGAGTGTTCAGGAACAAGATGGAAACCAACCTGGCTGTGAGAAAAGGTTCATGTTGGGACAGAGGGATATGTGATGGGAAAAGCAGGTTGGGGCTATTGCAAATATGCAGGCGCTCACATTGGTCCTAATTGTACTGAGGCTGGAGGCTTGGCTTTGCAAGCTGCATAAGATGACATATCTCCTAAATTCACCTAAATGCACTGATGTTTATTTCTCAGGGACTGATAAACTTTGAGCAATCTGTTAAAGCACCAAGATAACTCACAAGATTCTATCAGTTCTTTGGTCTTGAATTGTGTCCTTTAATTAAGAAAATATGAATTGCATGTTCATGTGCATTTAATTCAGGTTCTGGAATGCTTATTTGATCCAAGTAGAGTAGTTTCTTTCCTATGCTTTGGTTTCTCAAATCCCAATGAGTGGCATCAAAAGCTTTCTTGGGTAGGCATATATACTCCCTACTTTCAGGAAGGATTCCTGGAACTTGGAAGCAAGAGCTCTGTCATTCCTCATGGGGAAGAATTTTAATAGTTTAGAAAAAGTGGTTGGTTGGAACAGATACTAAAGACCAAATATTCTGAGGTGAGTTAGAAATAGGCACTCAGAGAGACTTTGGTGATGATTGAGTCCTGTACCTAGTGGTGGCCATGCACCTGTTACATGCAGGTAGGGCATCACCTGCTCGTTGCTTACTGGTTCCAATCAGCAGTACTTTAATCCCATCACAATGCTGGGAGTTGGTCAGCAAGAACAGTATTTTAGTTGTGACTCCTCATTTTTTACTGTCACTGTTACTGAATTTTTGCAAATGTATCTAATGTGTGTGTCTTTTTTTCTCTTAAAGAAGAGAATTTAAAACAGTTATCTGTGTGTAATAGTAGATTTTTGGTGTTAGCTGTAGTATGGGAAAAAGTGTTGAGAATATGTGTGTTGATAAGACAAGGGACACTGTGAAGAAGTAAAAGTCTTTGATTAGCTGTTAGGAGAGAGGGAGACAAAAGGCCAGACATGAAGCAGAAAAGGCCTAGAAGTTTCTGAGGCAGGAAGGATCTGCAGCGCCCACAGCCTGGTGGACCCCAGGGCAGAGGGTGTGGAGAAAACTGGAGAGCCTTGGCGAGGGTGGGGCATGCACTCTGCACTGCTTCTTCAATTATTTTGAAGTGGAAAGAACAGAGAGTGGATGAACAGGGAAAGGATGAGAAAATGGATTTTGAGCAAGTTTTAGGAACCAAGGAAAGTCTCAGAGGAAAGGAGAGAAGATTTTAGCTTGAGCATTGACACTCATGACTCATTGGATTTGGCTTGGGCCACTCTGAGAAAGCCAGGGTGGTGACCCATAGCTCACCAGCAATGGGTTCCAGTGACATCTGTGCCAGGTGCTGTGCTTAGTCATAGAATCTCCATGTAGTATGTAAGTAATCATTGCCCTGAAGGAGTGTGGTCTCTGGTGGGACAGTTAGTGGGAAATACTGCTGCTGGATGAAGAGTTATAGGAGGAGAGGGAAGGATAAAGGATCACGGTGGAGAGTATAATTCTTGGAGTGGAACTGGGTTGAGGGATAGCTCATTCAGCAGTGGTTGAATTGTTGAGTATATGCCCTCAGGGATAAATTGGAATTAAGGAGTCAATTGATCCAGGTCTCCAGGTCCAAATCCTTATTTAGGAGGTGACATGTGATTTAGTTTCCTGTCAGTCATCTAAGGGAGGTGAAAATCTTCATCCCTTGATGGTGTCCAGAGGACTCTGTCTGGCATTTTGAGATGTGGCAGCAAAGGAATTTGTGAAAGTCCTTAAATCAAGAGCTATGGGGGAGGAAAATTGCCTAATTGAGCAAATTCATCTCTTTTCTGCATGGGATTATTCAAGAGTGGTGTGGTGACAGCTGCTCTTTGTCTGACTTTGTCCTGTTCAGAGCAACATTGATCCTTTCAGTTAATAACTCAGCAGCCCAGGTGGATGTTATTATCTCCAGGTGTTCTCCCCACTTTCCAGAGACAGATACTGAGAGGTTACTTGACTAGTTCAAGGTCATACAACCAGAGACTGGTAAAACCTAGACTCTAACACAGGAAGATTTCCACCTGAGGTACACCAAGTACAATTTTTTTTTTCTCTTTAAATTAAAAAAAATAGTGGTAAAATGCACAAATCATAAATTTACCATCTTAACCACTTTTAAGCATTTGATTCAGGGTTGTTATGTACATTCACATTATAATACAACCTATTTTCAGAACCCTTTTCATCGTGCATTCAGTTCAGTTCAGTTCAGTCACTCAGTCGTGTCTGACTCTTTGCAACCCCATGAATCGTAGCACGCCAGGCCTCCCTGTCCATCACTATCTCCCGGAGTTCACTCAAACTCACGTCCATCGAGTCGGTGATGCCATCCAGCCATCTCATCCTCTGTCGTCCCCTTCTCCTCCTGTCCCCAATCCCTCCCAGCATCAGAGTCTTTTCCAATGAGTCAACTCTTCGCATGAGGTGGCCAAAGTACTGGCATTTCAGCTTTAGCATCATTCCTTCCGAAGAACACCCAGGGCTGATCTCCTTTAAAATGGATTGGTTGGATCTCCTTGCAATCCAAGGGACTCTCAAGAGTCTTCTCCAACACCACACTTCAAAAGCACCAATTCTTCACCACTCAGCTTTCTTCTCAGTCCAACTCTCGCATCCATACATGACCACTGGGAAAAAACATAGCCTTGACTAGACGGACCTTTGTTGGCAAAGTAATGTCTCTGCTTTTGAATATGCTATCTAGGTTGGTCAGAACTTTTCTTCCAAGGAGTAAGCATCTTTTAATTTCATGGCTGCAGTCACCATCTGCAGTGATTTTCAGTTCAGTTCACGTCAGTTCAGTCGCTCAGTTGTGTCCTACTCTTTGCGACCTCATGAATCGCAGCACACCAGGCCTCCCTGTCCATCACCAACTCCCGGAGTTCACCCAGACTCACGTCCATAGAGTCGGTGATGCCATCCAGCCATCTCCTCCTCTGTCATCCCCTTCACCTCCTGCCCCCAATCCCTCCCAACATCAGAATCTTTTCCAATGAGTCAACTCTTCGCATGAGGTGACCAAAGTACTAGAGTTTCAGCTTTAGCATCATTCCTTCCAAAGAAATCCCAGGGCTGATCTCCTTCAGAATGGACTGGTTGGATCTCCTTGCAGTCCAAGGGACTCTCAAGAGTCTTCTCTAATACCACAGTTCAAAAGCATCAATTCTTCGGGGCTCAGCCTTCTTCAAAGTCCAACTGTCACATCCATACATGACCACAGGAAAAACCATAGCCTTGACTAGATGGACCTTTGTTGGCAAAATAATGTCTCTGCTTCTGAATACGCTATATAGGTTGGACATAACTTTCCTTCCAAGGAGTAAGCGTCTTTTAATTTCATGGTTGCAGTTACCATCTGCAGTGATTTTGGAGTCCAGAAAAATAAAGTCTGACACTGTTTCTACTGTTTCCCCATCTATTTCCCATGAAGTGATGGGACCAGATGTCATGATCCTCATTTTCTGAATGTTGAGCTTTAAGCCAACTTTTTCACTCTCCACTTTCACTTTCATCAAGAGGCTTTTGAGTTCCTCTTCACTTTCTGCCATAAGGGTGGTGTCATCTGCATATCTGAGGTTATTCATATTTCTCCCGGCAATCTTGATTCCAGCTTGTGCTTCTTCCAGCCCATCGATTCTCATGAGGTACTTTGCATATAAGTTAAAGAAGCAGGGTGACAATATACAGCCTTGACATACTTCTTTTCCTATTCGGAACCAAAATAGGTCTGTTGTTCCATGTCCAGTTCTAACTGTTGCTTCCTGACCTGCATACAGGTTTCTCAAGAGGCAGGTCAAGTGGTCTGGTATTCCCATCTCTTTCAGAATTTTCCACAGTTTATTGTGATCCACACAGTCAAAGGCTTTGGCATAGTCAATAAAGCAGAAATAGATGTTTTTCTGAAACTCCCTTTTCTGGAACTCATCCTGCATTAGTGTGTCATTAAACACTAACTCCCAGTCCCTTTCCAGCCCCTGGGAACCACAGGACCACTTTGTTTCTCTCTAAATTTGACTGCTCTGAGTATCTTCATGTAAGTAGAATCATACAGTATTTATCCTGTGTCCATTTTACACCCCCTACCTCACCATCAGTGTGTAAGTGCCCAGTTTTTTCACATCCTTGCTAAACCTTCTCTTTTCTTCTTTGTTCTCCCCATATTAGTTCCTCTAAAATGTGTGAAGTGGTGTCTCATTTCTCTAATGGTTAGTGATGTTGAGCATCTTTCCTGCCCAAGCAGAATTTTACAGTGGACCTCTCAGGCAGGATGTCATTATCTGGGTAAGTCCCAGTGCTAATTTCCTGAGTGATTTCTGTAGGGAATAACTGTAGGATAAATGACCCAACATCTTTTAAGCAAGTTTGGTAATAAAAACTTATAGATTTATACTTTTGTTTTGGAATGAAATTGAGACCTAGAAATATTAAAGGTCATGAAAGTCTGAACTGGAATGGAGTAGGGGAGCAGTGGGGAGGTGGACCTTCAAGGCCCTGGTTCCTCATTACCACTGCTGGGAGTAGAATCCAGTCTTCTGACTCCTGGACCAGGTCCTTTAGGCATGCCAGGCAGGGTTTGCACAATCTGAAGCTCAGTCTCTTATTGCTTATTTAATAATTCATAGACATTAATTTATTTAACATATAATTCTTGAGCATCTTCTCTGCACTATATATTGTGCTAGAAATAAAGCAATAGGTATAAGAAATCTGATCTCCACTTTTAAGGGTTATTATTGTTTCACCTTGAAACTTTCCTAACCCTGGCAAAATCAGTACATTGATCTTAGTCTTTGGGTTATCTCTGCATATTAATTATTATTGCTTTCACAGTGCATACTGGATTTGAATGGGGTTTTGTGGGGTGATCTTCTATATAGTTACTGCTTTCTCCTGTTAAAATTAATAAATAATTTGCAGAGAGATAATTTGAGATTATATAAATATCATACTCCACATCAAACTTTTACCCATTAGTTTTAAGTTCTATGGATAATTTTCTAACTCCATTGTTGCTTCTATGTTTGTTTGCATTCTAGAATGAAAAAGCTTTCCCTTCTCTCTTGTTTATGTTACAGTAAGGATTCGTGGATTCATTCATTATTTAGTGAGTTATGATTCATTGCCATATATTTTAATTTTTTTTTTCTAAAGGCAATATTGTATCTTTATTATTTTGGGCTGTTCTGAGTCTCTATTGTTGTGTGTGGGCTTTCCTTGTGAAGAACAGGGGCTACTTTCTAGTTGTGGTTTGTGAGCATTGGCAGGCAGATTCTTAACCACTGAGCAACCAAGGAAGCCCCATTTATTTATTTCTGTTCTTGAAGTATCCCAGGTTTCTCTAGTGAGAGCCCTTCAAGTTGACTTCTCTGTCCTTTCTACACATCCTCATGATTCTGTTGAAAAAATATTTCACAACATGAAAGTTGGGAATTACAATTTATTTGCCAGCAAATTTGGAAAACTCAGCAGTGGCCACAGGACTGAAAAAGGTCAGTTTTCATTCCAATCCCAAAGAAAGACAATGCCAAAGATTGCTCAAACTACCACACAATTGCACCCATCTCACACACTAGTAAAGTAATGCTCAAAATTCTCCAAGCCAGGCTTCAGCAATATGTGAACCATGAACTTCCACATGTTCCAGCTGATTTTAGAAAAGGTAGAGGAACCAGAGATTAAATTGCCAACGTCCTCTGGATCATCAAAAAAGCAAGAGAATTCCAGGAAAACATCTATTTCTGTTTTACTGACTATGCCAAAGCCTTTGACTGTGTAGATCACAATAAACTGTGGAAAATTCTGAAAGAGATGGGAATACCAGACCACCTGACCTGCCTCTTGAGAAACCTGTGTGCAGATCAGGAAGCAACAGTTAGAACTAGACATGGAATAACAGACTGGTTCCAGATAGGAAAAGGAGTCTGTCAAGGCTGTATATTGTCACCCTACTTATTTAACTTCTATGCAGAGTACATCATGAGAAACACTGGGCTGGAAGAAGCACAGCTGGAATCAAGATTGCCAGGAGAAATATCAATAACCTCAGATATGCAGATGACACCACCCTTATGGCAGAAAGTGAAGAGGAACTAAAAAGCCTCTTGATGAAAGCATATTAAAAAGCAGAGACATTATTTTGCCAACAAAGGTCCATCTAGTCAAGGTTATGGTTTTTCCAGTGGTCATGTATGGATGTGAGAGTTGGACTGTGAAGAAAGCTGAGCGCTGAAGAATTGATGCTTTTGAACTGTGGTGTTGGAGAAGACTCTTGAGAGTCCCTTGGACTGCAAGGAGATCCAACCAGTCCATTCTAAGGGAGATCAGTCCTGGGTGTTCTTTGGAAGGAATGATGCTAAAGCTGAAATTCTAATACTTTGGCCACTTCATGTGAAGAGTTGACTCATTGGAAAAGACCCTGATGCTGGGAGGGATTGGGGGCAGGAGGAGAAGGGGATGACAGAGGATGAGATGGCTGGATGGATCACCAACTCGATGGACATGAGTTTGAATAGACTCCAAGAGTTGGTGATGGACAGGGAGGCCTGGCATGCTGCGATTCATGGGGTCGCAAAGAGTTGGACACGACTGAGTGACTGAACTGAAATGAACTGAACTGATCTGAACTGAGGCAAAATGAGGACTGCAGCCTGGGAGACAGCCTTAGAGAAATGGCTCCAGGGAGGCAAAAGGAGGAGCTAGGATATATAGGTGTTTTGAAACAAAGGGGAAATATCCAGGAACATCAAAAGATTATTGTAAATTAAAGTAAATCCAATATCCCAGTTAAGGAATTTAGTGCTTTTATATGTATGGGAAGACGAGTCTAGGCTCATTGAAGTTATTCCTTTGATATGTATCTCTGTTATCTGGAGCTAGTATCCTGTGTTTTCATGTGCTTAGTTTCCTTAGGGCTCATCACAGGGAATGGCTGCAGAGAGTGACTGAGGTCTGATTGCTACTAGATGGCAGGTATTCTTTTCCTTCCTGAATTTCCTCAGGGCTCACTAATTCCTGCTGATGTTTGTTACTTCCTTGTTTACTGATATTGCAGGAAATATTTAATTTCTTAAAATAATTTCATCTCTCAATTCCTTGCACACTTCCTTATTTTATGGTGCAAGGTGTTCCAGGCCTGGCTTATAATTTCTCTGGCTGTTGTTTTTCACCTACTGATAGTGGTTCTGCTGCTGGAGATGCCTGGGGCTTTGCTCACCTGTGTTCACACTAGTTATAGCAGCACCCGCAGATGTTCCTTTTTTGGAACCAGTGTTGTGACCTGACCTGTACTTGTAGTTCTTAGGATTGTGAGACTAGTCTCAGCAACAACCATTAGGGAACTTTGAAAAGGCAAGGTTTATCACTCACATGTCTTGGAGGGCACAAGGTACATGTTGGGTGACACAGTGATGTCCTGGATGAAAGAGAGAGAGTTCGGTTCAGTTCAGTTCACTCAGTCATGTCCGAGTCTTTGAGACCCCGGGACTGCAGCACTCCAGGCTTCCTTGTCCATCACCAACTCCCAGAGCTCACTCGAACTCATGTCCATCGAGTCCGTGATGCCATCCAACCATTTCATCCTCTGTCGTCCCCTCCTCCTACCACCTTTGATTGTTCCTAGCATCAGAGTCTTTTCTAATGAGTCAGTTCTTTGCATCAGGTGGCCAAAGTATTGGAGTTTCAGCTTCAGCATCAGTCCTTCCAGTGAATGTTTAGGACTGATTTCCTTTAGGATGAATTGGTTGGATCCCCTTGCAGTCCAAGGGACTCTCAAGAGTCTTCTCCAACACCACAGTTCAAAAACATCAATTCTTCGGCACTCAGCTTTCTTTATAGTCCAACTCTCACATCCATATATGACTAATGGAAAAATCATAGCTTTGACAAGACGAACCTTTGCCAGCAAAGTAATGTCTCTACTTTTAAATATGCTATCTAGGTTTGTCATAGCTTTTCTTCCAAGCAGCAAACATCTTTTATTTTCATGGCTGCAGTCACCATCTGTAGTAATTTTGGAGCCCAAGAAAATAAATTCTGTTACTGTTTTCATTGTTTCCCCAACTATTTGCCATGAAGTGATGGGACTGGATGCCATGATCTTTGTTTTCTGAATGTTGAGTTTTAAGCCCGCTCTTTCACTCTCTTCTTTCACATTCATCAAGAGGCTCTTTAGTTCCTCTTGACTTTCTGCCGTAAGGGTGGTGTCATCTGCATATCTGAGGTTATTGATATTTCTCCCAGTAATCTTGATTTCAGCTTGTGCTTCATCCATCCCAGCATTTCTCATGATTTACTCTGCATATAAATTAAATAAGCAGCATGACAATATATAGCCTTGAGGTACTCTTCCCAATTTGGAACCAGTTCGTTGTTCCATGTCTGGTTCTAACAGTTGTTCTTGATCTGCATACAGATTTCTAAGGAGGCGGGTACGTTGGTCTGGTATTCCCATCTCTTGAAGAATTTTCCACAGTTTGTTGTGATCCACACAGTTAAAGGCTTTAGTGTAGTCTAGGGAGAGAGTATTTGGATCTGGGTTTCTGCCTTTTTGGGTTTGAGAGTGTGGTGTCTAGTATGGAACAAGTTCACTCTTTATTGGTTAATTAAAACATGAGAGTGGGAATTAAAAAAACAGGAAGAGAGAAGCAAGCAGGCAGTGAGATAATCTGTTATCATGTCAACCTGAACTTTCTACAAAAGGGAACTTTGTGGGTGAGCTGGCCTGGCTCTTTATCTAGTCATGTAGCTGGCATGTGTTCACTGGAGGTGAATGTTTTTGAAATGGATGTCTCCATAGCTTGATGTTAGGAAATTGCATTATAATCAAAACAGCTAATTGTCAGTGCTTGCACACAGTCTCCCAACCTTGAAGTTAGCCATTGCTTCAAGGAGCCTGGTTCCTTTTAGGAAAAAATGTATTAAAAACCAGGATCTAGGTGAAGAGGAACAAAAGGCACAAAATTCCAGTTACAAATAAATCATGAAAACTTAATGTCCAGGTTAGTAACTGTAGTTAATAATACTGTATTGCAGACTTTCCTGGTGGTCCAGTCATAAAGAATCCACCTGCCAATACAGGGAACACAGTTTCAGTCCCTGGTCTGGGAATACCTCACATGCTGCAAGGCAACTAAGCCCATGAAGCATGGATCCCATGCTCCCAATAAGGGAAGCCATCACAATGAGAAGCCTGAGCACCACAACTAGAGAGTAGCCCCTGCTCGACACAACTCAAGAAAGCCCATTCATAACAATGAAGACCCAGTGCAACCATAAATAAATAAAGTTAAAATTACCTCCCCCAAACTACTAATACATTGAAAAATTACTATATTGCATATTTGAAAGCACCTAAAGTGCCTAAGGGAGAAGGCAATGGCACCCCACTCCAGTACTCTTGCCTGTAAAATCCCATGGGTGGTGGAGCCTGGTAGGCTATAGTCCATGGGGTCATGAAGAGTCGGATACGACTGAGCAATTTCACTTTCACTTTTCACTTTCATGCATTGGAGAAGAAAATGGCAACCCACTCCAATGTTCTTGCCTGGAGAATCCCAGGGACAGGGGAGCCTGGTGGGCTGCCGTCTATGGAGTCGCACAGAGTCAGACACGACTGAAGCTACTTAGCAGCAGCAGCAGCAGCAGCAGCAGCAGCAAAGTACCTAAGAGAGTCGATTGAAAAAAAATTGCAGAGCCTAAATATTGACAGTTATGCTTTATTCAGTAGATATTCTTAAGACTTCAAGTCTAGGAGGAAGCATCTCAAGTAACCCTGAGAAAAGTGCTCTGAGGAGGTGAAGGTATAGAGCCCAGTTAGATAGGAGTTTTTCCCTAATGGACAGGTAGTCTGAACGTCAAAATATTCTTAATGAAAGAAAACCAAATATCTCAAAAAATTTAGTGATTTTCTTTGAATGGGAAGATGCAGGAATCTGGGCTCAAGGAAATCATTCCTTTGATATGCACCTCAGTTATCTGGGGCCAGTATTCTGTATTTTGTCATTCTGTACTCCCTCTGGGGTCACTATTGGGGGTTGCTGCAGTTTGACCCTGATGCTGGGAAGGATTGAGGGCAGGAGAAGGAGGGACAACAGAGGATGAAATGGTTATATGGCATCATCAGCTCAATGGGTATGAATCTGAGCAAACTCTGGGAGACTGTGAAGGGCAGGAAACCCTGGTGTGCTGCAGTCCATGGGGTTGCAATAAGTCAGATATGACTGAGCGACTGAACAGCAACAACATGTAGCATGGTTTTTTGTTTGTTTGTTTCCTTCCTGTGTTCCCAAAGGACTCACCAGTTCACTCACTCAAAGGGAGGTGACTGCAATCATTGATGACTCTGATATCCTTTGTTTACTGATATGGGAAGCAGTATTTATTTCTCAACTGTGAAAGTTCTCATCACGAGAAAAATATTTTGTAATTGTGTAGGTTAAAGAAACAAAACCTCTAACATTGGGGTGCTAGAATGTTCTTTGCAGCTGGTGTGTCTTTGCTTTTAGGACCCCTTTAGTGTGGAGAAGGAAATGGCAACCCATTCCAGTGTTCTTGCCTGAAGAATCCCAGGGACTGGGGAGCCTGGTGGGCTGCCGTCTATGGGGTTGCACAGAGTCTGACACGAATGAAGAGACTTAGCAACAGCAGCAGTAGCAGTGTGTAGAGCTAGGGCATATATATGAAAGTATTGTTGATTAGTCATTAAGTTGTGTCTGACTCTTTTGTGACCCCATGCACGATAGCCCGCCAGGCTCCTGGGTGCCTGGGATTTCTGAAGCAAGATGCTGGAGGGGGTTACCATTTCCTTCTCCTGGGATCAAATCCATGTCTTCTGCATTAGCAGGTGGATTCTTTACCAATGAGCCACCAGGGATGCCCATATATTCCCCCCAATCATATCTCTATATATTTGAAATGTAGACTTTTCTTTTTAATAAAGCTCATTAATATAGGGTTCTAATTAGAGATTGTTACTGAGTCCAAGCCCACTATGCTTGCCTCACAATAGGCTGATGAATCTGACAGACGAGCTGCTGAGGCAAGGTAGAGACTTTAATTGGGGAACTGACAGACAGAGAAGATGGCAGGCTCAGTTCAGTTCAGTAGCTCAGTTATGTCTGATTTTTGTGACCCGATGAACCACAGAATGCCAGGCCTCCCTGTCTATCACCAACACGTGAACTTTACCCAAACTCATGTCCATTGAGTCAGTGATGTCATCCAACCATTTCATCCTCTGTGGTCCCTTTCTCCTCCTGCTCTCAATCTTTCCCAGCATCAGGGTCTTTTCAAATGAGTCAGCTCTTCATATCAGGTGGCCAAAGTATTGGAGTTTCAGCTTCAACATCAGTGCTTCCAATGAACACCCAGGACTGATCTCCTTTACAATGGACTGGTTGGATCTCCTTGCAGTCCAAGGGACTCTCAAGAGTCTTCTCCAACACCACAGTTCAGAAGCATCAATTCTTCGGTTCTCAGCATTCTTTATAGTCCAACTCTCACATCCATACATGACTACTGGAAAAACAATAGCCTTGACTAGACAGACCTTTGTTGACAAAGTAATGTCTCTGCTTTTCAATATGCTATCTAGGTTGGTCATAACTTTGCTTCTAAGGAGTAAGCTTTCTTTTAATTTCATGGCTGCAGTCACCATCTACAGTGATTTTGGAGTCCCAAAAAATAAAGTCAGCCACTGTTTCCACTGTTTCCCCATCTATTTGCCATGAAGTGATGGGACCAGATGCCATGATCTTAATTTTCTGAATGTTGAGCTTTAAGACAACTTTTTCACTCCCCTCTTTCACTTTCATCAAGAGATTCTTTAGTTCTTCTTCACTTTCTGCCATAAGGGTGGTGTCATCTGCATATCTGAGGTTATTGATATTTCTCCTGGCAATCTTGATTCCAGCTTGTGCTTCTTCCAGCCCAGCGTTTCTCATGATGTACTCTGCATAGAAGTTAAATAAACAAGGTGACAATATATAGCCTTGACATACTCCTTTTCCTATCTGGAATCAGTCTGTTGTTCCATATCCAGTTCTAACTGTTGCTTCCTGATCTGCATACAGGTTTCTCAAGAGGCAGGTCAGGTGGTCTGGTATTCCCATCTCTTTCATAATTTTCCACAGTTTATTGTGATCCACACAGTCAAAGGCTTTGGCATAGTCAGTAAAACAGAAATAGATGTTTTTGGAACTCTCTTGCTTTTTCGATGATCCATTGGATGTTGGCAATTTGATCTCTGGTTCCTCTGCCTTTTCTAAAACCAGCTTGAAGTTCATGGGTCACATATTGCTGAAGCCTGGCTTGGTGAATTTTGAGCATTACTTTACTAGCGTGTGAGATGAGTGCAATTGTGTGGTAGTTTGAGCATTCTTTGGCATTGCCTTTCTTTGGGATTGGAATGAAAACTGACCTTTTCCAGTCCTGTGGCCACTGCTGAGTTTTCCAAATTTGCTGGCATATTGAGTGCAGCACTTTCACAGCATCATCTTTCAGGATTTGAAATATCTCAACTGGAATTCCATCACCTCCACTAGTTTTGTTCATAGTGATGCTTCCTAAGGCGCACTTGACTTCACATTCCAGGATATCTGGCTCTAGGTGAGTGATCACACCATCGCGATTATCTGGGTCATGAAGATCTTTTTTGAATAGTTCTTCTGTGTATTCTTGCCACCTATTCTTAATATCTTCTGCTTATGTGAGGTCCATACCATTTCTGCCCTTTATTGAGCCTGTCTTTGCATTAAATGTTCCCTTGGTATCTCTAATTTTCTTGAAGAGATCTCTAGTCTTTCCCATTCTATTGTTTTCCTCTATTTCTTTGCATTGATCCCTGAGAAAGGCTTTATCTCTCTTTGGTATTTTTTTGGAACTCTGCATTCAAACTGGTACATCTTTCCTTTCTTCCTTTGCTTTTTGCTTTTCTTCTTTTCACAGCTATTTGTACGGTGTCCTAAGACAGCCATTTTGCTTTTTTGCATTTTTTTTTTCCTTTGGGGATGGTCTTGATCCCTATCTCCTGTACAATATCAGGCTAATGCCTCAAAATAACCATCTTATTGGTGTTTGGATACCAGATTCTTTTATAGATCACAGAGAGAAAAACAATAAACAGCTAAAGTCAAAAGGTAAAATAGAGAGGCAGAGGCAGTAAAGTAAAAGGGTCTTCAGTCTTTCAAACCATCTCCAAGGGAATAACTAGTCTTTGGAAGGGGTGTGTTAAGCTCTTCCACTCACAGGTAGGGAGAGACAAACTATCTCTCCATGAGCTGAACAAAGACACTGTAGTTTACAGTCAATCAGAAGGGTAAGGGTTCTTTTACGAGGCCATTGTGTATGATTTTACTAATAAAAGCGAGTCAAACAGTTTTCAACATGGAGTCAGAATTGGCTTCTTCTCTGCAACAAGATATGTAGTTTGAATTTCCATCTCTCTTCTTTTCTCTTAATTTTTAACAGGTGGATAAATCCCTTGTTTAAAATTGGTCACAAACGGAGATTAGAAAAAGATGACATGTACTCGGTGCTTCCAGAAGATCGTTGCCAGCACCTTGGAGAAAAGCTGCAAGGGTGAGCACTGGCAACAGGGAGAAGGGGAGGGAGAGTGAGAATTTTCCACATGGGGCTAAAGGTATGTGTATGGTGGTGGAGGGGGGGGGTGGCTTTGCCTTCCTCTGGGTTCTTCTGAGCCTCCTCCCCTGACCTGGTATACTCACCCGTCTCAGGCTAACCCTGGTCTTAGCCCACTTTGGAGGTTCGGGGAGTCTATGTTCCCTGTGCATCTGTGCAAGTGGAGGGAGCCCACAGTCGAGGCCTTGGAGGCTGAGCTCTGTCCTGGGTGTGGGGTCCCTGGAGTGTTACTGAGTCCAAGCTCACTCTGCTCACCTCATGACAGACCAATGAATCTGAGAGACAAGGTATTGAGGCAAGGGATATGACTTTATTCGGAAAGCTGGCTGACCCAGAAGGTGGCAGACTGGTGACTCAGAGTAACCATCTTGTGGAGGTCTGGATGCCAGGTTCTTTTGTAGAGTCAGAGAGAAGGAAGCAATGAGGAACTAAAGTCAAAATGCAGAATAGAGAGGGAGAGGCAGTGGGGAAGTAAAGTGAAAGGATTTTCAGTCCTATAACACATCTCCAAGGGAATGGCCAGCCTTTGGAAGGGGAGTGTTAATCTCTTCTATTCACATGTGGGGAGTCAGATTATCTAAGAGCTGAACAAACGCACTTTAGTTTACAGTCAGGCAGAGTGGCAGGGTCCTCTGAGGCAGGCCATTACCTATGACTGTAATAACAAAAGCAACAAAAAGCAAGTCAGAGAAACAGTTTCCAACATGTAGTCAGAATTAGCTTCTTTTCTTCAGCAGGAGGAAGGTGTCTGCCCTCTTGAGCTGTTCATGGTGCTGTGAATCCAGCAAAGATTGGGAGGAACTCATTTCCCGAGACTAGGACTTTTCCCTTCAAGGCTTGTTGAAGGGAAGCACACGTGGTGCTTCAGGGTCTGCACCATTCATCTTTGCTCATAGAAGCCCTGTGGGCAGTTAGCCAGCATCTATAGGGTAGCCACAGAGCACCCTGTAGTGCAGGCTCCTCTCCCACTCCGCCCCACCTCCTTTCCCCTTTGGTGGACACGCTGTTCACTGTGCTGTTTCTCATCACAGGTACTGGGATCAGGAAGTGAAGAGAGCTGAGAAAGATGCACGGGAGCCTTCTTTAACGAAAGCAATCATAAAGTGTTACTGGAAATCCTATTTGCCTTTTGCAATTTTTAAGCTTTTTGAGGTAAAAGCTTTTATATAAAGTGTGTTACTGTCTACATGCAGATCAGTACTGAGATGGATACAACTGGTAGGGAAAGAGGCCAGAGGTTTAATATCAGAGGATAAGATGTCTAGGAAACATGATGTAGCTCAATGGCTGTATTTATCTTTAGAATACAAAGATACTTAAAGGACTGGACCTCTGGTGGATTACTCTTTCCCTTTTAACTGATTAAAATGTAGTATCCTGGAAAGAAGTACTGAAAAGAAAAGATGTTTTATTCCAACTTAGGATATTGTTCAGTTCAGTTTATTCCCTCAGTTGTGTCCAACTCTTTGCAAACCCATGAACCGCAGCACACCAGGCCTCCCTGTCCATCACCAACTCCTGGAGTTTACCCAAACTCATGTCCATTGAGTCGGTAATGCCACCCAACCATCTCCTCTGTCATCCCCTTCTCCTCCTGCCTTCAATCTTTCCCAGCATCAGGGTCTTTTCAAATGAGTCCATTCTTTGCATCAGGTGGCCAAAGTATTGGAGTTTCAGCTTCAACATCAGTGCTTCCAGTGAACACCCAGGACTAATCTCCTTAAGGATGGACTGGTTGGATCTCCTTGCAGTCCAAGGGACTCTCAAGAGTCTTCTCCAACACCACAGTTCAAAAGCATGAATTATTCAGTGCTCAGCTTTCTTTATAGTCCAACTCTCACATCCATACATGACTACTGGAAAAACCATAGCCTTGGCTAGACAGACCTTTGTTGGCAAAGTAATGTCTCTGCTTTTTAATGTGCTGTCTATGTTGGTCATAACTTTCCTTCCAAGGAGTAAGCTTTCTTCTAATTTCATGGCTGCAGTCACCATCTGCAGTGGTTTTGGAGCCCCCCAAAATAAAGTCTGGCACTGTTTCCACTGTTTCCCCATCTATTTGCCATGAAGTGATGGGACCAGATGCCATGATCTTAGTTTTCTGAATGTTGAGCTTTAAGCCAACCTTTTCACTCTCCTCTTTTACTTTCATCAGGAGACTCTTTAGTTCTTCTTCACTTTCTGCCATAAGGGTGGTGTCATCTGCATATCTGAGGTTACTGATACTTTTCCCGGCAAATTTGATTCCAGCTTGTGCTTCTTCCAGCCCAGCATTTCTCACGATGTAATCTGCATATAAGTTAAATAAGCAGGGTAACAATATACAGCCTTGATGTATACCTTTCCTATCTGAAACCAGTCTGTTGTTCCATGTCCAGTTCTAATTTTTGCTTTCTGATCTGCATACAGGTTTCTCAAGAGGCAGGTCAGGTGGTCTGGTATTCCCATCTCTTTCAGAGTTTTCCACAGTTTATTGTGATCCACACAGTCAAAGGCTTTGGCATAGCAGAAATAGATGTTGTTGGAACTCTCTTGCTTTTTTGATGATCCAGTGGATGTTGGCAATTTGATCTCTGGTTCCTCTGCCTTTTCTAAAACCAACTAGAACATCTGGCAGTTCACAGTTCACATATTGCTGAAGCCTGGCTCGGTGAATTTTGAGCATTACTTTACTAGCGTGTGAGATGAGTGCAATTGTGTGGTGGTTTGAACATTCTTTGACATTGCCTTTCTTTGGGATTGGAATGAAAACTGACCTTTTCCAGTCCTATGGCCACTGCTGAGTTTTCCAAATTTGCTAGCATATTGAATGCAGCACTTTCACAGCATCATCTTTTAGGATTTGAAATATCTCAACTGGAATTCCATCACTTCCACTAGCTTTGTTCGTAGTGATGCTTCCTAAGGCCCACTTGACTTCATATTCCAGGGTGTCTGGCTCTAGGTGAGTGATCACACCATCATGATTATCTGGGTCATGAAGATCTTTTTTGTACAGTTCTTCTGTGTATTCTTGCCACCTATTCTTAATATCTTCTGCTTCTGTTAGGTCCATACCACTTCTGTCCTTTGTTGAGCCCACCTTTGCATGAAATATTCCCTTGGTATCTCTAATTTTCTTGAAGAGGTCTCTAGTCTTTCCCATTCTATTGTTTTCCTCTATTTCTTTGCATTGATCCCTGAGGAAAGCTTTCTTATCTCTCCTTGCTATTCTTTGAAATTCTGCACTCAAATGGGTATGTCTTTCCTTTTCTCCTTTGCTTTTTGCTTCTCTTCTTTTCACAGCTATTTGTAAGGCCTTTTCAGACAGTCATTTTGCTTTTTTGAATTTCTTTTTCTTGGGGATGGTGATATTGTTGGTGATTAGTAAATGATATAATGATCTTTGACCAAAAAAGATCCTAGAACCTCAAGGAATATGTGCCTCATGGTTTTGAGAAAGTAAATTTGGACCAGAGCCCCAGTAATGTCACCAAGTCCAAGCTCACACTGCTAGCTGCCAATGAATCCGAGGAATGCAGAGCTGGCTGACCAAGAAGGTGGCAGAATAATGTCTCAAAGTAACCATCCTTCTGGGGTTCTGGATACCAGGTTCTTTTATGGATCAGAGATGAGGTGAGGCGAGGTGAGGAAACAAAGTTAAAAGGCCATTTAATCTTGCAAGTATCTCCTAGAATGGCAAGCCTCAGGCAGGGGGATGTGTTAATTTCTTCCTTCCTGCCATCTACAGGTGGACAGGGTTCTGAACAAAGGCAATTTCGTTTAACAGCCAGACAAAGGGGCAGGATTCTCTGAGGCAGGCCATTATGTGTGACTGTAACAACAAAAGGGGCCTAAGACACAGATCTATCATGGAAGAATCAAAATTAACTCTTCCCAGTTACAATAGCAAAGGTACTCAGCAAATAATTGTTTTTAACTTTTTTTGGAATATAGTTGCTTTACAATGTTGAATTAGTTTCTGCTGTACAGCAGAGTGAATCAGCTACATGAACACATACATTGCCTCTTTTTTGATTTCTTTCCCATTTAGGTCACCACAGAGCATTGAGTAGAGTTCCCTGCGCTATACAGTAGGTTCTCATTAGCTATCTATTTTATACATAGTAGTGAAGATATGTCAATCACACTTTCCCAGTTCATTCCATCTCCCCTTCCTCCTTGGTATCCATAAATTTCTTCTCTATTTCTGCTTTGTAATTAACATCATTTATATTGTTTTTTTTCAGATTCTACATATATGCATTAATATACAATATTTGTTTTCTCTTTCTGACTTATTTCACTTTGTATGCCACTCTCTAGGTCCATCCACATCTCTACAAATGATCCATTTTTGTTCCTTTTTATGGCTGAGAAATGTTACACTGTATAGATGTACTACATCTTCTTTATCCATTTCTCTGTTGATTGATATTTAGGTTACTTCCATGTCCTGGCCATTTTAAATAGTGCTCCAGTGAATATTGAGATTCATGTGTCTTTTAAAAAATAAAGTAATTTATTTTAATTAGAGGATAATTACTTTACAATATTGTGGTGATTTTTTACTGTACATTGAATTATAGTTTTCTTTGTGTATAAGCCCAGTAGTGAGATGGTTGGGTCATATGGATCAGATCACATCGGATAAATGTTTTCCTAAAGTGATAATTGTCACCTCCTCCTCTTCAAGGGGAACAGAATCTGGATCCCTGCATCTCAGCTGAAGTTGCCCAGAGCTCCCAAGAGTACATGCATTCCCCTGGCTGCCCCCTTCCCAGTGGGCTGGGTATCCCAAGCCAAAGGCCCTGATTGGGAGGAGCTCCAGTTTCACTGTGAATTGTGGAGAATTCGTGAGCCACCCATGCTGGTTCCTGTCCCTGGCTGTGGGGGTGGATTGCTGGTTGAAGGTGGAGTCTGGGAGCCTGGCATTAGCAGAGGGTGAAGGAAGGGATGTACAGGGAAAACCAAAGGCAGAAGCTGTGAGGTCAGTAACCTCCATGACCCTGAAGGGCTTGGGTCAAGATTCCCCAGTGAGACAGTTCCACCTGGGGACACAGTGCCGTCAGCCCCCTGTTCTGGCTGAGCCTGCTGGAATTCTGCTGCAGACCCCCCTGGGTGGCTCATGCTCTCTGTGGTCCCTTAGTGCTGCCTTAGGGACATGGGTGGCCTGTGAGTGTCTGAGAGCAGGAGGGATGGAAGATGCAGTTGCTGAGAAAGAGGTGTTTTACATGGAGAATGTGGTGGGTTGTCATCAGTCCACTGTGTTGGGGTGAAGGGGTTGGGTCAGGTGGTTTATGGGTGGGCGGTGTGGTTGCTTGTTTAAGAGGCTCTGTTGGACTTCCCTGGTGGTCTGGTGGTTAAGATGCCATGCTTCCAATGCAGGTTCCATCCCTGGTTGGGGAACTAAGATCCCACATGCTGCCTGGCATGGTTGAAAAAGGAAAGAAAAAGACTCTGTTTTACTGAAGGGCACTGCAAGCTGTAGGCAGCTGGGTAGGTGAAGTCTGCCCCATACAACTGGAGAAACCAGAGAATCTGTCAGCTCACAGGTGACTGGATAGTTCTGGGAGACAGAGCTCTCCTTGATGACACAGGTGGGTTGGTCATTGTGCCAGAGGATAGGACAGGTATGTGGGGCAGAGTGCTACCTCTGAGAGGGCAGGGACCACCTAGATAAATGCAGTGCCTTGGGAAGGGCAGTGGGGAGTGTTGATTCCAAAATTGTTTATCTCCAGAAATACTTCCAGGAAGGCCAGGCCTGAGGTTGCATAAGATGCAACTGGTGGAGCCCTGGCTCCTCTTTCAGGAGGTTGGTTGTTGGGTGGTCATGGCAGAGAATTGGGAAGTCAAGGGCCTTGCAGATGTGGGGGCTCATCCTTTGTAGTAGTACTAGAAGTACTAGTAGCAGTAAAGGGGCTCATACTCAGTAGTTGTGAGTACTTTATATGTGGTAAAAGTTTTATTCCTTTTGTTAATTCAACTAACTCATAGGTATTGTATTACCCCCATTTAAGAAGAGAGGACATTTAGTACCGAGTAGTTGTATCATGGGAGAAGGCAATGGCAACCCACTCCAGTACTCTTGCCTGGAAAATCCCATGGATGGAGGAGCCTGGTGGGCTGCAGTCCATGGGATCACTAGGAGTCGGACATGACTGAGCAACTTCACTTTCATTTTTCACTTTCATGCATTGGAGAAGCAAATGGCAACCCACTCCAGTGTCCTTGCCTGGAGAATCCCAAGGACAGGGGAGCCTGGTGGGTTGCCATCTATGGGGTCGCACAGAGTCAGACATGACTGAAGTGACTTAGCAGCAGCAGCAGCAGTTATATCATGTGCCTGTGGTCACATGAAGCATGAAGGACAGACTGAGGTTCCCTCTCTGACTTCTGAGCCTGACCATCTCAATGACTGAGAGCTCATCCGGGGTGAAGAAGGCTCATCTTAAGAGCTTTGTTTTTATGGTCTGAGACTCATGCATCCTGACCTTGGCCTAAGTATAAGAAATAGGATACTAGGAACTCCCTGGAACAGAGAGTCAGATTGGGGATCATAAATGAGGGTGGAATCAAGGTGGTTGAACCCCAGGTTCCTGAAGTGACTAGGTGTTGACACTATTAGCAGCAGTGTCATGCTTTGTTCAGGTGGGCCAGGAGCCCTTCAGGAAGCCACTTGCCCTCATTACCATCCCCAAGTGGAAGTGGTTGTAACTGACCTGGTGAGCTAAGTTCTAAATAACCATCCACACTCTTAAGACACCATAACAGATTGACTCCTTGAGTAGGAAGGTAATGGTTCTTGGACATGACAACATTGGGACCTCAAGGAATTGATCTCTGCCCAGATTATCAATGTTGTTACTTAGAGTACCTGGAAGCTAGCAAAGAGCTGGTATCTCTGTGAATCTGGAGGCACATTTGCTCAGTGAAAATGAGAACCCTAGGTCAGTTACTGGGATATGGAGCAGTTCTCCTTCCCTGTTATCTGAATACATTTTCCTGCACACAGTGTGTGCCCCAGGCCTGAGGTCTTAGGTGATGGTTGGGTAGGACCAGCTGGACAGATTGGGATAATAATGGAAGAACTCTTCATTCTGATGCAGTGAAGTTCAAGAAGTTTTGGGACAGTAAAGCTTAATGAGAAGTAAATGTTGAGTATTTCCCCTGGCAGCTAAAAGAAGCCTGAAATCCGACACAAATACTTCTGTTTTCCTAGATTTATCTGTTGACCCTCTGCTGTTTGGAAAAGTTAGAAAGAAGTTATTTCTTATAAAAAAGCTAGAAAGAGTCTGCTACCTTTCAGAAATGATTTGCAGGTGGTGTTTGGGTTTTCAGTGATTAAATCTGCTGAGTTAGATGGAATGTAAGCTAAATAATTGGTTTCATGAAATTAACTTCCCATTTTGTGATCTTCTGTCTATGCTGCTTTCCTGTCTTTGTATTTTATTTATTTATTTTTTTTTAGAAAAGCATAGTATATACTTTGTTTTATTTATTTATTTATTTATTTTTATTTTTTGGCCATGCTACATGGCATACGGGATCATAGTTCCCTGATCAAGGATCAAACCCTTGCCTCCTGCATTGGAATTGTGGAGTCTTAACCACTGGACTACCAGGGAAGTCCCTGCTCTTTGTATTTTAGATAATGGAAGATCTAAACTGAACGCAGGATGTTTTAAAATGTAAACAGATTTTCTTTGTGACCTCCAGCTCTCTTAATTCCTCTGGTACACAGAATGCCTTGCAGATTATCCATGATTCCCAAGCAGTGTGCTATTACTGACCATAAGTACTGGCAGCACCAGCAAGAAGAGGCAGGTGATGCCAGTTCAGGGTGAAGCTTTTAGGGTTAGGATTCAAACTATGAAAACCTCTGTCCTGTGAATATTAGGAATCCCTTTAATGCTTAGAGAAACAAGTACCAGACTAATGTTGAATTTGGTGCGCTTGTAGGTCACTCCTAATTAGGACAGAATAGCCAGAGAGCTCCCAGCATGCCTGGCCCCTGTGTGCACCTCCACAGGGATAGCAGGTTGGGAGGACAGGTTTCTGCCTGCCTAGTGCCCTCAGGGTGGAGAGGAGGAGCTGAAGCCTCTGCCTGGGCCAGAGACACAGAGACCACCTCCCAGGTTATCAGTGCTTCTCTCTGAGAGGTGAGGTCTCCACCTGCTGCTGTGTAAGTGGGATGATCTCAGAGAACCAGAGTGGGTTCACTCAGTCCCTTTCTCTAAGAGGCGATGAGTGGCCAGGAGTTATGTCCTATTCTCATGACCCTTAGAAATGGCCTAGCATTGCCTGGTTACCCAGTTACTTGGTCTCTGTCTGAGGTCACTTTTGCTGACGGTCTCTGGTCCAGGTGGAGGCTGTAGGAAATACATATTTGTGTAAACCTTCACTTTGGAGCTCAGCTGATAGGCAAGAAGTAGACAGAAACCTCCGAGTCCCACAGTAAGGTTTCTGCCTTGACTGAGAGCTGATTCCCCAAGAGCCATACTGGGTCTTACCTTTCCCAACCTTTTGTTCTAAATGTTCCTCACCTCCAACCAACTGGGACTAGGGAGTGGGGCTGGTGGTGGAAAAGGTACAGTGGGGTAAGAGCAACCATTGAGGACAACACAGTAAGGGACAGGAGGAAGGAGCACTGAGCATGGACAGGGACCTGCTGTGTGTATCCTGCTGGTTCTTGAGTGTATATATTATCCATTTGGTATTAGTAATATCAACAGTGATGACCTTGAGTCATAATGTAGCCACGCATTCTGGGAAACAAACTCACTCAGGACAATGCAGATAGTGGAGTGCAGTTTATTACACGAGTGGGCCCAAGGCAGAGTCTCCTCTTAGCCAAGGACCCTGACCAGTTTTTGTGAAAACCTTTTATACTCTAAGTGTACGTGCTCAAACCCACCTCCCTAAATTCCTTGAAACTAGTCTGGACAAGGTGAAAGAGAGATACGATCAAAGTTATCCCATGATTCATGTGTCATAAGCCTAGATATTTAAACAGTGGACATTTATCAATAGGCCTGTGGTCATACCCTGATAAGCATAATGGGATTTATGACTTTGTTCTGTTACAGAGATAATTAGCACATTCTTTTAGGCGACTGGACTTCCCTGGTGGCTCAGACTGTAAAGTGTCCTTCTACAATGCGGGAGACCTGAGTTCAATCCCTGGTTTGGGAAGATCCCCTGGAGAAGGAAATGGCAATCCACTCCAGTACTATTGCCTGGAAAATCCCATGGACAGAGGAGCCTGGTAGGCTACAGACCATGGGGTAGCAAAGAGCTGGACATGACTGACCGACTTCACTTTAGGTGACTGGAGAGTCTAGGTACAAGTCCTGAGGCTCCTTCACTGGGGGGTCTCGTTTTCCATTGGTATATTGTTTCCATAGATACTGGGCATATAGCTCAAAGTCCACAGTCCAGCCCAAGATGGAGTCCTGCTTTCAAGATGGAGCCTGTTCTGTTTCCTCCTTCAATAAATGAAGGTTATCTTTTCAATCCACTTTCATCTTGTTCTTAAAAGCATGTACATAGCATTAAAAATTAAAAACAATTGAAGTATAATTGGCTTACAACATTGTATTAGTTTCAGTTGTGCCACATAGGTTTTCAAGAATATTTCAAAAATACAAAACCAGTATAGGATTACAGGGTAACAGAATATGTCACCCCAGAACATACATCTATGCATCTTTGGATTGTTTTGAGCTATTTTTTTTTTTTTTTAGAATAGACACAGGAGAAGCTCTGAAGACAGAGTATAAGCTAACCTTCTATGAGGGACATTTACACTGATAAAGGAAATCTCCATTTGTAAGGGTGTCTCCTTCTTTGTACCAGAAAGATGGCTCTAAATCACATAAGAATCCTGTCAGTGGAAAAGTCTTCCAGAAGTCTTAAATGTGCATGACACACCCAGTCCCATGTTTCCTATTAATCTCTCATAAGTACTACCTCACTTTTCTGTTTGTCTTGAGCTCAAGATGGTATTTAAGGTAGTGAATTGAGCCAGGAGATACCTGAGTATCTCCCAGGTATATAGGAGGTCTGCATATTAATAAACTTCTGTTTCTTTTTCTCTTGTTATTCTGTCTTTTATTACAGGGAGTGTTAGCTAAGAACTCAGAGGGTAGAGGGAAAATAAGCCTCTATGTCATCCTAAGTCAGCTTCAGTAGTTCCCAACTCATGAGCAGTCTTGAATCATCTGAACCTCTACTCTCACTTCCCCAAATTATTTTGAAGCAGTACCTAGATATCACATCATTTTTATTCTGTAAATATTTTAGTCTGTATCTTTAAAAGATGTAGAGTTGTCCCTTTATATAATTCTATCCCCATTATTATGCCTAAATATTAACTTTAATATCATCAATATCGAGCCATTGCACACAGTTATCCTATTTCCCCTTGCCTTGTAGTCTGAAGCAAAATAAAAAAAGGCACATTTGGTTGACAGAGGTTGCATGGATTAATTTCTATTCCCCTCCACCTCTTGTCTGTCTCCTCTCAGCTATTTATTTTACTTATTATTATTATTTAAATGGAAGAAACCAAGTTGTTTGTCCTGGAGAGATTCACACAGTCTGGATTTGGCTGATTGCTTCTCTCCCTGTGTCACTTTACATGTTCCTCTGACAGCCTACAGTCCATGGGGTCACAGAGTTGAACATGATTGAGCGACTAACACTTTCACTTTCTGGCACCTTAAGTTAGTGGTTAGAAGCTGATCTGACTCATTCAGGATTTCCCTGCCCCTCCTTTATATAGGAGGTAGGCTTGTAGGGTTGTGCACCTCCCTTATAAAGTAGACAAAGTCTTCTCTTTTTATGTGTGTGAGATGTTAGTAACTATTCATGATCATTACTCAAGTTTCATTAACTCATTAGGAATTACAAAATGTTGATGTTCTAATTCTAATTTTTACCTTTTTCATTTATTAGCTAAAATAAAGAGCCACTTTGCCATTGTTAACTCTTTGGTTACTCTGAGCTATAGTATGTATAGGAATGGCAGGGAAAATTCTTATTTTTTTTTTAACTTAAAACATTTTTTCCCCTTCTTTATTATTTTTGCCAAGCCAAGTGACATGTGGAATCTTTGTTCCCTACCAGAGATCAGACCCATGTTCTCTGCATTGAAAGTGTGGAGTCTTAACCACTGAACCACCAGTGAAGTCTCTTTTTTACATTTTTTTCTTAATATATGTGCTTTGTTGTACTGTAGTTGACTTACAATCTTTCAGATGCACAGCAAAGTGATTCAATTATATATAGTAGTGTTAGTCACTCAGTCCTGTCCAACTCATTGTGACCCCATGGACTATAACCTACCAGGCTCCTCTGTCCATGGAATTCTCTAGGCAAGAATACTGGAGTGGGTTACCATTCCCTTCTCCAGAGGATCTTCCCAATGTAGGGATCGAACCCAGGTCTCCCACATTGCAGGCAGATTCTTTACCATCTGGGCCACAAGGGAATATTTCAATTATACATATATGCGTATATTATTTTTGAAATTATTTTCTATTATAGGCTATATAAGATATAGATTATAGCTCCTATGCTATACAGTAAACCTTTGTTGCTTTTCAAGTATTTATTTTTTTTATAATTAGAAATCTAGCATTCTATCCATACTAAGTCAAACAAGTAGAATCAAAATGTCATAAAATTTTTAGCTAAGCAAAAGTTCATGTTTTCTAAAATATACATATATTATACATATTATTTATGTATACAAAAGCTTTCCTACTGCACTTGATAAAGGCTTGAGGAAGAACATCAAAAACAAAAGAAGAGATGGAGAAATTGGAAAATACAAACTAAGTAAAATTGGAGCACTGAATATGAAATAGAAAAAGTGAAACAAATTAGATAAAAGTAAAAGATCATATAGTCCAGTTATTTTTAAACATGGCTGCTCACTAGAGATATATCTAAAGCTCTGGAGGAAAAAAAAAGCAATACCTATACATTTGTATTTTTCAAAAAATTCCAAGATAATTCTGATATGCATCTGAATTTTAAAAAGTGGTAACAAGTTATTCTATTAAATTGCAGTGTTCATGATATAGAGTATTATTTTTCTGTTGACCAATCATGACAAAATGGCATTAAGTGAGTACTAGTTACATAATCACAATAGCAAAACATGTTTATCAGTTTTCACAATCAGTAGCCAGATAAAAAAAGAAAGGATAATTACAATTGCAAACCATAATTAACCTAACAATATAAAATGAAAGAAAGACGTGAAAATGTTAGTTGCTCAGTCATGTCTGACTCTTTGTGACCCTGTGGACTGTAGCCCACCAGACTCCTCTGTCTGTGGGATTCTCCAAGCAAGAATACTGGCGTGGGTTGTCATTCCCTTCTCCAGGGGATCTTCCCGATCCAGGGATCAAACTCGGGTCTCCCACAGGCAGATTCTTTACTGTCTGAACCACCAGGGAAGTCTACTCAGTTCAGTTCAGTTTAGTCGCTCAGTAGTGTCAGACTCTTTGCGACCCCATGAGTTGCAGCATGCCAGGTCTCCCTGTCCATCACCAACTCCCGGAGTTTACTCAAACTCATGTTCATCAAGTTGGTGATGCCATCCAGCCATCTCATCCTCTGTCCTCCACTTCTCCTCCTGCCCCCAATCCCTCCCAGCATGAGGGTCTTTTCCAATGAGTCAACTCTTCACATGAGGTGGCCAAAGTATTTGCAATATAAAATAATTACATAAAATTTGAGGGGTCAGGGAGTGATGTCGTAATTGGAAGTGCACATATGCATATATTTTCCTCCACTTAGCCAGTCTGTGTCTTTTGGTTGGTACATTTGATCCTATTATTGTTTTCTTAATTTTTTGTTTATTTTCTGTAGGTCTTTTCCTTCTCTTGTGTTTCCTGGCTAGAGAAGTTCCTTTAGCATTTGTTGTAAAGGTGGTTTGGTGGTGCTGAATTCTCTTAACTTTTGCTTATCTGAAAAGCTTTTGATTTCTCCATCAAATCTGAAGGAGAGTCTGGCTGGGTAGAGTATTCTTGGTTGTAAGTTCATCCCTTTGAGCACTTTAAATATATCGTGCCATTTCCTTCTGGCTTGTAGAGTTTCTGTTGAGAAATCAGCGATTGCCTGACGGGAGTTTCCTTGTATTTGTTGTTTTTTTCTTGGTGCTTTTAATATTTAACATTTTATCTTTGTCTTTAATTTTTGTCAGTTTGATTACTATGTTTCTTGGTGTGCTCCTCCTTGGGTTTATACTAATTGGACTCTCTATGCTTCCTCAACTTGGTTGACTATTTCCTTTCCCACGTTAAGGACATTTTCAGCTATTATCTCTTCAAATATTTTCTCATGTGCTTTCTTTCTCTTTTCTCCTTCTGGGTCCCCTATAATGCAAATGTTCACATGCTTAATGTTGTCCCAGAGGTCTCTTTGTCTTCAGTTCTTTTCATTCTTTCTGTCCTCCAGGTCATTTATTCGTTCTTCTGTCTCAGTTATTCTGCTATTAATTCCTTCTAGTGTGTTATTCATCTCTGTTTGTTTAGTTCTTCTAAGTCTTTGATAAGCATTTATTGCATCTTCTCCATTATTTTCCCAAGATCCTGGATCATCTTCACTATCATTATTCTGAATTCTTTTTTTCTGGAAGGTTGCCTAGCTCCACTTCATTTAGTTGTTTTTCTGGGGTTTTATCTTGTCCCTTCATCTGGGACATAATTTTCTCCCTTTTCATCTTGATTGATATTTTGTAATATGGCTCTTGTTTTAGCTGCTGTAGGACTATATTTCTTCTTGTCTCTTCTGTCTTCCCTTTGATGGAGGAGGCAAAGAGACTTGTGTAAGCCTCCTGATGGGAAGGACTGGTGGTGGGAAAAACTGGGTCCTGCTCTGGTGGGCAAGGCCTTGCTCAGTAAAGTTTCAATCCAATTATCTGATGAAGATGGGGTTGCACTCCCTCCCTGGTAGTTGTTTGGCCTGAGGTGACCCAGCTCTGAGGTGTGGGGTCTATGGTAGGGTTAATGGTGACCTCCTAGAGGGATTACATCAAGGGGGACCTTCCTGGACTGCTGCTTCCAGTGCCCCTGACCCTGTGGTGAGCCCCTGATAACCCATGCCTTCACAGGAGACCTTCCAATGCTAGCAGGTAGTCCTGGTTCAGTATCTTGTGGGATCCCTGTTCCTTCCATTTGGGCCTTGGTGTGCATGAGATTTTGTTTGTGCCGTCTATGACTGAAGTCTCTGTTTCCCCCAGTCTTATGGAAGTCTGAAATTCCACTGACCTTCAAGGTCAGATTCCCTGGAGAGTCCCAGTTCCTTTGTCAGATCTCCAGGCTTGGAAGCCTGATATGGGATTCAGAACCTTCACAACAGTGGGAGAACTTCTTTGCTTTTATTGTTCTCTAGCTTGTGGGTCACCCACCCAATGGGTATGAGATTTGATTTCATTGTGATTGTGCCCCTCCTACTGTCTTGCTGTGTCTTCTTTGTCTTTGGATGTGGGGTATCTTTTTTTTTTGGTATGTTCCAGCATCCTCCTCTCAATAGTTGTTCAGCAGTTAGTTGCATTTTTGGTGCTCTTGCAGGGGGAGATGAGTGCATGTCCTTCTACTCTGCCATCTTGAACTGCCTGTTTTTACTTTTTAAAAACTAATTTTCAAAATAGTGAGTTGCTTCTCCTTTGGGGTTAATGAATTTTGTGGTTGTTGTTATTTATTTTGTTGTTTTGTTGCCAGGGTCCAGCCCCGGCTGATCCAGGGTATTCGAAGGAGAGACGTAGGCGAGGATCAGGAAACAACTGCTTAATTAAACGTTAATTAAGGATATAAAGAGTAATAGAATAAGGATAGCTCAGTGAGGAAATTCAGTGGAGAAAAGAGGCTGAAATAAGGATAGCTCAGTGAGGAAATTCAGTGGAGAAAAGAGGCTGAGTAGTTTGGTTTACGCGGGAGACCAATAAAACTTCAAGACAAGAAGTTTGCACCACTTACGTAGGCCGCAGGCATCCTTCCGTTCTCTCGAAGGAGAGGAGACACTAAGATCCCCGGTCAGATCTTAGAAGCCCAAGCATAGTTAGCAAGCATGGCGGGTTCCATGCTCCAGATGGAGACTCAGCCAGAATTTGGGAGAGAGTGCAACATGGGGAGACCAAGTTTGGGTGAACAAGGCCTGCATTTTATTTTCCAAAGTAGTTTTTATACCTTAAGTTACGCATAGAGGATAATGGGGGAAGGGGTAGAGTCATGCAGCAAGCCAGGCTTTCTTCCTGCAAACTTATCATACGCAAAAGCTTAGGTGATTTGCGTCATCTTCTGGCCCAGAGGCCTGTTAACATTTTAAGACCCTTTCTTCAGAAAACTTATTTTTCTCTAAAGGTGATTGGTCAGGAGCCACCCTCCAAAAGCATTAGATAAAGTTGCATTCCTACAGAGCAAAGGTGTGGTGGGCTATAACAAGAAAAAGAATTAACTCAAGGGTCCCAGGTTACAAACATTAAAGCTACTACTTACACCAATTATATTAATCAATACACTGCCAGGGACACAGCAGGTAAGGGATATGGAAACTTAGCAGCAAACATTGGTCCAACAAGTGAAAATCCCTTCACTAGTACAATTTCTAATCAATCTTTTAACTACTCAAAAGAATCTGTGTTTAGACAGTTTAGAACATCTTCTGCCTCTCACAGTTGGGAGGCTCTGAACAATCACATGTGGCCAGAAAAACCTATTCAGGCAGGCTAGAGGATTTCCAAAGGAGTTTGTAGGTTAAACACTGTCACACCCAGGAATTATTAACTGGAACTGTAAGCTAACTCTTTTTTCAGAGAGAGGTAGTGGAGGACAGCCCCCCGTAAAGTCAGAGGTGTAGGTGAAGGCACAAAGCAGAAAGTAGGCAGACTCTGGTTTTGGGTGTAAATGCTCGAGAATTTCCAGGGGGACTCCTGAGGCTCGATCCTGCCTTTGCGTATGCCAAGCCTCCTTCCTCATGACCTTTGTCATGGGTGGAGCTCCTCACGCTGGCTCCCGGCAGTGATAGAATTCCAGTTGAGCTATTCCAGATCCTGAAAGATGATGCTGTGGAAAGTGCTGCACTCAATATGCAATATGCACTCAATATGCAATATGCCGGCTGCCGGCATTTTGTGAAGCCCCAGAGAAATTTAAGCATTTCTGATGTGCTTCAGTTGTTACGATGATTACAGTTGTTATGCTTATGCCAACCTTTGGCCATCTTTGGCCAATGGGAATCTATCCAGGTTGGGTCCTAAGTTTTTGTACATATTCTAGTAGGCTTAGCTAGCCTTTTCTGCTTTCTGATGTGACAAGATATTTCTAGTTTATCTTGTGCAGCTTTTCCCCCAGCCCTGGTATCAGCATTTCTTCAAGCAACTCTGGCTCCTTTTGGTGGGAAATGGTATCTAAAGTTTATAGTCTGAGCATTAGAGTTGCTCCTTGCTGCTTAGTTGGTTATTGCTTCTCAGCTTTTTGATTGGACAGAGAGAATACATTTAATAGAATACATTTTTAAAATTTGGTTTATTTTTATTTTTGGTTATGCTGGGTCTTTGTTGCTGTGTGGGCTTTTCTCTGGTTGCTGAGAATGGGGGCTACTCGCTACTTGTGGTGTGTGGGCTTCTCACTGTGGTGGTTCTCTTTTTGCAGAGTACAGGCTCTAGGGCACTCAGGCTTCAGTAGTTGTGGCACATGGGCTTAGTTACACTCTGGCATGTGGAATCTTCCTGGGTCAGAAATAAAATCAGAGTCCCCTGCATTTGGCAGTTGAATTCCTAACCACTAGACCACCAGGGAAGCTGTAGAATACATTTTTTTTTTTTTTTTTTTAAGGTAAACATCTCATGAGTCTACATGAGTATTTCCAATTCAAATCAGATTCAGGACATTAGTGTTTTTTCTTCATCTCATTTCTCTTAAATCCATAATATATCTCTTTTTTTCCTGTCATCTATTCTCTGTTGTCCCATATCTAATCCTAGTTTGCAATGATAACAATATAATTATATTCAAGTGTTTTACCTTATGATATGAACACTATCACCCATAACGTGACTTCTCAAAACAGTTTTAGAATTTTTTGCAGTTCATAGTTTCTTTAAGTAGATATATCACACAGAGGATACATTTTCAAATTATTTTGTTTTCAGTTCAGTTCAGTTGCTCAGTCATGTCCGACTCTTTGCGACCCCATGAATTGCAGCACGCCAGGCCTCCCTGTCCATCACCAACTCCCAGGGTCTACTCACACTCATGTCCATCAAGTTGGTGATGCCATGAGCCATCTCATCCTCTGTCATCCCCTTTTCCTCCTGCCCCCAATCCCTCCCAACATCAGAGTCTTTTCCAATGAGTCAACTCTTCGCATGAAGTGGCCAAAGTACTGGAGTTTCAGCTTTAGCATCAGTCCTTCCAATGAACACCCAGGACTGATATCCTTCAGAATGGACTGGTTGGATTTCCTTGCAGTCAAGGGACTCTCAAGAGTCTTCTCCAACACCACAGTTCAAAAGTATCAATTCTTCGGTGCTCAGCTTTCTTCACAGTCCAACTCTCACATCCATACATGACCACTGGAAAAACCATAGCTCGACTAGATGGACCTTTGTTGGCAAAGTAATGTCTCTGCTTTTGAATATGCTATCTAGGTTGGTCATAACTTTCCTTCCAAGGAGTAAGCGTCTTTTAATTTCATGGCTGCAGTCACCATCTGCAGTGATTTTGGAGCCCCCAAAAATAAAGTCAGCCACTGTTTCCACTGTTTCCCCATCTATTTCCCATGAAGTGATGGGACCAGATGCCATGATCTTAGTTTTCTAAATACTGAGCTTTAAGCCAACTTTTTCACCCCCCTCTTTCACTTTCATCAGGAATAGTTCTTCTTAATATGGCTCTGTCAACCAAGTGGACAAGTATATATTTAGTTACTTTTGTTTCATTTTACTCTGAGATTTTAGGAATTGCTTTTGAAAAAATTAGTTGTTTTATAATTGTAATTCTGTATAATGTTTTCATGCTTCCAAAGTTAAGTCAACAGAAGAAGCTACTTTTTTTTAAAAGGTTGATATCCTTGTTCCACTCTAATTCCTTCTTTTAGAGGCAACTTAACAAACCCATTTGGATTTATCTTTTAATTTTGTGAATGTAGTGCTTTCTGAACACTCAATTTTTCCTAATGTACAGAAAGGTCTTAATTTCATCATTAGAATCTCAGGACTTGGGGTAATAAGGATTTTTCTTGGAAGTATGATATGTCACATTGAATTCTGATTAAAACCCTTTGTGGTAGACATCCCTGGTGCTCCAGTAGTTAGGAATCTGCCTGCCAATGCAGGGGATGCTGTTTCTATCCCTGGTCTGGAAAGATTCCACATGCTACAAGGCAACTAAGCCTCATTGCACCACAACTACTGAGCCTGTGCTCTAGAGCTTGGGAGTCATAACTAAGGAAACCCACGTGCATAGAGCCCATACTAGGCAACAAGAGAAGCCAGCACAATGAGAAGGCTGGGCACTGTAACTACAGAGTAGCCCCTGATTGCTGCAACTAGAGAAAGCTCATTTGCAGTAATGAAGACGAAGCACAGCCAATTAATTAATCAACCAATCAACCCACCTATCAATCCAGTCAGCCTTTGCGGTACTTATAAGTAGGTCTGTAGATTTTCCAGGCTCAAATGCCATGATATTGTGGGAGAGGAGGATAGCAGATACTTATATGGGATTAGTTCCTGTACCCAGAATTGTCCATGGAGAGGGAACTTTAGGATCCATCCCTAACCAGTTGAACCTAAACCAGATTCTGGAGGCGGGCCTCATGCTCTTAACTGCGTTGCTCCCCTAGGTGATGCTAAGGTGCAGTCAGGATGAAGACCATTGTGTGAAAGAGGAGTGAAGGTATATCTAGGATCCTGATGGTTATGGTTTCCCCAGAGTCACTGCTTTTCATCCTTAGTTCTGGATATTTCTAAACTCTACTCTTGTCACCTGCCCATTTCTAAAGATTAACTGCCTATTCATTTTCCCACAAACTCACTCTTTTCTGCCTATGTTTGACTCAAGCAGTCTTTCTTTGCCTGATTTCTTATTTCTATATACTGTGTTTTCTTTTTTTTTCCTCATAAATCAAAGATCATGGAATTCGGCAAGAAATGTTTCATGGGGAAACATGGAGGAGGCATTGTACCCACTGAGGAAGTTCTGGCATCAAACGTGTAAGAAGTTCCCCTGAACCAAGACATGGGGTCAAACAGATGATGCTTTTAGGAGGCTGAATATGAAGGACTCCATCAAGAAATGTTTGCCTCGGAGACACTGAGATTCTCAGAGAACTTTGAATGATGAGCATTATGGAATTAAGTTGGGCTCTTTAAAAAAATCTTGTATGGTTTTACAGTTGTGAAGAATACTTGTGAAGGAATAAAACTATTTTCACTTGGTTTGTGGAAAAAATTTTCATTGGGTCATAGATTGGTGTCAAAAGTGAAGGATTTATGGGGTAATATTTGTCCTTGTTCCTACTTATCCAGAAAATTTTAATTTGGTTAGTTTCAGGTTTGATAGTGAATATTTTCTCAGCTGTTATATTTCTTACTAGTTGAGTTCAGGATCAAGAAAAGACAGAGGAATTCAAGCTATGGGCCATGAAATGGCATTACTCTTTAATGAGACTGTTTTTTTCAACTGGGTTATTAAATGATATATTTTAGTATAAAAATCCTGACACTTAAGCAGTAATGATGTACCTTTGTTTGCACTTTTTTTTTTTTTGCTGAATTTGTTGCATCTGTTGGTATGCTCTTTGGTGGGTGATATTGCTCTTACTTTTATAATTACACTTTTATAATTACACTTTTATAATTACACAATGTTAGCCTCAATCAAAGAGCTGAGTAACAGGCAACAGTGACTCCCAGAGACAATCGTAAGTTTCAGGACAGTTTGGGAAGGCAGGTGTTAGTGCTGGGCTTCTGGTGGAGAGCCCCAGGTTTGCAGACTGCAGCACTGGGCTGTCTTTCACCATACCTGGGGTAGAACCGTGCATGTGTCCAGTTTGACATTCTTGGTTCTCTGTGAAAGCCTCCCATTCCACCTCAGTAAACTCTATAAAAAGTGTGTTTTATCATCTATTGTATGAGGGGCTCTTTTAAGCTCTTCATGCCCCTTGCAATGAACGATGAAGCATGCTGGAAAGGTAATAGTGAGCCTTTGTGCTTTTGAGAACTGAGCATCTTGCTCTGATTTGATCATCTTACTCATTTAACTAAGTGTTATTTGCTTACTTCTCTATTGTTGCTGTTTAGTTGCTAAGTTGTGCCTGACTCTTGCAACCCCATGGATGGTAGCCTTCCAGGCTTCACTGTCCATGGGATTCTCTAGGCAAGACTATTGGAGTGGGTTGCCATTTCCTTCTCCAGGGTATCTTCCTGACTCAGGGATCGAACTTGCAGCTCCTGCTGCATCTCCTGCATTATGGGCAGATTCTTTAATGCTGAACCTTTGGGGAAGCCTTACTTCTTTATAGTAGATGAAAACTTCTGTGACCTCTTGGAAAACAAAGCAGTTGATGCAGGGTGTGAACATGTGTGTGCAACAAAACAGGAGTGTTTGGGTTCAGTGTCACACCCATCTGAGGGATGAGGATAGCTTTCTGTACATATCCTGATTGGGTACTAGTTGGCTGAGCAGAAAATACTTGTTAGTTTTGTCTTATGTTTGGTGTTTTGGATTCTACTTTCCCTTACTCTTGTGCATGGGCTCCTCAACTTCAGATAACAGAAGAGAACTATCAAAGCAGCCTGTCAGTTGTTTACCTTGTCTGTGTTAGTAAGGAGATTGCTTAAAAGGAAAAATTTATCTCAAAATGGAATTCCAGAAAGATTTCCAAACTTTTGGCATTTTGTCTTTTGACAAGTCTGTGGAGGAAATGGTGTTGAGGGCCTAAGTGTTTACTTTTTGTGACTTGAATTTGTGTTGAGAGTTTGGTTTTCCTTCCTGGGGAAAAAGGGTACTTTCTCAAGGGATGACTACAGGGAGGAAGTAGTAGGATGTTTGGTGGAGTGGCTATTTGGCAGGGTGGGCAAGTGTTGCTATTTATTTGGGGAAAGACAATTGTTTTCTGTAAGTCTTACTCAGGAGTTAAGCCCCAATGCCTCCCAAATGATTGGTTTAGTATTTAAAATTTTTGCTCTGGGGAAGAAATCATTTCTTCCAAACCAACACCTGCAGTGTGTGGCTGATGGAGAACCATGGATGTTTTATTTTTAGCTTGTCTTCTGCTGTGTTTAACTTTTAACTCAAGGAAAATCCCAGCTTCTAAGGTCTAGAGATATATTGATGCAGTGCCATGTGGAGCTGAGAGTTTGGGAACCTCCCAAGCCTGGTTTATTTTTGATACACCAACAAAAGCTAGTCTGATATCTTGACCTGCTGACACGTGGAATTCTGGCTGGGAAAGATTGGATCTGTTTGTGTGCCAATGTGTCAGTTCATAAAGGCTCTTAAAGCAAAAGATGATAGCAGGAGTGTGTCTTGCCTACATGCGCCATCTTGACTTTCTGTCGGGCTGGGATGTTGAGACTACAGGGGACCAGGGCAGGCTACCAGCAGGGCTTGTTCATATGGAAGCAAATCTCTTATGCTTCTTCTGTCACCTTTTCCTCATTCATCTTAGGCAAAGACTCACTTGGTGTTTTACTAAATGTGTTCTAAAACACTGGATGTAATATTTATTGAGCATCAACAGTGTACCAAACACAATGTACTAAGGATTTATTACCTTGAAAAAATTTGACTTAAGTTTAAAGCTATTGTCTGCTTGTCTTATAGAAGAGAGTGGATCTGTATATTTTTCTTTTAGATTAGCCATGAGTATAGCATTTCGTAAAAATGCCATTTTAATATGCTGATAATAAAGGTGAAGCTGGTTTGTGTATAGAAATGCAAGAGATTTATGGGTACTGATTTTGTTTCTTGAAAGCTTACTGAATTCATTGATGAGCTTTAGTAGTTTTCTGGCAACAGCTTTAACAATTTCTTTTTTTTTTTAATTTTATTTTATTTTTAAACTTTACAATATTGTATTAGTTTTGCCAAATATCGAAATGAATCCGCCACAGGTATACCCGCGCTCCCCATCCTGAACCCTCCTCCCTCCTCCCTCCCCTACCCTCCCTCTGGGTCGTCCCAGTGCACCAGCCCCAAGCATCCAGTACCATTTCTATGTATAGTATCATGTCATTTGCAAACAGTGAAAATTTTACTTCTTTTCCAACTTGGATTCCTTTATTTCTTTTTCTTCTCTGATTGCTGTGGCTAGGACTTTAAAAACTATGTTGAATAAAAGTGGCAAGAATGGACATCCTTTTTTTGTTCCTGATCTTAGAGGAAATAATTGCAACTTTTCACCATTGACTATGTTAGCTGTGGGTTTGTGGCATATGGCCTTTATTTTGTTTAGGTAAGTTCCCTCTATGCCCACTTTCTGCAGAGTTTTTATTATAAAAGGGTGTTGAATTTTGTTGAAAGCTTTTTCTGCATCTATTGAGATGATCGTATGGATTTTATTCTTCAGTTTGTTAATATAATATATTACATTGATTGATTTGCATATACTGGAGTGCTTGCCTCCCTGAGATAAATCCCACTTGATCATGATGTGTAATCTTTTTAATGTGTTGTTGGATTTGATTTGCTAGTATTTTGTTGAGGATTTTTGTTTCTATGTTCATCAGTGAGATTGTCTTGTGATTTTCTTTTTTTGTGGTATCCTTGTTTGTGGAGCCATCAGGTCCTAGACTTTTGTTTTTTGGGAGGTTTTTACTCATAGTTTCAATTTCAGTACTTATGATTAGTCTGTTCATATTTTCTATTTCTTCTTGGTTCAATCTTCAGTCTTGGAAGGTTTTACTTTTCTAAACACTTGTCCATTTCTTCCAAGCTGTCCACTTTATTGGCATATATTTGCTTGTAGTAGTCTCTCATATTTCTTTGTATTTATTTAGTGTCCATTGTAATTTCTCTTTTTTCATTTCTAACTGTTGATTTGAGCCCTCTTCCTTTTTTTCTTGATAAGTCTGGTTAAAGGCTTATCAATTTTGCTTATATTTTTGATGAACCAGCTTTTAGTTTCATTGATCTTTTCTATTGTTTTCTTTATCTCTATTTAATTCATTTCTGCTCTGATTTATCATTTTTTCCCTTCTCCTATCTTTGAATTTTGTTTGTACTTCTTTCTCTAGTTGCTTGAGGTATAAGGTTACGTTGTTTATTTGAGATTTTTCTTGTTTCCTCTCTTAGCACTGCTTTTGTTGCATCTCATAGGTTTAGGATCATTGGGTTTTCATTTGTCTCTAGGTATTTTTTGGTTTCCTCTTTGATTTCTTCAGTGATGCATTGGTTGCTTAGTAAGATATTATTTAGCTTTCATATCTGTTTTGTTTTGGTTTTTTTTTTTTTTTTTTTACAGTTTTTCCCTTGTAGTTGATTTGTAATCCATAATGTCATGGTTGGATAAGATCCTTGATATGATTTAAGTGTTCTTAAATTTACTGACAGAGAAGACAATGGCACCCCACTTGCCTGGAGGTTGCTTTGTGGCTCAGCATGTTAGCTATCCTGGAGAATGTTCCAATGTGCACTTGAGGAGAATGTGTATTCTGCTGCATTCATATAGAATGTCATATAAATATCAGTTATGTCCATATGGTCTAATATGTCATTTAAGGCCTCTGTTTCCTTATTGATTGTTCTGTCTGTATGATCTGTCCATTGATGGAAGTGGAGTACTAAAGTCCCCCACTATTCTTGCCAATGTTGATTTCTCCTTTTATGAAAAGACAACCCACAGAATGGAAGAAAATATTTGCAAATGAAGTGATTGACAGGGGATTAATCTCCAAAATATATAATAGCTCATGCAGCTCAATATATATATATATATATAATAAAAAAATTGGCAGAAGATCTAAATAGACATTTCTCAAAAGAAAACATACAGATGGCCAAAAAGCACATAAAAAGATGCTTAACATTGTTAATTATTAGAGAAATGCAAATCAAACTGCTATGAGTTGTCACCTGACACCAGTCAGAATAACCATCATCAAAAAGTCTGCAAATAATAAATGCTAGAGAACACGTGGATAGAAAGGAAACCTCCTACACTGTTGGTGAGAATGGAGGTTCCTCAAAAAAACTAAGAAATAGAACTACCACATGATTCAGCAATCCCTCTACTGGGCACGTATCTGGAGGAAACCTTAATTTGAAAAGAGACATGGACCTTAGTGTTCATCGCTTCACTATTTACAATAGTCTAGAAGCAATATAAAAGACTATTGACAGAGAAATGGATAAAGAAGATGTGGTACATATATACAATGAAATATTACTCAGTCACAAAAAAAGAATGAAAGAATACTATTTGCAACCACACGGATGGGCTTAGATATTATAATACTGAATGAAGTAAGTCAGATAAAGAATGACAAATATCATATGGTATCAGTTATATGTGGAATCTAAACGGATGGTACAAAATGAACGTTGTTCCAAACAGACTTCAAAAACAAACTTATGGTTTTCAAAGGGGAAAGGCAAGGGGAGGAGTAAATTAGGACTTTGAGGTGAACATATACTCACTGCTGCTGCTGCTGCTAAGTTGCATCAGTTTTGTCCAACTCTGTGCGACCCCATGGACTGTAGCCTACCAGGATCCTCTGTCCATGGGATATTCCAGGCAAGAGTACTGGTTGCCTGAATAGTGGGTTGCCATTGTCTTCTCCGCATATACACACTACTATATATGAAATTGATATTAATAATTAAAAAGGACCTACTGTATAGCATGGGGCTTCCCATGTGGTTTAGTGGTGAAGTATCCACCTGCTAATGCAGGAGATGCAGGAGATGTGGTTTTGATCCCTGAGTCAGGAAGATCCCCTAGAGGGGGAAATGGCAACCCATTCTAGTATTTTTGCCTGGAGAATCCTATGGATAGAGGAGACTGGCAGGCTACAGTCCATAAGGTTGCAAAGCATCAGACAGTGAGCAGGCAGCACTGTGTAGCACAAGGAACTCTACTAAATAATCTGTGATAACCTACATAGGAAAAGAATCTGAAAAAGAATAGATATATGTATATGTATAACTGAATCACTTTGCTGTACACCTGAAACTAACATAGCATTGGAAATCAACTGTACTTTACTGTGCCCATAAAGGTCCACATTGTCAAAGCTTTGCTTTTTCCAGTAGTCATGTACAGATGTGAGAGTTGGACTGTAAAGAGGTTGAGCACTGAAGAATTAATGCTTTCAAACTGTGGTGCTGGAGAAGACTCTAAAGACTCCCTTTGACTTCCAGGAGATCAAAGCAGTCAATCCTAAAGGAAATCAATCCTGAATATTTATTGGAAGGACTGATGCTGAAGCTGAAGCTCCAATCCTTTGGCCACCTGATGCAAAGAGTCAACTCACTGGGAAAGACCTTGATGCTAGGAAAGTTTGAGGGCACAAGGAGAAGGCAGTGACAGAGGATGAGATAGTTAAATGGCATCACTGACTCAATGGACATGAGTTTGAGCAAACTCTGAGAGACAGTGAAGGGCAGGGAAGCCTGGCATGCTGCAGTCCATGGGGTTACAAAGAAATGGACATGACTTAGCAACTGAACCACAGCAAAAATTAAATTAAAAAAAGTGAAGCTTGTGATAAGAAAAACTTGTATGGCTTGTATTTCTAATTAAGGTTTCTTTTCCTTTCCTTTTAGGAAACCTTCAGAGTACTATTACCAACATATTTTGAGGATTTAATTACTTACTTTCAAAATTATGATCCTTCTGATTCTGGGGCTGTGTTCAAAGCCTATGGCTACACCGCTGTACTGAATGTTTGCCTTGTCATTTGGGCAATTCTTCAGCATTTTTTCTCCTATTATGCTCAGCGTATAGGAATGAGATTAAGAGTAGCCATGTGCCATATGATTTACCGCAAGGTAAGTGTCATTTGGTACAAAAGCTTGTACCTCCTCTGAAGAATAAGAAGCATTTTGGGAAAGTTCTCTGTAGATTAAAAATTTTGTAAATGGTGTCATTTACTCCTTGCCAGAGATACTCGATATTCGTTTCAAGCCAATTTGTTGTTGTTTGAGCAAACTTTACCAATATATTAAAAAGTTTTGTTTGGAGATCAGACCAAGGCTGCCTTTGATAACTTTATGCATAGGCTGGTGCATAATACCCACTAAACTTATATTGAAATCTAATTAAAAATAGGTATCAAAATTATCAAACTGATTTTCAATGTTTTCTTGCCTAAATCATATTGTGGTATTCATGGAAATTTTGTTGTTTTTCATTTAAACCTTCATTTACATCAAAGTTGTGTTTAAAAATGACTTCAGTGATTGTATCTATAACATTAAATTTAGGAGAAAAATATGTATTTAATAAAATAAATGATTATATTTTAAATGATGCATCTAGTCATGTTTAATATAATTGTGCTTACTAAATAAAAATATAAGTGAAATCTGTGCCAAATTAGACTCACTCATCATCTTCTGTAGTTCTGATTGTTTTTGATAATATTAAAGAAAATGGTTGAGTGTTTGGGAGAAAACTTGAAATTTTGTTTTTAGCAATTTTAGAGGGTATTTATGTTGCTATTCATTGAAGTTATTTTCTTAATACAATATTTGCTTTTTTAAAAGTATGCATTATAACAGCTTTAATAAAATCTGGTTTGATTTTTCTAGTGTTTTTGTACTGAGAAATGCTATAAAATTATTCTATATTTTACTCTAGTCTTATCTAGTATAAAAGGAGTTAAGTATTTCAGATGTCTTTACAAATGAACTGCCACAGATACACCAGTGACATGTGCTGGAGAGCTCTTGATACCTACAAGATCTTAGGTATCTATTTATCTTGGGTTGTTTCATTAAAAAAAAAATCCTTATTTAATCATGTTACACACTTGAAATTTTCTGAGAGATAGATTATAAGTGTTTTCACTGCACACACAGAAAGATAACTACATGAGGCAATGGGTATGTTAACTGTTTTAACTACAGTAATCATTTCCCAGTGTACATTTATGTCAAACATCTTGTTGTGCATATATATATATGTGTGTGTGTGTGTGTGTGTGTGTGTGTGTGTATATATATATATATATATATATATATATATAATTAAAAATAAACAGAATCCTCATTGAAAGATAAAACCAAGCAATTTAAATGAAAACAAGCACTTCTTTTACTTGGTTGTTACTTATCTAGAGCTTCTATTTTTTAGGAATATTTTTCTCAGCAAATTAAAAGTATCTTTCCTCATCCTTTTTTGAGCAGAGTCTTGTTAATCCTTGGGCTATGTGAACCTGATTCATGGACCTAACATTTGAGGTTCCTATGCAATATATATATATATTTTTAAACTTTACATAATTGTATTAGTTTTGCCAAATATCAAAATGAATCCGCCACAGGTATACATGTGTTCCCCATCCTGAACCCTCCTCCCTCCTCCCTCCCCATACCATCCCTCTGGGTCGTCCCAGTGCACTAGCCCCAAGCATCCAGTATCGTGCATCGAACCTGGACTGGCAACTCGTTTCTTACATGATATTTTACATGTTTCAATGTCATTCTCCCAAATCTTCCCACCCTCTCCCTCTCCCACAGAGTCCATAAGACTGTTCTATACATCAGTGTCTCTTTTGCTGTCTCGTACACCGGGTTATTGTTACCATCTTTCTAAATTCCATATATATGCGTTAGTATACTGTATTGATGTTTTTCCTTCTGGCTTACTTCACTCTGTATAATAGGCTCCAGTTTCATCCACCTCATTAGAACTGATTCAAATGTATTCTTTTTAATGGCTGAGTAATACTCCATTGTGTATATGTACCATAGCTTTCTTATCCATTCATCTGCTGATGGACATCTAGGTTGCTTCCATGTCCTGGCTATAATGGATTAAAGATCTAAACGTAAGACCAGAAACTATAAAACTCCTAGAGGAGAACATAGGCAAAACACTCTCTGACATACATCACAGCAGGATCCTCTATGACCCACCTCCCAGAATATTGGAAATAAAAGCAAAAATAAACAAATGGGACCTAATTAACCTTAAAAGCTTCTGTAATATTGTTTTTTACAGCATTGGACTTTCCTTTCACCCCCAGACACATCCACAATGGGATGTTATTTTCACTTTGGCTCAGCCTCTTCATTCCTTCTGGAGCTATTTCTTTGCTCTTCTCCAGTAGCATGTTGGGCATCTACTGACCTGGGGAGTTCATCTTTTAGTGTCAAATCTTTTTGCCTTTTCATACTGTTCATGACATTCTAAAGGCAAGAATGCTGAAGTGGTTTGCATTCCCTTCTCCAGTGGACCACTTTTTTTTTTTTTCAGCTGAGCTGTTTAAAATCCTAAAAGATGATGCTGTTAAAATGCTGCACTCTGTATGCCAGCAAATTTGGAAAACTCAGCAGTGGCCACAGCACTGGAAAAGGTCAGTTTTCATACCAATCCCAAAGAAAGGCAATGCCAAATAATGTTCAAACTACTGCACAATTGCACTCATTTCACATGCTAGCAAAGCAATGCTCAAAACTCTCCAACCTAGGCTTCAACAGTACATGAACCAAAAGCTTCCAGATTTTCAAGCTAGATTTAGAAAGGCAGAAGAACCAGAGATGAAATTTCCAACATCCCTTGGATCATAGAAAATGCAAGAGAATTCCAGAAAACATCTACTTCTGCTTCATTGACTACACTAAAGCTGTTTACTTTGTGGATCACAACAAACTCTGGAAAATTTCCTCAAGAGATGGGAATACCAGACCACCTGACCTTCCTCCTGAGAAACCTGTATGCAGGTCAAGAAGCAACAGTTAGAACCAGACATGGAAAAATTTACTGGTTCCAAATTGGGGAAGGAGTACATCAAGGCTGTATATTGTCACCCTCCTAATTTAACTCAGATGCAGAGTACATCATGCGAAATGTTGGGTTGAATGAAGCACAAGCTGTAACCAAGATTGCAGGGAGAAGTATCAATAACCTAAGATATACAGATGACACCACCCTTATGGCATAAAGCAAAGAGAAACGAAAGAGCCTCTTAATGAAAGTGAAAGAAGAGAGTATAAAAGCTGGCATAAAACTTTCAAAAAAATGAATATCATGGCATTTGGTCCCATGATTTCATGGCAAATAGATGGGAAATCAATAGAAACAGTGACAGACTTCATTTTCTCAGGCTCCAAAATCACTGCAGATGGTGACTGCAGCCATGAAATTAAAAGATGCCTGCATCTTAGAAGAAAAGCTATGACCAATCTAGACAGCATATTAAAAAGCAGAGACAGTACTTTACCGACAAAGGTCCATCTAGTCAACTATGGTTTTTCCAGCAGTCATGTATGTATGTGAGAGCTGAACCATAAAGAAAGCTGAGTGCCAAAGTATTGATGTTTTTGAACTATTGTGTTGAAGAAGACTCTTTGAGATTCCCTTGGACAGCAAGGAGATCAAACCAGTCAATCCTAAAGAAAATCAGTCCTGAATATTCACTGGGAGGACTGATGCTGAAGTTGAAGCTCCAAAACTTTGGCCACCTGATGTGAAGAACTGATTCATTGGAAAAGACCCTGATGCTGGGGAAGATTGAAGGCAGGAAGAAAAAGAGACAACAGAGGACGAGATGGTTGGATGACATCACTGACTTGATGGACATGAGTTTAAGCAAGCTCTGGGTGTTGGTGATGGGCTGGGAAGCCTGGTCTGCTGCAGTCCATGGGATCACTAAGAGTTGGACATGAGTGAGTGACTAAATTGAACTGTGCATTTTTTCAGCACCAGTTATTGAAGAGATTGTGCTTTCTTCATTGTGTATTCTTGCCTCCTTTGTCTTAAATTAGTTGACCCTAAGTGTATGGGTTTATTTCTGGGCTGTCTATACTGTTCCATTGATCTATGTGTCTGTTTTTGTGCCAGTATCTACTGTCTTCCCTTGGGCTTCCCTTGTGGATCAGCTGGTAAAGAATATGCCTGCAATGTGGGAGACCTGGGTTTGATCCCTGAGTTGGGAAGATCCCCTAGAGAAGAGAAAGGCCACCCACTCTAGTATTCTGGCCTAGAGAATTCCATGGACTGTGTAGTCAATGGGGTCACAAAGAGTTGGACACGGCTGAGTGACTTTCACTTCACTTTCATACTATTATTTTGAATACTGTAGCTTTGTACTATGGTCAAAGTCAAGGAGTGTGATTCCTCCAACTTTGTTCTTCTTCTTCAATTTTTTTTTTGACTATTTGTGTCATTTGTTTTTCCATACAAATTTTATATTTTTTTGTTCCAGTTCTGTGAAAAATGCCATTGGTAATTTGATAGGTGTTTCATTGAATCTGTAGATTGCCTTGGGTAGTATGGTTATTTTGACAATACTAATGTTTCCAATCCAAGAACATGGTATATCTTTCCATCTGTTTTGTCATCTTCAATTTCTTTCATCAGTGTCTTATAGTTTTGGAGGTACAGATCTTTTGCCTCCTTAGGTAGGTTTAGTCCTAGGCATTTTAGTCTTTTTGATGCAATGGTAAATGGGATTGTTTCCTTAATTTCCCTTTCTGATACTTTCTTAATAATGTATAGAAATGCAGCACATTTTTGTATATTAATTTTGTATCCTGAAACTTTACCGTATTCATTGATGAAATCTAACGGTTTTCTGGTAGTGTCTTTAGGATTTCCTATGTATAGTATCATGTCATCTACAAATAGTGACAGTTTGACTTCTTCCTTTCCAATTTAGAGTCTTTGTATTTAAAAGAATTGTCTTTTTACAAAGTTAGGAATTGCTGAGGTAAAACCACAGAGGTAACGTGGATTTCAAGAAACATCACTCAGTTGTGTCTAACTCTTTGCGACCCCATGGACTATGCAGTCCATGGAATTCTCCAGGCCAGAATACTGGAGTGGGTAGCTGTTCCCTCCTGCAGGGGATCTTTCTAACCCAGGGATTGAACTCAGGTCTCCCCACATTGCAGGCAGATTCTTTACCAGCTGAACCACCAGGGAAGCCCAAGGATACTGCAGTGGATAGCCTATCCCTTCTCCAGGAAATCTTCCTGACCCAAGAATTGAACTGGGGTCTCCTGCATTGCAGGTGGATTTTTTTTACCAGCTGAGCTACCAGGGAAGCTCCTCCAGACACATGGGAGAGACAGTTTCCTCATGCACTTTCATGTATCTAGAATCCTGCTGAGGTGAAGAAATAAGATGTTTCTTTTTTGTAGGTTACAGGTGGGCTGACTCTTTAGGGAAAAAGCTGGTACTGCAGAACAGCTCTAAAAGGCGCATCTGAATGTTTCTGGCTTATGCTGAGGCCCTACTTGCTTATCCCTAGTCCTGGAAAGAAATCAGATTGAGTGTTAGAAATGGAATGGCTGATAAGCTTATAGTCATAGTTTGTATTGTTGAGTGATCTTGTGGGATGTATGATATATAGAAAATGACTTGCCTTTTAATTATCTTTCCACAACTGTGGTAAAATAACTTGTGGCTTTTGATCATTGATTTTTTAAAAAGTTGCAACAAAATATACACAACAAAATTTACAGTTTTAACTCTTTTTAAGTGCACCATTTAATGACATCAGGTACATTCACATTATTGTAGAGTTATCACCATTATGCATCTCCAGAACTTTTTCATCTTCTCAAATCTGCACCCATTAAACACTAAGTTTCTACTCCCATCCCTTCACCACCATCACCATTCTACTTCTCTTTATGAATTTCACTACTCCAGGTGCCTCATATAAGTGAAAGCATATGATGTCTGGATTATGTCACCTAGCACAATGTTTTCAAGGTTTATCCATGTTGTATCAGGTTTCAGAATTAAATTCTTTTTTAAGACTGAATGATATTTCATGATAGGTATGTACAATATTTTGTGTATTCATTCATCTGTTAATAAATGTTTGGGTTGTTTCAATCTTATATCTATTGTGAATAGTGCTGCTATGAACATAGGTAAACAAATATCTGTTCAAGGTTGTGCTTTCAGTTCTTTTGAGTACATTCCCAGTAGTGGAACTGTTGTGCTATATACTAATCTTATGTTTAATTTTTTGAGAAACCGCCATACCCTCTTCAATCATGGCTACATAATTTTATATTTTCTACTTGATCACTTACTTTTCTCTTTAACTTGAGAACTAAATGAAAAGTTTTCATGAATTCTGACATTTTGTTTGGATCCATGGCTCCAGTTGGTAGTCCACTGAAACATCTTACAGTGGTCACTTCAGATTCCTGATCTCTAGGGCATATTTTGCAACTTTTTACCAAATAAAGGGATCATGTAAAACAGGCTATTTTTTGTAAAGTCAGACATTAAAGGCCATAGATTCCTCACGAGAATATTATTTTGAACACTATTCTCTGCTCATTTTATTGTATATTATTTTAAAACATTTGTTTAAAGAATTTAATAAGTATTTATTTTTGTCTGTGCTGGGCCTTTGTTGCTTTGTATGGGTTTTCTCTTGTTGTTTCTCTTGTTGAGGGCTGCTCTCTAATTGCAGTGTGCAGATGGTTTCTCTTATTGTGGAGATGACTTCTCTTATTGCAGAACACAGGCTGTGGGGTGCTCGGGCCCAGTAATTGTGGTGCACAGGCTTAGTTGCCCTGCAGCATGTGGGATCTTTCCAGATGAGGGATCAAAACTGTGTTCCCTGCATTGGCAGGCAGATGCTTAACCACTGAACCACCAGGGAAGTCCTCTGCTCATATTGGAATGAGGAAATTAAAGTCAAAGTTCTTAAATGATTTCACATACAGTGTGATTGATTCCAAGTCCCCTAATTTCTAGTCCAAGTCCTCTAATTTCTTGCTTTAAGGCAGTTTCTCCACTCTCATCTAGTTAGGCTCACATTTACTTTATTTTGCTCCTAAATCTAAACCTATACCCTTTACACTCTGGGCAGACCCAAGTTAATTGAGAAACAGGGTGGGGGATTTTTTTTTTTTTTTCCTACCTCCTACTCCTCCCTTTGCTGTCCTTCTTGGTGGGGCTTCTGCCACATTGAGGAGATAAAGGATGAACATGGGTCCCTAGAGCCCTGCTGTCAGGGGTTATCCTGCTCATCCTGATACCATGCATGACCCCAAGAAAGTGTTATCCAGTTTGCTATGTTTTAAGTGTGAATTTGTATCAACATGGGAATCCAATTCTCTGTCTCCCTCTCTTATTTCAGACCCTTCGCCTGAGTAACTCGGCCATAGGGAAGACCACCACAGGCCAGATAGTCAACCTGCTGTCTAATGATGTGAACAGGTTTGACAGGGTAAGTGACCAAGGGATCCTCTTCATTTCTCACTGGGTTCAGCTTTTTGGGAGCCAAGTGCCAGGGTTTGGTGTCAGCCAGGGTTCTGTTGAGAACCTAAGATAAGGGTTGTTGTTACCCAGCTCTCATCTCTTCTGCGTGCAACTTACATGTAAAAATATATATTGTCCTGTGGATAAGAATTTTGTTTTTCTAATACTAGATAGGCAGCAGTGTTCTATCCCAGCTCGGTTAGTGTCCCTAAAGGTCCTCCTGGTGTAGCCCTTCTTGCCACATGCTGTCAGTGTTGCTGAACTGTCTCCCTCCTCCTCTGGATGATGAAGGCTTGGTGGGCAGGGATTGTTATTTCTCCTGTGCCCTGTTCAGTGCTGCTGCACAGGGAGCCTGTGAGGAATATGCAAAGTAGGTGTTCTCCAGCCAGACTCAACTTCCTCTCAGCTGTCAACCCCACACTCTTTTTTTTTTTTTTTTTACACTTACCTTATGACTATGCAGTACTTGTTTCCACTGTTTCACATCAATTTGCCATGGAGTGATGGGACCAGATGCCAAGATCTTAGTTTTCTGAATGTTGAGTTTTAAGCCAACTTTTTCACTATCTTCTTTCACTTTCATCAAGATGCTCTTTGGTTCTTCTTCACTTTCTCCTTAATTGTGGTGTCATCTGCATATCTGAGGTTATTGATATTTCTCCCAGCAATCTTGATTCAAGCTTGTGCTTTTTCCAGTCCACCATTTCTCATGATGTACTCTGCATATATTTTTGGGCTCCAAAATCACTGCAGATGATGACTGCAACCATGAAACTAAAAGATTCTTGCTCCTTGAAAGAAAAGTTATGACCAACCTAGACAGCATATTAAAAAGCAGAGACATTACTTTGCCAACAAAGGTCCATCTAGTCAAGACTATGGGTTTTCCAATAGTCATATATGGATGTGAGAGTTGGACTATAAAAAAAGCTGAGTGCCAAAGAATTGATGCTTTTGAACTGTGGTGATTGAGAAGGCTCTTGGGAGTCCCTTGCACCACAAGGAGATCCAACCAGTCCATCCTAAAGGAAATCAGTCCTGAATATTCATTGGAAGGACTGATGCCAAAATTCTAATACTTTGGCCACCTGATGGGAAGAACTGACTCATTGGAAAAGACTGTGATGCTGGGAAAGATTGAAGGTGGGAGGAGAAGGGGACAACAGAGGATGAGATGGTTGGATGGCATTACTGACTCAATGGACATGAGTGTGAGAAAACGCCAGGAGTTGATGATGGACAGTGAGGTCTGGCATGCTGCAGTGCATGGGGTTGCAAAGAGTTGGACATGACTGAGAGACTGAACTGAACTGAATGCAGTACTAGGATGCAATCTCAAAAATGACAGAATGATCTCCATTCATTTCCAAGGCAAACCATTCAATATCACAGTAATCCAAGTCTATGCCCTGACCAGTAATGCTGAAGAGGCTGAAGCTGAACAGTTCTATGAAGACCTACAAAACCTTCTAGAACTAACACTCAAAAAAGATATCCTCTTCATTATAGGGGACTGGAATGCAAGAGTAGGAATTCAAAAGCTACCTGGAGTAACACAAATTTGGCCTTGGAGTACAAAATGAAGCAGGGTAAAGGCTAACAGAGCTTTGCCAAGAGAACACATTGGTCATAGCGAACACCCTCTTCCAACAACACAAGAGAAGACTCTATACGTGGACATCACCAGATGGTCCATACCGAAATCAGATTGATTATATTCTATGCAGCCAAAGATGGAGAAGCTCTATACAGTCAGCAAAAACAAGACCAGGAGCTGACTGTGGCTCAGATCATGAACTCCTTATTGCCAAATTCAGACTTAAATTGAAGAAACTGGGGAAAACCACTAGGCCATTCAGGTGTGACCTAAATAAAATCCCTTATCATTATATAGTGGAAGTGACAAATAGGTTCAAAGGATTGGATCTGATAGACAGAGTGCCTGAAGAACTGTGGACAGAAGTTTGTAACATTGTACAGGAGGCAGTGAAGACAATCTGCAAGAAAAAGAAATGCAAAAAGGCAGAATGGTTGTCTGATGAGGCCTTACAAACAGCTGAGAAATGAAGAGAAGCTAAAGGCAAAGGAGAAAAGGAAAGATATATCCATTTGAATGCAGAGTTCCAAAGAATAGCAAGGAAAGATAAGAAAGCCTTCCTCAGCAATCAATGCAAAGAAATAGAGGAAAACAGTATAGACTGGGAAAGACTATAGATCTCTTTAAGAAAATTAGAGATACCAAGGGAACATTTCATGCGAAGATGGGCTCAATAAAGGACAGAAATGTTATGGACCTAACAGAAGCAGAAGATATTAAGAAGAGATGACAGGAATACACAGAAGAACTGTACAGAAAAGATCTTCATGATCCAGATAGCCACGATGGTGTGATCACTCACCTAGAGCCAGACATCCTGGAATGTGAAGCCAAGTGGACCTTATAAAGAATCACTACAAACAAAGCTAGTGGAGGTCTTGGAATTCCAGTTGCGCTATTTCAAATCCTAAAAGATGATGCTGTGAAAATGCTGCACTCAATATGCCAACAAATCTGGAAAACTGAGCAGTGGCCACAGGACTGAAAAAAGTCAGTTTTCATTCCAATTCCAAAGGAAGGCAATGCCAAAAAATGTTCCAGCCACCACACAACTGCACTCATCTCACACCCTAGCAAAGTAATGCTCAAGATTCTCCAAACCAAGCTTCAATAATACGTGAATCATGAATTTCCAGATGTTTAAGCTGAATGTAGAAAAGGCAGATGAACTAGAAATCAAATTGCCAACATCTGTTGGATCATAGAAAAAGCAAGAGAGTTCCAGGAAAACATCTGTTTTTTCTTTATTAGTACACCAAAGCCTTTGACTGTGTGGATAACAACAAACTGTGGAAAATTCTTAAAGAAATAGGAATACAAGACCACGTTACCTGCCTCCTGAGACATCTGTATGCAGGTCAAAAAGCAACAGTTCTAACCGGACATGGAACAACAGATTGGTTCCAATTGGGAAAGGAATATGTCAAGGCTGTATATTTTCACCCTGCTTATTTAACTTATATGCAGAGCACATCATGCAAAATGCCAGGCTGGATGAAGCACAAGTTGAAATCAAGATTTCTGTGAGAAATATCAATAACCTCAAATATGCAGATGATAGCACCATTATGGCAGAAAGTGAAGAAGAACTAGAGAACCTCTTGACAAAAGTGAAAGAGGAGAGTGAAAAAGTTGCCTTAAAACTCAACATTCAGAAAAAGAAGATCATGGCATGTGGTCCCATCTCTTCATGGCAGATAGGAATAGGGTAACTGACTTTAATTTCCTGGGCTCCAAAATCACTGCAGATGATGACTGCAGCTATAAAATTAAAAGACACTTGCTCCTTGGAAGAAAAGCTTGATCAACCTAGACAGCTTATTAAAAAGCAAAGATATTACTTTACCAACAAAGTCTGTCTAGTCAAAGCTATGGTTTTTCCAGCAGTCATATATGGTTGTGAGAGGTGGACTATCAAGAAAGCTGAGCTTTGAAGAATTGATGCTTTTGAACTTTGGTGTTGGAAAGGACTCTTGAGAGTCCCATCAACTGCAAGGAGATCCAACCAGTTAATCCTCAAGGAAATCAGTCCTGAATATACATTGGAAGAACTGATGCTAAAGCTGAAGCTCCAATTATTTGGCCACCTGATGGGAAGAACTGACTCATTTGAAAAGACTGTGGTGTTGGGAAATATTGAAGGCAGGAGGAGAAGGGGATGTCAGAGGATGAGATGGTTGGATGGCATCACGGACTCAATGAACATGAGTTTGAGCAAGCTCTTGGATTTGCTGATGGGTGTGGAAGCCTGGCGTACTTCATTCCATGGGGTTGCAAAGTGTCAGACATGACTGAGTGACTGAACTGAATGAAGATAATGGTGACCTCCTTCAAAAGGTCCTGTGTATGCACTGCCACAGTCAGTGTACCCAACCCTGTAGCAGGTCACAGCCAACCCATGCCTCTGCCAGAGACTCTTGGACACTCATGGGCAAGTCTGGATTAGTCTCTTGTGGTGTCACTGCTTTTTTCTCCTTGGTCCTTGTGCACACAAGGGTTGTTTTTTTTTTTTTTTTTTTTTTCCCCTGTCCTCCAAGAGTCTGTTTCCCCAGTCCTGTGTAAGTTCTGGCAGCCCTATGGTGGTGTTAATGTTGACCTCCTCCAAGAGGGTTTATGTCATACCCAGGTTTGCTGCACCCAGAGCCTCTACCCCTGTGGCAGGCCACTGCTGACCTGTACCTCTGCAGGAGACCCTCAAACACTCAAAGGCAGGTACTGGCTCAGTTTCTGTGGGGTCTCCTGGTGTGCACAAGATTTTGATGGCCACAGGACTGGAAAAGGTCAGTTTTCATTCCAATCCCAAAGAAACTCAATGCCAAAGAATGTTCAAACTACCACACAGTTGCATTCATCTCACACACTAGCAAAGTAATGCTTACAGTATGTGAATGGTGAACTTCCAGAAGTTCAAGCTGGATTTAGAAAAGGCAGAAGAACCAAATTGCCAACATCCATTGGATCATAGAAAAAGCAAGAGAGTTCTAGAAAAACATCTACTTCTGCCTTATTGACTATTCCAAAGACTTTGACTGTGTGAATCACAACAAACTGTGGAAAATTCTTTAAGAGATGGGAATACCAGACTGCCTGACCTACCTCCTGAGAAATTTATATGCAAGTCAAAAAGCAAGTTAGAATTGGACATGAAACAACAGACTGGTTCCAAATCGGGAATGGAATGTGTCAAGGCTGTATATTGTCGCCCTGCTTATTTAACTTATATGCAGAGTACATCAAGCGAAATGCTGGGCTGGATGAAACACAAGCTGGAATCAATCTTCTGTTTCCAGGAGAAACAGCAATAACCTCAGATATGCAGATGACACCACCCTTGATGAAAGTGACAGAGGAGAGTGAAAAAGTTGCCTTGAAACTCAATATTCATAAAACGAAGATCATGACACCTGGTCCCATCACTTCATGGCAAATAGACGGTGTAACAATGGAAACAGTGACAGACTTTATTTTCTTGGTCTCCCAAATCACTTCAGAGGGTGACTGCAGCCATGAAATTAAAAGACACTTGCTCCTTGGAAGAAAAGTTATGACCAACCCAGAGAGCATATTAAAAAGCAGAGACATCAAAGGACCTTTTCTGACAAAGGTCCTTGTAGTCAAAGCTATGGTTTTTCCAGTAGTCATGTATGGATGTGAGAGTTGGACTATCAAGAAAGCTTAGCACAAAGAATTAATGCTTTCAAACTGTAGTGCTGGAGAAAATTCCTTAGAATCCCTTGAATAGCAAGGAGATCAAGCCAATGAATCCTAAAGGAAATCAGTCCTAAATGTTCATCGGAAGGACTGATGCCAAAGCTGAAACTCCAATACTTTGGCCATCTGATGGGAAGAACCGACTCATTGGAAAAGACACTGCTGATGGGAAAGATTGAAGGTGGGAGGAGAAGGGGACAACAGAGGATTAGATGGTTGGATGGCATCACTGACTCAATAGACATGAATTTGAGTAAACTCCAGGAGTTGGTGATGGACAGGAAGGCCTGGTATGCTGCAGTCCATGGGGTCACAAAGAGTGGGACACCACTTAATGACTGAACTGGACAGAGATCTCTTCAAGAAAACTGGAAATACCAAGGGAACATTTCACGGAAAGATGGGCGTAATAATTGACAGAAATGGTATGGACCTAAGAGAAACAGAGCATATTAAGAAGTGGTGGCAGGAATACACAGAAGAACTGTACAAAAAAGATCTTAATGACACAGATAAACATGATAGCATGATCACTTACCTTGAGCCAAACATCCTGGAGTATGAAGTCAAGTGCGCCTTAGGAAGCATTACTACCAACAAAGCTAGTGGGCATGATGGAATTCCAATTGAGCTATTTTAAATCCTAAAAAATGATGCTGTTAAAGTACTCCACACAAAATGCCAGCAAATTTGGAAAACTAAGCAGTGACCACAGGTCTGGAAAAGGTCAGTTTTCATTCCAATCCCAAAGAAAGGCAATGTCAAAGAATGTTCCAGGTACCACACAACTGCATTCATTTCACATGCTAGCAAGGTAATGCTCAAAATCCTTCAAGCTAGGCTCCAACAGTACACAAACAAAGAAATTCCAGATGTATAAGCTGGATTTAGAAAAGGCAGAGGAATCATAGATCAAATTGCCAACATTCCTTGGGTCATAGAAAAAGAAAGGGAATTCCAGAAGAACATCTACTTTTCCTTCATTAACTATGCTAAAGCCTTTCATTGTGTGGATCACAATAAAATGTGGGAAAATCTTTAACAGATGGGAATACTAGACCACCTACCTGCCTCCCAAGAAACCTGTATGCAGGTCAAGAAGGAAGAGTTAGAATTGTACATAGGATAACGGACTGGTTCCAAATCAGGAAAGGAATATGTCAAGACTGTATATTGTCACCCTGCATATTCAGCTTTTATACAGAGTACATCATGTGGAATCCTGGGCTGGGTGAAGCTCAAGCTGGGATCAAGATTGCTGGGAGAAATATCAATAACCTCAGATATGCAGATGACACCACCCTTATGGCAGAAAGTTAAGAGGAACTAAAAAGCCTCTTGATGAAAGTGAAAGTGGAGAGTGAAAAAGTTGGCTTAAGGCTCAACATTCAGAAAACAAAGATCATGGCATCTGGTCCCATCACTTCATGGGAAATAGATGGGGAAACAATGGAAAGAGTGACTTACTTTGTTTTCTTGGGCTCCCAAATCACCGTAGATGGTAACTGTAGCCATGCGATTAGAAGACGCTTGTTACTTGGGGAAAAAATGTTATAACAAATCTAGATAGCCTATTAACAAGGAGAGACATCACTTTTTTGACAAAGGTCCATGTAGTGAAAGCTATGTTTGTTTTTTCACTAGTCTTATATGGATATGAGAGTTGAACCATATCATGAAGTCTGAGCACAAAAGAATTAATACTTTCAAACTGTGGTGCTGGAGAAAACTCCTGAGAGTCCCTTGGATAGGAAGGAGATCAAACCAGTCAATCCTTAAGGAAATCAACCCTGAACATTCATTGGATTGACTGATGGTGAAGCCAAAGCTTTAATCCTTTGGCCACATGATGTGAAGAGTTGACTCACTGGAAAAGACGTTGATGCTGGGAAAGATTGAGGGCAAGAGCAGAAGGGGACAAGAGAGGATGAGATAGTTGGATGGCATCCCTGTCTCAATGGACATGAGTTTGAGAAAGCTCTTGGAGATGGTGAAGGACAGGGAAGTCTGGTGTGCTGCAGTCCATTGGGGTCACAAAGAGTCGGATATGACTAAGTGATGAACAACAACTTCTCTTTCAGTTATTCATTCATCAGACATGAAATCAGGTACCTCTCCAATTTCAGGGATGAATAAGGCTTAGTTTCTGCCCTGGAGAAGTCAAAGCTCATCAGGGAGGTAAATACACACGTCATTACTGGAGAGAGTGGTAGGTACCATAATGTAGACTTTCCTGGGGTTGCAGGGAGCCCCAGGGAAAAAGGCGTCTGAATTTTGGGACAGAGAGTTTAGGGATGTCCTGTGACCATCTGCATTGTTGACAAAATCATTTTCCTTCCAGTGTGCCTGTCTGCTTCTTCCTGGACATCCTGAACCCAGCCTTGTGCTGCCCCAAAACAGCATCATCTGGGGAGGATGCTTCGATTTCTGCTTCAGCAGGTTTAAAACCCACTGAGATCATTTCTATTTAGGCTCCTGTCTCTTCCTTCAGAGCAGATTGTTTCTAAATTGTGTGCTTATGGTTTTGCTTTTATACAGTTCTAGGAAGACTTTGTCTTTTTCTTTTAAGGTAATAGTACGCTTGCACATCCTGTGGATTGGGCCACTTAATGCTATCACAGTGATCATCTTGCTCTGGATGGAAATAGGAATATCATCTCTTGCCGGGATGGCACTCCTCATTATTTTTATGCTTTTGCAAAGCTTCTCTGGGAAGTTGTTTTCATCACTCCGGTAAGAGAAACACTGGTTTAAAAAAACAGATGATGTGTACTTGGTGAACCCACAGTCTACTCTATGCTTTTGTTAAAACAACAACAACAACAACCTTCTCTGATCTCTTTTTCTGCATATCTTGTAGACCCTTCAGGCTTAGCTAGTGGAGGCTCCATCCTTAAACCAAAGACTGATCTTGACAGGGGAAAGGTGAAGCCATTTCCTGGCTCTTCTTGGAACTGTACTTGAATAAGTATAGTGTCTGTAAGCAGAATTTACCTAAGTCCAGGTTATTTAAACATTATTAAATAGTAATCATCCTATAGGCCCAATTCAAGCTGCATATATTTTTGCTATGCTTGTATTAGGATCATTTTTAGTTATTTAAATTCATGTCTTGTTTTTAATTCACTGTTTGCATTAAGTTATCAGAACTCCAAGGGCATAAAGACATAAATTTATAAAGCCCCACAGTTTGTTTGTTCCCCACAGTACCAGCAGCTTATGTGATAAAAGAGTGTCTAGTGATGAAGGGTCTAATGGTGATGAGTTAGACTTGAAGCATATATCAGGGGATTGGAGGTGTGTTGTTCAGATTGTCAGGTGATGGAGATGTACTGTTTGAAGCACATTGAGCTCTTTTCCTTTCTTTTTTTGGTGACTTTATGCATGTTATTTTTCTCTACTTGGAATTTTATTTCTTATCTTTACCACAGAAAGATGTTCCTTATCCTTTGAAGCCCCGTTTGAGTGCTACCAGGTCTCTGAAGCTTTTCTTGCTCTCCTTTCCCAGTGGTATTCACAGCCCCATCTTTTCTGCTTCCCAGCACCTTAATCCTATTTTATTATAGCACATTGTCTTTCCATTAGATTCGGGTGTCTTCTGCCTTCCCTAGCTGACCACAACTTCCTTGGGCAGGTGGATTGTACCTGACTTACTTCAGGTCTTCCTTAGCCAATACTGCAAGTTCTCCAAGTTATTTGTTGAATTGGGCTGCATGGTTGACTTCCTAATTAAAGTCTTCCTCTGTTTGTACTTTGAGTAGGACCTGCCTGTGTTGTCAGCTTAGGGGAGCTGTAGGAAATCATTTGATCCCTGGTCTCTGACTGTGCCAATGCTGCTGTCGGGAAGGAAATTTTTGCTGTGATCACTAAGGCTCATTTCTCATGTTTGTTCCCTTAGGAGTAAGACTGCAGCTCTCACAGACACCAGGCTCAGGACCATGAATGAAGTTATAACTGGCATCAGAACAATAAAAATGTATGCTTGGGAAAAGTCATTTGCAGAGCTTATTACCAGATTGAGAAGGTAACTTTCTGTATATTTCAAACCACAGTTCATAGTTTTTTATTTCCTGTTTTTACTGAATGGTTTAAAAGTATTACTGTTCTTTTATTTACCATCCTCCTAAAGGAAAAATATATGTGCTTCTTTCTTATATAGAAATGAAATTTCACATATTAATACCCCAAATCTCAAGGAAGCAATGATCCTAAGATGTTCATATTTGAGTTGATGATGTTTAAACTAAAACTACAATTTATGTTAATATAGAACAAATGGGAAGATTAGAGAGAGTGGGTATATTTGTATTGGGCCAAACTTTATGATTCAGTATTTTTTATTCCAAACAGAGCCATGAAAATACCTTTCCTTTTGAATTTTCTTTAGGTTTATAGAAATTTTGTCCATCTTTTATTTAAATATCTGATGAGTATTTATATTCCAGCACAAGCTATTCATAATTCTCTGGCTGCATCCTGTTACCTCTCACCTTCGTACCTTTGTAAGGGCCCCTCCCTCTGCTGGGAATACACTTTCTCATCTTCCTTCTTCTCTGGCTTCCACCAGCCCTAACTGACTCCCACTCATCTTCTCAGCGTCCATGTATGTGTGAATTGTCCTGACTTTACTGCTCTGGGTTACAAATCTCTGCTCTGTGTTCCCATGGGGGCCATGCTGGCTGCCTCTGTCTAATGTCTTGGTGGACATATGAAATCTTAGTTCCCTGACTGGGGATCAAATCCATGGCTGCTGCGTTAGAAGCATGAAGTCTTAACCACTGGACTACCCATTTTCTTTTCTAAGTTCATGAACTCCTGGAAGGGACAAGTTCTCTTTTTCTGTCATCCTCAAGGTACCCTACACAGGATTTGTGATTACAAATGCTTGTTGAATGAATTTTCAAACTCAACTGTTATTGACTCAAAATGTTTAAAAGTGTGACGTTAATCCTCCATTTAGTTGGGAGAGTGAAGCGATGATGAAGTGTGTGGTCCTTGGGTCGGGGCAGAGCCCCAGGTGTGCTCTGTATAGTGTCTCCATGATGTGAGGGATGGTTCATCTTAATCTGTGTCCACTCTCTAGAAAGGGGCCACTCACACAGGGCATTTGAATTCATAGCTTGGATGTTGATGCTTCTTTTAAAATCTATTCCCGTCTCTCTTTTACAGGAAGGAAATTTCCAAGATTCTGAGACGTTCCTACCTTGATGGAATGAATTTGATATTCTTTGACACTGCAAGCAGAGTCATCCTTTTCGTCACCTTTACCACCTACGTGCTTCTTGGCAACATGATCACAGTTAACCAAGTGTTTTTGGCCATAACACTGTACCAAGTTGTGCAGTTTACAGGCATCCTCCTCTTCCCCACAGCCATCGAGAACGTAGCATCAACAGTCGCCAGTGTCCGAAGAATCAAGGTTTGGTGAAAGATAACTTTTTAAAGTTTTAGGTAGATTTTAGGTAAAATGGTTCCTTTTATTTGGTGTCACTGTATGCCAGTTAGGTGAGATTTAATGTTTTGGACATAACTGGTAGCTGTTCCAAAATGTCATACATACTCCCCTCTCTTCTTTGGTAGAATACATTACAAATAATATAAGATCACTGCTCATTTATGAGCAGCAGTAGCAGTGGCACAGGGTTCTTGATGTACAAGTGATGGCTGCAGGGCAACTAAAATGTCTAAAAGCAAAAGAAGTAAACAGATTGCATCTCCTGTGTTAACTTTAATGACTAGCAACTGTGTTCAGTCCTGGGGTGAATTGGATTCCTCTCTGAGTCTGGAGGGAAAGAACTTGCTGAGAGGTCCTGCTCCTTGGACAGGAAGAGTGGCCTCAGATTCACTTAATTCACTGTTTAAAAATGGTTTCTTTCCTCCACAGATGGCTTGCTTGTTGATTTCTGAACATGTCTTTTGGATCTGACTTGTCCTCTTTACCCTTACTCTTTAATCCTATCTCTAATTGGCTTCTTCCTTTCAGATTTGTGATTTCCACCATATCCACTGTCTCCTTTTTTTCTGTCTCTGTATTGCCAAGGGCAAATAATTTACGTCACCAAAATAAGAGCCTGGCATACAGTAGGCTCTAAAGTACTTGCATGTTTATGAGTAGGTCTAAAATGAAGGTAAACTGGCTCTGTGAGCCAGCCTGGGCATGACTGAGTATCTGGGCTTTATAAAATATTTAATTGCTTTTGTCCTTCTCCTCAGTGATGGACAGACAGTAACAGATCTATAGTGAAGTTAGATAGGTTTGGGTGCGATTTTATTTTATTTTGGGGTCTTATCATAAAAGTTGATTTTTTTTTTTTATGATGAAGTTTCTATATACTATTTAAAAAATGATTACTTACAAAGCAGATCAGTCATACAGGGTTAGTTCTGGTCCCCTGAGTTTTGTCATTCTTTCTGCCAGGGGCTTCTAGCAACACTGTTAAGGGATGGTCCATTCAGTTCAACAATTTTTTTTTTTTTTTCCCTTAGCTTTTGCATCTTGAAAGAAAACACTTAGGAATATTCCTGGACCATAGTCACATTGTCAATGACAGGGTAATGTGTCCAGATGGAGGCTTCATACATGTGCTGTACTGCTGTGATTTTGTTACAGCGCTGTGATTTTGACACAGCCACTATCTTTGATCGCTGTTGCCAGGGCTCACTGTGTGGTCTGGGTACACGCAAAGGCTTACAGGGTTTCTCATTTAATCCTGACAGCAATTGAATGAGATTAGCATGTGTCCCTGCTTTACAACTAAGGAAATGGGTTTCTGTATCAGGTGAAACAACTCACCCATCCTCAAATAGCCTGTAAATGACATTCTAGCTGCTGCTGCTGCTAAGTCATTCAGTCATATCCGACTCTGTGCGACCCCATAGACGGCAGCCCACCAGGCTTCCTGTCCCTGGGATTCTCTGGGCAAGAACACTGGAGTGTGTTGCCATTTCCTTCTTCAATGCATGAAAGTGAAAAGTGAAAAGTGAAAGTGAAGTCACTCAGTCGTGTCTGACTCCTAGTGACCCCATGGACTGCAGCCTACTAGGCCCCTCCGTCCATGGGATTTTCCAGGCAAGAGTACTGGAGTGGGTTGCCATTGCCTTCTCCATGACATTCTAGGATCCTACCCAAAGCCTGGTTTCTTAGCCATTGTTACATTATTGTCTTCTTAGTACCTTCTGCCAAGTGGAGTAAGTCCTTAAGTGTGATTCACATCAACGAGTCTCACTCTGAAGATATGCAAAAGTTCCCTGCTTCCTGAAAAGTTAAAATTTTTAACTGTTAGCTCCACTGTCCATTCTGTTTGTTTCCCAGCACTTGGACAAGTGAGGAGGGAGGGAGGTGGTGAGGTTGTCTCTGTGACTGCCACAGTCACCCCCACTTTGGGGTCTTGGCTCACTCTGTTGGGCCCCCTGGGTCACCTTGTCTTCTCTTGTTGATTTAAGTAAATACTGCTGAGCCTCCAGTAGCCCCATGAGCCTCTCTCAGCACTTTCATTCACGATGATCCAGGGCTTCCATTTATGTACACAGCCAGTCCCGTGCCACCCAGCATCATGTCGGGTGGGCTGATGTTGACTCCCTGGTAGTGTTCCAAGCCCTGTGACAGCTGACTGTGTCTGGTAGACTGTGTCTGATTCTTTAATGTAGTGCCTGGACCATACCAGACATACCATGGGCATCAAATTCATACTGGATTGACTGAAACAACAGTTACAGGAAATGGCTGGGAGCCTACAGAGGCCCAGGGTGGCTCAACCTGCACTAGAAGCCAGAGCAATGCAGAGGGAGGGAGCAGACTGGGGTTAGCATTCCTGGAACATTGATCTTTGGTGTGTATGTGTGGTAGTGTGTTTCAACTTAGGGGAGCTGGATCTTATCAAGAGTGGAAATAGATATGAATCTTCCCTTTGTTTTCTGTGTCTGTCAGTGGGCCTGCTCTTTAAAGAGAGGAGTTGTGGCTAGCACAGCCTGGTGTTCATGTAGACTGCTGGCCTGACACCTGGTCTGGGCTCTTGAGTCTTGTAGATAAATAGGAACACTCAGTCTTGATTAACAAACTTAGTCTGAAAGTCTTGCCAGCCATCATGAGATAAAAGAAGACTAAAACCATCAGACTTTATGCTAAAATGTATCTGGAGTCCAAAGATGATCTTGACACAGAATTTCCTCCTGTTTGGAGTTGGTCAGTCTTTTTTCTCTTTTTTTCTTATTTTCATTTTATTTATTTATTTTTAATTGGAGGATAATTGCTTTACAATGTTGTGTTGATTTCTGCTGTACAAGATAGTGAATCAGTCATAATTATACATATATCCCCTCTTAAACCTCCAACTCTTTTCAATCCTGTGGACTGTAGCCCACCAGGCTCCTCTGTCTGTGGAATTCTCCAGGCAAGAATACTGGAGTTGGTTGCCATTTCCTTTTCTAGCAGTTCTTCCCAACCCAGGGATCGAACCTGGGTCTCCTGCATTGTAGTCAGATTCTTTACCATCTGAGCTACCAGGGAAGCCCTATTTTCATTTTATTTATTTATTTTAATTGGAGGATAATTACTTTACAATGTTATGTTGGTTTCTGCCATGCAACATCATGAATCAGTCATAATTATACATATATATCACCTCCCTCTTAAACCTCCCTCCCCTCCACATCCCACCCCTCTAGGTTGTCACAGAGCACCAGGTTGAGCTCCCTGTGTTACAGAGCAACTTCCCTCTAGCTAAGTTGCTCAGTCATGTCCAACTCTTTGCAACCCCCTGGACTGTAGCCTGCTAGGCTCCTCTGTCCGTGGGACTCTCCAGGCAAGAATACTGGAGTGGGTTGCCATTTCCTACTCCAGGGGATCTTCCCAACCCAGGGATTGAACCCGTGTCTTCTGCATTGTCAAGTTGATTCTTTACCACTGAGCCACCTCTGTTTTACACATGATGTGTATATATGTCAGTGCTATTTTTCTCTCTCAATGTATGTCCCACCCTCTCCTTCCCCTGCTGTGTCCACAAGTCTGTTCTCTACATCTGCTTCTCCATTCCTTCCCTGCAAATAGATTCATCAATATCATTTTTCTAGATTCCATATTTATGCATTAATTTATGATATTTGTTTTTATTCTTCTGACTTCTCTGTATATAACAGGCTGTAGTTTCATCCACCTCACTACAACTGACTCAAATTCATTCCTTTTTATGGAATTGCCAACATTCGTTGGATCTTAGAGAAAGCAAGGGAATTCCAGAAAAACATTTATTTCTGCTTCATTGACTATGCCAAAGCCTATGACTGTATGGATTACAACAAACTGGAAAATTCTTAAAGAATTGTGAATACCAGACCATCTTACCTGTCTCCTGAGAAACCTGTTTGCAGGTCAAGAAGCAACAGTTAGAACTGGACATGGAACAATGGACTGGTTCAAAATTGGGAAAGGAATACAACAAAGCTGTATATTGTCACCATGTTTAACTTATATGCAGAGTACATCATGAGAAATGCAAGAATGGCATTTGTGAGTTGCAAACAGGAATCAAGAATAATCAAGGTTGCTGGGAGAAATATCAGCAACCTCAGATATGCAAACGATACTACTCTAATGGCACAAAGCAAAGAACTAAAGAGCCTCTTAATGAGGGTGAAAAAGTAGAGTGAAAAAGCTGGTTTAAAACTCTGTATTAAAAAACTAAGATCATGGCATCTGATCCCATCACTTCATGGTAAATAGAAGGGGAAAAGTTCTAAGCAGTGACAGATTTTCTCTTCTTGAGCTCTAAAATCACTGCAGATGGTGACTGCAGCCTTGAAATTAGAAGATGCTTGTTTCTTGGAAGGAAAGCTATGACAAACCTAGACAGCCTATTAAAAAGGAAAGACATCATCTTGCTAACAAGATGTAAGGTCTGTATAGCCAAAGGTATGGTCTTTCTAGTAGTCAAGTATGGATGTGAGAGCTGGACCATAAAGAAGGCTGAGCACCAAAGAATTGATGCTTTCAAATTGAATGTGAAAACTGAAAGTGAAGTAGCTCAGTCGTGTCCGACTCTTTGCAACCCCATGGACTGCAGCCTACCAGGCTCCTCCGTCCATGGGATTTTCCAGGCAAGAGTACTGGAGTGGGGTGCCATTGCCTTCTCCAATAGGAACTACAGACATACTTTATTTGCTAGTGGCTGATTCTGCAAGGAGATCCAACCAGTCCATTCTGAAGGAGATCAGCCCTGGGATTTCTTTGGAAGGAATGATGCTAAAGCTGAAACTCCAGTACTTTGGCCACCTCATGCGAAGAGTTGACTCATTGGAAAAGACTCTGATGCTGGGAGGGATTGGGGGCAGGAGGAGAGGGGACGACAGAAGATGAGATGGCTGGATGGCATCACCGACTCGATGGATGTGAGTCTGAGTGAACTCCGGGAGTTGGTGATGGACAGGGAGGCCTGGCATGCTGCGATTTATGGGGTCACAAAGAATCGGACACGACTGAGTGACTGAACTGAACTGAACTGATACAGCAGCAGCAGGGATTTTAAGATGGGCTTATAAGGTATACATGAACAGAAGTGGGAAGTGGCCAAGCTGTTACTTTGTATTGTGCCTGTGCAGTGCTATAGATGATCTCAGCCATTACATAATCATGTAACATCATTGTTTCTAGAAGTGGGGCAAAAGAGCCAGACCATTGCCATCTTGGCTACTTAGTATTCTTCTATAGGAGAATAATCTGCTTTACTGAGTCTATTGATTTTAATACTAATCTCATCTAAAAATACTTTCACTGTAATAACCAGATGTGTTTGAGCAGGTGTCTGAAGACTGTGGTTTAGTCAAGTTGACATAAAATTAACCATCACACCCTCTTTAATTCCCATATCTTCCTTTGAGCTCATGGATGTGACTTTGCCCTCACTAAACCACATGTTTGTGGATTTCTTTCCTTCCCTGAACTGCAGACTTATCTAAAGGGCAGATATAGTGCCTCATTCATCTTTGTAGTCCTCACAAATAGCAGGTGCCCAGAAAGTATGTAACTGAAAGAACCATCCAGCTCCATCATGTCTGGTAGGGATTCTGCAAATGGCTAACCATTAAGTGTGGTTTTAGTGCAAAAAGTGTTAACTCTTATTCTTTGGTGGATTATGTGGTGCACCAAAGAGTGTAGCACAAAAGGGGTGCTAAATAAGGTTTTTATGGAATCGTGCTCAAATATTTGGGTAGGATTTTTTTCCCACCAAAATTCAACTGAACTGTGTCTGAGGCTTGAAATTCCTTCCTATGTAGATGTGTGCAATAACATTAACATTATGACCTGTTGAGAACTTTGAATTTTCCTGGTGCTGACTTTGTCAGGTTTCTTTGTGTCCTGGTAAAGGAAGCACCTTTGATTTGGGAAAGAAACACCAATTTTCCCTCATGTACATAAAATTTCTGGCTGGAAGATGGCCTAGGTATTGAGATCTTTTTGACAGTCATTTTCAGTAAATGTGGGACAAATGGCCAAGAATAGAGTGATGAGAAGGGTTAGTGTCAGAATGGCAAACTGCTTCCTGGTGGGTTGAAATCATTATTGAAATATATATAATTTAAAATTTTAGATTTTAGCCTCTTTTTAAGTTCATTTGATTTCTCTAACCCTTAAAAAGTTTAGTTCTCTAGTTTATCAGAATCACCTGTAGTGCTTATTAAAACTAAATGATCACACCTTGGAGATTCTGATTCACTAGGTGTTGGCTGGAATCCAAAGTGTCTATTAATATGCCTTCGGTTAATGTCCCTGGGTACCTGAACATAGGCCACATTTGGGAAACAGTGCCCTAGTTGTAGAAAAGAGCAAACAAATCCAAACTGTGCAAATCCAATAGAGAGGATGTCAAGATCATTTGAAAAGTAAAATTAGTTGAGAGGAAAAACCTGTCTTGGTTTACATTAGATGTTTTAGGGGCAAATTTGGAATTTATTCATCTATTCCATCACCAAGATAATTGAATAAATAACTGAAGCCTGGCACAAGCTAGGTGTGTATGTATAATGGCTGGTAAGGAAATATAGAGCAGTCTGTCCTCCTTGGAATTCCTTTCAAGTGGAGGGTTAATAACAAACCGAATAGTGAAACTCACTGTGGATGTGTGTTTTTGTGTCATTAGTCCTTGGAAGGAGAACTCTGAGGTGAAATGAGGTACTTTGTTAGAGACACTGGTTTAATTTTGGAGATGGTACTTCCTGGGAAGACTGGAGAATTTCATGTGTGGGGGTGGGGGAGGTGGGAAGCTGATACTTTGCATTTTCATGGGGATGGTGACTGTGACAAAGGCTTTTAGTGCATAAGAAGGAAACAAAAATGTTTGAGGCTGCAGAGTAGAGAGTACTGGAGGCCTGAGGAGGGAACTGAAAGGAAACCACAAGTTAAGGTTTTTAGTGTCTCAGAACTCAGCCTGGCTGCAGCCTTGGGAACTGGACAGGGAGATGGGGCGGGGACCTAGAACAGAGGCAGGGAGATGAGTGTGTCAGGAGGCTGATGCAGTACATGGTCCAGGGACGAGATGATGTGGTTTGGTTTAGGGTGAAATAGACTTGGCCAGATTTCAGAGCATTCAAGCACAACTCAGCGCATGTCTTGAATTGGGTATGGCAGGAAGGGAGAGGTGAATGCTGGGCTGTTTTGGGTTATGGGGCTGTAAAATACCTGAATTTGTTGAAATATGGAGTTCTAATATGCTGGCAAATTTGGAAACTCAGCAGTAGCCATAGGACTGGCAAAGGTCAGTTTTCATTCCAATCCCAAAGAAGACAATGCCAAAGAATGTTCAAGCTACTGCTCAATTGCACTCCTCTCACATGCTAGCAAGGTAATGCTCAAAATTTTCCAAGCTAGGCTTCAACAATATGTGAACTGAGAACTTACAGATGTTCAAGCTGGATTTAGAAAAGGCAGAGGAACCAAAGATCAAATTGCCAACATCCGTTGGATTATAGAAAAAGCAAGAGAGTTTCAAAAAAAAAAACATTTACCTCTGCTTTATTGACTACACTAAAGGCTTTGATTGTGTGGATCTCAAAAATACTGTTGAAAATTCTTCAAGAGATGGGAATACCAGACCACCTTACCTTCTTCCTGAGAGATCTATATGTAGGTCAAGAAGCAACAGTTAGAACCAGACATGAAATGACTGGTTCCAAATACAGAAAAGAGTACATCAAGGCTGTATATTGTCACCCTGCTTATTTAACTTACATGCATAGTGCATCATGAGAAATGCTGGACTGGATGAAGCATAAGCTGGAATCAAGATTGCCGGGAGAAATATCAATAACCTCAGATATGCAGATGACATCACCCTTATGGCAGAAAGTGAAGAAGAACTAAAGAGCCTCTTGATAAAAGTGGAAGAGGAGAGCAAAAAAGTTGGCTTAAAGCTCAACATTCATAAAATGAAGATCATGGCATCCAGTCCCATTACTCCATGGCAAATAGATAGGGAAACACTGGAAACAGTGAAAGAGCTTATTTTTATTTATTTATTTATTTATTTTTGGCTCCAAAATTGCTGCAGATGGTGACTGCAGCCATGAAATTAAAAGACGTTTCCTCCTTGAAAGAAAAGCTATGATAAACCCCAGTTCAGTCCAGTTCAGTCACTCAGTCATTTCTGACTGTTTGCAACCCCATGGACTGCAGTGCGCCAGGACTTCCTGTCTATCACCATTTCCCGGAGTTTTCCCAAACTCATATCCATTGAGTCGGTGATGCCATACAACCATCTCATCCTCTGTCGTCCCCTTCTCCTCCTGCCCTCAATATTTCCCAGTATCAGTGTCTTTTCTAATGACTCAGCTCTTTGTATCAGGTGACCAAAGGATTGGAGTTTCAGCTTCAACATCAGTCCTTCTAATAAACACTCAGGACTGATCTCCTTTAGGATAGACTGGTTGGATCTCCTTGCAGTCCAGGGGACACTCAAGAGTCTTCTCCAACACCACAGTTCAAAAGCATCAATTCTTCAGCATTCAGCTTTCTTTATGGTCCAACTCTCACAACCATACATAACTACTGGAAAGACCATAGCCTTGACTAGATGGACCTTTGTTGGCAACATAATGTCTCTGCTTTTAAATATGCTGTCTAAGTTGGTCATAACTTTCCTTCCAAGGAGTAAGTGTCTTTTAATTTCATGGCTGCAGTCACCATCTGCAGTGATTTTGGAGCCCCCCAAAATGAAGTCAGCCACTGTTTCCCCATCTATTTGCCATGAAGTGATGGGACCAGATGCCATGATCTTCATTTTCTGAATGTTGAGCTTTAAGCCAACTTTTCCACTCTCCTCTTTCACTTTCATCAACAGGCTCTTTAGTTCTTCTTTACTTTCTGCCATAAGGGTGGTGTCATTTGCATATCTGAGGTTATTGATATCTCTCCTGGAACTCTTGATTCCAGCTTGTGTTTCATCTAGCCCTACGTTTCTCGTGATGTACTCTGCATATAAATTAAATAAGCAGGGTAACAATATACAGCCTTGATGTACTCCTTTTCCTATTTGGAACCGGTCTGTTGTTCCATGTCCAGTTCTAATTGTCCTGCATACAGGTTTCTCAAGAGGCAGGTCAGGTGGTCTAGTATTTCCATCTCTTTCAGAATTTTCCACAGACAGCATATTAAAAAGCAGAGACAATATTTTGCTGACAAAGATGCATATTGTCAAAGCTATGGTTTTTCCAGTAGTCATCTACGGATGTGAGAGTTGGACCATAAAGAAAGCTGAGCACTGAAGAATTGATGCTTTTGAACTATGGTGTTGGAGAAGACTCTTGAGAGTCCCTTGAACTGCAAGGAGATTCAACTAGTCATTTCTCAAGGAAATCAGCCCTGAATATTCATTGAAAGGACTGATGCTGAAGTTTAAACTTAAATACTTTGAAAACCTGATGCTAAGACCTGACTCATAAGAAAAGACCCTGATGCTGGGAAAGATTGAAGGTGGGAGGAGAAGGGTACAACAGAGGATGAGATGTTGGATGGCATCACTGACTCGATGGACATGAGTTTGAACAAGCTGCTGGAGATGGTGAAGTACAGGGAAGCCTGGTGTGCTGCAGTCATTAGGGTCTCAAAGAGTTAGATTCAACTTAGTGACTGAACAACAAGGGGAACAGAAGATCATGAATTTGGTTTTGTATTCTGAGAGGCTTTTGAAATCCCCCAGTGTTTGCTATACGATCCACCCCAATGATGAGCCAAGTCTGATTCAACCTCCTTCCTAGTTTCTAAAAGGAAATAGGAAATAAATATAATTATCTGATCTGATGTTCATTTTTCTTCCTTCCCATGCCTCTCACTTATATGTGTTAATCCCAATTAAAAGGTGAATTTGGAAACAGGAAAGAAAGAATAGATCAGCTGAGTTTACTGACTAGGTGGCCAAAACTGGGCAAGGTTTGACTGTAGATCACCTGGAATCATTATGAGGTATAGAGTTTAGAACATAGTATGGTGTTGAGCCCTGCTGCTTCCTGCAGCCTGGTACTTGGTAGACTGGATGGTCATCTCTCATAATTTCCCCTTATCATGTCTGGGAGCCTAGGAAGAAAATCCACCACCCCTGCCCACCTTGGAGGGGGTTTAGTGGTTTTACCTGTGGACCTGTATATGGATTTCATAGCATTGTATCCTCTTGTTTACACATGCTTTTCAATTTCTTTTTTTTTTCCATGTTCAGAAAATGAAGATTTATTGATATTATAACCACATAACCAAGAAGTCCATCTATTTTTCTTTAAGTGAAGAAAGGGGCCCTGTGGTTTTGGCATTGCATTACTTCAATAGGATTTCAAAAAATCTTGTTTTAACTTCAAAGCACTAAAAAATTTAAATAACTTTTACATCCAGTAAAATGTTTCTCTGAGGTTATATTGTTCACAAAGCTGCTTAGATTTTCCCCTATTAGCCATTGGAAAGTCAACCTTTTTGGCTCTAGTTCTGACCTTGATACTTTCCTGCATGACCTGTGCTTGTCCTGCACTTCATGGTGAGATAGGCTGGGATGTGGGATGCTTTACTGGACTGCTTATAGGTGGAAAAACATCTCTTTGAGCAACAAAATATAAAGAAACTATAAGACTAAAGAAACTATAAGACATAAGAAACTATGAGAGTAAAAATAACTGCATGCACTGGTAGTTGGGATGAATTATGAGCAATAAGATACAAAAGGCCAAAACAAACTGCCATTTCTGAGGTACCCAGAGCAAAAGCAATGTACTGCACATGATCCCTGCACATAGCACCATCAAAGGGGTGGGCAGACACCTAAGCCACCTCTTCAGCCCCACCCACTGATCCGCCTCAATTTTCGCTCCATTTAAAGAACTAGCTTACCCCCCACCCCAGCCCCCTGTGAGTGAGCAAGAACACGTGTTAGTTGTTTTCACTCCTAAGTCAAAGTGCACTCTGCACACTCTGCACACATGGCAGTCCAATACATCAGAGACAATGTGTTGAGGCAAGAAATACAACTTTTTTGGAAAGCTATCTGATCAAGAAGATGGCAGACTAGTGTCTCAAAATAACCATCTTATTTGGTCCTGAATGCCAGTTTCTTTTGAAGAATACAGAGCAGGAAAAGGTGAGGAAGTAAAGTAAAAAGGTCATTAATCTTGCAAATATCTCCTGGAATGGCCAGCCTCGGGTAGGGGATGTATTAATTTCTTCTTTTTTGCAGCCATTCTCAGGTGGACAGCTTCAGGATATTTCCATAAACAAAGGCATTTTGGTTTAACATTCAGACAGAGAGGCAGGGCTCCTTGAGGGCAGGCCATTATGGATGCTTATAGCTATAGACAATGATTATAATAACAAAAGTTACGAAAAACAAAGGTTAAAGTAAAGGAAACAGGTCCAACATGGAATCAGACTTTGTTCTTGTCTGTTACACTCCCTCATACTGCAGCATGAGTCCCACTAAAACTTTGCCTGAATTTCTCATCTGGTGTCTTATCAATTTCTATTGATTCAAGGGTCCAAGAACCCAGGTCTGTGAGAGTGGCTCTAATGGCAACTTAATTTTAGTTTTTTCATCACCATGATCGCTACAGAATTCAGCCAGCACTTCTGACACCTTTACAAGCTGGTCAGATGTTGACTGAAGTCTCATCTAACCTCTGGAATATTGTAACTTCTCCCTCAGATGTGTTATTTATAGAAAAGTGCTCAACAGATTTTCTTCCTCACTTAAGGCATAATTTTTCTTTTTTTTTTTTGAAGGTGGAGAATTCTATATTCTAATATGCATACACTGAATATTAAGTTTTATGTTTTGGCAATATGCTTAAGCTGCAATTGGAATTTCTGCCTTGACAAAATTTATAACATATATAACTTTTTCTTGTTGCTGTGTTAGCTCTGACTATGCAAGGTTGTAGCTTGTCTGTAGTTGGACTGATTTGAACAGCCCTACAGTCTGTTCCTTCCTTTAGTTGATAACCACAATGGGCTGACTCTGTGTAAGGTTCAGTCTCATTAGAGTTGGGGCTATGTCTGTAAGTGCTTGGATGACATGGTTATCCACCCTCTATGTGGTGTAATGGGAATCCCCCATGGGAATTTAGAGGTAAGGAAGTAAGTGTAAGCTGAAGACATCCTGACTGGCTCCCAGGAGGATTAGTATTTGAGGTGATGCAGAAGAATGGGTGGAGTTAGTACTCAGGGTCTCCAGGCAGAGGCCACTTGGGGAGTGTGGACTTAGGTACTGTTGGTCACTGGAGGGTTTTAAGCATGGTGAACACTCTTAGAGGTGCTCTAAAGAGATCAGGAGGAAGTGGTGTTGGGAAGGGCTGGGGAAGGAACTGCTACCAGGGTTCTTAGCCTCCTTAAACAATAGAAATTGACTAGAGGCCAGACAAGAAATTCAGGCAAGGCTTTATTGGGGCCCCTGCTCCAGCAGTGGGGAGGGAGAACAAACAATAGTTTCCCTTGCTTGCTCGCTCCCCCATGAGGGGCAAGCCTTTTCCTTATATGGGGAGAGGGTAGGGGTGTGTCCAGGGGTCACGCCACAGGTGTGGTTTAGGTGTTTCATCCACTCCTAAGGTGGTATTGTGTGCAGGGGCATGTGCAGTACTCTGCTTTTGTTCTGACATGCTGTTTTTGCTCCAGGCTTTTCAAAAAGTGGCAGTTCGGGTTTTTGATCTTTTTCTCTTTTGGGTCCAGAATTTGCCCCAACTGCACATGCACGCAGTTATTTTTAGTCACATAACATTTCTGTAGTTGGTTGCTGGAGGAGAGATGTGTCCAGGTGTAAGCATTGCAGCACTGCAGCAAAAGGTCCCAGGTCCCAGCCTATCTCAGAACTAGCAAAAGAAAAGTTGTATCAGTATTTGAAAAGATTAATAGAGTCTGAAATTGTGTTGTTTCAAGAAAAAAGCAGAATTGGAAGAGGGTTGAGCTGTGTCAGAACCGATGAGAGCCCATACCTGGCTGACGATGGGAGAGGTGGTGTGAAGAGAGAACTCAGGCTGTGGTGGTTGAGAGTCTGCAGAGGCGTCCTTGGACCACCATCTGTCCGTCTTGCCTCCTGTTGAACACAGGCTCAGGGCAGGTAGGAGTAGCTAGGCTCAGTGTTAGGTTCTCAGTGAACCTGGATAAGAGGAAGAGGGAAAGAGTTGATCACATCTCCTACCAGTTGGTTTTTTAGAGAAATGCAAGGATCCTGTCTTCCTTTTCCTGCACAGAAGCAGGTTATCATATTCTATTTTTACTAGTTGTTCTTTTCTTTTCCTTTGAAAAAAATTTATTTCAAATTATACATACATAAAAAAGACTAGGCAAAGATTTATTTGCTTGCCATTTATATCATACATTCTCCCCCAACTGAGAATTTTGTTATAAAGTAAAGCAATTCTTTATTCTTTTGGGACCCAAAATCACTGCAGATGGTGACTGCAGCCATGAAATTAAAAGACACTTGCTCCTTGGTAGAAAAGCTATCACCAACCTAAACAGCATATTAAAAAGCAGCGACGTTACTTTGCCAACAAAGTTATGTCTAATCAAAGCTGTGGTTTTTACAGTAGTCATGTATAGATGTGAGAGTTGGACTATAAAGAAAGCTGAGCACCGAAGAATTGATGCTTTTGAACTGCAGTGTTAGAGAAGACTCTTGAGAGTCCCTTGGACTGAAAGGAGATCCAGCCAGTCAATCCTCAGGGAAATCAGTCCTGAATATTCATTGGAAGAACTGATGCTGAAGCTGAAAATCCAATACTTTGGCTACCTGATGTGAAGAACTGACTTATTGGAAAAGACCCTATTGCTGGGAAAAATTGAAGGCAGGAGAAATGACAGAGGATGAGATGATTGGATGGCATCACCAACTTGATAGGCATGAGTTTGAGCAAGCTCTGGGAGTTGGTGATGGACAGGGAAGCCTGGCATGCTTCAGTCCACGGGGCCTCAAAGAGTCGGACATGACTGAGTGACTGAACTGAACTGAATTCTCTGTTGTGAATTTCTTCTCTTTCAGGGATTCACAATCAAAGTATCTAAGAATATAGTGTACCTTTCATAGAAAACTTGTATGTAAGCTTATCAGATTGAGTATTTGGTAGTGGGAGAATCCCAGGGAGAGAGAAAACTACTAATGAAAATTACCAGGCAGGTTAAACTCCCACCATGCAATGTTCTAGTGGTTTCAAGAAGGTTCTGCCTCTTATGTTTTCCTTCATGTGTTTCATATTTAGAAAAGCTTTTTTTCCCCCCTTACTAAACAAAGTAAGTTTAGTAAATTATAATTTGTTTGAAATAATTTAAATAATTTAAAGTTTGTTAAATTATTTAATAAAGTATTAAATAATTTGCCTCCTTACTTATACTTATCAACAATAAATGTGTCAAATGATAAACATGAGGTGACATTGATGTTCTGACAAAGATTGAACAATGAAACTTTAAGTGGGTAAATGTATGATTTTCATTAGTTTTTTTAAATTAAATTTATTTTAATTAGAGGCTAATTACTTTACAATACTGCATTGGTTTTGCCATACATCAACATGAATCTACCACAGGTGTACACGTGTTCCCAATCCCGAACCCCGCTCCCACCTCCCTCCCCATACCATCCCTCTGAGTCATCCCAGTGCACCAGTCCCAAGCTTCCTGTATCCTGCATCGAACCTGGACTGGTGATTCGTTTCATGTTTCTTTGCACTCAAGGAACCTAAGGAGAGACCACTTGTAAAGAAACTTTCTCACTAAAGCTGTGCTCTACTAGCTACCAAGTTTTGAGTCCACTGTGGTCTGTTAGGTCATAACAAATGTGTCTGTGGCATCACTGAGCTTATTTGTGATTGGTAACTAGGAAAATGAACTCAGTGTAACATGGAGTTATTCTGGTTCTTTGACATGAGGCTCTGAAATAGCAGAAGTGACATTTTAACTTTTAGAAGGAAAGGAAAAAGGTTCTCATTCGTTGCAGCTCTATTCTTAGAGAAGTGCTGATATCTTGGTCTCTCCCTAGAGAGAGGCACATGGCCATCTGGTATGACACTGGCTCCTATCAGGTTGTACTTCCTCCTCTACTCAGAGTTCCTCTTCCACCTGTTCTGCTCAGATTTGGTGGTGGATATTCCCATTTTACTGTTTTGTGTGTGTGTGTGTGTGTGTGTGTGTGCATTTTTAACATCTGCTGAGGTGGCGTCCACTGAACATTGAGTTGCCTGTTCACTGGGCTGTCTAGGTTATCTCTGTAGGTACAGAGATATTTTTGCTGTGGGTTTAGGTTTTTGCTGTACCTCCTTTGAGGTACAGGTTATTATTTTTTTAACATTTATTTTTAACTGAAGGAAAATTGCTTTACAGTATTGCATTGGTTTCTACCAAACATCAACATGAATCAGCCATAGGTTTACACATGAACATCCCTCCCACATCCCTCCAGATATCACCCCTCTAGGTTGTTACCCAGCCCCTGATTAGAGTTCCCTGAGTCAGATGGCAAATTCCCATTGGCTATTTCTTTTACATATGGTAATGTATGTTTCCATTTTATTCTCTCCATACATCCCTCTCCTTCCTCCCCCACTAGCCTTGTCTGTAAGTCTGTTCTCTATGTCTGTGTCTTTGTTGCTGCTCTGCAAATAGATTAATCAATATTATCTTTCTAGATTCCACATATATGCATGAGTATTTGATATTTGTTTATTTGTTTTTCTCTTTCTGACATAATTCATTCTGTATAATAGGCTCTAGTTCATCCACCTCATTAAAGGGAAAAGGAAGTCGCTAAGTTGTGTCTGACTCTTTGCGACCCCATGGGCTATAGCTTACCAGGCTCCTCTGTCCATGGAGTTTTCCAGGCAAGAGTACTGGAGTGGGTTGCCATTTTCTTCTCCAGGGAATTTTCCCAACCCAGGGATTGAACCTGAGTCTCCCACATTGCAGGCAGATGCTTTACCATCTGAGCTACCAGGGAATCCCATCCACCTTGTTAGGGCTGACTCAAATGCATTCCTTTTAATGGCTGAGTAATATTCCATTGTATATATATATATATACCACCACTTCTTTTTCTTTTTAGTTAATTCATTTTAATTGGAGGCTAATTACTTTATAATATTGTAGTGGTTTCTGCCATACATTGACATGAATCAGCCATGGGTGTACATGTGTTCACCATCCAGAAACCTCCTCCCACCTCCCTCCCAATCCCATCCCTCAGGGTCATCCCAGTGCACCAGCCCTGAGTACCCTGCCTCATGCACTGAACTTGAAATGGTGATCTGTTTGACATATAGTAATATACGTTTCATTGCTATTCTCTCAAGTCATCCCACCGTCGCCTTCTCCCACAGAGTCCAAAAGTCTGTTCTTTATCTCTGTGTCTCTTTTGCTGTCTCAAATATAGGGTCATCATTACCATCTTTCCAAATTCCATATATATGCGTTAATATACTGTATTGGTGTTTTTCTTTTTGACTTACTTCACTCTGTATAATAGGCTCCAGTTTCATCCACCTCATTAAAACAGATTCAAATGCATTCTTTTTAATGGCTGAATAATATTCCATCGTATATACGTACCACAGCTTCCTTATCCATTTGTCTGCTGATGGACATCTAGGTTGTTTCCATGTCCTGCATATTGTAAACAGTGCTGTGATGAACATTGGAGTACATATGTCTCTTTCAATTCTGGTTTGTTCTATGGCTGTGAAAAATACCGTTGATAGCTTGATAGGGATTGCATTGGATCTGTAGATTGCTTTGGATATTATACTCATTTTCACTATATTGATTCTTCTGATCCACGAACATTGTATATTTCTCCATCTATTTGTGTCATCTTTGATCTCTTTCATCAGTGTTTTATAGTTTTCTATATACAGGCCTTAGTTTCTTCTGGTAGATTTATTCCCAAGTATTTTATTCTTTTCATCGCAATGGTGAATGGAATTTTTGCCTTAATTTCTCTTTCTGTTTTCTCATTGTTAGTGTACAGGAATGCAAGGATTTCTCTTTGTTAATTTTATATCCTGCAACTTTACTATATTCACTGATTAGCTCTAATACTTTTCTGGTGGTGTCTTTAGGGTTTTCTATGTAGAGGATCATGTCATCTGCAAGCAGTGAGTGTTTTTCTTCTTTTCCAATCTGGATTCCTTTTATTTCTTTTTCTTTTCTGATTGCTGTGGCTAAAACTTCCAAAATTATGTTGAATAGTAGTGGTCAGAGTGGGTGCCCTTGTCTTGCTCTTGACTTTAGGGCAAATGCTTTCAATTATTCTCCACTGAGTATAATGTTTGCTGTGGGTTTATCAGATATGGCTTTTAGTATTTTGTAGTATGTTCTTTTTATGCCTGTTTTCTGGAGGGTCTTTTTTTTTTATCAAATAGATGTTGAATTTTGTCAAAGGCTTTCTCTGCATCTATTAAGATAATTATATGTTTTTTTATCTTTCAGTTTGTTAATGTGGTGTATCACATTGATTGATTTGTGAATATTAAAGAATCTTTGCATCCCTGGGATGAAGCCCACATGGTCAAGATGTATGATCTTTTTAATGTGTTGTTGGATTCTGTTTGCTAGAATTTTGTTGAGGATTTTTGCATCTATGTTCATCAGTGATATTGGCCTTTAGTTTTCTTTTTTTGTGGCATCTTTATCTGGTTTTGGTATTAGGTGATGGTGGCCTTATAGAATGAGTTTGGAAGTTTTACCTTCCTCTTTAATCTTATGGAAGAGTTTGAGTAGAATAGTTGTTAGCTCTTTTCTAAATTTTTGGTAGAATTCACCTGTGAAGCCATCTGGTCTTGGGCTTTTGTTTGCTGGAAGATTTTTGATTACAGTTTCAATTTCAGTGCTTCTGATGGGTCTGTTAAGATTTTCTATTTCTTCCTGGTTCAGTTTTGGGAGTTATACTTTTCTAAGAATTCGTCCATTCCTTTCAAGTTACCCATTTTATTGGCATATAGTTGCTAATACTAGTCTCTTATGATCCTTTGTATTTCTGTGTTGTCTGTTATGATTTCTCCATTTTCATTTTTAATTTTGTTGATTTGATTCTTCTCCCTTTTTTCCTTAATGAATCTGGCTAATGGTTTGTCTATTTTATTTATCTTCTCAAAGAACTAGCTTTTAGTTTTGTTGATTTTTGTTATAGTCTCCTTTGTTTCTTTTTAATTTCTTTCTGCCATAATTTTTATGATTTCTTTCCTTCTATTAACCCTGGGGTTCTTCATTGTTTCTTTTTCTAGTTGCTTTAGGTGTAAAGTTAGGTTATTTGTTTGATTTTTTCTTCTTTCATGAGGTAAGCTTGTATTGCTGTGAACCTTCCCTTTTGCACTGCTTTTACTGAATCCCATAGGTTTTGGGTTGTGGTGTTTTCATTTTCACTTGTTTCTATGAATATTTTGATTTCTTTTTTGATTTCTTCCATGATTTGTTGGTTATTCAGAAGCCTGTTGTTTAGCCTCCATATATTTGTATTTTTAATATTTTTTCCCTGTAGTTCACATCTAATCTTACTGCATTGTGATTAAAAAAGATGCTTGAATGATTTCAATTTTTTTTGAATTTACCAAGGCTGGATTTATGGCCCAGGATGTGATCTATCCTGGAGAATGTTCTGTGTGCTCTTGAGACAAAGGTGAAATTCATTGTTTTGGGGTGAAATGTCCTATAGATATCAATTAGGTCTAACTGGCCCATTGTATCATTTAAAGTTTGTGTTTCCTTGCTAATTTTCTGTTTGGTTGATCTATCCATAGGTCTGAGTGGGGGTATTAAAGACTCCCACTATTTTTGTGTTACTGTTAATTTCCCCTTTCATCCTTGTTAACATTTGTCTTACATATTGTGGTGCTCCTATGTTGAGTGCATATATATTTATAATTGTTATATCTTCTTCTTGGATTGATCTTTTGATCATTATGTAGTATCCTTCTTTGTCTCTTTTCATGGCCTTTATTTCAGTCTATTTTATCTGATATGAGTATTGCTACTCCTGCTTTCTTTTGGTCTCAATTGCATGAAACATCTTTTTCTAGCCCTTCACATTCAGCCTGTATGTGTCCTTTGGTTTGAGGTGGGTCTCTTGTAGACAACACATATAGGGGTCTTTTTTGGTATCCATTCAGCCAGTCTTTGTCTTTTGGTTGGGGCTTTCAACCCATTTACATATAAGGTAATTATTGATTATTGGTAATTATTGATATGATCATCTGGTCCCATCACTTCATGGGAAATAGATGAGGAAACAGTGGAAACAGTGTCAGACTTTATTTTTTGGGGCTCCAAAATCAGATGGTGACTGCAGCCATGAAAGTAAAAGATGCTTACTCCTTGGAAGGAAAGTTATAACCAACCTAGATAGCATATTCAAAAGCAGAGACATTACTTTGCCAACAAAGGTCCATCTAGTCAAGGCTATGGTTTTTCCTGTGGTCATGTATGGATGTGAGAGTTGGACTGTGAAGAAAGCTGATTGCTGAAGAATTGATGCTTTTGAGCTGTGGTGTTGGAGAAGACTCTTGAGAGTCCCTTGGACTGCAAGGAGATCCAACCAGTCCATTCTAAAGGAGATCAGTCCTGGGTGTTCATTGGAAGGACTGATGCTAAAGCTGGAACTCCAATACTTTGGCCACCTCATGTGAAGAGTTGACTCATTGGAAAAGACTCTGATGCTGGTAGGGATTGGGGGCAGGAGGAGAAGGGGATGACAGAGGATGAGATGGCTGGATGGCATCACTGACTCAATGGACATGAGTTTAAGTAAACTCCGGGATTTGGTGATAGGCAGGGAGTCCTGGCGTGCTCCAATTCATGGGGTTGCAAAGAGTTGGACACGACTGAACGACTGAACTGAACTGAATGATCCCATTGCCATTTCCTTTGTTGTTTTGGTTTCAAGTTTATAAACCTTTTCTGTGTTTCCTATGTAGAGAATATCTTTAAGCATTTGTTGAAGAGATGGTTTGGTGGTGCTGAATTCTCAGCTTTTGCTTGTCTGTAAAGCTTTTGATTTCTCCTTCATATTTGAATGAGATCCTTGATGGGTATAGTAATCTTGGTTGTATGTTGCCAGAGTCCAACTCCAGCAGCCAGGGATTCAACCTGAAAAGATGGACGGTGTCAGTGATGAGGCAGCCTCTCAATTTTCTTTTGGACTGCCTGTTTATTTCAAGTTTAAGATTCTCTTTTATACTTTTACAAAAACATTAGGCCAGAGGCTTGACATATACAGTTCTCCCTCTCCCAGATTTATTATCTCCATAAATCATTGTTGCTCTTCAAACAGAGTTCCTGCTTCAGTGATTCTCTCAGAATCAGCCTTATCATCTATTATCTACCTTCTCTAATGTGTCCTATAGTTAACTTGTGATTACATTGTAACTCATGCTACATTCCTCAGTTTACTACTCATCTTCCTAAATCCTGTTTGCCCCTAACATCCTTAGCTCACTTAAAAAGGCTTCTAGCTATAGTGTCTCTAAAAATTCCTAACTTCTATAAGCTATAGTAAAATATGCTAACTGTGCAACATTACTTAAATATTTAACTTTTAACTGTTTTAATTATTTCTAAGCCCTAAATTCAGTAAACTCCTTTGCCATAAACATTCTCCTCACAAATAGGCTTCAAATAGCAATCCCTTCCATGGCCTCAAGCTATGGCCTATGTGCTCATCCTGGAACTATCTTGTATAAAAATCCTTGAACAAATGTCAATGATTAACTTTATGAATTATTTTCTGAGCACAGCTGTAGAAGGCTTTGTGCCTTCTCATGCTCCTCTCAAGAACAATAAGCACCTTAATATTCCTTTTCAGTCAACTCAGGCAAGAAGAGGAAAAGACAAGTCAGAATTACAAAGCCTAACTCCTTCATCCCGGGGCTGTGCCTGTGGAATGAGGAGAGGGGTCTGTTGCCATGCCTCCATTTTGTCAGTAATTTCTAACACGGCTCCCAACAGTACGTTTTTCTCTTTCATCACTTTAAGTATGTTCTGCCATTCCCTTCTGACCTGAAGAGTTTCTATTGAAAGATTAGCTGTTTTCCTAATGGGGGTGTTATTTGTTGCTTTTCCCTTGCTGCTTTTAATATTTGCTCTTTGTGTTTTATCTTCATTAGTTTGATTAATATGTGTCTTGGGGTCTTTATCCTTGGGTTTATCCTGTTTGGGACTCTCTGGGTTTCTTGACTTGGGTGGCTATTTCCTTCCCCATTTTAGGGACATTTTCAACTATTATCTCCTCGAGTATTTTCTCATGGCCTTTCTTTTTGTTTTCTTCTTCTGGGACTCCTATGGTTCGAATGTTGGGCATTTAACATTGTCCCAGAGGTCTCTGAGGTTGTCCTCATTTCTTGTAGTTCTTTTTTCTTTTTTCCTCTCTGCTTCACTGATTTCCATCATTCTACCTTCCACCTCACCTATCCTATCTTTTGCCTCAGTTATTCTACTGTTGGTTTCCTCCAGAGTGCTTTTGATCTCAGTTATTGCATTATTCATTATTGATTGACTCTTCTTTATTTCTTCTAGGTCTTTGTTAAACATTTCTTTCATCTTCTCAATCCTTGTCTCTAGTCTATTTATTTGTAACTCCATTTTGTTTTCAAGATGTTGGACCATCTTTCTTATCATTATTCTGAATTCTTCTCCAGGTATTCTCCCTATCTGTACCTCTTTTGTTTGGTTTGATGGGCATTTATCATGTTCCTTTACCTGCTGTATATTTCTATGCCTTTTCATTTTGTTTAGATTGCTGTGTTTGGGATGGCCTTTCTGTAGGCTGGAAGTTTGTGGTTCCTCTTTTTGTAAAGCTAGCTCCCTGTGGGTGGGGTTGGACGAGTGGTTTTCAAGGTTTCCTGGTTAGGTGCTGGGACCAGCCCAACAACAAACTGACACGAGGGAGCAGTGCCACAGAAGAATAAAGAAAACTAAGACTCAAAAATAAGGTGAGGATCAGGGGCCTGATGCCATTCGCAGGCAAAAGCCAAGATCCTGATCCGTGCAGGCTTTTTATTGCTAACATATAGACTGTGGGGGTATCCTGCCATGGTCTATTCATTTTTACAGGAAGCCATACTCCAGATCTGATTTTAGAATATATAGAGAATAGTCATTCTGAAACTGGAGAGAAGAATTGATACAAGTGTAAAAGGAACAATTTTGACAAGTAAGTAACCCAGAAGAGGAATTATAAAAAGTAGGTCCTGTCAAAAATACAAAAGGTAAATGAACAGATGCTTTAATCCAATGGGCTGAATATTTATCAAAATGTAAGGAATGACCAGATGCTATCGAGTTAAATTGCCCCCTCCATGCTGTTATGGGTTGGAAGGCAGCTGATATTTTCCACAATTCTGAATGTAAAGGCATACAAGGTAATTTAGGTAAGGGAGGGCAGAAACTCCCTCCATGCCAATGTATAGAGCTAATAACAATGTTATTGATAGAGTCTAAAGTATTGTTTAACAATATAGGCAAATCCAAATTATTATTTTTGTCCAAAGGATCTCCTTTGGGGTTCCAATCAGTAATTCTCCATCAGAAGTATTGGGCATAATGTGTCCAGTATTAGTTTTCCATAATTTCCATTGTACCCAATGTTCTATTCCAGATTTTATAGAAATAATACATTTCGGTAGATGGGGTGGAAACATAGTAGTATTTTCTCCTGTGATATTAAAGGAAATGCTTCTAATAAGAAAAAAAGCAATAAATGCTGTAGAGGGTGTGGAGAAAAGGGAAACCTCTTACACTGTTGGTGGGAATGCAAACTAGTACAGCCACTATGGAGAACAGTGTGGAGATTCCTTAAAAAACTGGAAATAGAACTGCCATATGACCCAGCAACCCCACTGCTGGGCATACACACTGAAGAAACCAGAAGGGAAAGAGACACGTGTACCCCAATGTTCATCGCAGCACTGTTTATAATAGCCAGGACATGGAAGCAACCTAGATGTCCATCAGCAGATGAAGGATAAGAAAGCTGTGGTACATATACACAATGGAGTATTACTCAGCCATTAAAAAGAATACATTTGAATCAGTTCTAATGAGGTGGATGAAACTGGAGCCTATTATACAGAGTGAAGTAAGCCAGAAAGAAAAACACCAATACAGTATATTAATGCATATATATGGAATTTAGAAAGATGGTAATGACAACCCTGTATGCGAGACAGCAAAAGAGACACAGATGTATAGACCAGTCTTTGGACTCTGTGGGAGAGGGAAGGGGGGAATGATTTGGGAGAATAGCATTAAAACATGTATAATATCATATAAGAAATGAATTGCCAGTCCAGGTTTGATGCAGGATACAGGAAGCTTGGGGCTGGTGCACTGGGATGGCCCAGAAGGATGGTATGGGAGGGAGGTGGGAGGGGGGTTCAGGATGGGGAACACGTGTACACCCGTGGCAGATGCATGTTGATGTATGGCAAAACCAATACAATATTGTAGAGTAAAAAAAAAAAAAAAAAAAAAAAAAAAATCTGAAATGCAAATTAAAAAAAAAAATGAGTTTTGGTCCCTTGAGGTTCTTTTACTATAGATAACCAACTTTGTAATCCTCTTTTAAGACAATGAGGTTCCACTCCCATATATAGGGGTAAGATCTGTTCCCACAGTATAATTAACACTAACCTTTGAAAGTTGTCGGGTCTCTTCTTCTGGTTTTAAAGGAAGGCTCGGGTCAAAACATCTCAGTAACCAAGAAGAGTCATTTATGAAAATTGGAAAAGAATAATCCTCCCACATAATTGGCCTTAATAGGGGAGGATTGGGCACATATGCCCAATAAGTATGATTGGCACCTACCTTAGTAGTTACCACAGATAACATAGCCAAGAACAAGGTAGCCAAGGTCAAAGACTGTCCCTGTTCTTTGACCAATTTTTCCTATTCAATGGTCAATTTCTTCAATTGACCCCAAGTGGGCGGTTTGGCTTTGTTGGTCCTTGGAGCTGGTTTGGGGCAGTTGCTGATCATCAGTCTTATTATCCCCATCATTGGCGGCTCTCCAGGAGGATCAATGTCAAACCATGTCCTCTTCTTTCCTTACTTTGACATGGCTTCCTGGTATCCAATGGTGTTGTCCATCATCTGAAATGACAAGAGCATAACCTCGTCCTTTCTTAAGTCTAAAGCCCTTACACAAATTGTTCATAGCATTTTCCAACCATACCGGAGTATTATCTGCAATCATTTGACCAGGAGTATAATTTTCACTAAGAATGGTATTCTGAAAATGCAATGTTACTGCTGGCATTGTATGATCCAATCGTAAATCCAAAAAATTTAAAGTAAATTAACTTGGGCTAATTTCTCTTTTGGTGTCATCAGTATGCCATACTTTTCTCCCCCTTTCTTTTTAAAAAATATATTTTTCAGAGTATGATGAGTGTGTTCAAGACCACAATGAGTGATCTTGAGAATTATATGGAATACCTGTAGAATGAGAAATATTCCAATCAGATAAAAATTTTGCAAAACCATGACTCACATATGCAGGGCCATTATCAGTTTTAACATGTTTTGGTAGGCCCATGTAAGAAAAGGCCTGCAAAAAACGTGAGATAACATGAGCAGATGTTTCTTCAGAATGAGCAGAAGCATAAATCATGCCCAAATATGTATCCACAGAAACATGAACAGCTCCCAAACGTCCAAAAGAAGGGACATGAGTAACATCAGTCTGCCACATATCATTGGGATAAAGGCCTCTGGGATTAACCCCTGTAGTTGTAGGATCAAATTTTCTGGCCTCTTGTCTGGATAATTGAAATTTATTCATCAAGCCATGTATATTTATATGTGTGAGTTGATGAAATTCATAATGAGTAAGAAAAACAATTAACAAAGAGTTGATGGAATCATTGCCCTTTGCCAATGGTCCAAGCAATTTAGAATGAGATCTGATATGTGTAATATGAAAAGGGGCAGAATGAAGCCTTACTATACTTTGTAATTGAGATAACATTGTAATAATAGATGATTTAGAAGAAGCCTTTGGTAGAGATATGGTTTCAATGATTTGTGTTATCTGTATAGCATACGAGAATCTGATATAATATTTAAAGCTGTAGAAACATCCTGTAATAAGGTAACAATAGCCTCTAATTCATCTTGTTGAACAGAGGCTAGGGTAGATTGACAAACCTTTGTTGTGGGTACAGTATAACCAGCTTTGAGAGTTTTATTTGTGTCAGTAAAATACATGGGGGCATGAACAAGAGGAATTGTTTTAGTAATAATAAGAATTATCCATTTGTGTTTAGCAGCAAAAGTAATCAAAGGTGACTTTGGAAAATGGTTATGAACCTCACCTATGAAATCAGCAATGGCGATTTGCCAATCCATACTGGTAACAAATAATCTATGGATTTGATCATTAGTGAAAGGAAAAACAGTTTCATATGGACCATAACCAGAAAGTTGTATACATCTGGATCTCATTTTTGAAATAAGAAAGGAAATAAGCATTATGTAAGTAGTCATTATTTTCTCAGGAGTGTGGGATAAACTTCCCCATTCAAGGATACCCAGCAGTTGTCATAATATTCCTGTAGGGGAATCTAAAGCAGGAAAAATAAGTAAAGAAATTGGAACAGTCAGATCTACTTGTTTATCTTGTCTTTGCTATATAGCTTGATTTACAAGATCCAATTTCTGTTTAGCCTGTTCTGTTAGTATAGGGGATCTGTTTAAATCAGATTCTCCTTGTAGGATTTGAAATATATGTGTTAAGGAATGACTGGGAATTCCTAAAGATGGTTGTAACCAATTTATATCTCCTAAATAATTTCTGAAAATCATTTAAAATTTTCAAGGAATCAGTTTGAATTTGTATTTTTTGTGGTTTAATAATATTTTTTTGCAATATATATCCTAAATAGGTATATGGTTCCTGCTCTTGTGATTTATCGACAGCAATATATAACCCATATTCTTTTAATTTAATCTCTGTATTTAAGAAAATACATTGAAGTTCCTCAGCAGAAGGAGAAGCTAAAAGAATATCATTCATATAGTGGATAATATAAGCATGAGGGAATTGTTTTCTAATAAATTTAAGTGGTTGGGAGATGTATAATTGACATAATGTAGGACTATTAAGCATTCCTTGTGGCAATACCTTCCAGTCATATCGAGACACTGGTTTTTTATTATTAATTGATGGTATAGTAAAAGCAAAATGGAAAGCATTAGACTCTTATAGAGGAATAGTATAAAAACAATCTTTAAGATCAAAGATTTTTATTTTCCAATTTCATGGTATCATAGAAGGTGACGGAATGCCTGGTTGTAAAGCACCCATAGGTTTGATTATAGCATTAATTTTTCTTAAATCAGTTAACATTCTCCACTTCCCAGATTTCTTCTTAATAACAAAGACAGGAGAATTCCAAGGACTACTAGTTGAGGTGATATGATTAAAAGATACTTGTTCCTCTACTAGCTGTTCAAGAGCCTGTAACTTTTCATGTGATAGGGGCCACTGGTCTGTCCAAGTAGGCTCATCAGATTTCCATGTCAACTTAAGTGCTGTTTTTGTTGTTTGCCAGTTCAATTCAGTTCAGTCGCTCAGTCGTGTCCAATTCTTTGCGACCCCATGAATCGCAGCATGCCAGGCCTCCCTGTCCATCACCAACTGCCGGAGTTCACTCAGACTCATGTCCATCGAGTCAGTGATGCCATCCAGCCATCTCATCCTCTGTCATCCCCTTCTCCTCCTGCCCCCATTCCCTCCCAGCATCAAAGTCCTTTCCAATGAGTCAACTCTTCCCATGAGGTGGCCAAAGTACTAGAGTTTCAGCTTTAGCATCATTCCTTCCAAAGAAATCCCAGGGCTGATCTCCTTCACAATGGACTGGTTGGATCTCCTTGCAGTCCAAGGGACTCTCAAGAGTCTTCTCCAACACCACAGTTCAAAAGCATCAATTCTTCAGTGCTCAGCTTTCTTCACAGTCCAATTCTCACATCCATACATGACCACAGGAAAAACCATAGCCTTGACTAGATGAACCTTTGTTGGCAAAGTAATGTCTCTGCTTTTGAATACGCTATCTAGGTTGGTCATAACTTTTCTTCCAAGGAGTAAGCATCTTTTAATTTCATGGCTGTAGTCACCATCTGCAGCGATTTTGGAGCCCCCAAAAATAAAGTCTGACACTATTTTCACTGTTTCCCCATCTATTTCCCATGAAGTGATGGGACCGGATGCCATGATCTTCGTTTTCTGAATGTTGAGTTTTAAGCCAACTTTTTTCACTCTTCTCTTTCACTTTCATCAAGAGGCTTTTTAGTTCCTCTTCACTTTCTGCCATAAGGGTGGTGTCATCTGCATATCTGAGGTTATTGATATTTCTCCCGGCAATCTTGATTCCAGCTTGTGCTTCTTCCAGCCCAGCGTTTCTCATGATGTACTCTACATAGAAGTTAAATAAGCAGGGTGACAATATACAGCCTTGACATACTCCTTTTCCTATTTGGAACCAGTCTGTTGTTCCATGTGCAGTTCTAACTGTTGCTTCCTGACCTGCATATAGGTTTCTCAAGAGGCAGGTCAGGTGGTCTGGTATTCCCATCTCTTTCAGAATTTTCCACAGTTTACTGTGACCCACACAGTCAAAGGCTTTGGCATAGTCAAAAAGCAGAAATAGATGTTTTTCTGGAACTCTCTTGCTTTTCCGGTGATCCAGCAGTGGCCTCCACTAAAAAGCCTGTGTATTTTGAACAGGATTGTATCCTATATTTACCATAATTTGTTTAACTTGAGAAGATATAATAAGACTTGTTACATAAGCTGTCCATTGCATAAATAGATCTCGTCCACATAAATTAATAGGGATATCTGCAACTAAAGGTTGTAAAGTAGCAGGTTGTTGTTTGGGGCCTGAACAGGTCAAAATATTAGTACTTTTTTGAATATTTTGCATAGTTCTAATTCCTGATGCTGGGAAAGATTGAGAGCAGGAGGAGAAGGGGACGACAGTGGATGAGAGGCCTGAATGGCATCACTGACTCGATGCACATGAGTTTGGGTGAACTCCGGGAGTTGGTGATGGTCAGGGAAGCCTGGTGTGCTGCAATTCATGGGGTTGCAGAGAGTTGGACACAACTGAGCAACTGAACTGAACTAAATAATGAATGATGTTGAACATCTTTTCATGTTATTATTAGCCATCTATATCTTTTCTTTGGAGAAATGTCTGCTTAGGGCTTTTGCCCACTTTTTGATTGGGTTATTTGTTTTTCTGTTATTGATTTATATAAGCTGCTTGTATATTTTTGAAATTAACCCTTGTCAGTTGTTTCATTTGCTATTATTTTTTCCCATTCTGAGGGTTGTCTTTTCACCTTGTTTGCAGTTTCCTTTACTGTGCAAAAGCTTTTAAATTTACTTAGGTCCCATTGTTAATTTATTTTTTTATTTCCTTTACTGTAGGAGGTGGGTCATAGAGGATCTTGCTGTGATTTATATCATAGTGTTCTGCCTATGTTTTCCTCTAAGATTCTATAGTTTATGGTCTTATATTTAGATCTTTAATCCATTTTGAGTTTATCTTTGTGTATGGTGTTAGGAAGTATTTTAATTTCACTCTTTTTCATGTAACTATCCAGTTTCCCCAGCAGCACTTATTGAGTAAACCATCTTTGCCCCATTGTATGTCCTTGCCTCCTTTGTCAAAAATAAGGGTACCAGTGATTTTGTTAGTGCTTTGGTTGCAAAGACGTAGAAGTTTTGAAAGATTTACCCTAAGCTTACTTGTACTGTAGTCGGTGTTGTTTTTAATGATCATTTTTGCAGAATGCATCATTTTTCAGGAACAGGTATATTGTATTATAATAGAAATCCTATACTTTGTTTATACTTAGTGAATGTTTAATAAATCCTGACAGATTTTTTATAATTATATCACAAGAATTTTAATAAGTGATTTCAAGGAATGAATGTACTGACAATGAACCAAATTACAAGATCACTTGAATTGTCTAGAATATAAAAGCTTTAAAAGTCATAATAATTTGCATGGTATAGTTACTACTACTATTTTAGAGAAGCAGAGATAACATTTAATTTTCACAGTTTGATGAACAATCATCCATTAGTTTGATAAGCTGAGTAACAGGAAACCGTACTTGTTTTTCAAACCATTTGCAAACTGTAAAAAAGCAGCTGGTCACACAATGCACAACCATTAAACTGCAGTCCTATTGACAATCCTTGGCTTGACAGGGCCGTAGGGACACTCACCACTGGCAGTTCTGCCATATTACAGTCTGTGTAAAAATATCACCATGGGCAATTCTGCCATATTACAGTCTGTGTAAAAATATCACCCTGGGCAATTCATATTCTGTTGTCTTCTTTGATGCACTTTGCGTATGGCACTGCCTCACTCAAGGCAGTGGGAGTTAGCAAAACATCTACTCCAGAGTTAAAAACATTCACAAAATCATTAGTAATGAGTCATCTCACTTTCTCTGCTTTGATAAAATAGTTCTCATAATTTTCTTTTAATAAGAAAGTTTCCTGAGAGGATTATTCCCCACACCATATCATTGAACCCTTCTTGTTTAGTTGCAGCATACATGGCTTCAGTAGACACATCAATGTCAAATCAGTGACCATATTCTAACCTATCAAATCTTGCCATATTTGATGCCACTTCTGATGTACACAGTACATGGTAGCAGACAACTGAATAACTGGTTGGGGCAGGGACACTTCAATTACTTTGGCCCCTTCAGACTCAAAGAGATTAGCAGCTTTGGACCAAAAAGATTGTACTTCACTTGACAATTCTGGTATAAGACATTCCTTTGGAATTCCTATACATCATTTGCTCTCACCTGTTAAACTTGGAAGCATAAATGGTTTTAACAGGATCTTGAATTGTGGTAGAATCTTAGAGATCATGCCCAGCTAGTATACTCAACACATTGGTGCATCATCCACATATCTAGTTAAGATTCTGGGCACATCATTGAATTCACCAGGGGGAGTGAGGCCATGACAAGAAACTAAGTCATAGCTGGATTTTAAACCAACAACCTCATAGGGGGCAGCTGGATTGCTGGTTGATCCTCTGGAATCCGGTCCTAAAGCAATGAAGCAAGTGAATGCTGACACAGCCACTGCACTCCCTCCTGAGCTTCCTCCAGTTATAAGCCAATTTGAATCCTTATTTTCACCATGAGACTTCTGCTTCCTCTTTTCTCTATATTGTTTGAATAACTCCATGGGTTTATAAATGGTCCAAAAATTCCATCTGTGCTTCTGTATCCCATAGCAGACTCATGTAAGTTTGTTTTTACCATTAACAGAGCTTCCTGATCCAACAACCTCTGTGGAATTTAAGGTGATACTTAACTTTTCAGTATGTTTGATGCACATGTTGTCTCAATGCCAGATGTGCTAAAGTTGTCTTTTACTGCAATAGGAATTTCATCTAAATTCCACAGTGAGTGACCTTATATCTTTCCTCTGATTCTTCAACTTGCTTTAAGACCACCTCTTCTGATATAGTAACTTGGTCTTCTTGATAAAGGAGAGCTATCCTTGACAGAGCTCAGTTGGAGTAACTTGGCCTTGTTCTAGTGCCACAGAAACTTCTTGGAGGGTCCAACCCAACATGGTCCTTGTGCCCTGCCTGCCACCACCAGGGCCTGGTGACAAAGGAGGAAGAGGAACAGTTGTACTTTTGAAGTAGAAGGTGGTTATCAAATTTGTAGCTTTATGGCACAATAAATAAGGGTGTCAAGGACTTGAAGGCTATTTATGAGGTTTAGGGTAGTAGGTTACTATTCACATCCATTTTCTTTTTCGAACATCATCGCATATTTGTTTCAGTTGCCCCCTGTGTTGGTTAAGATTCTGTGCCTATAGGTCCTAGAATTATGCATGGTAAAACTACTTTTCACAGAAATATAGTTTGTTTTTCACTCATGCAAGAAACCTTATAAGGCTTTGTATCTGTTTTCTGGGACTGCCATAACCAAGTACTACAAACCAGGTGGTTAAAACAATAGAAATTTATTGTTTCCCAGTTGTGGAGGTTGGAAGTCTGAAATCAAGGTGTCAGCAGGCTTACTGATCCCTCTAAATTCTGGTCACAGGGAGAATTTTTCTTTGCCTCTTCTAGATTTTGGTGGTTGCAGGCAAACCTTGGGTTCCTTGGTTTTTAACTGCCACCACTCCAGTTTCCGTTTTCTTTAGGTGGCTGTTTTTTGACTGTGTTTGTCTCCTTATAAAGGCATCAGTCATATTGGATTTAGGGCCAACCCGACTCTAGTATAATTGCATCTTAATCAGACCCTAATTCCAAATACAGTCACGTTTTGATGTAACTGGAGTTCCTAGATAGGACTTCAGTGTATCATTTGGGAGAGGGATATAATTTAACCTGTAACAAGCTCCATGGCTAGTATGATCCTCCATGATGTCAAATGCATTGATCTTGACCATGCTGGCAGCCTCCAAGGCCCAGGCCATGGGGTGGAGAAAGATCCTGGTTGTTGTCACCTTCCAGGATTTAGTCACGTGGCTGCTCCTATTTGTTCAGGAGGCTGGAGAGAGAGGGCTTCTTTCCAGGTTGCCATGTGCAGCTAAAACCCAAGGTTTTGTTAGCACAGAAGAAAGAGAGCAGGTTTTGAGGACAGCCAGTAGTCTCTACCACATGTTCATAGTACTTGAGGGTGGGGGTGGGAGTGGTCTCTGTTGTTCAGTTTCTTTCTCACTGTGTGTTTTCTCATTGGATTATTTTTAGCATTTAAAGGGTAAGAGGGAATTTCCTGTATATGATTATATTAGATTTCTAATGATTTTCAAGACTTTATTTTATTCAGCTAAATTGCATTGAATAGTTCCTATTAATAATTGTGTGGAAAATAGCAAGAAGTGGAAGATGTGATCATTCTGTTGAGGAGGAGAGGACTTTGACTCAGGAGCAGAGACAAGTATTTGTGAAAAGATGCTTGTGAAAAGTAAGAAAGAGATAGAGACTTAATAGCATTATCTTTTAAGAATGATGATTTTAATGATAGTTATTGACAACCAGTGATAGGGATTTGATACACAGGAGGAGGAAAGTAGAGTAAGGCTTTCATTCGGAGTTTTTTCCATAGGTCTTATGTTCCCAGCCTGTCCTTTGCCACCCAACTGCTAAAGGCCTGGGAATGACCTTCTACTCTGTGTTCCCAGCAGTGTTGCATGGTGCTTGGAACCTGGTGGGATTCAGTAAATATTTATGAAATCATTTTATGTCAAAACCTGTTTGTATTATTAATGACATAATAAAAATGTCCCAGTTCTTGATGTGTTCAAATTTGGAGACATATTTGTTCTTTAAAGGGGAGCCAGTATACTTGTTAAGAAAGTTACAAAGGTAGTTCCTTGGCCTGAAATTTTTGTGTGTGTGTGTGTGTGTACATATATACACACTATAAGCTATATGTGTATACTGTATGTACTATATTATATGCTATAATACTTTATACTACATATTATTTAGTATTTCTAATGACCTAACATTGGACTTACCTGGTGGCTCAGACGGTAAAGCATCTGTCTAGAATGTGGGAAACCCGGGTTTAAGCCCTGGGTTGGGAAGATCCCCTGGAGAAGGAAATGGCAGTCCACTCCAGTACTATTGACTGGAAAATCTCATGGACAGAGAAGCCTGGTAGGCTACAGTCTATGGGGTTGCAAAGAGTCGGACACGACTAAGTGACTTTACTTCACTTCAATGACCTAACATAATGAAATACAGTTTTAAAATATATTGCAAATTTCATGGAAGCAATTATTTTGCTTGTGCTTTGTTCCTATAGTTTAAACAATCTGTGTATTTTCTTTTTCTGTAGAACTTTCTGTTACTTGATGAGCTACCACAGTGTGATCATCAGCTGCCATCAGATGGTAAAAGAGTTGTGAATGTGCAAGATTTCACTGGTTTTTGGGATAAGGTAACAAATCCTTAATTTCATGATTGTGACTGCTAAAGGACAACTGTGACATAGATTTATTGGAGGATTTTGAGGTTTTACACATGATACAAAATGTGACTTGCCCATTTACAATGGAAGTATGTTATAAAAAGTCTGAATCAGGAATGAGGTTTGCAATTAACAGAGATTAAAAATAAAGATGGTTGTTTTGCAGCATTAGCCTGCAGTCTTCCTGGTCTACCAGCTCCCCAATTAAGGTCTTTTCCTTGCCTCAAAACCTTGTCTCTCAGATTCATTACCTGTCATGCGGTGAGCAGAGCGAGTTTGGACTCGGTAACAATTTGGCTTAGCCAGCCAGCAGCCTTGCTGCTTGTGGCTAGCCGACACCAATCAGGGAATATTGGAGCAAGACCCTAGCAGCTGCTGGGATCATTTGTCCTGAGGTTCTTTCCTTCAAGATTCCCTGAATGGGTACTGGCTTCCCTCAGCTTGACAATTGAGACAAGGAACTGACAAACTTCTAGAGTCAACAGACTTGATTTCAGTTATAGGGTAAGTCTACCCAATTTGATAGCTGATTCAACTGGTTCACTTGTTTTGAGTGTCGTTTTGTGTTAAGAGCTGACAGGCTTGATTTTGAAGGGTAAGTTGCTCCAGTGTGCACACCAGGGACATTTTTTCCCCTCAATCTGGGCTTTTCCTTTACAGGACAAGCTAATTTGGTTGGGTACCCGTTTACAGAGGGGAGGTGTTGTTGGACTCTACCCTGAACCAGTTCATTGGGAACTAGTTCTCATGGGGCAAGCCCACCATAGCTCATATGTAGGGTACATTTATTTACCTGATTTGGGAACTGGTCCAGTTGGAACCGGTTCATTTGGGAGCTAGTTCTTGTGGGAGTGGGTAACCTAGATAGAATTAGTTAATTTGTTTTATAGGGTAAATGTATTTACCCTGTTGGTGGCCAGTTCATCTGTATGCATTGATGCTGGAATCTGTCTTGTACCATTTTTGTTGGAAATTGTCTGCATCTTTTGTGTTTTGGTGTTTTGTGTTTTGCAAAAATGGGAAATATTTCATCTGTCCTGAAGGAAAGATATTTGGGGTGCATATTAGATATGTTAAGATCAAAAGAGCAATGGCCTCTGTATGGCTCACAATTAAACAATCTGGCAGTCAGTCAGAAGTGCTTTACAAAGCACTTCTTTGTAAAGAAAAAAATTCCTGTCTTTACAAAGGAGAGGAATGCTCTGGTAATGAACATGCCCGGGGTGGGTGGGTGGGGGGGCGCGGTCCCTTGGACTTGAGGCATCCAATTCTAATTTCCCCTACAGGAACTCCAGAGAAAGAAATGGCAAACCACTGTGGTATGCTTGGTTGGAGAATTTCATGGACAGAGGAACCTAGTCGGCTACAATCCATGGGATCACAAAGAGTCAGACACGACTGAGAAACTAACACTTGCTAACACTAAAAATAAAGTCAGCCTGAGGCATTTGACACATTATTTATCTCACTTTCAAGAGAACTTTCAAAGGGTTATCATATTTTGAACTTGAAGTAAATGCATTTATAATATTAGAATTTGTAGAATTGGAGAGACAAAATGCTGCAGTATAGAAAGGGTTAACTAACAAATACACAATCAGTTGTTAGAGACCAGAGACTTTGGATGCAATCAGTGTATGCTTTTTTGCCTTAATGTTATCAAGTATCTTATTACATAGTGTGAGTGTTTGCATCTTTGCTGGGGTAGGGTGGGGCTCCTCTATGCTAAGCTTCTGGATGGTTCTGGCTACTTCTGTGGCGGCCAGGGGCAGGAGGAGAGAGCAGGTGGGCATAGTGAGTACCAGTGATTCCAAGTTGAAGAGTTATACTGTGTGACAAGCTGACAGGGAGAACTGGTGAAATCACAAAGATTTTCCCAGCACTTGGTTTATTTCTGAAATTTAGCAAATAGGAAAAACAATAGGGACCACTCTCCAAAAGGTCTCAAGTTTGCACTCCCAGTGCAGCCCCATTACAGACAACTGAAAGTCTCCTCCTGCCTCCAGCTTTATAGTTCTTTGTGCATATCCTCCTGTATCAGTGTGGATTAATCAGGAGAACCTACAGCAGGGGCGAGGGGATTCCATGCAGGAAATTAGTTACATAGGAGATGAAAGAACAAAAAAGGCAAAGCAGTGGTGGATGAGGCAGCTCAGCGATTAGCAAAGGCAGGAAGCTGCTCCCAACCCAGGACAGGAAGGACTCAGGGAGGAGACACCTCTACCAGAGGGTCTACCCTCCAGATCAGAGTCTGGGAGCCTGGCTGCTGTCAGAGTGGGGACACAGAGCAAATGTCCAGACTCTGTAGACTCCTCCTGTCTTTCATCCCAGTGACTCTGCTGTGCCACCTGCATTGTGTTCACCTACTTCTGACTCAGCACCTTTCATCTCCACCAGTAAGACAGTAGTATGTTCTATATAAATATATAGAAAACTATATACAACAACATCCCTATACCTTTTGCACATGGGAACTCATACAAGGTGGCTGACCTACCCTACCTTAATAGAGTAGATTTGCCCCCTGCTTGGTATTTTTTGTCATAATCCACTTGAAGCATTTATGGAAAGTACCACTAAAATTCCATTATGATGTTAACTTTATGTGAATGTTGACACATACTTTGTATGTTGTTTTTCAGTCGCTAAGTCGTGTCTCTTTGTGACCCCATGGACTGTTGCCCACCAGGCTCCTCTGTCTGTGGGGATTCTCCAGGCAAGAATACTGCAGTGGGCTTCCATGCCCTTCTCCAGGGTATCTTCCCAACCCAGGGATCAAACCCAGGTCTCCTGCATTGCAGGTGGATTCTTTACCTTCCCAGCCACCATATGACAAATTACCAAATTTCTCTTATATCAAACTATGCAACATTATAAACTAAGATGTTTTGTTCTTCTTCCAAGAACTTCCAAGAACATGTTCTTAGACTTCTGTACAACTTGCATAATTGTACAGAACACTCTATTGTGTTGTCCTGGACTTGCCTATAGAAAGATTGTGCACCTTGGCAGAGTCATTAGTAGTTTAGTTCAGTGCAGTCGCTCAGTCGTGTCCAACTTTTGCGACCCCATGAATCACAGCATGCCAGGCCTCCCTGTCCATCATCAACTCCCGGAGTTCACTCAGACTCACGTCCATCGAGTCAGTGATGCCATCCAGCCATCTCATCCTCTGTCGTCCTCTTCTCCTCCTGCCCCCAATCCCTCTCAGCATCAAAGTCTTTTCCAATGAGTCAACTCTTCCCATGAGGTGGCCAAAGTACTAGAGTTTCAGCTTTAGCATCATTCTTTCCAAAGAAATCCCAGGGCTGATCTCCTGCAGAATGGACTGGTTGGATCTCCTTGCAGTCCAAGGGACTCTCAAGAGTCTTCTCCAACACCACAGTTCAAAAGCATCAATTCTTCAGTACTCAGCTTTCTTCACAGTCCAACTCTCACATCCATACATGACCACTGGAAAAACCACAGCCTTGACTAGACGGACTTTTGTTGGCAAAGTAATGTCTCTGCTTTTGAATATGCTATCGAGGTTGGTCATAACTTTTCTTCCAAGGGGTAAGTGGCTTTTAATTTCATGGCTGCAGTCACCATCTGCAGCGATTTTGGAGCCCCCAAAAATAAAGTCAGCCACTGTTTCCACTGTTTCCCCATCTATTTCCCATGAAGTGATGGGACCAGATGCCATGATCTTTGTTTTCTGAATGTTGAGTTTTAAGCCAACTTTTTCACTCTCCTCTTTCACTTTCATCAAGAGGTTTTTTAGTTCCTCTTCACTTTCTGCCATAAGGGTGGTGTCATCTGCATATCTGAGGTTATTGATATTTCTCCCGGCAATCTTGATTCCAGCTTGTGCTTCTTCCAGCCCAGCGTTTCTCATGATGTACTCTGCATAGAAGTTAAATAAGCAGGTTGACAATATACAGCCTTGACATACTCCTTTTCCTATTTGGAACCAGTCTGTTGTTCCATGTGCAGTTCTAACTGTTGCTTCCTGACCTGCATACAGGTTTCTCAAGAGGCAGGTCAGGTGGTCTGGTATTCCCATCTCTTTCAGAATTTTCCACAGTTTATTGTGACCCACACAGTCAAAGGCTTTGGCATAGTCAAAAAGCAGAAATAGATGTTTTTCTGGAATCCTCTTGCTTTTTTGATGATCCAGCGGATGTTGGCAATTTGATCTCTGGTTCCTCTGCCTTTTCTAAAACCAGCTTGAACATCTGGAAGTTCATGGTTCACATATTGCTGAAGCCTGGCTTGGAGAATTTTGAGCATTACTTTACTAGCATGTGAGAGGAGTGCAATTGTGCGGTAGTTTGAGCATTCTTTGGCATTGCCTTTCATTAGTAGTTAGGGGCTGTCAAGTTAGGTCATGGGTGAGAGGGCCCTTGGGAGGGAGAAAGGCAAAGACATTGGAAGTTTTGAAGAGAAACTAAGTCTTAATGAAGCCTCTGCTGGGTTGGGAGGCAGGAGATAGACATGAACTCTAACTGGCTCCACTGGACAGCCAGGTGGACAGGTTGGAGATGGTCTCATGGATACAAGTCTCATTCATGAAAAGATGGGAATTGATCTCAGTCTCTAATCTTTAAAGTATATTTGGGGTATCTCCAAATCTCCACAGGGCAGGCGTTTCAAACTGTTCTCACACAGAGTGGGGACTCAGCTGATGATCTTTGTTGAGTCAGTGGTCCCCTGAGCCTGAATAACCAAGAGGGAACATACCCAGGACCCATGGGCTGTCGAGTGCTGCCCCCTTCTGGTTGTGGCAAAGCAGTGCTTGATCCCGAAGCCTAAACTGGGAGGGAACTCAGTGTGTGGCCTTGATAGACTTTGAAATCTGCAGACAGGAATCTGATGTTTGTATTTTGTAGTCTTAACCAAGTGAAAAGTAGTAAAATAGGAACCCTAAGTGTCAGGCAAGAAGAAAGGAGTGGATAAGCTTAAAAATGTTTCTCATGTATTAAAATTTAGTTTCTTCTTTATCAGTTCCGTTCAGTGGCTCAGTCGTGTCGGACTCTTTGTGACCCTATGGACTGCAGCATGCCAGGCCTCCCTGTCCATCACTAACTCTCAGAGCTTACTCAAACTCATGTCCATTGAGTTGGTGATGCCATCCAACCATCTCATTCTCTTTCGTCCCCTTCTCCTCCTGCCTTCCTTCTTTCCCAGCATCAGGGTCTTTTCCAATGAGTCAGTTCTTCCCATCAGGAGGTCAAAGTATTAGAGCTTCAGCTTCAGCATCAGTCCTTCCAATGAATATTCAGGACTGACTTCCTTAGTCTGGTTGGATCTCCTTATAGGCCAAGGGACTCTCAAGAGTCTTCTCCAACACCACAGTTCAAAAGCATCAATTCTTTGGTGCTCAGCTTTCTTTATAGTTCAACTTTCACATCCATACATGACTACTGGAGAAACCATAGCTTTGACGATATGCATCTTTGTTGACAAAGTAACGTCTCTCCTTTTTAATATGCTGTGTAGGTTTTTCATAGCTTTTCTTCCAAGGAGTAAACTCTATTCTTGATACTGTTCATAATACCTATAAAATCTGGTATAATTTGATGATTAAAAGTAAATGTTGTTTTAGCAAGTGACTGTTCCATAATCAGTTCAGTTATTTCCAGAGGAATTTTTCACTTAGAAGATTTTCCAAACTTTTAATCTAGATCCTGTTCCTTTAGTCTTTCAGGCATTTTGCTAATCACATGTGATCACTCTCTTAAGAAAAAGAAAAAAACTAACAGTTATTGAGAAGTTTTCTTAATACTTAGTATATGTAAATGTATACACACACACCCTTAAATCTCTTTACCTTAGAACTTACAGATTACTCAGAAATACAACTTGTGAATGGCATGATGAGTACTCTGTCATTTGCTCTCATGTTGGATTGTACATGCAATAGCACATCTGTTTTGTTTTTTTTTTTCTTTTTTTTAACAGAAGTACTTTGTTATCCCTGTTTAGCCAGGGCAGGTAATGCATGTAATAGGTGTAAAATTTACGGCAATCACTGTAACCCATGATGTAATACTTTACATCTATTCCCTTTTTTGTTTTTGTTGGTTTTGGTGTTAAGTTAGAGCTCTAGTGAGATTAGAGCCTGGATTGCCTTTTACAGGAGTTGTTTTTTTTTTTTTTTTTTTTTTTTTTTATGGTTGGCTAAAAAGTTTCTTTGGTTTTAAGTAAAAATAAAAGACATAGTTTTAATTTTCACTAAGAAATTTTTAATTTTTCACAATTTTGGGGTAATTTTTTATTTGCTATTTGCCAAAGAATGCTCAAACTTCCACACAATTGCACTCATCTCACACACTAGTAAAGCAATGCTCAAAACTCTCCAAGCCAGGCTTCAGCAATATGTGAACCATGAACTTCCAGATGTTCAAGCTGGTTTAGAAAAGGCAGAGAAACCAGAGATAAAATTGCCAGCATCCACTGGATCATGGGAAAAGCAAGAGAGTTCCAGAAAAAACATCTATTTCTGCTTTTTGACTATGCCAAATCCTTTGACTGTGTGGATCACAATAAACTGTGGAAAATTCTGAAAGAGATGGGAATACCAGACCACCTGACCTGCCTCTTGAGAAACCTGTATGCAGGTCAGGAAGCAACAGTTAGAACTGCACATGGAACAACAGACTGGTTCCAAATAGGAAAAGGAGTATGTCAAGGCTGTATATTGTCAACCTGCTTATTTAACTTCTATGCAGAGTACATCATGAGAAACGCTGGGCTGGAAGAAGCACAAGCTGGAATCAAGATTGCCAGGAGAAATATCAATAACCTCAGACATGCAGATGACACCACCCTTATGGCAGAAAATGAAGAGGAACTAAAAAGCCTCTTGATGAAGGTGAAAGAGGAGAGTGAAAAAGTTGGCTTAAAACTCAACATTCAGAAAACGAAGATCATGGCATCTGGTCCCATCACTTCATGGGAAATAGATGGGGAAACAGTGGCTGACTTTATTTTTGGGGGCTCCAAAATCACTGCAGATGGTGACTGCAGCCATGAAATTAAAAGACACTTACTCCTTGGAAGAAAAGTTATGACCAACCTAGATAGCATATTGAAAAGCAGAGACATTACTTTGCCAACAAAAGTCCGTCTAGTCAAGGCTATGGTTTTTCCAGTGGTCATGTATGGATGTGAGAGTTGGACTGTGAAGAAAGCTGAGTACTGAAGAATTGACGCTTTTGAACTGTGGTGTTGGAGAAGACTCTTGAGAGTCCCTTGGGCTGCAAAGAGATCCAACCAGTCCATCCTAAAGGAGATCAGTCCTGGGTATTCATTGAAAGGACTGATGCTGAAGCTAAAACTCCAGTACTTTGGCCACCTCATGGGAAGAGTTGACTCAGTGGAAAAGACTCTGATGCTGGGAGGGATTGGGGGCAGGAGGAGAAGGGGACGATAGAGGATGAAATGGTTGGATGGCATCACCGACTTGATGGACATGAGTTTGAATAAAGTCTGGGATTTGGTGATGGACAGGGAGGCCTGGCATGCTGTGATTCATGGGGTCGCAAAGAGTTGGACACAACTGAACTGAACTGAACTGAACTGAACTGATGACCATGTAAATATCATTAACTGCTAGGAAAAGTAGTGTGTAGTCATCACATTTTTTTTTCATGACAGTTCCTCCTACCCTTCTGAAATTTATCCATTTTTCATTTGAGTAGTTTATGTATATAAATCCATCAATAATTCTTTCCTTATTCAGCTGCTTGTCAGTACTATTTTCCATGTGGCCAAAGGGCATGGGTAGTCTTCTTAATATAACTTTTCCTGGAACCCTCTCTCAGAGTTCTTGTTGCTCTGGTTGATTCTCACCAAGAACTTCATTGAAAAACATACTCACCGTTTTGTTCCACTACCTTCTGCCATTTTCCAGGGAATTGCATAATTCCATCTTTTCAAAATTTTTTGATTTTTTGAGCAAATAACTTTTCCAGATACCTTTTACAGTTTTCCAGGAAATTGAATTTTTTCCATTAAGTGGATTTTGTAAAGACTGAAATAAATGGAAGTCCAAAAGTACAATGTCTGGTGAATACGGGGGATCAGTCAGAACTTCCCAGCCAGTCTGTAACAGTTTTGTTGCCTGGTCATCAAAGAAACATGCAGTCTTGTGCTATCCTGATGGGAGATTATGCGTTTTCTGTTGACTTTCTGGATGCTTTTCATAGAGAGCTGCTTTTGGTTGGTCTAATGGGAGCAGTATTTATTGGAATTAATCATTTGGTTTTCCTGAAGGAGCTCATTATAGAGGATTCCATTGCAATGCCACCATACACACATCACCTTCTTTGGATGAGGACTGGCTTTTGATTGTGGTTGGTGCTGGTGCATTTCATTTGCCCATAATCTATTCTGTTCCACAGTATTGTACAGTATCCGTTTTTCATCACCTGTCACAATTTGTTTTAAAAATGGAATGTTTCTGCTACGTTTAAGTGGAGAACTGTGTGCAGAAATATGGTCAAGAAGGGTTTTTTGCTTAACTTCTGTGAAACTCAAATATCAAGGTGATTAACATAACCAAGCTGGTGCAAATGATTTCCATTCAATACTTTGCATGAAATATTTGAATATTTTGAGTATGTCAGCTGTCTCCTGCATGGTATAGCATTGTTTGTTCTCGATGTCTTGATGGAATCTCTTTCAACTTCAGCTGGCATACCTAACAGCAGAGCATTGTCCAACAAGAAATATCCAGCACAAAATTTTGCAAGCCACTTTTGACACATTTGATCAGTCACAGCACATTCTCCATACACTGCACAAATCTTTTTCTGCATTTCAGTTGCATTTTTACCTCTCTTTAAATACTAAAGTAAAAAAAGAAAAAGTAAAACATAATGTGCCACACGTGTATACCTGTGGCGGATTCATTTTGATATTTGGCAAAACTAATACAAGTATGTAAAGTTTAAAAATAAAATAAAATTAAAAAACAAAAACAAAAATAAAATAAATCTATATGTAGAAATAAAACAAAAACAAAAACAAAACTGTTGCTTTTTAATTTTAATATTAAAATGGCTACACAAAAATTCACCAATTTTAAAAAGTTTTTTTAAAATGCATGCTGATATGACAGCTGTCATAATACAATCTTAACGACATTGTTTTGACTAAAGTTAAAGACAACTTAGTGCTACTAGAGCTGTCTTACAGAAAAAACTGAACAGACTTTTTGGCCAACCCATATTGAGAAAGACTTCTTTATATAAAGTGCTCCTTTGCTGGCTGAGCATTACTGAGATTCTTTCTTTATCAAGTGAAAATGGAGAGATTAGTGGAGATTCAAATTATTTAAAGAGCCAGGTCTGCCATATACCTGTGTAGCTCCCTTGTGGAGATTAATGAGATATAGTTAATTAAAGCCAAGGGTCATAATGAAACCTTATAAATGATTATAAAACTTCACATACTGGATACTCTATAAAGTATATTATTTTAATAAGTTAATATGCATCATGAAGTTTTCACTTCATGCGGGTGCCTTGTCATTTCACCTACTTAAAATCTGTGGGTGTCTAAAGGCAACTAAAGCTGCTTGAAACTTCCAAAGAAATATGATTGGATGAAAAGGCCTCCAGGACAGGATATCTTAAAATAGGCTGGAGAAAAATGTGGGTTAATTTGCATATCAATGTATATTATATTATTTTCTCCATTTTCTGTAGCATTTGGCATACTTTATTGAAATGGATATGTTTTTATAAACTTTAATTTGCAGGAATTAAGAACCCCAACCCTACAAGGCCTTTCCTTTACTGTCAGACCTGGTGAACTGTTAGCTGTGGTTGGACCTGTGGGCGCAGGAAAGGTAAGTTGTGGTGCCTTTCGGCAGCTTGATGCAACACTACAGTCCCTATTAAATTCTCAGAGTTGAGCCCAAAGCTGTGTGTACAATGTTTTTTTTTTTCAAACAGGATAGTTTATTGAAATTGAATAATAGTGAAATAATTACAGTGAAACCCATCTCTGCATTGCCTCAGTTTTGGCACATCCATCTTGATTCTCAGAAAGTTTTACATGTACACATGTGTATTGATTCCTTATAATTTATAATGTCATATAAGAGATATTTGGTAAGGATTGCAGTGATTGCCACGAAACTTACTGAGAAGAGCATGGAGAGGCCTGGCATAGTTTTCTCATGGACACAGGAGTCCTGGACAGACCCAGGGACCTTCTGAGCCAAATTGTAAGGTCATTCCACAGAGGGATCTATAAAGATTTACCCTCTTGAGAAGTTTGTGTTGATCGTCACACTTGTGAAATCTCCATGATGATTATAGTCCATACCTTTCAGCTCATTAAAAATGCTATTCTGATGTCCTAGTTTACATTGTTTTAATAAGTCATCCATGGTCATTCTTTTTTTTAAATTTAGTTTTCAATGGGAACATAATTGCTTCACAATGTTGTATTAGTTTCTGCTGTACAACAACATGACTCAGCTGTAAGTATGTGTGTGTGTGTGTATATATATATATATATATATATATATATCCCCTCCCTCTTGAGCCTCCCTCCCACCCTCCCCCCATCCCACCCTTCCAGGTCATCACAGAGCACTGAGTTGAGCTCCTTGTGCTGAGCTGTGCTTAGTCACTCAGTTGTGTCCACCTCTTTGCTACCCCATGGACTGTAGCTTGTCAGGCTCCTCTGTCCATGGGGATTCTCCAGCAGGAATACTGGAGTGCGTTGCCATGCTCTCCTCCAGGGGATTGAACCCAGGTCTCCCTCCTAAAACATGAACAATATGATGTTAGGAAGTGTTCTAATTTCATTATTTTACATGTAGCTGTCCAGTTTTCTCAGCACCACTTATTGAAGAGGATATGTGTTATCTAATGTATATTCTTGCCTCCTTTGTCAAAGATAAGGTTTCCATAGGTGCATGGGTTTATCTCTGGGCTTGCCAAACTGTTCCATTGATCTGTATGTCTTTTCTTTCTTTCTTTTTTTTTTTTTTTTTTGTGCCAGCCCTGTACTGTCTTGATTACTATAGCTTTGTAGTATAGTCTGAAGTCAGAGAGCTTGATTCTTCCAGCTCTATTTTCTTTTTTTCCTTCTCAAGATTACTTTGGCTATTTGGGGTCTTTTGTGTTTCCAAACAAACTGTAAAAAATTTTTGTTCCAGTTCTGTGAAAAATGCTATGGGTAATTTGACAGGAATTGCATTGAATTTGTATATTGCTTTGGGTAGTACAGTAATTTTCACAATATTGATCCCTACAGTCCAAGAACACAGTGTATCTGTTCATGTCATCTTTGATTTCTTTCATCAGTGTGTTACAGTTTTCTTCATTTTGGTCTTTTGTCTCCTTAGGTAATTTTTTTCCCTAAGCATTTTATTCTTTTTGATATAATGATGAATGGGATTATTTCCTTAATTTCTCCTTCTGACTTTTTGTTGCTAGTAACACAATTATTTTTTCCCTTTGAGAAAGATCTTTATTAGTTTTATTGGCAGTAAGACAGAACTTTCCTTCAGCATCCATTGCAAGAATATCTGCCTCTGGTTTACTTCTTTGTTTTTTTGTTTGTTTTGCTGCACCTGTGAGGTATGTGGGATCTTAGTTCCCCAACCAGGGATAAAAACCATGCACCATGCAGTGGAAACACAGAGTGTTAACCACTGTACCACCAGGGAAGTCCTGCCAGTGGTTTCTTATTGGGGAAGGACTTTTCTTTGACTTTTTATGCTGCTATAAGGAAAACAGTTTTAATTAGATGTATCTAGAACAGCATTTCTCTAGGTGTGTTCCATGGAACTTTTATTTTACAAGGTTTCATGGCCACACAGATCTGGGTAAATGCACATTATATTTTCCTTCTTGGTGCTTCATGTTTTACGGTTGGAAACAGCTTATTGGGAATTTGGACATCTCATTAAAGGAAATTATTTATGTGACAGCTGTCAGGAGGGACAGAGACATGGGGACTTCCTAATGGCCCCTCCATGAAGTCTGGAGGTTGCAAAGGCTCTTCCAGGAAGCTCTGAGCATTTCCTCATGTGAGTCGACTTGGTCCCATGAGTACATGTGTAGTAAAGGTGCAGCCATGTGCTGGAGCAAAAGATTCGGACGTAAGCAAGACCCTGATGCCCCTGCCTTCCAGAGGCAACCAGGGTCCTGGGTGAAACCAATACACAGGCAGATTATTTCAGCTTAGTGTGATGTGGATATACACATACCACATCTATGTGTTGTTAAAGATTTGAAGTAAATATGCAGCTGTCAGTTCAGTTCAGTTGCTCAGTTGTGTCTGACTCTTTGTGACTTCATGGACTGCAGCATGCCAGGCCTCCCTGTTCATCACCAGCTCCTGGAGTCCACTCAAACTCATGTCCATTGAGTCGGTGATGCCATCCAACCATCTCATCCTCTGTCGTCCCCTTCTCCTCCTGCCTTCAATCTTTCCCAGTATCAGGGTCTTTTCAAAAGAGTCAATTCTTTGCATCAGGTGGCCAAAGTATTGGAGCTTCAGCTTCAGCATCAGTCCTTCCAATAAATATTCAGGACTGATTTCCTTTATATGCACTGGTTGGATCTCCTTGCAGTCCAAGACACTCTCAAGAGTCTTCTCCAGCACCACAGTTCAAAAGCATCAATTCTTCGGTAATCAGATTTCTTTAAAGTCCAACTCTCATATCCATACATGACTACTGGAAAAACCATAGCTTTGACTAGACAGACCTTGGTTGGCAAAGTTATGTCTCTTCTTTTTAATAAACTTTCAAAGTTTGTCATAACTTTTATTCCAAGGAGTAAGTGTCTTTTAATTTCATGGCTGCAGTCACCATCTGCAGTGATTTGGGAGTCCCCCAAAACAGTCCGTCACTGTTTCCACTGTTTCCCCATCAATTTGCCATGAAGTGATGGGACCAGATGCCATGACCTTAGTTTTCTGAATGTTGAGTTTTAAGCCAACTTTTTCACTCTCCTTTTTCACTTTCATTAAGAGGGTCTTTAGTTCTTCTTCACTTTGTGCCATAAGGGTAATGCCATCTGCATATCTGAGGTTATTGATATTTCTGGCAATCTTGATTCCAGCTTGTGGCTCATCCAGTTCAGCAATTCTCATGATGCACTATGTATATAAATTAAATAAGCAGGGTGACAATATACAGCCTTGACATACTCCTTTCCCTATTGGAACCAGAGCTGTACTTTGAAACAACAAAATGTGGAAATCTAGATGTGAGATGTGCACACAAGAGAGTGATGATTTCCTTTAGGATGGTCCTTTGCTCTTTGGACACAACTCACTTCACAGTTCTTTTAATAATAATCTTTGGATATATTCTTCACATGTAGCTTTTTAATAATAAGTGTTTGTCAAGTAAAGGATACCTGGATGCAGAAAGAACTACTCGAAACATTGGATACATGAAATACACATCCTGCTGCACTGCTGTGCTAGTTAAGAATGTTTAACTTTCTTAGCTAGTCTTTTCTGAGTAAAATTTTTTATTTGGGGGAAATTCTTAGCAGTTAGGTTGTTATAATATTATATTAATGTTTCTTATCAACCATTAGTAGTACGTGGACCAATGGGGTTCTTTTCTTTTCTTTTTTTTTTTTCACATGTGCCACGGATCTACTTCATCCTGTTCTAAATGAAAGGGTTCTATAGTGTATCAAGTGCAATGGTGGGGTGTGCTGTTCTATCCTTAGTGCTGCCTGTTTATGTGTGTCTGTTGCCATCTGTTTCAGTCGTCACTGTTAAGCGCTGTGCTGGGGGAGCTGCCCCCAAGCCAGGGACAGGTCAGTGTGCATGGGAGGATCGCGTATGTGTCTCAGCAGCCCTGGGTGTTCTCAGCAACTGTGAGGAGTAACATTTTATTTGGGAAGAAATATGAAGAAGAACGGTATGAAAAAGTAATAAAGACTTGTGCTTTGGAAGAGGTGAGTAATGACTTTTGAGTTGCATATATTTAAATTTCAAATAATGATAGTGTTGGTTTAAACCACAGAGTTTATTAAAGTTTTGTTTCAAATTTTGAAGGGTTTCTGGGTAAATATACACATGTAAGCCAGCTGTTTCAATGGCCAATGTGATAGCAGCACTTACAGAAATGCCTTTAGAAAGTAGTGGGTGGTTGTTTAATTTTATAATGTTTTATTCACTTTTTAATTTCTTTCTTTAATGAATGATTACAAAAATTTACAGAAATAGTATAGTATAATGAACTCTCATGTACCACCCCCAGCTTTAGCCAAGATCAGCTGGTGGCCAATTTTGCTGTATCTCTACCCCTGCCCCCTACCAGCCCCACCCCCACCCCAGAGTATTCTGAAGCAGATCCTAGACATCAGATTTGTTCATCTGTAAACATATCATTAGTTTTCTCTACAAGATAGGATAGCCTTTGGGAAAAAATCACCACATTATTTCACCTGAAAAATAGCTCAAATTCTTGAATATCATCAAGCTTCTAGTCTGTGTTTTTTTTTTTTTTTTTAATTTATTTATTTTAATTGGAGGTTAATTATTTTACAGTATTGTAGTGTTTTTGCCATACATTGACATGAATCAGTCATGGATGTACATGTGTTTCCCATCGTGTCCCTCCCTCCTACCTCCCTCCCCATCCCATCCCTCAGGGTCATCCCAGTGCATCAGCCCTGAGCACCCTATATTATAAATCGAACTTGCACTGGTGATTTGTTTCACATATGATACTTTACATGTTTCAATGACATTCTCCCATATCATCCCACCCTTGCCCTCTCCCACAGAGTCCAAAAGACTGTTCAATAAATCTGTGTCTCTTTCTCTGTCTTGCATACAGGGTTATCATTACCATATTTCTAAATTCCATATATATGTATTAGTATACTGTATTGGTGTTTTTCTTTCTGGCTTACTTCACTCTGTATAATAGGCTCAAGTTTCATCCACCTCATTAGAACTGATCCAATGTGTTCTTTCTAATGGCTGAGTAATATTCCATTGTGTATATGTACCACTGCTTTCTTATCTATTCATCTGCTGATGGAAATCTAGGTTGCTTCCTGCTACTGCTACTGCTAAGTCGCTTCAGTTGTGTCTGACTCTGTGTGACCCATAGACGGCAGCCCACCAGGCTCCTCTGTCCCTGGGATTCTCCAGGCAAGAACACGAGTGGGTTGCCATTTCCTTCTCCAGTGTATGAAAGTGAAAAGTGAAAGTGAAGTCGCTCAGTCGTGTCCGACCCTCAGCGATCCCATGGACTGCAGCCTTGCAGGCTCCTCTGTCCATGGGATTTTCCAGGCAAGAGTACTGGAGTGGGGTGCCATTGCCTTCTCCAGGTTGCTTCCATGTCCTGGCTATTGTAAACAGTGCTGTGATGAACACTGGGGTACACATGTCTCTTTCAATTCTGGTTTCCTTGGTGTGTATGCCCAGCAGTGGGATTGCTGGGTCATATGGCAGTTCTATTTCCAGTTTTTTAAGGAATCTCCACACTGTTCTCCATAGTGGCTGTACTAGTTTGCATTCCCATCAACAGTGTAAGAGGGATCCCTTTTCTCTGCACCCTCTCCTGCATTTATTGTTTGTAGACTTTTTGATAGCAGCCATTCTGACTGGCATGAGATTGTACCTCACTGTGGTTTTGATTTGCATTTCTGGGATAATGAGTGATGCTGAGCATCTTTTCATGTGTTTGTTAGCCATCTGTATGTCTTCTTTGGAGAAATGTCTGTTTAGTTCTTTTGCCTATTTTTTTATTGAGTTGTCTATTTTTCTGGTATTGAGCTGCATGAGCTGCTTGTATATTTTTGAGATTACTTCTTTGTTAGTTGCTTCATTTGCTATTATTTTTTCCTAATCTGTGTTTACATGTTATTAATCATATCACTGAGAAATCTTCTTCACCATTATTGAAATCAGACTCTGTATGAGGTCTGTCCATTGCACTTGGTTGATGCCTTCTTGCTCCATTTCAGTCTCCAGGTTTCCGTCTCCACTTCATTTTTGACTTGCAGTTTATTCTTTAAAGAAAATCAAATGCTTTAACATTTCTTTTTAATACTGCATCTTTTACTATGCAGAGGTCATTTTCAGGAATGGCACTGAGTTTCACAGGAAATGGCAAGATGAAAATTTTAACTGTACATTGGGATATAAATTAGTGAATAATGAAAACTAAACCTACCTGATAGGAGAATATCATTTGGCAAAAAAAAGAAAAAATTAAATACTGGTAAATACTATGTTACTCTCTTGGGTTAGAAAAATCAGTGAATAACAATGTTAAAGGGCTTCCCCTGGGGTCTATTCAGTGCAGTCTGGACATCTAATTTCTTTTATACTGTAACAAAAAGGATGGGACAGACTTTCAAAGGTGTGGGGTTGAAGGCTCCAGACCCACTTTCTGAGGAAATAGTAATTTTGCTTGAACAATGGCTTGAATTTCATAGATTGTATCAGGTGAGTACCATTTTATGATGATGTAGACAAACAAAATTGCTTAACTGTCTTATTTCTTTCTCCTGGGTTATTGTTAATGGATGATTGTGCTTTTGCAGAAATGATGTCATTAGCAGTAATGAACTAGATTTTTATTAAATGACATACATACTGTGTAAGAAAATAAGAGGGAAAGCAAATGTAAGCTAGTGAGAGAATAGCTCTCATTTATTGAGTCCATGTGCCCATCTGCTTTCTGTGTATCACTCACACGTGCACACATGTACACACATAAAAAAAAAATATGAGTTATGAATCTTTTACCAGTGTTTTTGATGTTACCACCTCATTGTATATCTGGTAAAACTGAGGCTTGGTGAGAAGAAATGACTCACCTCAATACTGGCAGCTCAGGTTCAGAGCTGTTTCAGCAGGACTCTAGACTCCACAGTGCCATGCTACCTTTCAATTGAGGAAGTTTATAAGGAACAACTTATTTAAAAAATTGGGTGATTTATGCAAGTCGATGGGAAATAAATAGATTTCAGGCATTTCATAAGAAACAGGTTAATAAGTACCTTAATCAAGTTGAGTTTTTGATGTCCAGATCAGGCTCCAAAGACCCAGGCCACTGTGTGGCTGTTTCTTTTATGACCTTGCCTTTCTGGTAAAGCTCAGCATTATCTTTTGCCCCACACTTGAGCATCTCTGAAGAGCAGGTACTGGGACAGTGGCTGTCATTCAGTATATCCCATGGGAGCTGATGCTTTGCTGCAGCCACATGGGGTGACTGGACCAGTAATGTGGGCGGTGTCCTGGGGCTTCACCCAGCCTAGGGCATGTGTGCAGCACAGACCCTGGTGGGAAGGGGACCTGCAGGACCGGGCTGCACAGTGATTCTTCTGTATGTGATGTGGTGTTTATAAACACCGACTGCTCTCCTGTTTTCTGCATGTTTGGGTTATGGAGTTGGGGCCCCTTGTGTCCATTTCCTCCCTGGCAGGAAGGGAGGGATCAGAGAGCAGAGTCTTGTCCCTAGCTTTGTCACTTGCTCACTGTCACTCTGGACATGTCCTGTTACCTTCCTGGACCTCTGATGTATCTGCAGTAAAACAAGGACTCTGGATCAGAGGGTATCCAGGAGGTTTTGTTACTGCTCTGAAATGTCATCTGTGACTATGATTAGCAAGGGGTCAGCAAGGTTTTTACACCTGGGAACCACCTAATGAGATTCTTTGCTTATCTTTTTTTGAATCCCTATATCAGTGGGCGAGCATAATACTTCCATAGATAATAGGGGTTTCTAGAACTATTTTGACCTATAGTTACAGAAACTGTATGTGTAGTAGAAAAGGCTTGGCTTTTGGAGAGAAACAATCTTAGTTGTTAACTCTGGGTGTTTATCTCAATTTATTTTCTTATTGAATGCAAGGAGAGGTGGAATTATTTTAAAGGCTACAGGCCATGCATGTGGAATGCAAACATGCCAGTGTTTCAGTAAATGGTAGCTATTTTTACTATTATAGCCCTTTTCTCTACAAATATACATACATATAAATGAAGATGTCTCCTCACTGTTTTCCCTAACCCCACTGCCCCCAAATCCAGGAGCAGTAAAAAGAGCAAATTTTCTTGTATTACATATGTTAATTACAACATGATATATTATACTAGATTTAATTGAAGTAAACATTTAAGTTCATTGAGCTGAAAACATTTCTATTAATATGATAAAATAGGGAGAAATGAAGTAATCACAGTGGCAAGATCAATTCAGACTGATGACATCAACTTCAAGGCCCAGGAGTCAGAGGCTCAGGAATTGAGTCTGTTTCTGTGTTCGCTAGGTGCATGATCCTTCATCTGTAAAATAGAGAATATAGTACTATTAACCTCAAAATGTTGTTTTGAGGATGAAATGCAGGAGAGATTTTAAAGCACCTGATTGCTAGGGACATAACAGGCACTTTATAAATGTTAGAATAATTTTGAAAAAATTAGCTGTTAATTTTAAGCTCAGTAAGTTTTTGGTAAAACACATCCATAAAATATGACATGTAAGAAAGAAGGTATTTGAATATTTAACTTCCATTATTTAAGTTTATATTTATGTAGGTGCTCTGTACATAGTACATTATGTAAAGGCATTCCTCAGAGCAGTGATGTGACCTCACTTAGTCTCAGTTTCCTCATCTGTGAAATGGGGCCAGTACTTCCTGTGCAGCTTGTTGTGAGGATTAGAGATAAACAGCATTGTGGTCCACCACAGATCTTACCCTCCAGGAACTGAGAGACACCTTGTGCATGTATACAAATGATGGACCAGAATAAGACAGTCCTTCATGAGAGATGAGAGATGTAAGTAGAACTTTAGGAAACCCGTAGGAAGAGATGAGTCCAGGATGGGTTCATCGGGAGTGTGTTTTGGCTGAGCCTGGCAAGATGGGCGGGATATTGACAGGATGTGAGAGGAAGGGCGATTCCAAGTGGAAGAAAAGCTGTAAGAAAGACAAGACATCCGCCGTTTGACTCTGGAACCCAGCCTTCCTCTGTCAGGGCCTCATTAACAGTTTCAACAGTCTACTGTGTGGTGTTTCTACACTAAGTCTCCACCATCAGTGAAGGGCTCTTCATGTTCTTCTGGATGGATGGCATCAAGAATCAGCAGCACCATTTCCTAGTTTGCCTCTAGTGTGTGTGTCTGCTGTTCAGTAAGAATTGGTTAAATTTAACTTCGAGGAAAATAACGTGAATAAGAACACCTTCCTGTCAGTGGGAGGAACTGTAATATATGCTCAACTCAGGCTTTTCCCTTTAACCTAATCTGAAAATGGTGGCTGGGAATTAACCTGACTTGGATTTTACTTCAAATACTTTGAAATTGTTTTCCCATCTGTGGTTTGTCCATGAATAATTGTCAGAGCAGTTGTCATTCTAGCAAAGTAATGTTCAAAATTCTCCAAGCCAGGCTTCAACAGTATGTGAGCCGTGAACTTCCAGATGTTCAAACTTGATTTAGAAATGGTAGAAGAACCAAAGATCAAATGGCCAACATCCATTGGATCATCAAAAAAAAAAGCAAGAGAGTTCCAGAAAAGCACCCACTTCTGCTTTATTGACCACGCCAAAGCCTTTGATTGTGTGGAACACAACAAACTGTGGAAATTTCTTCAAGAGATGGGAATAGCAGACCACCTTACCTGCCTCCTGAGAAATCTGTATGCAGGTCAAGAAGCAACAGTTAGAACTGGACATGGAAAAATAGACTGGTTCCAAATTGGGAAAGAAGTACATCAAAGCTGTATATTGTCACCCTGCTTATTTAACTTATATGCAGAATATATCATGAGAAATGCTGGGCTGGATGAAGCATAAGCTGGAATCAAGATTGCAGGGAGAAATATCAATAACCTCAGATATGCAGATGACATCACCCTTATGGCAGAAATCCCAGAGGAACAAAAGAGCTTCCTGACAAAAGTGAAAGTGGAGAGTGAAAAAGTTGGCTTAAAGCTCAACATTCAAAAAAAGAAGATTATGGCATCTGGTCCCAACACTTTATGGCAAATAGATGGGGGAAACAGTGAGTAACTTTATTTTCTGGGGCTCCAAAATCACTGCTGATAGTGATTGCAGCCATGAAATTAAAAGACGCTTACTCCTTGGAAGAAAAGCTATGACCAACCTAGATAGCGTATTAAAAAGCAGAGACATTACTTTGCCAACAAAGGTCCACCTAGTCAAAGCTATGGTTTTTCCAGTGGTCATGTATGGATGTGAAAGTTGGACTTTGAAGACAGCTGAGCACCAAAGAATTGATTCTTTTGAACTGTGGTGTTGGAGAAGACTCTTGAGAGTCCCTTGGACTGCAAGAAGATCCAACCAGTCCATCCTAAAGGAGATCAGTCCTGGGTGTTCATTGGAAGGACTGATGTTGGAGCTGAAACTGCAATACTTAGGTCACCTGATGTAAAGAGCTGACTCATTTGAAAAGACCCTGATGCTGGGAAAGATTGAAGGCAGGAGGAGAAGAGGACGACAGAGGATGAGATGGTTGGATGGCATCACCGACTTAACAGACATGAGTTTGAGCAAGCTCTGGGAGTTGGTGAGAACTGAACTAAATTGTCAGAGTCAAGGAGGCACTCAAAGTCCTCCCACCAGACCTGGAGAGAGAGTGCTTGCATCTTATGCTCTGACTGTGCTAAATGAAGGAGTGGATTCAGGTGCCTTTTCTAGAGCATGGTTGAGATTGCTGTGCTACAATGTGGTGCTCTTTTGAGAAAGAAATGAAAACAACATAAAATCAAAGCATAAAAGCTAAGTGGAACAGTTTGTGAAGACTGTCAACAGTGAAACAGAAGCCAGGTAAACAGTTGTGTCTGTGTGTGTGTGTGTGTGTGTGTGTGTGTGTGTGTGTGAGGCTGGGAACCTATCTTAAAATGGCCTGTTGTTTTTCTCTAAAGCCAAAAGCATGAGATGATAATTTCTGAGCTCCACAAAGAAAGAAGGTGCAATAATGAATTTCCACAACAGAGCTATTGTTGCCTTTCATTGGATGCACTCCAGTTTAAGCTTTGAATGAGCAGGGAACCTGTGTGCCTGTATGTCTTTGTGGCTGTCAGGGAGGGTTATGATGGAGACAATCTCTTTTTCTTTTGGTCACATGCTTTGCATATTGTGATCCAGACTATGAGCAGGGTCCCATTGTTGGCTTGATGTGAAAATAGGTCTCAGTCACCAATAGCAAGTTACAATCAATTCATGTCCTTTTTTTTATTTATGGAGGGTGTTCATATGTGTGTTTTGATTCTCACAGCATCATTGAGTTTAGTGACTCTTGTTTCTGCAGCACATTCTGTAGAAAAGGAAAGTGAGACTTAGGGAGATCAGACAACTTCTTATCCTGGAGACCCTACTGTGCCACGTGCTTTCTCCCCAAATTTGCTAAAGTAGAGACAAAAGAGGGCTTTATCTGCAGACAGGTACTGCTGGGCATCATAGATTGATGCCTGATGGGTTTAGTAGATAACAAACTCCCCCAAACTCTGTTTGTCTGTGCCAGGATCTGTCCAGTGGTAATTACAGGCAATCTAAGATTTGTAATATAATGCTGTGTAACATAAACTTTGGTTGTTATCTTGTCATTTGGGGATGTTCTTATTATCTCTCCCCCAACCCCCACCAGATACTCTGATTTGTCTACTTAGTTCTTAAATAATGTAAAATTATAACTTTTGATAGATTTCCAGATTCTCAAGTTGAAACTTCATATCCTTCTTAGCTTTGAGTTTTTCCTGCTTCCATGAACAAGAATCTACTTAGTCCAGCAGTTTTTCTTGGTGTCCCTTGAGCACACTGTTTCTTTCCCTTTGATTTTTCATGCAGACTGTTCCATCTTTTTTTTTTTTTTATGCTTCATTTTATAGCAGTTTTAGGTTTATAGAAAAATTGAGCAGGCACTGAAGAGTTCCCATACACTCCATCTTCTGATTACCCCTCCCCCAGTTTTCACTATTATCATCTGCATTAGTGTGGTACATTTGTTACAATAGATGAACCCAAAACAACACATTATTATTAACTAAAATCCACACTTTACATTAAAGTTCATTTTTTATTGTACATTTCTATGGGTTTTGACAAATACATAATGTCATACATTCGCTAGTACTTTATCATACAGAGGTTTTATTGCCCTAAAAATCTGTGCTCTGCATCTTCATCTTTCCTCCTCACTCAACCATTAGTGGTCACTGATCTTTTTCATGTATTTATAGTTTGCCTTTTTCATAGTGTTTTAGAGTTAGAATCATACATAATGAAGCATTTTCAGACTGGCTTCTTTAATTTAGTCAAATGCATTTAAGATTTCCACACATGGCCTGATAACTCATTCATTTTTATTGCTAAATAATATCCCGTGGTATGGTTGCACCTCAGTTTGTTTCTAAATGCAGCTAGTGAAGGCCATCTTTCTTGCTTCTAGGTCTTAGAAATTATGAAAGATACTGATATGAGTATTAAGGTATAGGTTCCTTTGTGGACATACATTTTCAATTCATATGGGCAAATATCTAGGAGAGTGATTACTAGGTCATGTAGTAAGCCCCATGTTAAACTTTGTAAAAAAAAGTGCCAAAATATCTTCCACAATGGCTGTGCCATTTCACATCCTGTTAGTAATGAATTATAGTTCCTGTTGCTCCACACCCTCTTCAACATTTGGTGTTTTCAATGTTTTGAATTTTAGCCAGTCTAATAGGTATATAGTAGTATCTTGTTGTTTTGATTTGTAATTTCCTAATGACATTTCTGTCAAATATCTTTTCATATGCTTATTTTTTTCTGCTTCCATTTCTTGTACTGATCTCATCAGTCTACCCCTTGCCTTAAGTATCACTGTGGAAGACACAGGTCAGGTATTATCTCTTCAGAGAGCGTGGGAAGCTGAGGCTGAGATCAGTAAAATGTTTTGTTTAAGACACATTTACTCCTTGATAAAGTAAGACCTGTGCCTTCACCATGGCATCCCACTCCAGTACTCTTGCCTGGAAAATCCCATGGATGGAAGAGCCTGGTAGGCTGCAGTCCATGGGGTCGCTAAGAGTCAGACACAACTGAGCGACTTCACTTTCACTTTTCACTTTGATGCATTGGAGAAGGAAATGGCAACCCACTCCAGTGTTCTTGCCTGGAGAATCCCAGGGATGGGGGAGCCTGGTGGGCTGCCGTCTATGGGGTCGCACAGAGTCGGACATGACTGAAGCGACTTAGCAGCAGCAGCAGCAGCAGCAGTGCCTTCACCTCCTGGGCCACCAGCTCTCACACCTGTGTCTCTAGCACAGACCTTCACACCTGCATGCCCAGCTGCACTGTGACACCACTGGGAGGTCATCTCAGCTTGTCCACAAGAGAAGTGTCCTAAACCTGCCTCCACCATCTTCCCCAACTCAGTAAATGGAGACCCTGTCCTTCCCCTTCCTCACCCCAGACACCACAGTCCTCTTCTCTTACAGCCCACACCTGTCCCATCAGCAGGTCTTCCAGACTCCACATTCTAAGTGTGTCTGGAGTGTGATCCCCTCTCTCCATTCCTGCTGCTTCCACTCTGGTCCTGGCCACTGTCATCTCTCACTTAGATTATTCCAGTAGCCTTCTTGCTTTTATCTGCCCTCACCTTTCTCCCATTATTGTCTGTTTTCCACAAAGGGCAGGACTGATTTCTTAAAAATCTTAGACTATGTCAATACTCCCCTTACTTCTTTACTGGAGTGACCCCAGGCTCCTCCTGCGCTGTCTCCACCCTCACTCCCCTCATTCTTACTCTGCTCTGCTTTCCTGGCCTCCTTGCTTGTTTTGAACCCCTTTGGCATCTCCCCGTGGCCCCTGCACTCGCCCTTCCCTCTGTGTGGAACAGCCCTTCCAGGTCTGCCTGCACCCCTCCCCACCCCAGATCTGCTCACACCCCCTCTGAGCAGAGCCCTCACACCCCAATGTGGACTCACTTCCCCCCTTTACTCTCCATCTGCCTGAGCCGGCTTCTTTTTCCTTCCTGTACTCAGTACTTGTGCTCAGGTTAATTTTCCATATCATCTGTCTCCCACCATGGAAAGAAATTCTGAGCATTTGTTTCCTCATGGCTGAATTCTTGTGCCCAGAACGATGCCTGCTATATAGTTGATGCTCAATAAATACCTGTTATAATGGTTAAATACATAAATGCTCTGAAAAAAATATAGAATGAAAACATATTAAAAGCCCTGAGAAGTTTTTTTTTTTTTTTTCAATGTTCAAAATTACAATTTAGGTGCTTTGAAAATAAGCACACTGCTGCTGATCAAACACTTGTATGAATTACTAACGCTGAAGAGCTAAGATGGCAGGAGGACAACACATTTTAATTCTTTGGTTTTTTTTCCCCCTTTTCTCTCTCCGTGTAGGATTTACAGTTTCTGGAGAATGGAGATCTAACTGTCGTAGGAGACCGAGGAACCACACTGAGTGGGGGGCAGAAAGCCCGGGTCAGCCTCGCCAGGTAAATGGCATTTCAGTTGTCATCCTGCCCCTCCTTCTCCATGGCTCCTAGTGATTGTGAGCACACAGACCCTGCTCACTGGGTGGGCCTGTGTGAAGCAGGGTCTTGGCTCTTTTCCTAGGCTCTTGGAATGAACATAAAGAGTTTTCAAACACTGTCATGATTCAGAGATGAGATTCAGGGAGTGTGAAGTGTCCTCTCCTGATGTCTCTCTGCATTTTCTAGAGCCCTGTATCAGGATGCAGACATCTATCTCCTGGACGATCCGCTCAGCGCAATGGATGCAGAAGTCAGCAGGCACTTGTTCGAACAGTGAGTTTGCTCTTGTTTTCTATCATCTCTGCTTTCCAGGAACTCTGTAGAGATCAGGGAAGAGAGGGCAGGATAGGAAAATACTGGAGGTGCTTCCAGTGTGTGCAGGACAGTGGGGTCTGTGCTTTAGGGAGTGAGGGATAGATGGCAGATTTCCCCCTGCTACTTGTAGTTGCTGAATCCAGACCCCAGGGATAAGAAGGATGATGAATAGGGTGGTCTAGTGGTCTAGTGGGTAAGAAACTGCCTTGCAATGCAGTGGACATGGGTTTTGTCCCTGTTGGAGAACTAAGATCTCTTATGCCATGGAGTAACTAAGCCCATGGGTCACAACTGTTGAGCCTGAATGCTCCAGAGCCTGCACACCACAGCTTGAGAGCCTGCATTGCAACAAAAGATGTTTCATGAAATGACTAAGACCTGACACAGCTAAATAAATAAATAAATATTTAAAAAGAAGAAAGAAAGATTTTTTTTCCTTTTTGTTTTTATGCACGTGTCGGGGGAAATGTTCTGCATAATCTTGAGTCTAGAGTGATGTTGTGAAATTAGAGGAGGCTCACCCTGCCTCTGGCATCACATGTTCTATTCACACATCCCTGTGAGTTTAGACATAGCCTTTTCTTAAAGTTGTCCAGGGCACAAGAACTCAGACTTCCCCCAGTCATCCATGCTGGTCCCAAACTCACCTCCAGTGCTTGGCTCATGCCGTCCCCTCTGCCTGACATCTCTTTTCTCCTTTCCTCACCTTCTAGTTCTTTTTTTTTTTTTTCCCCTCTGTGTAACACTTTAGAGGTTTTTTTTTTCTTTTTTTTACTTATTTTTAAAAAATTTAATTGGAAGCTAATTACTTTACAATATTGTATTGGTTTTGCCATGCATTGACATGAATCCACCATGGGTATACATGTGTTCCCCCTCCTGAACCCCCCTCCCACCTACCTCCCTCCCTATCCATCCCTCACTGGGATGACCCAGAGGGATGCATGTTTTTTAAATTGGAGAATGGGACTAGGTGACTTGTTACTTGGCTGCCAGTTCTTTTCCTCCATCATTTGTTTAAGGTACATTAGAAGCCAAGTTTTTAGTACTGCATATGACTTCTGTGGAAAGGCCTTGGTTTATTTTGCTTGTCATTCTGTTGGTTTGAAATTCTTACTAAAGTCAAGAATTTCAAAGTGATTTATTACTCACCAGCATATCGCCTCAAACATTAACATTGCTTCATTGATGCTTAGTAGAATGAATACTTAGACCCACATGTAGGGTTAACTTGAATTTGAAACTAGGTATCTAGAATTTGACTCTTACTTTGTGTCTGGAATTTGTTGATGGTAGTTCTTGTTTGACCACTGAATCCCTGTCGTAGAAAGACTCTGATGCTTTTCTGTGTATAATGTGTCCTAATACACGCTGACCAAGACCTCTGGTGGAATCTAGACAGGTCTTTTTGAAAGTCTCACAAACTTGCTTTTTCTGAAGCAGTATCCACATCTACTCCATCTTGCTGTTGTTCACCTTGGTGAAGCCCACAAGTCCTTCCAGCTGCACTTATTAAAGCCCTGCTGTGTGCCCTGAGACTGACGCCCTTAGAGATGTCACTGCACAAAACCTCTTAGTTTACAAAGCAAGACGGTCAGCCATGAGACAGGAAGGACCTATACTGGACAGGATTAAGGGACACTAGGATGCTCAGCTCTCATTCCTGCCTGTAAGGAACCTGTCTCTACGTGGAGCTTGTTAAGACAGAGGGCCGGGGAAAGGTCAGCAGCTCAGTTCAGTTCAGTCACTGAGTCATTTTTGATTCTTTGTGACCCCATGGACTGCAGCATGCCAGGCCTCCCTGTCTATCACCAAATCCCAGAGTTTACTCAAACTCATGTCCATTGAGTTGGTGATGCCATCCAAGCATCTCATCCTCTGTCATCCCCTTCTCCTCCTGCCTTCAATCTTTCCCAACATCAGGGAACGATGTCCTCCTTCTCCTTCCCCTCCTCCTTCTCCTCCGTCTCCTTCTCCTCCCTCTCCTTCTCCTTCTTCTTCTTCTTGTCAGGGGGAAATGTTCTGCATAATCTTGAGTCTAGAGTGACCTTGTGAAATTACAGGAGGCTCACCCTGCCTCTGGCATCATATGTTCTATGCACACAGTCCGGTGGTTTAGACATAGCCTTTTCTTAAAGTTGTCCAGGGCACAAAACCTCAGACTTCCCCCAGTCATCCATGCTGATCCCAAACTCACCCCCAGTGCTTGGCTCATGCGGTCCCCTCTGCCTGACATCTCTTTTCTCCTCTCCTCACTTTCTCGTTCTTTTGACTTATTTTTTTTAACTTTAACTGGAAGCTAATTACTTTACAATATTGTATTGGTTTTGCCATACATTGAAATGAATCCACCACGGGTATACATGTGTTCCCCATCCTGAACCCCTCTCCTACCTACCTCTCTCCCCATCCCATCCCTCACTGGGATGACCCAGAGGGATGCATGCTTTTTAAACTGGACAATTGGACTAGGTGACCTGCTACTTGGCTGCCAGTTCTTTTCCTCCATCATTTGTTCAAGGCTCATTAGAAGCCATGTTTTTAGTACTGGTATACAACTTCTGTGGAAAGGCCTTGTTGGTTTATTGTGCTTGTCATTCCGTTGGTTTGAAATTCTTACTAAAGTCGAGAATTTCAAAGTGGTTTATTCCTCACCAGCATATGGCCTCAAACATTAAAACTGCTTCATTAATGCTTAGTAGAATGAATACTTAGACCCACATGTAGGGTTAACTTGAATTTGAAACTAGGTATCTAGAATCTGACTCTTACTTTGTGTCTGGAATGTTTTGTTAGTAGTTCTTGTTTGTGGAGAAGGAAATGGCACCCCACTCCAGTACTCTTGCCTGGAAAATCCATGGATGGAGGAGCCTGGTAGGCTGCAGTCCATGGGGTCGCCAAGAGTCGGACATGACTGAGTGACTTCACTTTCACTTTTCATTTTCATGCGTTGGGGAAGAAAATGGCAACCCAGTCCAGTGCTCTTTCCCGGAGAATCCCAGGGACAGGGAAGCTTGGTGGGTTGCTGTCTATGGGGTCGTACAGAGTTGGACATGACTGAAGTCACTTAGCAGCAGCAGAAGTTCTTGTTGACTTCTGAATCCCTGAGGTAGAAAGACTCTGATGCTTTTTTGTGTATCAGATCAGATAAGTTGCTCAGTCATGTCCGACTCTTTGAGACGTCATGAATCGAGCATGCCAGGCCTCCCTGTCCATCACAAAGTCTCGGAGTTTACTCAGACTCACATCCATTGAGTCAGTGATGCCATCCAGACATCTCATCCTCTGTTGTCCCCTTCTCCTCTTGCCCTCAATCCCTCCCAGCATCAGAGTCTTTTCCAATGAGTCAACTCTTCGCATGAGGTGGCCAAAATACAGGAGTTTCAGCTTTAGCGTCATTCCTTCCAAAGAAATCCCAGGGCTGATCTCCTTCAGAATGGACTGGTTGGATCTCTTTGCACTCCAAGGGACTCTCAAGAGTCTTTTCCAACACCACAGTTCAAAAGCATCAATTCTTCGGCGCTCAGCTTTCTTCACAATCCAACTCTCACATCCATACATGACCACAGGAAAAACCATAGCCTTGACTAGATGGACCTTGGTTGGCAAAGTAATGTCTCTGCTTTTGAATATGCTATCTAGGTTGGTCATAACTTTCCTTCAAAGGAGTAAGCAACTTTTAATTTCATGGCTGCAGTCACCATCTGCAGTGATTTTGGAGCCCCCCAAAATAAAGTCTGACACTGTTCCCACTGTTTCCCCATTTATTTCCCATGAAGTGATGGGACCAGATGCTATGATCTTCGTTTTCTAAATGTTGAGCTTTAAGCCAACTTTTTCACTCTCCACTTTCACTTTCATCAAGAGGCTTTTTAGTTTCTCTTTACTTTCTGCCATAAGGGTTGTGTCATCTGCGTATCTGAGGTTATTGATATTTCTCCCAGCAATCTTGATTCAGCTTGTGTTTCTTTCAGCCCAGCGTTTCTCATGATGTACTCTGCATAGAAGTTAAATAAGCAGGGTGACAATATACAGCCTTGATGTACTCCTTTTCCTATTTGGAACCAGTCTGTTGTTCCATGTCCAGTTCTAACTGTTGCTTCCTGACCTGAATACAGATTTCTCAAGAGGCATATCAGGTGGTCTGATATTCCCATCTCTTTCAGAATTTCCCACAGTTTCTTGTGATCCACACAGTCAAAGGCTTTGGCATAGTCAATAAAGCAGAAATAGATGTTTTTCTGGAACTCTCTTGCTTTTTCCATGATCCAGCAGATGTTGGCAATTTGATCTCTGGTTCCTCTGCCTTTTCTAAAACCAGCTTGAACATCAGGAGGTTCATGGTTCACATATTGGTGAAGCCTGGCTTGGAGAATTTTGAGCATCACTTTACTAGCGTGTGAGATGAGTGCAATTGTGCGGTAGTTTGAGCATTCTTTGGCATTGCCTTTCTTTGAGATTGGAATGAAAACTGACCTTTTCCAGGCCTGTGGCCACTGCTGAGTTTTTCAAATTTGCTGGCATATTGAGTGCAGCACTTTCACAGCACCATCTTTCAGGATTTGGAATAGCTCAACCGGAATTCCATCACCTCCACTAGCTTTGTTTGTAGTGATGCTTTCTAAGGCCAACTTGACTTCACATTCCAGTATGTCTGGTTCTAGGTCAGTGATCACACCATCATGATTATCTGGTTCAGAAGATCTTTTTTGTGCAGTTCTTCTGTGTATTCTTGCCATCTCTTCTTAATATCTTCTGCTTCTTTTAGGTCCATACCATTTCTGTCCTTTATCGAGCCCATCTTTGCATGAAATGTTCCTTTGGTATCTCTGATTTTTTTGAAGAGATCTCTATTCTTTCCTATTCTGTTGTTTTCCTCTATTTCTTTGCATTGATCGCTGAAGAAGGCTTTCTTATCTCTTCTTGCTATTCTTTGGAACTCTGCATTCAGATGTTTATATCTCTCCTTTTCTCCTTTGCTTTTCGCTTCTCTTCTTTTCACAGCTATTTGTATGGCCTCCCCAGACAACCATTTTGCATTTCTTTTCCATGGGGATGGTCTTGATCCCTGTTTCTTATACAATGTCACGAACCTCATTCCATAGTTTATCAGGTACTCTATCTCTAAGATCTAGGCCCTTAAATCTATTTCTCACTTCCACTGTATAATCATAAGGGATTTGATTGAGGTCATACCTGAATGGTCTAGTGGTTTTCCCTACTTTCTTCAATTTAAGTCTGAATTTGGCAATAAGGAGTTCATGGTCTGAGCCACAGTCAGCTCCTGGTCTTGTTTTTGCTGACTGTATAGTGCTTCTCCCTCTTTGGCTGCAAAGAATATAATCAATCTGATTTCGGTGTTGACCATCTGGTGATGTCCATGTATAGAGTCTTCTCTCGTGTTGTTGGAAGAGTGTGTTTGTTATGACCAGTGCATTTTCTTGGCGAAACTCTATTAGTCTTTGGCCTGCTTCATTCCATATTCCAAGACCAAATTTGCCTGTTACTCCAGGTGTTTCTTGACTTCCTACTTTTGCATTCCAGTTCCCTATAATGAAAAGGACATCTTTTTTGGGTGTTAGTTCTAAAAGGTCTTGTAGGTCTTCAAAAACCATTCAACTTCAGCTTCTTCAGCATTACTGGTTGGGGCCTAGACTTGGATTACTGTGATATTGAATGGTTTGCCTTGGAAATGAACAGAGATCATTCTGTTGTTTTTGAGATTGCATCCAAGTACTTCATTTTGGACTGTTTTGTTGACCATGATGACTACTCCATTTCTTCTGAGGGATTCCTGCCCGCAGTAGTAGATATAATGGTCATCTGAGTTAAATTCACCCATTCCAGTCCATTTCAGTTTACTTATTCCTAGAATGCCGACATTCACTCTTGCCATCTCTTGTTTGACCACTTCCAATTTGCCTTGATTCATGGACCTGACATCCAGGTTCCTATGCAATATTGTTCTTTACAGCATCGGACCTTGCTTCTATCTCCAGTAACATCCACAGCTGGGTATTCTTTTTGCTTTGGCTTCATCCCTTCATTCTTTGGAGTTATTTCTCCACTGATCTCCAGTAGCATATTGGGCACCTACTGACCTGGGGAGTTTCTCTTTCAGTATCCTATCATTTTGCCTTTTCATACTGTTCATGGGGTTCTGAAGGCAAGACTACTGAAGTGGTTTGCCATTCCCTTCTCCAGTGGACCACATTCTGTCAGGTCTCTCCACCATGACCCGCCCATCTTGCACTGCCCCATGGGCATGGCTTAGTTTCATTGAGTTAGACAAGGCTGTGGTCTTAGTGTGATTAGATTGACTAGTTTTCTGTGAGTATGGTTTCAGTGTGTTTGCCCTCTGATGCCCTCTTGCAACAGCTACCATCTTACTTGGGTTTCTCTTACCTTGGGTGTAGGGTATTTCTTCACAGCTGCTCCAGCAAAGCGCAGCCATTGCTCTTTACCTTGGATGAGGGGTATCTCCTCACCGCCACCCTTTCTGACTTTCAATGTGGGATAGCTCCTCTAGGCCCTCCTGCGCCCGTGCAGCCATGGCTCCTTTTTGTGTATAATGTGTCCTAATACACTCTGACAGAGACCTCTGGTGGATTCTAGATGGGTCTTTTTGAAAGTCTCACACACTTGATTTTCTGAAGCAACATCCACATCTACTCCATCTTGCTGTTGTTCACCTTGGTGAAGCCCAAAAGTCCTTCCAGCTGCATTTATTAAAGCCCTGCTGTGTGCCCTGAGATCAACACCATTAGAGATGTCACTGCACAAAACCTCTTAGTTTACAAACAAGACGGTCAGCCATGAGACAGGAAGGACCTACACTGGGAAGAATTAAGGAACACTAGGATGCTCAGCTCTCATTCCTGCCTGTAAGGAACCTGTCTCTACATGGAGCTTGTTAAGACAGAGGGCTGGGAAAAGGTCAGCAGCTTAGTTCAGTTCAGCCACTGAGTCGTGTTCGACTCTTTGTGACACCATGGGCTGCAACATGCCAGGCCGTCCTATCACCAAATCCCAGAGTTTACTCAAACTCATGTCCATTGAGTTGGTGATGCCATCCAACCATCTCATCCTCTGTTGTCCTTTTCTCCTCCTGCCTTCAATCTTTCCCAACATCAGGGTATTTTCAAATGAGTTCTTTTCATCAGTTCTTTGCATCAGGTGGCCAAAGTATTGGAGTTTCAGCTTTAACATCAGTCCTTCCAATGAATATTCAGGACTGATTTCCCTTATGATAAACTGGTTGAATCTCCTTACAGTCCAAGGGACTCTTAGGAGTCTTCTCCAACACCACAGTTCAAAAGCATCAATTCTTCAGTGCTCAGCTTTCTTTATAGTCCAACTGTCACATCCATATATGACTACTGGAAAAACCATAGCTTTGACTACCCGGATGTTTGTTGGCAAAGTAATGTCTCTGGTTCTTAAGAAGCTGTCTAGGTTAGTCATAACTTTTCTTTCAAGGAGTGAGCATCTTTTAATTTCATGGCTGCAATCACCATCTGCAGTGATTTTGGAGATCCCCAAAATGAACTCTGTCACTATTTCCAGTGTTTTCCCTTCTATTTCCCATGAAGTGATGGGTCCAGATGCCATGATCTTCTTTTTATGAATGTTGAGTTTTAAGCCAACTTTTTCACTCTACTCTTTTACTTTTGTCAAGAGGTTTTCTAGTTCTTCTTTGCTTTCTGCCATAAGGGTAATGTCATCTGCATATTTGAGGTTATTGCTATTTCTCCCTGCAATCTTGATTCCAGCTTGTGCTTCATCCAGCCCAGTATTTCTCATGATGCCCTCTGCATACAAGTTAAATAAGCAGGGTGACAATATGTTGTTCCATGTCCAGTTCTAACTGTTGCTTCTTGACATTTAGAGGGTTTTAATACAGGATAGTAAGCGCTGACTGAAAGCAGAAGTGGCAGCTGGAGGCTTTCACTGAAGTTGGAAAGTTCCCTGTGCCCAGGGATGGGCAGAAAGTGCCCCAGGGGCCTCAGGCTGGTCAGGTATGTGGAGCCTGAGAAGACAACCCAGTTCTTTTTTTTTAATTAATTAATTAACTAATTTATTTTACTTTACAATATTGTATTGGTTTTACCATACATTGACTTGAATCCGCCATGGGTGTACATGTGTTCCCCATCGTAAACCCCCCTCCCAGTCCCTCCTCATCCCATCCCTCTGGGTCATCCCAGTGCACCAGCCCTGAGCACCCTGTGTTATAAATCGAACCTGGACTGGTGATTTGTTTCACATATGATAATTTACATGTTTTAATGCAATTCTCCCATATCATCCTGCCCTCGCCCTCTCCCACAGAGTCCAAAAGACTGTTCTATACATCAGTGTCTCTTTTGCTGTCTCCTATACAGGGTTATTGTTACCATCTTTCTAAATTCCATATATATGCATTAGTATACTGTATTGGTGTTTTTCTTTCTGGCTTACTTCACTCTGTATAATAGGCTCCAGTTTCATCCACCTCATTAGAACTGACTCAAATGTATTCTTTTTAATGGCTGAGTAATATTCCATTGTGTATATGCACCACAGATTTCTTATCCATTCATCTGCTGAGGGACATCTAGGTTGCTCCCATGTCCTGGCTATTATAAACAGTGCTGTGATGAACATTGGGGTACACGTGTCTCTTTCATTTCTGGTTTCCTCGGTGTGTATGCCCAGCAGTGGGATTGCTGGATCATAAGGCAGTACTATTTCAAGTTTTTTAAGGAATCTCCACACTGTTCTCCATAGTGGCTGTACTAGTTTGCATTCCCACCAACAGTGTAAGAGGGTTCCCTTTTCTCCACACCCTCTCCAGCATTTATTGCTTGTAGACTTTTGGATAGCAGCCATTCTGACTGACGTGAAATGGTACCTCACTGTGGTTTTGATTTGCATTTCTCTGATAATGAGTGATGTTGAACATCTTTTCATGTGTTTGTTAGCCATCTGTATGTCTCCTTTGGAGAAACGTCTTTCTAGTTCTTTGGTCCACTTTTTGATTGGATCATTTATTTTTCTGGAATTGAGCTGCAGGAGTTGCTTGTATATTTTTGAGATTAATTATTTGTCCATTGCTTCATTTGCTATTATTTTCTCCCATTCTGAAGGCTGTCTTTTCACCTTGCTTATAGTTTCCTTTGTTGTTCAGAGGCTTTTAATTTTTATTAGATCCCATTTGTTTATTTTTGCTTTTGTTTTCAATATTCTGGGAGGTGGGTCATAGAGGATCCTGCTGTGGTTTATGTTGGAGAGTGCTTTGCCTATGTTTTCCTCTAGGAGTTTAATAGTTTCTGGTCTTATGTTGAGATCTTTAATCCATTTTGAGTTTATTTTTGTGTATGGTGTGAGAAAGTGTTCTAGTTTCATTCTTTTACAAGTGGTTGGCCAGTTTTCCCAGCACCATTTGTTAAAGAGATTGTCTTTTCTCCATTGTATATTCTTGCCTCCTTTGTCAAAGATAAATATCCATAGGTTTGTGGATTTAACTCTGAGCTTTCTATTTTCTTCAATTGATTTATATTTCTGTCTTTGTGCCAGTACCATACTGTCATGATAAGCGTGGCTTTGTAGTAGAGCCTGAAGTCAGGCAGGTTGATTCCTCCAGTTCCATTCTTCTTTCTCAAGATTGCTTTGGCTATTTGAAATTTTTTTTGTATTTCCATACAAATTGTGAAATTATTTGTTTTAGTTCTGTGAAAAATAACATTGGTAGCTTGATAGGGATTGCATCTAGTAGTATACTCATTTTCACTATATTGATTCTTTCAATCAATGAACACGGTATATTTCTCCATCTATTTGTCTCCTCTTTGATTTCTTTCACCAGTGTTTTATAGTTTTCTCTATATAGGTCTTTTGTTTCTTTAGGTAGATATATTCCTAAGTGTTTTATTCTTTTTGTTGCAATGGTGAATGGAATTGTTTCCTTAATTTCTCTTTCTGTTTTCTCATTGTTAGTGTATAGGAATGCAAGGGATTTCTGTGTGTTGATTTTATATCCTGCAACTTGACTATATTTATTGATTAGCTCTAGTAATTTTCTGGTGGTGTCTTTAGGGTTTTCTATGTAGAGGATCATGTTATCTGCAAACAGTGAGAGTTTGACTTCTTCTTTTCAAATTTGGATTCCTTTTATTTCTTTTTCTGCTCTGATTGCTCTGGCCAAAACTTCCAAAACTATGTTGAATAGTAGTGGTGAGAGTGGGCACCCTTGTCTTGTTTCAGACTTTAGGGGAAATGCTTTCAATTTTTCACCATTGAAGATAATGTTTGCTGAGGGTTTGTCATCTATAGCTTTTATTATGTTGAGGTATGTTCCTTCTATTCCTGCTTTCTAGAGGGTTTTTTATCATAAATGAATGTTGAGTTTTGTCAAAGGCTTTCTCTGCATCTATTGAGATAATCATATGGTTTTTATTTTTCAATTTGTTAATGTGGTATATTACCTTGATTGAGTTGTGGATATTGAAGAATTCTTGCATCCCTGGGATAAAGCCTACTTGGTCATGATGTATGATCTTTTTAATATATTGTTGGATTCTGTTTGCTAGAATTTTGTTAAGGATTTTTGCATTTATGTTTATCAGTGATTTTGGCCTATAGTTATCTTTTTTTGTGACATCTTTGTCAGGTTTTGGTATTAGGGTAATAGTGGCCTCATAGAATGAGTTTGGAATTTACCTTCCTCTGCAATTTATCTGGAAGAGTTTTAGTAGAATAGGTATTAATTCTCTAATTTTTTGGTAGAATTCAGCTGTGAAGCCGTCTGGTCCTGGGCTTTTGTTTGTTGGAAGATTTCTGATTACAGTTTCAATTTCCATGCTTGTGATGGGTCTATTAAGATTTTCTATTTCTTCCTGGTTCAATTTTATTTTATTCATTTATTTTTTTAAATTTTATTTTATTTTTAAACTTTACATAATTGTATTAGTTTTGCCAAATTAGAAAGTTTTACTTTTCTAAGAATTTGTCCATTTCTCCCAAGTTGTCCGTTTTATTTGCATATAGTTGCTGATAGTAGTCTCTTACAATCCTTTGTATTTCTGTGTTGTCTGTTGTGATCTTTCCATTTTCATTTCTAATTTTGTTGATTTGATTTTTCTCCCTTTGTTTCTTGATGAGTCTGCCTAATGGTTTGTCAATTTTATTTATCTTCTCAAAGAACCAGCTTTTGGTTTTGTTGATTTTTGTCTTTTTGTTTCTTTTGCATTTATCTTTGCTGTAATCTTTAAGATTTCTTTCCTCCTACTAACCCTGGGGTTCATAACTTCTTCCTTTTCAAGTTGCTTTTGGTGTAGAGTTAGGTTATTTATTTGACTTTTTTCTTGTTTCTTGAGGTAAGCCTGTATTGCTATGACCATTCCCCTTAGCATTGCTTTTACAGTGTCCCATAGGTTTGGGGTTGTTGTGTTTTCATTTTCATTCGTTTCTATGCATATTTTGATTTCTTCTGTGATTTGTTGGTTATTCAGCAGTTGCGTTGTTCAGCCTCCATATGTTGGAATTTTTAATAGTTTTTCTCCTGTAATTGAGATCTAATTTTACTGCATTGTGGTTAGAAAAGATGCTTGGAATGATTTCAATTTTTTTTTTTTTTTTTTAATTTACCAAGGCTAGATTTATGGCCCAGGATGTGATCTATCCTGGAAAAGCTTCTGTGTGTGCTTGAGAAAAAGAAATTCATTGTTTTGGGGTGAAATGTCCTATAGATATCAACTAGTTCTAACTGGTCTATTGTATCATTTAAGGTTCGTGTTTCCTTGTTAATTTTCTGTTTAGTTGATCTATCCGTAGGTGTGAGTGGGGTATTAAAGTCTCCCACTGTTACTGTATTATTGTTAATTTCCCCTTTCACACTTGTTAGCATTTGTCTTACATGTTGTGGTGTTCCTATGTTGGGTGCATATATATTTTTGATTGTTATATCTTCTTCTTGGATTGCTCCTTTGATCTTTATGTAGTGTCCATCTTTGTCTCTTTTCACAACCTTTGTTTTAAAGTCTATTTTATCTGATATGAGTATTGCTACTCCTGCTTTCTTTTGGTCTCTATTTGCATGGAATATCGTTTTCCATCCCTTAACTTTCAGTCTATATGTGTCCCTTGTTTCAAGGTGGATCTCTTGTAGACAACATATATAGGGGTCTTGTTTTTGTATCCATTCAGCCAGTCTTTGTCTTTGGTTGGGCCATTCAACCCATTTACATTTAAGGTCATTATTGATAAGTATGATCCCATTGCCATTTACTTTATTGTTTTGGGTTCGAGTTTATACACCCTTTCTGTGTTTCCTGTCTAGAGAAGATTCATTAGCATTTGTTGGAGAGCTGGTTTGGTGGTTCTGAATTTTCTCAGCTTTTGCTTGTCTGTAAAGCTTTTGATTTCTCCTTCATATTTGAATGAGATCCTTGCTGGGTACAGTAATCTGGGCTGTAGGTTATTTTCTTTCATCATTTTAAGTATGTCCTGCCATTCCCTTCTGGCCTGAAGAGTTTCTATTGAAAGATCAACTGTTATCCTTATGGGAATCCCCTTGTGTGTTATTTGTTGTTTTTCCCTTGCTTCTTTTAATATTTGTTCTTTGTGTTTTATCTTTGCTAATTTGATTAATATGTGTCTTGGGGTGTTTCTCCTTGGGTTTATCCTGTTTTGGTCTCTGGGTTTCTTGGACTTGGGTGATTATTTCCTTCCCCATTTTCAGGAAGTTTTCAACTATTATCTCCTCAAGTATTTTCTCGTGGTCTTTCTTTTTGTCTTCTTCTTCTGGGAATCCATGATTCGATGTTGGTGTGTTTAACATTGTCCCAAAGGTCTCTGAGGTTGTCCTCATTTCTTTTAATTCCTTTTTCTTCTTTCCTCTCTGATTCATTTATTTCTACCATTCTATCTTATACCTCACTTCCATTATTCTCCTGTTGGTTCCCTCCAGAGTGTTTTTTATCTCATTTATTGCATTATTCATTATATACTGACTATTTTTATTTCTTCTAGGTCCTTGTTAAACATTTCTTGCATCTTTTCAATCCTTGTCTCCAGGGTATTTATCTGTAACTCCAATTTGTTTTCAAGGTTTTGGATCATTTTCACTATCATTATTCGGAATTCTTTATCAGGTAGTTTCCCTATCTCTTCCTCTTTTGTTTGGTTTGGTGGGCATTTATCCTGTTTCTTTACCTGCTGGGTATTTCTCTGCCTTTTTATCTTGTTTATATTGCTGTGTTTGAGGTGGCCTTTCTGTATCCTGGCAGTTGGTGGTTCCTCTTTATTGTAGCACTTCCTGGCTTTGGGTGGGGTTGGATGCGTGGCTTGTCAAGGTTTCCTGGTTAGGGAAGTTTGTGTCGGTGTTCTGGTGGGTAGAGCTGGATTTCTTCTCTCTGGAGTGCAATGAAGTGTCCAGTAATGAGTTTTTAGATGTCAGTGGGTTTTGTGTGACTTTGGGCAGCCTGTATATTGAGGTTCAGGGTTATGTTCCTGTGTTGCTAGAGAATTTGTGTGGTATGTCTTGCTCTGGAGCTTGTTGGCCCTTGGGTCGTGCTTGGTTTCAGTGTAGGTATGAAAGTGTTTGATGCATTCTTATCTATTAATGTTCCCTGGAGTCAGGAGTTCTCTGGTGTTCTCAGGATTTGGACTAAGCCTCCTGCCTCTGGTTTTCAGTATTATTCTTACAGTAGCCTCAAGACTTCTCCATCTATACATCACCAATGATAAAACATCTAGGGTAATGGTGAAAAGTTTCTCCAGAGTGAGGAACACCTGGAGAGGTACACAGAGTTACATGGAGAAGAGAAAAGGGAGGAGGGAGATAGAGGTGACAAGGAGGAGAAGAGGGGGAATCAAAAGGGGAGAGAGCAAGCTAGCCAGTAATCACTTTCCTATATGCTCTCCACAGTCTGGATCCCTCAGAGATGTTCACAGAGTTAAACAGAGAAGAGAAGAGTGAGGAAGGAGACAGAGGTGGCCAGGAGGATAAAAGGGGGAATCAAAAGGAGAAAGACAGATCCGGCCAGTAATCAGTTCCCTAAGTGTTCTCCACAGCCCAGAACACACAAAGAGATTCACTGAGTTGGGTAGAGAAGAAAAGGGGGAAGGGAGCGATAGAGGTGACCTGTTGGAGAAAAAGGAGAGTCAGAAGGGGGAGAGGGCAATCAAGCCAGTGATCTCGCTCCCAAGTTAAAATGGGTACTGAAGTTTGGGTTCTTAAAGGTACAAAGTTGATGACAAATACCAAAAAGCAAAGATTAAAAATCTAGAGTAGAGGTTAGATTCTCAAAATTACAATGTTAAAAAAAAAAAGTCACAAAAATTATTAAAAATATATATACAAAGTTTGCTTTTAAAATAGGGTCTTTTTTTTTTTTTTTCCTCAAGGTAATAGTAGGTTATAAAAATGAAAATTAAAGCTGTAATGGGGACTTAAAAATCAAAAAAATAAAATAAAATATTTTTTTAATTTAAAAAAATGATAGTTAAAATATATCTAAGACATTCTCTGGAGCTATTGCAGACAGTGTGGGGTCAGTTCATTCTCAGATAGTTCCTTGGTCCAGCTTGTACTTCTCAAGGGCTATAGGCCCCTTCCTATGTAGTCGGTGCTAACTACAGGATTTTAATCTACTGCACCTGTCACTTCCAGAGCGGTTCCCTCTGTTTATTTTAGCTTCTTCTGTTTGCGGGTCTCTTCAGTGTCTAATTTCTGCCCTAACACAAGGTACGTGATGGTGGTCACCTTTTTTAGGCTCGCTTGTTTAGTCGTGCTTTGGGAAGGGAGGGACACTGCAAAAAATATCACTAGCATGTGCTCACAGTGATTCAGCCACACTGGGTTTGTCCCCGCTCACAGTGTGTGTGCTTCTCCAGTCTGCTCAGACTCTAGGTTGCTCTGCTGGGAACTGTCTGATGTGGGCCCAGGTTTGCATGCACTTCCCAGGTCTAAGCTGCTCAGGTTAAGGTTCTCAGATACTCCACAAAGGGGCAGACTTGGTTGGGCCTGCATTTTGTTCCTGTCCCGGGTCTGAGCAGCTCAGGTGACCAGGGGCTTGGCACGTGTAGTCTCCCTCAGTTGAAGGCTGTGGCTTATCCCCTCCCCCGTCCCAGCCACTCTATTTTCTGGGTGTACAATGGGCTTGCCTTCTCGGGTGTGCCGTGTGTCTCTTCTGGGGAGCTGATCTCTGGCTGCGACCCTCCTGGCAGATGTTGACCATCCAGAATCCCAAGAAGTCTTGGTTAGCAACAAAGTCTGCTTGCAGTTTGGTATAGGATGCCTTTCTTGGGCTGCAATTGCCCCCTTCTAGCTCTGGCTGCCCTCACCTGCCTGTCTCTGGAGGGGGATGGGCCTGTCCACAGCCAGCTAGCTCTGCTCAGTCCTTTGTTCTGTGAGCATGCTTGGCAGTGTCTTGGGTTAGGGCTTTTCACAGGGTAGCTATCACACAGTCGGGCGGGTCATGGTGGAGAGGTCTGACAGAATGTGGTCCACTGGAGAAGGGAATTGGCAAACCACTTCAGTATTCTTGCCATGAGAACCCCATAAACAGTATGAAAAGGCAAAATGATAGAATACTGAAAGAGGAACTCCTCAGGTCAGTAGGTGCCCAATATGCTATGGGAGATCAGTGGAGAAATAACTCCAGAAAGAATGAAGGGATGGAGCCAAAGCAAAAAGAATACTCAGTTGTGGATGTGACCGGATATAGGAAGCAAGGTCTGATGCTGTAAAGAGCAATATTGCATAGGAACCTGGAATGTCAGGTCCATGAATCAAGACAAATTGGAAGTGGTCAAACAAGAGATGGCAAGACTGAACGTCGACATTCTAGGAATCAGCAAACTGAAATGGACTAGAATGGGTGAATTTAACTCAGATGACCATTATATCTACTACTGCAGGCAGGAATCCGTCAGAAGAAATGGAGTAGCCATCATGGTCAACAAGAGTTTGAAATGTAGTACTTGGATGCAATCTCAAAAACGACAGAATGATCTCTGTTCATTTCCAAGGCAAACCATTCAATATCACAGTAATCCAAGTCTATGCCCCAACCAGTAACGCTGAAGAAGCTGAAGTTGAACAGTTACATGAAGACTTACAAGACCTTTTAGAACTAACACCCAAAAAAGGTGTCCTTTTCATTATAAGGGACTGGAATGCAAAAGTAAGAAGTCAAGAAACACCTGGAGTAACAGGCAAATTTGGCCTTGGAATATGGAATGAAGCAGGGAAAAGACTAATAGAGTGTTGCCAAGAAAATGCACTGGTCATAGCAAAACACCCTCTTCCAACAGTACAAGAGAAGACTCTATACATGGACATCACCAGATGGTCAACACTGAAATCAGATTGATTATATTCTTTGCAGCCAAAGATGGAGAACCACTATACAGTCAACAAAAACAAGACCAGGAGCTGACTGTGGCTCAGATTATGAACTCCTTATTGCCAAATTCAGACTTAAATTGAAGAAAGTAGGGAAAACCACTAGACCTTTCAGGTATGACCTAAATCAAATCCTTTATGATTATACAGTGGAAGTGAGAAATAGATTTAAGGGCCTAGATCTGATAGAGTGCCTGATGAACTATGGAATGAGGTTCGTGACATTGTACAGGAGACAGGGATCAAGACCATCCCCATGGAAAAGAAATGCATAAAAAAGCAAAATGGGTGTCTGGGGAGGTCTTACAAATAGCTGTGAAAAGAAGAGAAGCAAAAAACAAAGGAGAAAAGGAAAGATATAAGCATCTGAATGCAGAGTACCAAAAAATAGCAAGAAGAGATAAGAAAGCCTTCCTCACCAATCAATGAAAAGAAATAGAGGAAAATAACAGAATGAGAAAGACTAGAGATCTCTTTAAGAAAATTAGAGATACCAAGAGAACATTTCATGCAAAGATGGGCTAGATAAAGGACAGAAATTTTATGGACCTAACAGAAGCAGAAGACATTAAGAAGAGGTGGCAAGAATACACAGAAGAACTGTACAAAAAAGATCTTCACGACCAATATAACCACGATGGTGTGATCACTGACCTAGAACCAGATATCCTGGAATGTGAAGTCAAATTGACCTTAGAAAGCATCACTACGAACAAAGCTAGTGGAGGTGATGGAATTCCATTTGAGCTCTTTCAAATCCTGAAAGATGATGCTGTGAAAGTGCTGCACTCAATACGCCAGCAAATTTGGAAAACTCAGCAGTGGTCACAGGACCGGAAAATGTCAGTTTTCATTCCAATCCCAAAGAAAGACAATGCCAAAGAAAGCTCAAACTACCGCACAATTGTACTCATCCCACACGCTAGTAAAGTAATGCTCAAAATTCTCCAAGCCAGGCTTCAGCAATACGTGAACTGTGAACTTTCAGATGTCCAAGCTTGTTTTAGAAAAGGCAGAGGAACCAGAGACCAAATTGCCAACATCCGCTGGATCATGGAAAAAGCAAAACAGTTCCAGAAAAACATCTATTTCTGATTTATTGACTATGCCAAAGCCTTTGACTGTGTGGACCACAATAAACTGGAAAATTCTGAAAGAGACGGGAATACCAGACCACCTGACCTGCCTCTTGAGAAATTTGTATGCAGGTCAGGAAGCAACAGTTAGAACTGCACATGGAACAACAGACTGGTTCCAAATAGGAAAAGGAGTACGTCAAGGCTGTAAATTGTCACACTGCTTATTTAACTTCTATGCAGAGTACATCATGAGAAACATTGGGCTGGAAGAAGCACAAGCTGGAATCAAGATTGCCGGGAGAAATATCAATAACCTCAGACATGCAGATGACACCACCGTTATGGCAGAAAGTGAAGAGGAGCTAAAAAGCCTCTTGACGAAAGTGAAAGAGGAGAGTGAAAAAGTTGGCTTAAAACTCAACATTCAGAAAACGAAGATCATGGCATCTGGTCCCATCACTTCATGGGAAATAGATGGGGAAACAGTGTCAGACTTTATTTTTCTGGGTTCCAAAATCACTGCAGATGGTGACTGCAGCCATCAAATTAAAAGAAGCTTACTCCTTGGAAGAAAAGTTATGACCAACCTAGGTAGCATATTCAAAAGCAGAGACATTACTTTGCCAACAAAGGTCTGTCTAGTCAAGGCTATGGTTTTTCCAGTGGTCTTGTATGGATGTGAGAGTTGGACTGTGAAGAAGGCTGAGCACTGAAGAATTGATGCTTTTGAACTGTGGTGTTGGAGAAGACTCTTGAGAGTCCCTTGGACTGCAAGGAGATCCAACTAGTCCATTCTGAAGGAGATCTTTGGAAGGAATGATGCTAAAGCTGAAACTCCAGTACTTTGGCCACCTCATGCGAGGAGTTGACTCATTGGAAAAGACTCTGATGCTGGGAGGGATTGGGGGCAGGAGGAGAAGGGGACGACAGAGGATGAGATGACTGGATGGCATCACTGAGTCAATGGACGTGAGTCTGAATGAACTCTGGGAGTTGGTGATATACAGGGAGGCCTGGTGTGCTGCAATTCATGGGGTCGCAAAGAGTTGGACACGACTGAGCCACTGAACTGAACTGATCCCACAGTCTGGGTTGCTATCTCAAGCTAGTTCCCTCAGATTGCCCTCAGGACATTTAGGCGGGTCCTTACCCTAAGCAATGCAGCCCGCTCCTCCCTTTCCCTCCCCTGATATCTAGTGGGGGATGAGAGTGTGGGCTGCTGCTCCACTGGGAGTTGCTGTTGGGCACGTAATTTGTGGGTTTTATTTATTTATTTTTCATCTCAGTTATTTTGCCCTCTGAGATTCCAAGGTTCGCCACAGACCTGCCGGAGAGAGTGTTTCCTGGTGTTTGGAAACTTCTCTCTTTTTTAAGACTCCCTTCCTGGGGGGGATCTCTGTCCTTACCTCTTTTGCCTTTCTTTTTATCTTTTATATTTTGTCCTACCTCCTTTCAAAGACAATGGGCTGCCTTTCTGGGTGCTTGATGTTCTCTGCCAGCATTCAGAAGTTGTTCTGTGGAATTTGCTCAGCATTCAAATGTTCTTTCAATGAATTTTGAGGGAGAAAGTGGCCTCCCTGTCCTATTCCTCTGCCATCTTAGGACCACCTCCGAGGACCCAGTTCTTTTGCTATAGGATGAGTAGAAGTTCAGGTGTGGAGGGAGGAGGAAACAGGGCTGTGACGAGAACAGCAGGCATGTCCTCACCTGGAGGAGGTGGGGTGTTTGGCAGAGATAAGCTGTTTAGAAATTCTTGCTTTCAGGTCCTGTGTTAGTTTCCTGGGGCTGTGTCCATCCAGGCTTCTCTCACAGGAGACCAGAGCCTGGGAAGTTTAGAAATAATATAAGTTTATCTCTCATAGTTTTGGAAGCTGGGAAAGTCTAAGATCAAGTGGTGGGCAGTTTGGTTTCTCCTTAGACCTCTCTACTTGGCTTCTAATGGCCTTCTTCTTGCATGGTCCTCACATGGTCCTCCCTCTGTCCACGTGCACCGCTGTGTCTCTGTTCTTATGTCTTAGTCTCCTCTTCTAAGGACACCAGTCAGATTATATTTGGCCCACCCTAATGGCATCATCTAACTTAAATACCTCTTTGAAGGTCCTGTCACCAAATTCTAAGGTACTGGGGGTTAAGACATCAGCATGTACATTTGTAGGGAAAAGAATTCATTCACAATTCATGCTACCTAGCAAAGTAAAATGGAGAAGGCAATGGCACCCCACTCCAGTACTCTTACCTGGAAACTCCCATGGATGGAGGAGCCTGGTAGGCTGCAGTCCATGGGGTCGCTAAGAGTTGGACACGACTGAGCGACTTCATTTTCACTTTTCCCTTTCATGCATTGGAGAAGGAAATGGCAACCCATTCCTGTGTTATTGCCTCGAGAATCCCAGGGATGGGGAAGCTTGGTGGGCTGCCATCCATGGGGTCGCACAGAGTCGGACACGACTGAAGCGACTTAGCAGCAGCAGCAGCAAAGTAAAAAGATTTCAGCAAAGTTAGCAGTGTGTGTGTGTGAGAGAGAGAGAGAGAGAGAGAGAGAGAGAGAGAGAGAGAGAGAGACATGTGGAGGCATGAGAGACATCTGAGCTCTGGATACAAGGAGCTGGTATTTCACATTAACTAGCACGGTCATTTCTTTGAGCCCCCTTTTTTGGGGGGGGGGCAAGAATACTGGAGTGGGTTGCCATTCCCTTCTCCAGGAGATGTTCCCGACCCAGGGATTGAATCTGGGTCTCCCGCATTGCAGGCAGATACTTTACCGTCTGAGCCACCAGGGAAGTCAACCTAGATAGCATACTCAAAAGCAGAGACATTACTTTGCCAACAAAGGTCCGTCTAGTCAAGGCTATGGTTTTTCCAGTAGTCATGTATGGATGTCAGAGTTGGACTGTGAAGAAATCTGAGTGCCGAAGAATTGATGCTTCTGAACTGTGGTGTTGGAGAAGACTCTTGGCAGTCCCTTGGACTGCAAGGAGATCCAACCAGTCCATTCTAAAGGAGATCAGTCCTGGGTGTTCATTGGAAGGACTGATGCTAATGCTGAAGCTCCAATACTTTGGCCACCTCATGTGAAGAGTTTACTCATTGGAAAAGACTCTGATGCTGGGAGGGATTGGGGGCAGGAGGAGAAGGGGATGACAGAGGATGAGATGACTGGATGGCATCACTGACTTGATGGACATGAGTTTGTGTGAACTCCGGGAGTTGGTGATGGACAGGGAGGCCTGTCGTGCTGTGATTCATGGGGTCACAAAGAGTCGGACACGACTGAGTGACTGAACTGGACTGAATTGAACTGAACTGAGCATCGTCATTGTACGAGTTCTACCAAAGTTTGTGTGTAACTTGTGCTTAGTATTGGGGTGATGAAAGAGCTCTGGAGATGAATGGTGATGATGGTTACACAACAATGTAAATGTACTTAACATTACTGAGCTGTATACTTAAAAATGGTTAAAATGGTAGATTTCATATTACATGTATTTTGCCACACAAAAAATGCACAGTAATACTGACTTTCAAAGTAAGAGAGCAGCACAGCTGACCCTTGACATGGCCTCCAGCTCTCTGGTCTGACCCCCTTTCCTACCCTCTCCTGATCATGGCTTGATGAATTTTCCCTTCGAGAAATGCTTTGTGTCTTGTCATGAGTTCAGTGATTGCTCTAGTGCTGTGACAGAGATTCCCCAACCTGCCCTTCTGGCATCATGAGTAGCTCAGCCTCCCTGTTCTCAATACCCCACCCTGAACCCACAAATGTCTATCACTCTGTCTTGTGTGCATCTGCACAAATTCTCCATCTGTGTAAGAAGAGATTCTGCTGACTGTTGTATTTGCATCACTGGGAGGGGAGAAGACAGATTTCTGATTGTCAAGTGTCACTGTGATCATAACAAAAGCTCTCCCAAGTTCTTTTCTGAACTCAGGATGTGTTTATAAAGTCCTATCAACCTTTTGGGTGTAATGACTCTGGATGTACACTGGATAGAAGCAAGCTTGTTAATTAAGACTGTCCTTTGCTAATAAGAACCACATTCTCTGGGGAAACTTAGGGCAGGAAGCATGAATGCAATATTTAGGACATCACTTAGCAGCAACTGAGAATGTTCTCAGTGAGTTAGAAAATTGGATGGAACATTATGCTATGAGAGATGGTGGTTGTGTTGAAGCTTAATAATGGGGAGTATTTTGTATTAAAAGTGAGTGAATCATATTTCTACTAGCCATTAACAGTTTTCTTCAGTCATGAATCCAAGGTTATTAAGGTCCATAAGTTTTACACCTATATGTTGTTACACTTACTACACTAAGTGAGTTCTATCACCTACATAAGGTGAGGGGCCTTAGGTGAACTGATGCAGTGACACCTGTGTCCAGCCATGGATTGTGTCCTGGTCCAGCCCTACATCATCAGACCCCCCACCTCCTGCATCATCTTCTCTTCAGGTCTGTCCTAATCATATTCTGACACTGCTGTCTACACAGCTCACGCTCCTGTTCCAGCCTTTCATAGATCCCCCCTGTCCCCCCACCCCATTCAGGATGCAGTTCCAGGTCCTCAAACAGAGAACAGGCTTCTTTGCCATCTGCCCCATCAACCTTTCCAGCTCATCCCCACACGCAATAAGTATCCGACTGTGCTGGATTTATGGGGTGTCCTTTCTCATCCCTGTCTGTCTGTACATACTGGTCCCTCTGTCCCAGAGCCAGGGAGCAGTGTACCAGCACACAGAAAGAAGGTGGAAGATGGGTCCTGCCATTCCCTCTTGTTCCTCCAGAGGGCTCCCTTGCCTTCTGTCTTCCTACAGCCCTCAGTGGGGTGCACTTGACCATTTATGAGTCCCCCCCCCGCTGCCACTCCCCCCACCTCGACCCTAAGCAGTGAATGCAGGAAGGTGCCTCCACCCAGCATGTTCTGTCCCAGGACCCCTGCACCTGCTGTGGTATTCTTCCAGGAATTTTCCAGATAGTCTCAGAGATCCCATGTCACTCTATGTAAGACAGCAGGACTCCCTTGCTTTACTCTCAGAGCACACATCACAGCCCGATAGTGGATTTTTCTATATTAGTTCAGTGTATTCCGCTCTCCATGGTGCAGAGTGTTGTCTACTGTCTTGAGCTGTAGGTGTATCCTCAGCACTTGGGATAGCACCTCTGCCTAACCAAAGTCTGCCAGTCGAATGAATGAAGGTGGGACTCTATATTACTTATATCCTTTCTACAATAACCTACTATGTTCCCTCTTAACACAGCATTTATATAGGATTGTTTTGATATAGGGAATTGTATGGTTAACAGCGCTTATCTAGAAATAATGTGTAAACAGCTCAACGCTGAAGCAATTATTTTTTATGGTATGACTTGGAAAACTTTACTCTTGAAAGGTTGGAAAATAAAGTATTTTTCTAGAGATTTGGATAAAAATTATTGTTTGGGAAGAAATTCAAAATCATCAATTGATCACTTCATTGTAATTATATTACCTCATCTGTGATGAAATGTTAGGAAGAAAACATTTTAAAACTTTTCAGTTGGTCCATCTTGGATAAAGCAACCCATCATATTCAATTAACATCTGCCTTCGGGGACTATTGACAGGTATTTTGAACTAAAGAAAAACAATTCCATGAGTTCCAAAGAACATTCCCAAGAATGTTCAAATTACTGTATTCATTGCATAAGCTAGCAAGGTAATGTTTAAAATCCTCCAAGGTAGGCTTCAGCAGTATGTGACCTGAAAGCTTCCAGATGTACAAGCTGGGTTTAGAGAAGGCAGAGGGACCAGAGATCAAATTGCCATCATTCACTGAATCATAGAGAAAGAAAGGAAATCTAAAAAAACAAACAAACAAACAAACAAACTAACTAACTACTTCTGCTTCATTGACTATGCTAAAGCCTTTAACTGTGTGGATCACAACAAACTGTGGAAAATTCTTCAAGAGATGGGAATACCACACTACTTTACCTGTCTCCTGAGAAACCTGTATGTGGATCAAGAAGCAACAGTTAGAATTGGGCATGGAACAACTGACTGGTTCAAAATTAGGAAAGGAGTATGTCAAGGCTGTATATTGTCACCCTGCTTATTTTACTTTTATGCAGAGTACATCATGTAAAATGCTGGGCTGGATGAATCACAAGCTGGAATCAAGAATGGGGAGAATCTGGGAGAAATATGAACAAGCTACAGATGATGCCACCCTTAATGGAAGAAAGTGAAGCAGAACTAAAGAACCTCTTGATGAGGGTGAAACTGTGTACACATGTATTCTCAATCATGTCTGAGTCTGCAACCCCATGGACTGCAGCCCACCAATCTCCTTTGTCCATGGAGTTTTCCAGATAAAAATACTGGAGTGGATTCCCATTTCTTTCTACAGGGGATCTTCCCAACTCAGGGATTGAATCCATGTCTCCTGCATTGGCAGGCAAATTCTTTATCACTGTGCCACCTGAGGATGAAAGAAGAGAGTGAAAAAGCTGGCTTGAAGCTCAACATTAAAAAACCTAAGATTATGACATCCAGTCCCACCACTTCATGCCGAATAGAAGGGGAAAATGTAGAAACAGTGACATTTTATGTTTTCTGGACTCCAAAATCACTGTGGACAGTGACTGCAGCCATGAAATTAAAAGACACTTGCTCTTTGGAAGGAAAACTATGACAGACCTAGACAGTGTATTAAAAAACAAAGACATCACTTTGTGGACAAAAATCTGTATTGTCATAGCTATGGTTTTTCCAGTAGTCATATACGGATATGAGAGTAGGTCCACAAAGAAGGCTGAGTGCCAAAGAATTGATGCTTTCAAATTGTGGTCATGGAGAAGACTCTTGAGAGTCCCTTGGACTTCAAAAAGATCAAACAAGTCAGTTCTAAAGGAAATCAGTCCTGAATATTCACTGGAAGGACAGATGCTGAAGCTGAAGCTGAAACTCCAATCCTTTAGCCACCTGATGCAAAGAGCCAACTCATTGGAAAAGACCCTGACACTGGGAAAGATTGAAGGCAAAAGGAGAAGGGGGCAGCAGAGGATGGATGGTTAGATAGCATCATTGACTTAATAGACATGAATTTGAGCAAACTGTGGAGACAGTGGAAGACAGGGAAGCCTGGTGTGCTGCAGTCCATGGGGTCAAAGAGAGTTAGACATGACTTATGGACTGAATGACAACAATTCCATGAAAAACTTTAGTACTAAAAGTGGAGGAGGGGGTTACTCAGTCAAGAAACTTAGGTACAAATGCTGAACTAAGACATGTCAAGGTAAAAATAAATCTGCTTGGAATTAATGAAATGATGGTGAGTGTGTCTGCATCCCAGGGTCTTCTTTCTGATCACAGACCCTGTGTCCAGAGAGTCCCCTCAGAGTTTTTCTATTCTGAGTCCAAAGCATATGACCACTTGTGGTTAGGGAGGAGTGGGGAAGGGAGCTGGCATTTACTGAGCAGCCGGGTGGTTAGACTTCTCAGAACATGTGATTGTCATTGGTGTGATTCTGAGATGAAGAAACAGGTTTAGTGGCTTGTCTGATGGGACTGAGCTGCAGTCTACTGCCTCCAGGTTCTCCATCTGACTCACTCATCAGGCTGAGCTCTGGCCCATGTTCCTGAGATTTGCTTTGTGAGGGTGCAGGGCACTCAGAGTACCTGCCTGGAGCCCTGCCCATGCTCACTGGGGCCTCGGACCTGGCTACTCACTTCTCTGAAGGCGTTGTGGACCCTGTAGGAAAAGACTGGGGCTTAGTTCCTTGGGGTCTGCATTTAAGATGTAGGGGCAGTTTGAGGGGGTTGTTGTGAAAAAAACACTTAAGTCTGGATAGTTTAGGGGGGTCTTGGCCAAGAGAATTGTGTGTCTTGAGCTGTTGGATTATTTCCTCTGATTTGGGCCATTTGGACTCTCATCTTTCATTTTCATATTCAGAAAGTTTTTGGTTCAAATGAAACATTTACTTCCTGGTTGGGATGGAATGTTGCAGAGACGTATGGAGGCCACACTAGCATTCATTTTCTATCTAGTGCTATTTGGGAAGAAGTGTCTAGAAAATGCACTCTGGCAAAGGTTACCAAGAGTCTATTAATTTGTTGTTGTTACTATGTACATTATAAATCATAAACAATCACTTAGAAAACTGCCTGAGAAAAAATGTACAGAGTTTTAAATGATATAGCTTCCTCTTCTCCCATTCCTGTGTAGTGATGAAACAGTGTTTTAGTTCAGTCAGGTTTTGTAATCTCAATACTGATCAGTTGTTTATCATCATGAAACATGTAAATAATTGATGAGTTTTTTGAGAAAAAAAAAAAAAAACTAGCTGTTGGTGCCTCCTTCACTGTACTGGTTTGTAGAATTTTTTTTTTAATTTTATTTATTTTTAAACTTTACAATATTGTATTGGTTTTGCCAAATATTGAAATGAATCCGCCACAGGTATACATGTGTTCCCCATCCTGAACCCTCCTCCCTCCTCCCTCCCCATACCATCCCTCTGGGTTGTCCCAGTGCACCAGCCCCAAGCATCCAGTATCGTGCATCGAACCTGGACTGGCAACTCATTTCATACATGATATTATACATGTTTTGATGTCATTCTCCCAAATCTTCCCACCCTCTCCCTCTCCCGCAGAGCCCATAAGACTGTTCTATACATCAGTGTCTCTTTTGCTGTCTCATATACAGGGATTTTTGAACAGAGCTGGATTCAGGTTTGCTGCTGATGAATTTGAGCACTTAGTCAGATTTATTGATTTATATTGGTACTTAGTTTGTATTATTTATTTGGTATTTAAACCATGGATCTTCAACTCCTGTGTTTTCTTTGTCTCATTATGTTTTCAAAATATATGTTTTCAGTTGGAAGCACCCCCATTCATGTTTTTACATACTGTATCTTTTACGTTTGTAGGTGTATTTGCCAAGTCTTGCATGAGAAGATCACAATCTTAGTGACTCATCAGTGGCAGTACCTGAAAGATGCAAGTCAAATTCTGTTACTGGAAAAGGTAAGTAATTTCTAGAAGTCTGTGATACTTGCTGACACTCAGGTGTGTTGAAGGCCAGGCCTCCCAACAGGTCACTCTCCTGGATTAATCGTAAATGCCCTCTTCTTCCTCAGTTGTACACTCCCTTCTTCTCAGAACTGGTGGTATTTGAGGGTGAATCCAAAGGCCTGTAGAAATGTCACTATTAAACTCTAAGCCACATAAAGCTTAAAGTGTATAGAAGTACAATTACAAGGCTACTGAATCATCACTGTTCTAGTGAAATTGTTAAGGATAATGATGCAAAGTTATTTAGAACTTTTTGTTTTCCTTTTCCAGGATTTAAGTCAAATTGTATTATTTGGAAATTAGAGATACTAAGACCTGTTTGTATCCACATGATTGTCATGCAGTTTGCCTGAAGAGCATCTTCCATTAGTACAGGAAACAAGGTTGGGTAGCCAAGCACCTGGGTCAGAGACACCCTCTCTGCTGGTGTTGCCAGTCACTGGTCTCCCTGCCCAGGTCTCTATGTGTCCAATACGTGTGGGAGCCTGTGCAGCAGGAGGACAAGGCCCTGCCCTCACGGGGCTCCTGTTCTTATGGGGACAGTTATGACAAAGAAGGTGACATCCTGGCTGCCTCCCTGAGGAGCTGGTGCCTCACGGGGTCTGAGTGACATGAAGGAGGGGGCCATGCTGTCACCTGGGAGAGGGAATCTGAGGCAGGGGGGTCTTAAGGAAGGAGCTGACCTGGCAGGTTGGAGGAATGTCAGGAAGACCAGCATGTCTGAGGATAGTGAGCAGGGGGATGTGGAGGGACCTGGTCTCTGAGCAATGCGAAGTGAGCCCAGAAGTGAAATGGAAGCCTGGATGGCCCAGAGCAGAGGAGGATATGGTCTGATGTGGGATTTAAAAGATTCCTCTGACGGTCACTGGAGAGGTGACAGCAGAAGCAGTTACAAGGCTTAGTAAAGCTGAGAAGACGGAAGTGTGGGCTCAGGCTAGAGTATCAGTTTCTAAAGCAGCTGTAACAAAGTACTACAAACTGGGTGACTTCAAACAACAGAAATGTTCTAAATTCTCCAAGCTAGGCTTCAACAGGACATGAACTGAAAACTTCCAGATGTTCATGATGTATTTAGAAAAGGCAGAGGAACCAGAGATCAAATTGCCAACATCTGTTGGATCATAGAAAAAATAAGAGAGTTCCAGAAAAACATTTACTTCTGCTTTATTGACTACACTAAAGCCTTTGTGTAGATCACAACAAACTGTGGAAAATTCTTCAAGAGATGGAAATACCAGACCACCTGACCTGCCTCCTGAGAAATCTGTAATCAGGTCAAGAAGAAACAGATAGAACTGGACACAGAACAGCAGACTGATTCCAAATGAGGAATGGAGTACGTCAAGACTTTATATTGTCACCTTATATATTTAACTTCTATGCCGAGTACAGTATGTGAAATACTGGATGAAGCACAAGCTGGAGTCAAGATTGCCAGGAGATTTATCAATAACTTTAGATATGCAGATAACAACACCCATATGGCAGAAAGCAAAGAAGAACTAAAGAGTCATTCTCTTGATGAAAGTGAAAGAGGAGAGTGAAAAAGCCGGCTTAAAATTCAACATTCAAAAAACGAAGATCATGGCATCCAGTCCCATCACTTTATGGCAAATAGATGGGGAAACAAAGGAAACAATGACAGACTTTATTTTTTTTTTTTGGCTCCAAAATTACTGCAGATGGTGACTGCACCCATGAAATTAAAAGACACTTGCTCTTTGGAAGAAAAACTATGACCAAACTAGATAGCGTTTTAAAAAGCAGAGACATTACTTTCCCAACAAATGTCCATCTAGTCAAAGCTACGGTTTTTCCAGTAGTCATGTATGGATGTAAGAGTTGGACCATAAAGAAAGCTGAGCACCGAAGAATTGATGCTTTTGAACTATGGTGTTAGAAAGGACTCTTGAGAGTCCTTTGAATTACAAAGAGATCCAACCAGTCAATTCTCAAGGAAATCAGTCCTGAATGTTCATTGGAAGGAATGTTGCTGAAGCTAAAGCTCCAATACTTTGGCCTCCTGTAATGAAGAACTGACTCATTGGAAAAGGCCCTGATTCTGATAAAGATTGAAGGCGGGAAGAGAAGGTGATGACAGAGGATGTGATGGTTGGATGGCCATCACTGACTCAATGAACATGAGTTTGAGTAAACTCCAGGAGTTGGTGATGGACAGGGAGGTTTAGCATGCTGCAGTCCATGGGGTCTCAGAGAGTCAGACACGACGGAACGACTGAACTGAATTGAACTCAAGGGAGAGAAACTAAAGTAAAATGTCATGAATTTTCAAAGAACTTAATTAGATTCCCAGTGGCTTAAGCAGTTTCCTGATCTGAGGAGGCCTGGTTATCTGTATGTGATTGGTTGTTTTTAAGTAAGCCTCTCAAATTTGAGCTCACTGATTCTGGGTTAGGTTTTGGTTTGCTGGCAAGGCTTTAGAACCACTCCCGTGTCATGGCCTTCTTGTTTAATGACTTGAACAGAAAGAATATTGAATTTGAAGTTGGGAACTTTCTGAGTTTGTGGGGAAGTTATAAAGACAATGAAGACACAGCTTACTGATTCTCTGTCCAGAGCTACTTCTTACAGGTCTTGTTCCAGCTGAACACATGCTACTGGAAGTGACATGGTCAGCAAAGATTTGATGAGTGACTTTTACCTATGCAGATGAGCTTGTGCTCACCTCTGTGTCAGTCTTAAGTTTGTTTCCTGGAATATCTTCTCCAATTGACTGTTTTTTTAAAAATTCTGTTTCTCACATGAAGTTTATCTGAATTGTCTTAAAAAAACTACTGATACTTCTACTGACATCTACAGTTTTTGCTTCCCTAAGTGTACACAGCAGTTATCTCAATGGCCTCCATTTTTAATACATAAGTACACATTTCTTTCATATCTGCCAGCACCGTACACAGTATTTGGTTTGGCAGAGGACAGAAGGCTTGTACTGAAATAGATTTGTGAACCATAATTCCGGACCTAAAAAATATTTTCTTAAAAAAGTTATAGTTTAATACCAGTTAACTTTTCTTGATTAGTATTTAAATAGATTAGTATTATCTAATGCAAGTACATTCCTCTCAAGTTTAAAATTTTTATTTTAGGGTGAAATGGTGCAAAAAGGGACTTATGCTGAGTTACTGAAATCCGGGGTAGATTTTGCTTCCCTTTTAAAGAAGGAGAATGAGGAGGCTGAACCATCTCCGGTTCCTGAATCTCCCACTATGAGGACTCAGACCTCCTCCGAGTCTTCAGTTCAGTCTCAACAGTCTTCCACACCCTTGTTGAAAGATGCAGCTGCAGAAGACCAAGATGTGAGTTTCTCATTCTGCAACATTCTGCTCTGTCTGCTTTTGATGGCCATTCAGTCTTCTCCTCTCATGATATCTTTGTCTCAAAGTAAATACGTTTCCAGGGCCTTATTCCATGGAACCAGTAGAATTAAATTGCTCTCTGACCAGGGTTATCCTTTGGGTATAGGATGATGAATCTTATCAAGATCAGTAGTGGGTACACTGCTATGAATTTCTGGGTGTATGTTTATAATGGCTCCCAGCTTCCCTTTTACATCCAGAGGCTTACTATGAAGACCCTCTCCTATCAAATCCTGCTGTGACCATATTAAATCAGCTATTTTCCCCACATATTGGAATGTTCTGGCACTGCAGATGACTGATTGTCGTATTCTGCCTTGCTGTCAGAAGGTTTGTGATAGACCAGAGATAACGTGTGCTAAGGATTTGACACACAGCAGACACTGATTAGTCCCTCACATTCCACACTCAGGAATCACTGAAATTCAGGAACCACATAGATTCAGATCATATGCTGTCCTCCTGCTGTCCAAACTCACCTTACTCAAACTTGTTGTGTGAACTCAGCTTATTGTATTTGACTAGTATTTTGAGGACCAGCTATGTTTTATGTTTTCATCATTGAATGACACAAGTCATCTAGAGGGATACATTAACTACATTATCATTTTATGTGTTATTTTGGAACAAACTTCTGCATTCATGTTTGAATTGGATATGTTTTATGTGTGCTGAAAGTCATAATATCCTATTTTTATTCTTTAGTCATATAATTTATATTTTAATTGAAGTACAACTGCTTTACAATGTTGTGTTGCTTTCCACTCTGCAATGAAGTGAATCCACTCTATGTATACATATATCCCCTCCCTCTTGGACTTCCTTTCCCCCCTACACCCCTGTCCCAAACGTCTAGACATCACAGAGCACCGCTACTTTAAGCAAAGCCACAGAACAATGAATAACCTTGTGCAAATGATATTTCCTTATTTCTAATAGATTACTAGAAGTAATATGGCTAGGTCCAAGAGTCAGTGCATATATGGTTTGGTGAGATATTTCCATACCCTGTCCATAGGAGATGGACTATCTTGCACTCCTACCAGCATGTGAGGTGTGTCTGTTTTTGCCACAGAATTGCAATTTAGGGCATTGTTGAACTTTTGTAGTTTCGTAGATAATTATTTAAAATTTTGTCTTTCACTGCCATTTTTCCCTCCAAGACTGAGAATATACAGGATACACTATCTGAGGAGAGACGTTTAGAAGGAAAAGTTGGTTTTAAGACCTACAAGAATTACTTGGGAGCTGGTGCTCACTGGTCCGTCATCATTTTCCTTGTTCTAGTAAGCATAGCAGCTCAGGTAAGTAAGGAAATTTGTTTTGGTGTGTGTCCTTAGCTTGATATTCACATACTATTTATACTGTATCTCTTTATTTAATTATTATTATGTTTATGAAGAGATTTATTTAAAAAAACTGGCTCATGAAGCTGTGGGATCTACCTGGGTGAATCTGAAAGCAGAAGAGCAGGCCTGCAGGCTGGAACCTCAGGCAGGAGCTGCAGTCTTAAGGCAGAATTTCTTCCTCCTCCAGGAAGCTTCAGGTTGTGCTCTTACATCCTTCAACTGACTGGATGGGGCCCACCACATTGTTGATGGTTATTTTTACTTAAGTTGACTAGTTATAGATATGAACCACAATCCACAAAAAATACCTTCACATTAATATCTAGAGGAGTGTTTGATTAAATGACCAGAGACTGGAATGGCCAAGGTGACACAGAAAACTGACCATCACAGTACCTGTCAAGAGTCTTCCTTCAAAACCCTGAGCATTTACACTCCTACTTTTTTTTTTGACATGTACTTGGATTTTCATTCAAATATGCTATCTTTGGGTAACAAAATAAGTGAGGCTTATTGGTATGTGTTTGTGACAGAGTCTAGAAAAAAAAAAAAAAAAGAATGCATTTTACAGATATATAACATGTCTTCCCCTGACCTCTCATCATCTGGGATGTGGGGCTTGGCACAGACCTGAGTCGGAAGGACCGTCTCCCTATTCTGGAACCTTTCCGTCTCCCATCCTAGTGAGCGGTGTGTGAGGGCTCAGTAACATCAGTGTGTGAGTGACTGTTGTTTCCTGCTCTAGGTTGCCTATATCCTGGAGGATTGGTGGCTTTTAAACTGGTGAGTGATTCCTACTCTGATCCAAAGTGCTGTGAAGTCTACACGAAGCCTCACTTTCCCACAGGGTTGGGGGAGGGGTGGGGTTGTTCAGTCTCCTCCTCTGACCCTCATGTAGTTTCCCTGAAGAAAAATGACAGTTCCTGCTGGAATGTGACCCTCCCATGGTCTCTCTCCATGTCTTACTCTCAGAAGCTTCCTCACAGACATTTTTGAGAATTGAAAGTTGTGATACAAATGGTATCTCTATAAGGCAGAGAGACATAGGGCCTTTAGAGCTGGGAACCATTTTCTAGCATTAAATTCATCTCCTAAATCAAGGTTAATTTTTTTTTTCTGGTATATATGTACATTCTACCTGTAGCATAATATTTTTTTTCTTCCCTGTTCCATAGGGCAAATGAACAGGAAACTCTGAATACCATGGCATATGAAAAAGAAAATATAACAGAGAGGGTTGATCTGGACTGGTACTTAGGAATTTTTTCAGGTAAAGCCAAATCATCTGGTCTCTTATACTAGACTCTGAGGTGCTTACAAGGAACCTGTGAGAGCAACTAGGGCTTCCAGGAGAAATTCAGAAATACCTCAGCAAATAAGAGTCTGACTTGCATTTACTCTATTAATTAATTGGAATAATTATTTTAAAAATCTACTAGAAGAAGGTGAATGAAGACTCTTAATTTGCTCTGTACTGGATGTTGGAAGTTAAACTAGAATTGAACATTCAGAAAATCAGCCACTGGAAACTGGAAACATGTCTATTCTAATGGGTTGCTTTATCTAAATCTTATTATATGGATGGACAAGGGGATTAGAAATGGATCCCCACTCTGTGGTTTGAATTTTTCCAGTTCTGTCTGAATAAGCCCTGTGTTTTATTGAACTTAGATGAATTTCTCTGGCAGCAAGGGCCCCCAAGCAAAAGCACTATTTTCTTGCAGGTATACAAACTCCCCTTTGCCACACTGCTCATTCCATGGGCTTCACCAATTACTTAAGAGAGAAGCTAAGTAGGGAGAAATCCAATGTCTGCGAATTAATTAGGATTCCTTCTCTTTCTTACCTTGAGATCACAATGTTATTACACCTCCAATTGTGTGATTAATTTAACATCTGGCTTGCCAGACTAATATTAATGTGGCTCTGTTTTCACAACAGTGCCTAGAATATGTGTAGCATTGCATACTTTCAAAAGGAAATACTCATCTAAAATTTTAAAATATTTGCACAAGAAACATGCATACTAACTTTCTGCAAAGATAGAGTGAATTAGATCTTTGTAAGAACCCACTCATAGAAATTTGTTATTTCTTTTGTTGATCACTTGCTAAAAAACCTAAATCCATTATTTGTTTACCTTCTGAATTGGTGGACTGTGGGGGCTTAAAGGAAGAAGGAAAAGATTCTGTTGTATATTCATTTTGGATAGTGGGCTAAGGCAAATGCCTGTTGATGGAATTCAGGAATTCGAACAGCTTCCAGAGTTGGAATAACAGTGATGTGAAAAGCTGAAGGAGAATAAATACCTGATGGAATATTTATAACAGAAGTTATTTCCAGTTTCCTTAGTATCATGGGTTCAAGAGATGTTTGGAGGGCTATTTTAATTTTTATATGCATAGTAAATACTCATTTATGTCATTAATAAAACAAATTTCAATAATTATGTGCATTTGCAAATGCTTTTTGTTTCTATAAAAAATGAGAATAGATGCTCTTTTAGGTTAATTATCTTGTGTTAAGATATAATTTGTATTTTCATGCAGTTCAACTATTTAAGACATTTTCTACTTGCAACTTAGTATGGTATTTTCCTATTTTTTAAAGCTACTGGGTATTTTGTTCAATGAAGTGAAATAATTTCTCCTGTTTCCTGTTAATTCACATGCTGGTACCAAAGCATACCACAATTTCACATTATGGAAAATTTTGTAAATAGTGAGATTGAAACATGGAGAAAGAACGATTAACTACTTTTTATAATTAATTTTTCTTCTGAGTTTTTATTCAGTTCAGTTCAGTCACTCAGTCGTGTCTGATTCTTTGCAACCCCATGAATTGCAGCATGCCAGGCCTCCCTGTCCATCACCAACTCCTGGAGTTCACCCAAACTCATGTCCATCAAGTCAGTGATGCCATCCAGCCATCTCATCTTCTGTTGTCGCTTCTCCTCCTGCCACCAATTCCTCCCAGCATCAGTCTTTTCCAATGAGTGATCTCTTTGCATGAGGTGGTCAAAGTATTGGAGTTTCAGCTTTACAATCAGTCCTTCCAAAGAACACCCCCGACTGATCTCCTCTAGAATGGACCGGTTGGATCTCTTTGCAGTCCAAGGGACTCTCAAGGGTCTTCTCCAACACCGCAGTTCAAAAGCATCAATTCTTCAGCACTCAGGTTTCTTCACAGTCCAACTCTCACATCCATACATGACTACTGGAAAAACCATAGCCTTGACTAGATGGACCTTTGTTGGCAAAGTAATGTCTCTGCTTTTGAATAGTTTTTATTAGAACTTGCAAATTGAGTTTGGAAAGCCTAGAATGAAATTTGTAAAAGGCAGAGGAACCAGATATCAAATTGCCAACATCTGCTGGCTCATGGAAAAAGCAAGAGAGTTCCAGAGAAATATCTATTTCTGCTTTATTGACTATGCCAAAGCCTTTGGCTATGTGGATAACAAAAAACTGGAAAATTCTGAAAGAGATGGGAATACAGACCATCTGACCTGCCTCTTGAGAAACCTATATGCAGGTCAGGAAGCAACAGTTAGAACTGGACATGGAACAACAGACTGGTTCCAAATAGGAAAAGGAGTACATCAAGGCTGTATATTGTCACCCTCCTTATTTAACTTATATGCAGAGTATGTCATGAGAAACTCTGGGCTGGAAGAAGCACAAGCTGGAATCAAAATTGCTGGGAGGAATATCAATAACCTCAGATATGCAGATGACACCACCCTTATGGCAGAAAGTGAAGGGGAACTAAAAAGCCTCTTGATGAAAGTGAAAGAGGACAGTGAAAAAGTTGGCTTAAAGCTCAACATTCAGAAAATGAAGATCATGGCATCTGGTCCCATCACTTCATGGGAAATAGATGGGGAGAGAGTGGAAACAGTGTCAAACTTTATTTTCTGGGGGCTCCAAAATCACTGTAGATGGTGATTGCAGCCATGAAATTAAAAGACGCTTACTCCTTGGAAGAAAAGTTATGACCAACCTAGATAGCATATTGAAAACCAGAGACATTAATTTGCTAACAAAGGTCTGTCTAGTCAAGGCTGTGGTTTTTCCTGTGGTCATGTATGGATGTGAGTTGGACTGTGAAGAAAGCTGAGCGCCGAAGAATTGATGCTTTTGAAGTGTGGTGTTGGAGAAGACTCTTTAGAGTCCCTTGGACTGCAGGAAGTTCCAACCAGTCCATTCTAGAGGAGATCAGTCATGGGTGTTCTTTGCAAGGAATGATGCTAAAGCTGAAGCTCCAGTACTTCGGCCACCTCATGCAGAGAGATCACTCATTGAAAAAGACTCTGATGCTGGGAGGGATTGGGGGCTGGAGGAAAAGGGGACGACAGAGGATGAGATGGCTGGATGGCATTCCCGACTTGATGGATAAGAGTTTGAGTGAGCTCCGGGAGTTGGTGATGGACAGGGAGGCCTGGTGTGCTGCAATTCATAGGGTTGCAAACAGTCAGACACGACTGAGCGACTGAACTGAACTGAACTGAGAATGAAATTGTAGTTTACACTTCACTTTTTATTCACACGTGGTTTCTGTTTAGTGAAAGGAAAATACTGATTTTCATATTCTTTTTAATAAATGTCTCTTGTGAATGCACTAAACTCTTACAGAATCCATTCTATATATGTATCTAAACTTATTTCCTTCACATTCTATATATAAAATTTATATGTAAATTCTTTTTATAGTGGAAAATGCATAATATCTTTATAAACTGCTTGCTGTACTTCAGTATCGTTGAAGAAAAGGCAGAGATTTTATGTTATGAGTGACATTTCTTTATTTCAGGTTTAACTGCATCTAGTCTCCTTTTTGGTGTCACAAGATCTCTGTTGGCATTGTACATCCTTGTTAATTCTTCACAAACTTTGCACAACAAAATGTTGAAGACCATTTTGAGAGTTCCGGTATTGTTCTTTGATAGAAATCCAGCGGGTAAGTCAGACACCAATTTTCTCAGTAAATATATCTTAACACATTTAGTGTTTTGCCATGTTCTAGTATTTGAAAATGGAAGAGATTCTTGGAGGAAATCACTGTGTGTGTCTATTCATTTTCTACAAAAATCTTCACTGATATTTTTCTCTTACTAGAGAAAATTTGAATATAGGTGCATATAAGCTTTTCATTTATGTGTATGGGGGAATATAAATGAATGTTCACTTAGCAGAATGATTTAGGAATCCATTTGTGTGGCTTATGAAACACCATATATTTGTTTTAAAAATGTATTTATTTTAATTGGAGGATAATTAATTTACAATATTGTGTTGGTCTTTCCATACATCAACATGAATCAGCAATGGGTGCAAATTGTCCCTTCATCCTGAACCCACCTCCCACCTCCCTCTCTACCCCATCTCTCAGGATTGCCTCAGAGTACCAGCTTGAGTGCCCTGCTTCATTCATAGAACTTGCACTTGTCATCTATTTTACATATGGCAATATACATGTTTCAATTCTATTTTCTCATATCATCCCACCCTTGCCTTCTCCCACAGAGTCCAAAAGCATGTTCTTTAGAGGCTCTGTGTCTCTTTTGCTGCCTTGCATATAGGATTGTCATGACCATCTTTCTAAATTCTACATATATGTATTAATATTCTCTATTGGTGTTTCTCTCTCTGACTTACTTCACTCTGTATAATAGATTCCAGTTTCATCCATCTCATTTGAACTTCAGATCAGATAAGATCAGTCGCTCAGTCATGTCTGACTCTTTGCAACCCCATGAATCGCAGCATGCCAGGCCTCCCTGTCCATCACCAACTCCAGGAATTCACTCAGACTCATGTCCATCAAGTCAGTGATGCCATCCAGCCATCTCATCCTCTGTCGTCCCCTTCTCCTCTTGCCCCCAATCCCTCCCAGCATCAGAGTCTTTTCCAGTGAGTCAACTCTTCGCGTGAGGTGGCCAAAGTACTGGAGTGTCAGCTTTAGCATCATTCCTTCCAAAGAAATCCCAGGGCTGATCTCCTTCAGAATGGACTGGTTGGATCTCCTTGCAGTCCAAGGGACTCTCAAGAGTCTTCTCCAACACCACAGTTCAAAAGAATTAATTCTTTGGCACTCAGCCTTCTTCAGAGTCCAACTCTCACATCCATACATGACCACAGGAAAAACCATAGCCTTGACTAGACGAACCTTTGTTGGCAAAGTAATGTCTCTGCTTTTGAATATGCTATCTGGGTTGGTCATAATTTTTCTTCCAAGGAGTAAGCGTCTTTTAATTTCATGGCTGCAGTCACCATCTGCAGTGATTTTCGAGCCCAAAAACATAAAGTCTGACACGGTTTCCACTGTTTCCCCATCTATTTCCCAGGAAGTGATGGGACCAGATGCCATGATCTTCGTTTTCTGAATATTGAGCTTTAAGCCAAGTTTTTCACTCTCCTCTTTCACTTTCATCAAGAAGCTTTTTAGTTCCTCTTCACTTTCTGTCATAAGGGTGGTGTCATATGTGTATCTGAGGTTATTGATATTTCTCCCAGAAATCTTGATTCCAGCTTGTGTTTCTTCCAGTCCAGTGTTTCTCATGATGTACTCTGCATATAAGTTAAATAAACAGGGTACAATATACAGCCTTGACGAACTCCTTTTCCTATTTGGAACCAGTCTGTTGTTGCATGTCCAGTTCTAACTGTTGCTTCCTGACCTGCATACAAATTTCTCAAGAGGCAGGTCAGGTAGTCTGGTATTCCCATCTCTTTCAGAATTTTCCATAGTTTATTGTGATCCACACAGTCTAAGGCTTTGGCATAGTCAATAAAGCAGAAATAGATGTTTTTCTGGAACTCTCTTGCTTTTTCCATGATCCAGCGGATGTTGGCATTTTGATCTCTGGTTCCTCTGCCTTTTCTAAAACAAGCTTGAACATCAGGAAGTTCACAGTGCACATATTGGTGAAGCCTGGCTTGGAGAATTTTGAGCATTACTTTACTAGCCTGTGAGATGAGTGCAATTGTGTGGTAGTTTGAGCATTCTTTGGCATTGCCTTTCTTTGGGATTGGAATGAAAACTGACCTTTTCCAGGCCTGTGGCCGCTGCTAAGTTTTCCAAATTTGCTGGCATATTGAGTGCAACACTTTCACAGTATCATCTTTCAGGATTTAAAGAGCTCAAATGGAATTCCATCACCTCCACTAGCTTTGTTCGTAGTGATGCTTTCTAAGGCCTAGTTGACTTCACATTCCAGGATGTATGGCTCTAGGTCAGTGATCACACCATCGTGATTATCTGGGTCATGAAGATCTTTTTTGTACAGTTCTTCTGTGTATTCTTGCCACCTCTTCTTAATATCTTCTGCTTCTGTTAGGTCCATACCATTTCTGTCCTTTATCGAGCCCATCTTTGCATGAAATATTCCTTTGGTATCTCTGATTTTCTTGAAGAGATCCTTAGTATTTCCCATTCTGTTGTTTTCCTCTATTTCTTTGCATTGATTGCTGAAGGCTTTTTTTATCTCTTCTTGCTATTCTTTGGAACTCTGCATTCAGATGTTTATATCTTTCCTTTTCTCCTTTGCTTTTCCTTCTCTTCTTTTCATAGCTATATGCAAGGCCTCCCCAGACAGCCATTTCACTTTTTTGCATTTCTTTTCCATGGGGATGGTCTTGATCCCTGTCTCCTGTACAATGTCACGAACCTCATTCCATAGTTCATTAGGCACTTTGTCTATCATATCTAGGCCCTTAAATCTATTTCTGACTTCCACTGTATAATCATAAGCTATTTGATTTAGGTCATACCTGAATGGTCTAGTGGTTTTCCCTACTTTCTTCAATTTAAGCCTGAATTTGGCAATAATGAGTTAATGGTCTGAGCCACAGTCAGCTCCTGGTCTTGTTTTTGTTGACTGTATAGAGATTCTCCATCTTTGGCTGCAAAGAATATAATCAATCTGATTTTGGTGTTGACATCTGGTGATGTCCATGTATAGAGTCTTCTCTTGTGTTGTTGGAAGAGGGTGTTTTTTATGACCAGTGCATTTTCTTGGCATTTGAACTTACTAAAATGAATTTTTTTTGAGCTGAGTAATATTCTATTGTGTATATGTATCATAACTTCCTTATCCATTTGTGTGTCGATGAACATCTAGGTTGCTTTCATGTCCTAGGTATTATAAACAGTGCTGTAAAGTACATTGGGGTGCATGTGTCTCTTTCAATTCTGGTTTCCTCAGTGTGTATGCCCAGCAGTGGGATTGTTGGGTCATATGGCAATTCTATATCCAGTTTTTTAAGTAATGTCCACACTGTTCTCCATAGTGGCTGTACTAGTTAGCGTTCCCACCAAAAGAGTAAGAGGGAAATACCCTATATTTGATGTAAACATATTTAAATGTCCTAGACTAGTTGTGCAAACATGGACTCTTAAATAGCATTGTTAGGTTGTCCCATATGAAGAACCTTCTTACAAGAAATCTCCCTATAAGACACAGACTATATGTTTCTTTCTTTCATTGCCCTTTCATTCCTGGAATCACACAGCTCTGGCATGTTCTCCAACTATGAGGTTTTCCTAATAAGGTAATGACTTCCAATTACATATAAGAGGCTTTGTGTTACCTAACAGGTGAATCTTCAATAGTAGGTTTCGAATATGAGTGTCCCTGGAGGTTTACCAGTGGTTGATGCCTCCACCTTGAGGCCTTTCACCTGTCTTTGGAAGGTATCCTCTTGACTTGGGTTTCTATGAAGAGTTAGTTCATCAGTTAATTGGACATGCTCACTCTGTCCAGTTAATTAGATTTGTGCTGAGGCCCAGGGCAGCTTTGTTTTTGCAGGTGATGATTGACAGGACCTGCTGTGGCACGGAGGTGGGCTGGAGGGAGGATGGACGTAGTCTTGGACTGGCCATAAAAAGTCGTGTGACCAAGCCCAAAGCAAGTGCATACTATTTGGGCAGTCAAATATCAAAGCACGATATTGTCATGATATAAGTATGGACTGTGGAGCCACCTTCCTAGGTTCAGTTCCGGTGCTAGTTGCTAATTGTGATAGTTGATTGTAGTTATGTTAACACTTATGTGTTAATTTCTCTGTGTCATAGTTTTCTCACCTGTAAAATAGAGATGGTGTTCATATCTACCATATCACAATACCATGGAAATTAAACAGGTTAATACATTCAGAGGGCTTAGCACATGGTTAGTGCCTAATGAACCTTAGTGATGATGATGACATGGTGTCTGGGAACTTTGTCTTCTGTGGGATGGGAATAACGGCTGCCCTCTTTGTTTCATAAGACTTTTGTGAGAATTAAATAAGACTGTTTAGAGTAGTATCCTGTGCAGATTTATTCAGCACTTGTTTAGTTCAGGCACTGGATAAAACACAGGTAACAACCTGAAAAGGCCCACACAGATCTTGTCTTACTATGAAACTGTAGTGAGAAAGTGATTGGAGGAGTCTATGCTATTATGGCTGTGAAGTTGTTACACTTTGTCAGTTAATTGAAAAACTACAGTCATAAAGTTTGGAGCATTAAGTGGAACTGGATTTCTTTCATCACAGCTTCTGAGTGTTCATGACCACAGTTAACCAGGCTTTTCATGTTCAAGACCTGTAGACTTCTCCACATGCTGATTCATTTATTTTTCAAGGATTTGGGACCAAGTTTAAATCTTTGAGGTTGCTCATCTTAGAGCAGCCAGCACACTCGTGTTTATCTTGCTTCCTTCTCCTTGTGTCTCTCAGCAGGACTTAATTCTTTCAAGAAAATAGAAGCCCAAATAAGTACTGCAAAGACAGGCCTAGTTTTCCCAAAAGGTTTAGGGGCCAAAAATTATTTATTTGCTCTTTTAATGATGGGTTAAATTAAAATCCTTTTTATAGTTTATTTTCAAAAGTAGAATTTGTAATAAATTATTTGTGGTGGACTTTCTTGTATGTGATGGCATGAAGAGCAAACCACATATAGTGGTTCTCTGGAAGTTGCAGTTCATAGATCCAGACTATTCAAGCTTCCAAGTTCTGTTGTCTGTCAATCAAGGAAATGAAACAGTTAAACAACTAATATGTTTCCCTGGGGGTTATTTATGCTTTAAAGTTATGTGAGTTAAATATTTGATATCTGATAGTAGCTTTACCTCACAAACTTAGGCCTTTATCAAGTAAAGAGGAGGAATTCATCCATTTTAAAACATCAGTAGACGTTTAAAAACTATTATTGGACAGAGAGTTTGGATGCAGGTGAAGATGCTGTGACGTCCAGGTTCTACTGAAACATAGCTGTGGAAGAGCTGTGCCAGTCACTTTTCTTCTCTTGGCCTCAGGTTTTAACATGTAAGAAGTGGGGACCTTTCCATTCTATTGGTCATCTACTAGTTGTTATTTGTAGACCCAAGCACTAGAGAAAAAGTTCCCGTCTTCAAGGTATTTGAAAACATAAATAATTGCAGACAACGGATTGATTCTTTTTTTTTTTTAATGTCATGCCAATATTCTATGATTCCGTATAGAAAAGATGCAGATCCAAAATTTAATATAGCTGTAGATTGGAGATTTCAATTCACATGTATATACAACACAGACACTTATAAGCATAGCCCTGTGGTGTATTTCTTTTTCATAGTCAATTACAAAAGTTGTTGCCCTTATTTTCAAAAAATTGCTAAAAACTATTCTGGAACTTAAAGATGAAATGTTTTCAAAATGAAATCATACCAGTGGGAATGTGAGAGGAATTTAGGAAATAAAACTGATTTAAAAAAAATCATCTCTAAGCTTACAGCAAACTCAGCTCAGTATCCAGAATCTTGCTGATACTGAAATGCTTTCTTGAGCCACCAGGGACAATCTAGGTGCTAAAGGTCATCTCAGAAAGTGTGTTAGGGAAAGAAGAGGGAAGCCAGCACTTTCACTGTTGCCCTTGGTAATCTCTACGCACACTTGTCTCTGGGCCTTTTAGAAGCATGTTACAAATGTTTTGACAGTAGGCTGAACATAAGCAATGCTATTTCCTTCATAAATAATGTTGTCATGAAACTAACTGTGATCTGTTGAATGTTTTTTTCATTCTTGGTAGCCAGGATTAATTTTCATAAATTTTTCCCTTAGGTGAAACTCCAATATATAGGAAAAAAGATGGCAAGCTTCCAAGTACAGTTTGAGTGGAAATTTATTAAGAGGTTGTTGAGTACAAAGCTATTATAAAATCAAGTTCTGTGTTCTGGAAGTATTTTCCTTTCCTTTCTTTTTTTACAACTGCATTTTAATGGATTGTATCCCATGGGATTAGTTTTCATTCCAATCCCAAAGAAGGGCAATGCTAAAGAATGTTCAAACTACGGTACTATTGCACTCATTTCATATGCTAGCAAATAAATAAATACTAAGTCGCTTCAGTCATGTCCGACTCTGTGCGACCCCATAGACGGCAGCCCACCAGGCTTCCCCATCCCTGGGATTCTCCAGGCAAGAACACTGGAGTGGGTTGCCATTTCCTTCTCCAATGCATGAAAGTTAAAAGTGAAAGTGAAGTCGCTCAGTCGTGTCCGACTCTTAGCGACCCCATGGACTGCAGCCTACCAGGCTCCTCCATCCATGGGATTTTCTAGGCAAAAAGCATAGCTCAAATCCTTTGAGCTAGAACAACTGACCAAGAATTAATCTCCAAAATATACAAGCAGCTCAGGTACCAAAAAAGCAAACAACCTAATCAAAAAGTAGACTGAAGACCTAAACAGACATTTCTCCAAAGAAGATATATAAATGGCTAATAAACACATGGAAAGATGCTCACCCTTGGTCATTATTAGAGAAATGCAAATCAAAACCAAAATGAGGTGTCATCTCAATTCGGTCAGAATGGCCATCACCCAAAAGTCCACAAACGATAAATGCTGGAGAGGCTGTGGAGAAAAGGGAACCCTGTTGCACTGTTGGTGCAAATATAAACTGATACAGCCATTATAGAAGACAATATTGTTGTTGCTGTTCAGTCATTCACTCGTGGCTGACTCTTTGTGACCCCTGGCAGCACTCCAGGCTTCCTGTCCATCACCAACTCCCAGAGCTTACTTAAACACATGTCCATTGAGTTGGTGCTGCCATCCAACCATCTCATCCTCTGTCCTCCCCTTCTCCTCCTGCTTTCAGTCTTTCCCAGCATCAGGGTCTTTTCCAATGAGTCAGTTCTTCACATCAGGTGGCCAAAGTTTTGGAGTTTCAGCTTCAGCATCAGTCGTTCCAAGGAATATTCAGGACTGATTTCCTTTAGGATTGACTGGTTTAATCTTCTTGCAGTCCAAGGGACTCTCGAGAGTCTTCTCCAACACCACAGTTGAAAAGCATCAATTCTTCACTGCTAAGCCTTCTTTATGCCCCCAACACTCATATCCCTACATGACTATTGGAAAAACCATAGCTTTGGCTAGGTAGACCTTTGTTGTCAAAGTTATGTCTCTTCTTTTTAATACACTGTTTAGGTATGTCATAGCTTTTCTTCCAAGGAACAAGCATCTTTTAATTTCATGGCTGCAGTCACTGTCCATGGTGATTTTGGAGCCCAAGAAAATAAAGTGTGTCACTGTTTCCCTTGTCTCCCATCTATTTGCCAGAAAGTGATGGGACCAGATGCCGTGATCTTTGTTTTTTGAATGTTGAGTTTTAAGCCTTGAGTTTAAGTGAAAAAGTTTTAATTTTTTTCATGCTCCTCTTTCAGTTTTATCAAGAGGCTCTTTAGTTCCTTTTCATTTTCTGCCATAAGAGTGGTATTATCTACATATCTGAAGTTATTGATATTTCTCCCAGCAATCTTGATTCCATCTTGTGCTTCATCCAGCCTGGCATTTCACATGATGTACTCTGAATATAGTTAAATAAGCAGGGTGACGATATACAGTCTTGAGGCACTCCTTTCCCAATTTGGAACCAGTCCCTTGTTCTGTGTCCAGTTCTAACTGTTGCTTCTTGACCTCCGTACAGGTTTCTCAAGAGGCAGGTCAGGTGGTCTGGTATCCCTATCTCTTTCAGAATTTTCCACAGTTTATTGTGATCCACACAGTCAAAGGCTTTGGCATAGTCAATGAAGCAGAAAAAGATGTTTTTCTGGAACTCTCTTGCTTTTTCCATGATTCAGTAGATGTTGGCAATTTGATCTCTGGTTCCTCTGCCTTTTCTAAAACCAGCTTGAACATCTGGAAGTTCATGGTTCACGTATTGCTGAAGCCTGGCTTGGAGAATTTTGAGCATTACTTTACTAGCATGTAAGATGAGTGCAATTGTGCGGTAGTTTGAGCATTCTTTGGCATTGCCTTTCTTTGGGATTGGAATGAAAACTGACCTTTTCCAGTCCTGTGGCCACTGCTGAGTTTTCCAAATTTGCTGGCATATTGAGTGCAGCACTTTCACAGCATCATCTTCCAGGATTTGAAATAGCTCAACTGGAATTCCATCACCTCCACTAGCTTTGTTTGTAGTGATGCTTCCTAAGGCCCACTTGACTTCACATTCCAGGATGTCTGGCTCGAGTTGAGTGATCACACCATTGTGATTATCTGGGTCACGAAGATCATTTTTGTACAGTTCTTCTGTGTATTCTTGCCACCTCTTCTTAATATCTTCTGCTTCTGTTAGGTCCACACCATTTCTGTCCTTTATCGAGCCCATCTTTGCATGAAATGTTCCCTTAGTATCTCTAATTATCTTGAAGAGATCTCTAGTCTTTCCCATTCTATTGTTTTCCTCAATTTCTTTGCACTGATCGCTGAGAAAGTCTTTCTTATCTCTTCTTGCTATTCTTTGGGACTCTGCATTCAGATGTTTATATCTTTCCTTTTCTCCTTTGCTTTTCACTTCCCTTCTTTTCACAGCTATTTGTAAGGCCTCCCCAGACAGCCATTTTGCTTTTTTTGCATTTGTTTTTCTTGGGGATGGTCTTGATCCCTGTCTCCTGTACAGTGTCCCAAACCTCCATCCATAGTTCATCAGGCACTCTGTCTATCAGATCTAGGCCCTTAAATCTATTTCTCACTTCCACTGTATAATCATAAGGGATTTGATTTAGGTCATACTTGAATGGTCTAGTGGTTTTCCCTACTTTCTTCAATTTCAGTCTGTATTTGGCAATAAGGAGATCATAATCTGAGCCACAGTCACCTCCACATCTTGTTTTTACTGACTATATAGAAATTCTCTGTCTTTGGCTGCAAAGATTATAATGAGTCTGATTTCGGTGTCAACCATCTGGTAGAAAATTCTCTTGTGTTGTTGGAAGAGGGTGTTTGCTATGACCAGTGCGTTCTCTTGGCAGAACTCTATTAGCCATTGCCCTGCTTTATTCTGTACTCCAGGGCCTAATTTGCCTGTTACTCCAGGTGTTTCTTGACTTCCTACTTTTGCATTCCAGTCCCCTATAATGAAAAGGACATCTTTTTTGGGTGTTAGTTCTAGAAGGTCTTGTAGGTCATCATAGAACTGTTCAACTTCAGCTTCCACAGCGTTTCTTGTTAAAGGGTATTTAGTAATTTGAAATTTTAACTTTACAAAAATCTATAATTTCCCCTACTAATTTTAGAAAGCAAGTTTGAGAAGTTGGACCCGGATTGTGGGTCAACTTTAAAGGTTTCTGCCATTTCTTTTTTCTTTCTCTCTCTCTCTTTTTTTTCAGTTGGCCCTCCCTGGTAGCTCAGATGTTAAAAACTCTGCCTGCAGATTACAGTCCATGGAGTCACGAAGAGTGGGACGGGACTGAGTGACTAATGCACAGCACTTTCATAGTTGATTTACAATATATCAGATATATAGATGAGTGATTCAGTTATATATACATATATAAAATATGTACATGTATGTATCTTTTTAAGATTCTTTTCCATTATAGGTTATTAGAAGTTATTGAATATAGATCCCTGTGCTATATATAGTAGGTCCTTTCTGTTTACCTATTTTATGTACGGTACTCTTTATCTGTTAATATCAGATTCCCAATTTATTCCTTCCTTCCCTTTTCCCTTTGGGAACCATAAAATTTGTTTCCTATGTTTGTTAGTCCATTCCTGCTTTTTAAATAAGTTCATTTGTGTCATATTTTAGATTCCACATGTAAGTGGTACCATTCAGTATTCATTTTTCTCTGTATGACTTCACTAAGTTCACTTACTTCATCTATGTTGCTGCAAATGTCATTATTTCATTGTTCTTTATGGTTGGGTAATATTCCATTGTGTGTATGCACTGCATCTTCTTTATCCATTCATATGTCAATGAACAATTAGGTTGTTTCTATCCCTTGGATTTTATAAATAGTGTCACATATCTTTTAGAGTTATTGGATTTTCCGGATATATGCCCAGGAATGGGATTGCTAGATCATATAGTAGTTTTGGGCTTCCCTGGTGGCTCAGATGGTAAAGTATCTGTCTACAATGTGTAAGACCTGGGTTTGATCCCTGGGTTGGGAAGATTCCCTGGAGAAGGAAATGGCAACCCACTCCAATACTCTTGCCTAGAAAATCCCATGGACGGAGTAGCCTGCATAGCCTATGCAGGCTACTCAGTCCATGGGGGTCTAGTTTTTAAAGAAATCTCCATACTGTTTTCCAAAGTGGCTATATCAATTTACATTCCCACCAATAGTGTAAGAGGGTTCCCTTTCCATCACACCCTCTCCAGCATCTATTATTTATAGACATTTTGATGACAGCCATTTTGACAGGTGTGACATAATACATTATTGTAGTTTTGATCTTCATTTGTGTAATAATTAGTGATGTTGAGAATCTTTTCATGTGCTTGTTGACCAATATATGTGTTCTTTGGAGAAATGTCTATTTAGTTCATCTCCCATTTTTCGATTGGGCTGTTTTTTCTTTTTACTGAGATGGCATATGTTCCCATCACTTCTTGGGAAATAGATGGGGAAACAGTGGAAACCGTGTCAGACTTTATTTTTGGGGGGCTCTAGAATCACTGCAGATGGTGACTGCAGCCGTGAAATTAAAAGACGCTTACTCCTTGGAAGAAAAGTTATGACCAACCTAGATAGCATATTCAAAAGCAGAGACATTACTTTGCCAACAAAGGTTCATCTAGTCAAGGCTATGGTTTTTCCTGTGGTCATGTATGGATGTGAGAGTTGGACTGTGAAGAAGGCGAGTGCCGAAGAATTGATGCCTTTGAACTGTGGTGTTGGAGAAGACTCTTGAGAGTCCCTTGGACTGCAAGGAGATCCAACCAGTCCATTCTGAAGGAGATCAGCCCTGGGATTTCTTTGGAAGGAATGATGCTAAAGCTGAAACTCCAGTACTTTGGCTACCTCATGCGAAGAGTTGACTCATTGGAAAAGACTCTGATGCTGGGAGGGATTGGGGACAGGAGGAGAAGAGGACAACAGAGGATGAGATGGCTGGAAGGCATCACTGACTCGATGGATGTGAGTCTGAGTGAATTCCGGGAGTTGGTGATGGACAGGGAGGCCTAGCCCACTGCGATTCATGGGGTTGCAAAGAGTCGGACACAACTGAGTGACTGAATTGAACTGAACTGAACTGAATTTATATTCTGGAAATTAATTTTTCATCAATCTCATCACTTGCCAATATTTTGTCCTATTCAGTAGGTTGTTTTTCATTTTGTTGATGATTTCCTTTGTTTTGAAAAAGTCTTTAATTAGATTCCATTTGTTGATTTTTGCTTTTGTTTCCATTACTCTAGGAGATGGATCTAAAATATATTGACAAATTTATATCAAAGAGTGTTCTGCCTCAGGTATCCTCTAAGAGTTTTATGTTAGCCATATTGATTCTTCCAATTCAAGAATACAGTATATCTTTTTGTTTGTGTGGTTTTCAGTTTATTTTATCAGTGTCTTATAGATTTTGCCTCCTTAGGTAGATTTTTTCCCAGGTTTTTGGTTATTATTTTGATCCTATGGTATATGGAATTGTTTCCTTAATTTTCCTTTCTGATACTTTTTTATTAGTGGATAGAATTGCAGCAGATTTCTGTATCTTTATTTTGTATCCTGGAACTTTACCAAATTCATTGATTAGCTCTAGTAGTTTCCTAGTGTCATCATTATGATTTTTGTTGTTATCTGCAAATGATTAACAGTTTTACTTCATCCTTTCTAATTTGGGTTCCTTCTTTTTTCTTTTTCTTTCCTGATTGCTTAGCTAGGCCTTCTAAAACTGTGTTGAATAAGAGTAGTGAGAGTGAACATCCTTGTCTTGTTCCTGATCTTAGAGGAAAGGCTTTCAACTTTTCACCATTGACCATGATATTAGATGTGGGTTTGTTATATATGGCCTTTATTATGTTGAGGTATGTTCCTTCTATGGCCACTTTCTGGGAAGTTGGTTGTTTGTTTGTTTGTTTTTTATCATGAATGGGTGTTGAGTTTTATCAAAGGCTTTCCCTACATGTATTGAGATGATCATATGGTTTTTATTCTTTAATTTGTTAATATGATGTATCACACTGATTGATTTATGGCTATTGAAAAATTCTTCCATGCCTGAGATAAATCCCACTTGATTATGTTGTATAATCTTTTTAATGGATTATTGGAGCTAATTTGCTAGCAATTTTTTCTTTTTGAATTAGTGTTTTTTTTTTTTTTCCTAACTATTCTGTATTGAGGTATAGCTGATTAATGATGTGATAGTTTCAGCTGCATTGGAGAAGGAAATGGCCACCCACTCCAGTGTTCTTGCCTGGAGAATCCCAGGGATGGGGGAGCCTCATGGGCTGCCATTTATGGGGTCACACAGAGTCGGACATGACTGAAGTGACTTAGCAGCAGCAGCAGTTTCAGCTGAACATTATCTGCTAGAATTTTGTTGAGGATTTTTGCATCTATGTTTATGAGTGATATTGTCTTGTAATTTTCTTTTTTTGTGATATCTTTGTCTTGTTTTATTATAAGGGTGATGGTGGCTTCATAGAACAAGTTCAGAATTGTTTTTTACTTTGCAGTTTTTTTCTGGATTAGTTTCAGAAAGATGGGTGTTTATTCATCTCTAAATATTTGTTAGAATTTGCCTGTGAAGCAGCTGATCCTGGACTTTTGTTTGTAGGAGTTTTAAAATTACTGATTCATCTTCATTACTGGTAATTATCTGTTCATATTTTCTATTTCTTCCTGTTTCAGTTTTGTGAAATTGTACGTTTCTAAGAATTTTTCTACTTTATTGATGTATAGTTGCTTGTAGTAGTTTTATGATCCTTTGTATTTCTGTGGCATCAGTTACAATTTCCCCTTTTTCATTTCTGATTAATTTGAGCTTATTTTCTTGTTGAGTCAGCCAAAGGCTTATCAATTTTGTTTATCTTTAAAAATAAACACAAGCTTTTGGTTTCATTGGTCTTTTCTATTTCTTTTTAATCTTGATTTCATTTATTTCTGCTCTGATATTTGTGATTTTTTTCTTCTAATAACAACGAGTTATCATTTGGGTTTTGTTTGTTCTTCTTTGTCTAGTTGCTTTAGGTGTAAGGTTAGTTTATTTATTTGAGATATTTCTTGTTTCCTGAGGTAAGGTTGTATCACTATAAACTTCCCTCTTAGAACTGCTTTTGCTATGTCCCAGAAGTTTGTATTGTCATTTTTTGGTTACAGTTTGTTTTTGTTTTTATTAGTATTTGTCTCCAGTTATTTTTTTATTTTCTCCTTGATTTCTTCAATGATGCATTGTTAGTTTAGTAGCATATTGTTTACCCTCCACTTGTTTGTGGTTTTTAATAATTTTATTTTTCTTGTAGTTGATTTCTAATCTCATAATGTTATGGTCGGAAAAGACGGTTGGTATGATTTCAGTTTTCTTAAATTTATTAAGGCTTGCTTTGTGGCTCAACAAGTGATCAATCCTAGAGAATGTTTCATGTGCACTTGAGAAGAATGTGCATTCTGTTGCTTTTGGATGGAATGCTCTGTAAATACAATTTACATTGGTTTAATGTGTTATTTAAGGCCTGTGTTTCCTTATTGATTTTCTATCTGGATGATCTATTGATGTAAGTGGGGTGTTAAAGTCCCCTACTGCTATTGTGTTACTGTCAATTTCTTCCTTCATGCCTGTTACTATTTTCCTTATATATTGAGGTGTTTTTATGTTGGGTGCATATATATTTATAATTGTTAGATCTTAGATTGACCTCTTAATAATTATGTAATCTCCTTCTTTGTCTCTTTAAGTGTCTTTATTTTAAAACCTATTTTGTTCTAAGTATTGCTACTCCTGCTTCCTTTTGATTTCTATTTATGTGAAGTATATTTAACCATCCCTTCACTTTCAACTGGTATGTGTCTCTAGATCTGAAATGAGTTTTTGTAGGCAGCATATATATAGGTCTTGTTTTTGTATCCAGCAAACCAGTCTTTGTCTTTTGGTTGAAGCATTTAGTCTGTTTACATTTAAAGTAATTATCAATATGTAAATTGCCAATATGCACTGGATCATGGAAAAAGCGAGAGAGTTCCAGAAAAACATCTATTTCTGCTTTATTGACTATGCCAAAGCCTTTGACTGTGTGGATCACAATAAACTGTGGAAAATTCTGAAAGAGATGGGAATACCAGACCACCTGACCTGCCTCTTGAGAAATCTGTATGCAGGTCAGGAAGCAACAGTTAGAACTGGACATGGAACAACAGACTGGTTTCGAATAGGAAAAGGAGTACGTCAAGGCTGTATATTGTCAACCTGCTTATTTAACTTATATGCAGAGTACATCGTGAGAAACCCTGGGCTGGAAGAAGCACAAGTTGGAATCAAGATTGTCGGGAGAAATATCAATAACCTCAGACATGCAGATGACACCACTGTTATGGCAGAAAGTGAAGAGGAGCTAGAAAGCCTCTTGATGAAAGTGAAAGAGGAGAGTGAAAAAGTTGGCTTAAAATTCAACATTCAGAAAACGAAGATCATGGCATCTGGTCCCATCACTTCATGTGAAATAGATGGGGAAACAGTGGAAACCGTGTCAAACTTTTTTTGGGGGGGCTCCAAAATCACTGCAGATGGTGACTACAGCCATGAAATTAAAAGACGCTTACTCCTTGGAAGGAAAGTTATGACCAACCTAAACCTAGATAGCATATTCAAAAGCAGAGACATTACTTTGCCAACAAAAGTTTGTCTAGTCAAGACTATGGTTTTTCCTGTGGTCATGTATGGATGTGAGAGTTGGACTTTGAAGAAGGCTGAGCGCTGAAGAATTGATGCTTTTGAACTGTGGTGTTGGAGAAGACTCTTGAGAGTCCCTTGGACTGCAAGGAGATCCAACCAGTCCATTGTGAAGGAGATCAGCCCTGGGATTTCTTTGGAAGGAATGATGCTAAAGCTGAAACTCCAGTACTTTGGCCACCTCATGTGAAAAGTTGACTCATTGGAAAAGACTCTGATGCTGGGAGGGATTGGGGGCAGGAGGAGAAGGGGATGACAGTGGATGAGATGGCTGGATAGCATCACTGACTTGATGGACGTGAGTCTGGGTGAACTCTGGGAGTTGGTGATGGACAGGGAGGCCTGGCGTGCTGCAATTCATGAGGTTGCAAAGAGTTGGACACGACTGAGCGACTGAAATGAACTGAACTGGTATTCTTATTGCTGTTTTGTTTATTATTTGGAGTTTGCTTTTGTAGGTCTTTCCCCACCGCCCGCCCCCCCCCCCCCCCCCACCTTTCTTCTTTTGTTCTCTTCTCTTGTGAGTTTATGACTATCCTTGCCATTATGTTTGGATTCCTTTTCCTTATTTGTGGACATATCTATTACAGATTTTTGATTTGTAGTTACTATATATAGTACTATATGTTTTCCTTTGCTAAGTCACTTCAGTCGTTTCCGACTCTGTGCGACCCCAGAGATGGCGGCCCACCAGGTTCCCCCGTCCCTGGCATTCTCCAGGCAAGGACACTGGAGTGGGTTGCCATTTCCTCCTCCAATGCATGAAAGTGAAAAGTGAAAGTGAAGTAGCTCAGTCATGTCTGACTCTTAGCGACCCCATGGACTGCACCCTACCAGGCTCCTCCTCCTCCCATGAGATTTTCCAGGCAAGAGTACTGGAGTGGGTTGCCATTGTTTCCCTTTACTGGTGAGATTTTTCATTCTGTAGTTTTCTTGTTTCTAGTTGTGATCTTTTCTTTTTTTTGCCTAGAGAAGTTCCTTTGACATTTATTGTAAAGCTGGTTTGTTGGTACTGAATTCTTTTATCTTTTGCTTATCTATAAAGCTTTTGATTTCACCATCAAATTTGAATGAGAGCCTTGTTGGTTGAAGTATTCTTGATTGTAGGTTTTCCCTTTCATCACTCTAAAGATACTGTGCCACTCCCTTCTTGCTACAGGATCTGATGAAAAATCAGCTGATAGCCTATGGGAATTCCCTTATATGTTATTTGTTGCTTTTAATAATCTCTCTGTATTTTTTTGTCATTTTGATTACAATGTGTCTTAACATGTTCCTCTTTGGGTTAATCCTGTATGGGACTCTATGGGCTTCCTGGATTTGGGTAACTATTTCCTTTCTCAGGTAAAGGAGGTTTTCACCTATTATCTCTTCAAATATTTTCTTGGGCTGTGTCTCTTTCTCTTCTCCTCTGATACTCCTATGATGCAAATACTAATGTTGTATTGGCCTGTCAGTGGCCAGAGCCAGGGCCTAGCTGGTCCAAGGTAGGATCTGTTCTATGTTGTTGGGATTGTAGTTTTCTTGCTTCTAGTGTCTGTTCCCTCTTGGGTGAGGCTGCTCTGGAGGCTTGTGCAGGTTTCCAGGTAAGGAGGTCCATGCCTGCCCACTGGTGGTTGGAATTGGGTCTTGGCCCTCTCATGGCTGGGCCATGTTTAGACAAATGTCCAGAGGTGGCTGTGAGCTCTCTAGTCTTTAGGCAGCCTATCTTCTGATGGGTGGGGCCATGTCCTGTCCAGTTAGTTGTTTGGCCTATGGTGTTCCTACACTGGTGTCTATAGGCTGTTCAGTGGGACCAAGTCTTGGCTCTAATGTTCCAGGATTTCAGCCTGCAGGAGTGTTCATGTGGCTGAATGTTCCCTACTTCTGCCACCAGTATCTGTACCCCCAGGGTGAGCTGAAACCACCCTCCGTCTCTCTAGGAGACTCTCAAAAACCAGCAAGTACATCTGCCCCAGGCTTCTATTAAATTATTGCTTTTCCCCTGAGTCCTGGTGCATGTGAGATATTTGTGTGTGTCCTATAAGAGTGAAGTGTTTATTTCTTCCAGTCCTTTTGGAACTCTTGTAGTTAAATCCCATTGGCATTCAAAACCAAATATTCTGGGGGCTTGTCTTTCCAGTGCCAGAACCCTGGGCAGTGGAGCCTGATGTTGGGCTCAGGTTTCACTCCCACTGGAGAATCTCTGCAGTATAATTATTTTCCAGTTTTTAGGTTGCCCACCTAGGGGCATATGGGATTTGATTATATCGTGAGTCTGTCCCTCCTCCCATCTTGATGTGGTTCCTTCTTTGTCTTTAGTTTATAGAAGATATTTTCTGGTTAAGTTCTGGTCTTTTTCACTGATGGTTGTTCTTCAGATAGTTGTGATTTTGGTGTGCTCTTAAAGTGAGGTGGAATGAAGGACTTTCTACTCCACCATTTTGGCTGATCTCGCTGCTCATTTTGGATGTGTTTTGATCTTAAGATGTTCTGTAGGGCAGCCACATGCCCAAGCAAGAGATTAGGAGTGGAGATATGATTTGGGATGCATAAGCAAATAGGAAATCATAATAATAAAAGTGAGCAAAGTTTAGAAGGAGCACCAGGAAAAGGAGAAATGGTCAATGGAACTATCCTTAGAAAGAAATAAGGGCAGTAAGGGATATTGCAGGAAGTTGTGCTACATAGTAGGGTTTTCTTGCCTCCTTTCTGTGCAGAGTGGAAATTCCAGGATGACTGTAGGGAAGCCCTTGACATTAGCACCCACCCCATAATGAAATGTTATTGCATCACCCTGAGCAAGATTGGACCTTGTCTCTTATATCACAGGAAGCTTGGTTTACAAAGGGATTTGAACATTTATCTTAGCTGCAGAAACCTTCCTTAAAAGGCCATCACTATGTGAACATTCAGATATATGTAAGGGACTCTGTTTGATGAGGATGGGCAGTAAGGGAGACATCCAGATGGTGTGTCTGGAACTGGGCAAACTTCACCATTACTCCCTCTTTTGCATCATTCTCTGGGGCACCTCTGTTGCATCTTATATATTTCACAGGACAGAGTTTGGAAATTACTATCCCTGATGACCTTTCATGCCCCTTAAAGCCCTAAAATCTCAAAGGATAATATGAATAATACCTTGCATGCATGTATTTCTTTAAAGTTTAGGAGGGAACTGACTAAGCATGATGTTTTATCCTGTGAATGTTATCTCACTTTTAAAGATAAGGTATTTACCTCTCAATGGAGAAAGCAATGGCACCCCACTCCAGTACTCTTGCCTGGAAAATCCCATGGATGGAGGAGCCTGGAAGGCTGCAGTCCATGGGGTCGCTGAGGGTCGGACACGGCTGAGTGATTTCCCTTTCACTTTTCACTTTCATGCATTGGAGAAGGAAATGGCAACCCACTCCAGTGTTCTTGCCTGGAGAATCCCAGGGATGGGGGAGCCTGGTGGGCTGCCATCTATGGGGTCGCAGAGAGTCGGACACGACTGAAGTGACTTAGCAGTAGCAATTTACCTCTCAATGGAGTTTGAATGAGTTACCAAAATGCCTATTGCTACTGTGCATTAGAGGAGGCCCAGAACCTTGTGTTTTTCCACTGATGGTTTCCTAATTCCTGTTCTATTAGGTTGGTGCGTTTTAATAGTGAGTTTTAAATCATTTTAAGTTTAAGTTTAAATAGTGATATTTAAATCATTATAACTAGGCTCAAGCACATCTTTAATTAATTAAAGTAGGAACAGTTTCAATCAATACATTTTTGCCAACAAGAAATGTTTTTTTTTATTCCTGTAGCAAAAAAAAAAAAAAGAAAAGAAAAGAAAAGAAAATCTATGCTTTGGGATTTGATGAATTCTTGGAAAGTACTTTCTGCATCCTGCTGGTTGTGGAATCATTTCCCCTGCAAAGAGTTGTTGAGATTCTTGAAGTGGTAGTTGGTTGGTGAGAGATCAAGTGAATAAGGTGGATGAGGCAAAAGTTTGTAGATAGGGAAAAAATATGGTGAGGAGTAGATAGACATGGAGTACATGTCTCTCTATGGAAATGTCAGGAATACACCTTCAGACACCACTGCTTGGAGAACACCAGCTGAGAGCCAACAGGAGTACCTGACCACTGGAAAAGAATATATAGAACCATGTAAAACTGAATAGGATGAAGGAATTAGGGGGAAAAACAGGAGTGTTAGTAGTATTGGACCTATCCTTGGTGGATGAGGGAACTGAAGCAAGGGTCCAATCCCTGCATTACGGCAATTGTCTGGGTCAGAAGAGAAATATTTAAGGCTGAGAGTGAAACAGCTGACTGACCAACCTAGATAGCATATTCAAAAGCAGAGACATTACTTTGCCAACAAAGGTTCATCTAGTCAAGGCTATGGTTTTTCCAGTAGTCATGTATGGATGTGAGAGTTGGACTGTGAAGAAAGCTGAGCACCGAAGAATTGATGCTTTTGAACTGTGGTGTTGGAGAAGACTCCTGAGAGTCCCTTGGACTGCAAGGAGATCCAACCAGTCCATTCTGAAGGAGATCAGCCCGGGGATTTCTTTGGAAGGAATGATGCTAAAGCTGAAACTCCCGTACTTTGGCCACCTCGTGTGAAGAGTTAACTCATTGGAAAAGACCCTGATGCTGGGAGGGATTGGGGGCAGGAGGAGAAGGGAACAATAGAGGATGAGATGGCTGGATGGCATCACTGACTCGATGGACGTGAGTCTGGGTGAACTCCGGGAGTTGGTGATGGACAGGGAGGCCTGGCGTGCTGCGATTCATGGGGTCACAAAGAGTCGGACACGACTGAGTGACTGAGCTGAACTGAAATGGAATGAGAATTAGACAGTCCATGTCGCAGCTATATGTATCCCAGACAGGGATGCAGGTCCCCTAGAAGATGCAGCGACTGGGAGCTGGAGCGTAGGGATTATGGAGCAATCCCAGGGTGAGAGCTGCTGTTGACTGTGGAGAGACAGACTGAGGGGACATGAGAGAGGAGATTGTGGTGGGACATGCCTGTGGAGGAAAGCCAGGCAGGCATGGAAGCAAGGCGATACTGCTGAGTCATGTGTAGGGGGTGGAGCCATCACTGTAGCTTCTCCTGCCACACGGGCAGCATCAGCAACAGAACAATAGAGAGGCTGGCCTATCAAATGGCTGACTCACTGAACTACCGAGTAGGACCCCACCCAGGGTGTTCCTTTAAGTGACTGATTCGCCAGACTACCCCACCCAAAGTGCCACTTTAACTGCCTGATGCATGGATCTACAGAGTAGGACCCCAGTCTGGAGGGCCTCTCTATGTGCCTGATGTAATGAACAACAGAGAAGAACCCCAGGCAAGGGAGCCCTCTAAGTGCCTGAATGGGCAGAGCTATAGAGAAAGACTGGCCAAAGAGGTCTTCTGATCACCAGCTACCACAGGCTTGAAAAAAAGACGCTGATAGGGCCATAACTCCTGTGGCAGAGACAGTCCATGGCCCTGCACAATTAGCGCCATCAGGTACCCACGACCCAAGCAGCTGCACCACCTTAATGCTCAACTCTCACTAGGGCAGAGCTGCCATAGGCAAAAGAAGTCTTGAGTCTATGCACGCAGGGTCACTTAAGTCGTGTTGGACTCTGTAACCCTGTGGCCTGTGGCCTGTGAGGCTTCTCTGTCAGAGGGATTCTCCAAGCTAGAATACTGGAGTGTATTGGCCAATACTGGTTGCCATACCCTTCTAGAGCAGTATATTTCTTGCTGCCCTAGCCACCAACTACCCTGAGTACCTGGTGCTGCCAGAACCCCCTCGACCCAAGCAGTGGCAACATCTCCACAAGTGGCCCTCACTGGACCAGACCCAAGTCCTCCAGGGCAGCCTCAGGAGCAAACCCCTGGGGATGACCCACATGCAGAGGTGGAAATAAAACCACAATTGAAATCCAAGGACAGTGTGGCTAAGGAAGAAGACAAAAAACCTTCCCACCAGCTATACAAGCTGCAGATTAAATCCATATGATGAACTAGGCAGACTCTGTGTCTATATAAAAGGACACTGAGAGCTCCACAAAAGAAAACACACTAGTTCTGATAGCTGTGTACATTGTAGGAAAGAACACACAGGAATAGGAGCAGATTAGATTCTGAGCTGCCCCAACAGCAGGTCCAGAGACCAGCAGTGTTGGAGGGCATCCTAGGGAGATAAGGTGGACTATGACTCCCAGAGAGGGAAAGGATGCTGACAGCAGAGACTCAAGAAAAACATTTATTATTCTTATCTTTTGGCTTGTTCTGTAGTTTATTTTGGATTTTTTTTTCTTTCATTTCCCACCCACCCCTTGTAGTTGTTGATTTTATTAGCACTATGAAATCTAATTAAGCTTTTGAGGGTTTCTTTTTTCAAATTTTTATTCAATCACACTTTTTATTGCTGTTATAAACCTCTGCTTGTATGTTGGCCTTTTTAAATTCTGTGGAGTTTTCTTTTTTTTTCTTCTTCTTCTACTTTTTATCCCCTCTTTTTAATTTTAATTTTTAAACTTTTAAAATCTATTATTATTTTTCTACTTTTATTCCTTTGTTCGTTTTTCCTACTCTTATTTCCCCCCATGCAGTTGATCTTTAATAAATATAAATCTTCTTTATATAACTTTATTTAACTGCATTTCTATTCTTTCTTCTTTCTTTTTCTCACCATGTTTCTTAGTTTTGCTTTCATTGCTTTATTCCCTAGTTGGCACCTTGCTTTAGTTTTGTTTTCCAATTTGTACTTTCATTAGTTTTGTTCTTAACTGGCAGATATCACTTTTTGTTTCCTTTGTTCACTGAGTCGATCTTTATGCTTGTTGGTCTATTTTGATTTTGCTTATGGGTGTATATGTATATGTGTATATTCCATTATTTTAATTATTGTTTGCCTGATTTTGTAACTGCCATTTGTCTAGGGTTCTTCTTTGGTTTCCTGTTTTTGTATATTTGTTCTAATCCCATTTAATGCCATAACAAACCACCTGTGGAATCTCCATCCTGGCCAGAGATCAAGCCCTGAGCCTTTGGAGTGGGAGTACTGACTCCAAGAATCTAGACTACCAGAGAACTAACCCTAGGGAGTATTCAATAGTGAGAACTCCCACAAAGGCAGCCACTTATATACAAGATCTGGCATCACCCAAATGCCAGTAGCACCCTGTGCAGGATGCCTCATCCAAACAACAAACAGAACAAAAATACAAACCCAATCATCAGCAGACAGGATTAATACCACACTCTGCCAATCAGAGGAAAAAAACAACCACTCAACACAAATCTCACCCTACATGAGGCTTACACAAACCACTGGACCAGACTTAGGAGGGGAGAAACCAAAGGGAATAAATAATTCAAACTTGAAGCCTGGAAAAAGGAGACCTCAAACACAGTAAGATTTATAAAAAAAAAAAAAGAAAAAGAAAAAGAAAAGGCAGAGAAATACTGCACAAATGAAGGAACAGACTAGTAATACACAAGAACAAATAAATGAAGAGGAAATAGGCAAACTGCCTGAAAAAGAATTCAGAATAATGATAGTAAAGATGATCAAAAACCTTGAAAATAAAATGTAGAAAATGCAACAATCAATTAACAAAGGCTTAGAAGTATTAAAGAATAAACATATAAAGGCAAACAGCACATTAATAAAATTAAAAATACTCCAGAAGGAATCAGTAGCAGAATATTTGAAGCAGAAGAACAGATCAAGGAGCTGGAAGATAAAATGGTGGAAATAAATGCTGAAGGGTAGAATAAAGTAAAAAGAATGAAAAGAACTGAGGTTAGTCTCAGAGACCTCTGGGACAATATTAAATGCACCAACATTCAAATAATAGGGGTCCTAGAAAAAGAAGGGAAAAATAAAAGTTGAGAAAAAATTTGAAGAAATTATAGTTGAAAATTTCCCCAATATGGAAAAGGAAATAGTCAATCAAGTCCAAGAGGCACGAAGAGTCCCATATAGGGTAAACCCATGGAGAAACACGCTAAGACATACTAATCAAACTAACAAAGATTAAACACACAACGAATATTAAAAGCAGCAAGGGAAAAGCAACAAGAAACATACAAAGGAAACCCCATTTACTTAACAGCTGATCTCTGCCGTTAAGAGATTTCCCTCTGCATGCCAGAAGGGAATGGCAGGATATATTTAAAGTACTGAAAGGGAAAAGTCCACAACCAAGATTACTCTACCTGGCAAGGATCTCATTCAAAATTGATGGAGAAATTGAAACCTTTTCAGACAAACAAAAGTTAAGAGAATTCAGTACCACCAAACCAGCTTTACAACAAATGTTAAAGGGAATTATATAGTCAGGAAATACAAGAGAAGAAAAAGATCTACAAAAGCAAGCCCAAAGCAATTAAGAAAATGGCAATAGGAACCTATATATCAATAATTACTTCAAATGTAAATGGATTTAATGCTCCAAACAAAATATATAGACTGGCTGAATGGATATAAAAACAAGACCCATATATATGCTGTCTACAAGAAACCCACTTCAGACCTAAAGACATATATAGACTGAAAGTGAGAGGATGGAAAAATATATTCCATGCAAATGGAAAGCAAAAGAAAACTGAAGTAGCAATTCTCATATTAGACAAAATAGACGTTACGATAAAGAATATTACAAGAGATAAGGAAGGACACTACAAATGATCAAGGGATCAATCCAAGAGAAAGACATAACAATTTTGAATATCTATGCATCCAACACAGGAGCACCTCAATACATAAGACAAGTACTAACAGACATAAAAGGAGAAATGACAGTAGCACAATAATAGGAGGAGAGTTTAACATCCCACTTACACCAACAGACAGGTCATCAAAACAGAAAATTCATAAGGAAATGCAAGTCTTAAACCATACATTAGATAAGATGGATCTCATTGATACCTTCAGGATATTCCATCCAAATGCAGAAGAATACACCTTCTTCTCAAGTGCACATGAAACATTCTCCAGGACAGAGCATATCTTGGATCACGAATCAAACCTCAGTAAATTAATAAAAATTGAAACTGTATCAGGCATCTTTTCTGACCACAATGCTATCAGACTAGATATCAATTACAAGAAAAGAATCTGTAAAAAAAACCCAAACAAATGGAGATTAAAAAAATGTTTCTAAATAATGAACAGCTTACTGAAGAAATCAAAAGGGAAATAAAAAAATTCCTAAAACCAAATGACAATGTAAATATGACAAGTCAAAACGTATGGGATGCAGCAAAAGCAGTTCTAAGAGGGAAGTTTATACCAATACAATCCTACCTCGAGAAACAAAAAAAAAAAACATCAAATAGACAACCTAACTTTACACCTAAAACAACTGGAAAAATAAGAAGAAAAAGAGATCCCCAAATTATCAGAAGGACAGAAATAAAAAAGATCAGAGCAGAAATAAATGAAAAATAAATAAATAAACAATAGCAAGGATTAATAAAACTAAAAGCTGGTTCTTTGAGAAAATAAACAAAATTGACTAACATTTATCCAGACTCATCAAGAACAAAAGAGAAGAATCAAATCAAAAAAATTAGAAATGAAAAAGGAGAGGTTACAACAGACAATACAGAAATGCAATGGATTATAAGAGACTATTATGAACAACTACATGGCAATAAAATGGATAACCTGGAAGAGATGGACAGATTCTTAGAAAAGTTTGATCTTCCAAGACTGAACCAGGAAGAAATAGAGATTATGAATGACCCAATTACAAGCACTGAAATCGAAGCTGTGATAAAAAAAAAAAAATCTCCCCAAAAATGAGACTAGGACCAGATAGCTTCACAGGTGAATTCTGTCAAACATCTAGAGAAGAGCTAATGCCTATCCTTCTAAAACTCTTTCAAAAAATTGCAGAGGAAGGAATACTTCCAAACTCATTCTATGAGGCCACCATCACCCTGATACCAAAACCAAAGACAACACAGAAAAAGAAAGCTACAGGCCAATATCACTGATGAACATAGATGGAAAAATTCTCAATAAAATTCTAGCAAACAGAATTCAACAACACATTAAAAAGCTCATACACCACGATCCAATTGGGTTCATTCCAGAGGTACAGGGATTCTTCAATATATGCAAATTAATCAATGTGATACACCATATTAACAAACTGAAAGATTAAAAAACATATGATAATCTCAACAGATGCAGAAAAGGCCTTTGAAAAAACTTGGCACCCATTTATAATTGAAATTATTCAGAAAATAGGAAATAAAGGAACCTACCTCAACATAGAAAAGGGTATATATGATAAGCCCACAGCCTATGTTATTCTCAATGGTGAAAAACAGCAAGCACTTCCCCTAAGATCAGGAACAAGACAAGGGTGTCCACTGTCACCACTGCTATTCAACATAGATTTGGAAGTCTTAGCTACATCAATCAGCGAAGTAAAATAAGTAAAAAGAATCTAGATCAGAAAAGCAGAAACAAAGCTCTCACTGTTTGCAGATGGCATGATACTATACATAAAAAACCCTAAAGATACTATCAGAAAATTACTGGAGCTTATCAGTGAATTTAGCAAAGTCACAGGCACAGGATACAAAAATCAGTACACAGAAATCACTTGCATTCCTATATACCAACAATGAAAAATCAGAAAAAGACATTAAGAAATCAATCCCCACTCACCATTGCTAATATCTAAGAATAAACCTACCTAAGGAGACAAAAGACCTGTACACAGAAAATTATAAGACACTGATGCAAGAAATCAAAGATGACATAAACAGATGGAGAGATATTCCATGTACCTAAGTAGGAAGAACCAATATTATGAAAATGACAATACTACCAAATGCAATCTACAGATTCAATGTGATTCCTATCAAATTACCAATGGCATTTCTCACAGAACTAGAACAGAAAAGTTCACAATTCACTTGGAAACAGAAGAACCCAAATAGCCAAAGCAATCTTGAGAAAGAAGAATGGAACTGGAGCAATCCACCTTCTTGACTTCAGATTATACTACAAAGCTACAGTCATCAAGACAGTATGGAACTGGCACAAAAACAGAAATATAGGCAAATGGAACAAGATAGAAAGCCAAGAAATAAACCCATGCACCTATGAGTACCTTATTTTTGAAAAAGGAGGCAAGAATATGCAATGGGGCAAAGATAGCCTCTTCAATAAGTGGTGCTGGGAAAACTGGACAGCTACATGTAAAAGAATGAAATTAGAACACTTCCTAACACCATACACAAAAATAAATTCAAAATGGATTAAAGACCTAAATATAAGATCAGATACTATAAAACTCTTTGAAGAAAACATGGGCAGAGCACTCGATGACATAAAATAAAGCAAGATCCTCCATGATCCACCTCCTAGAATAATGGAAATAAAAACAAAAGCAAACAAATGGTACCCAATTAAACTTAAAAGCTTTTGCACAGCAAAGGAAACTGTAAACCCAGTGAAAAGACAACCCTCAAAATGGAAGAAAATAATAGCAAATGAAACAACTGACAAAGGATTAATTTCCAAAATATACAAGCAGCTCTTACAAATCAATGCCAGAAGAAAAAAACAACCCAATCAAAAAGTGGGGAAAAGACCTAAACAGACATTTCTCCAAAGAAGACTACAAATGACTAACAAACACATGAAAAGATGCTCAATATTTCTTATTATTGCTGCTGCTGCTGCTGCTGCTGCTGCTGCTAAGTCACTTCAGTCGTGTCCGACTCTCTGCAACCCCATAGATGGCTGCCCACCAGGCTCCCCCGTTCCTGGGATTCTCCAGGCAAGAACACTGGAGTGGGTTGTCATTTCCTTCTCCAACGCATGAAAGTGAAAAGTGAAAGTGAAGTCGTTCAGTTGTGTCTGACTCTTAGCGACCCCATGGACTGCAGCCCACCAGGTCCCTCTGTCCATGGGATTTTCCAGGCAAGAGTACTGGAGTGGGGTGCCATTGTCTTCTTCAATTGCTCATAACTAGAGAAATGCAAATCAAAACCACAATGGGATATCACCTCACACCAGTCAGAATCAATTCCATCAGTTCAGTTGCTCAGTCATGTCCATCTCTTTACAACCCTATGGACTGCAGCACGCCAGGCCTCCCTATCCATCACCAACTCCAAGAGTTTACTCAAATTCTTGTCCATTGAGTCAGTGATGCCATTCAACCATCTCAGCCTCTGTTTTCCCCTTCTCCTCCCGCCTTCAATCTTTCCCAGTATCAGAGTCTTTTCAAATGAGTCAGTTCTTCACATTAGGTGGCCAAAGTATTGGAGTTTCAACTTCAACATCAGTCCTTCCAATGAATGCCCAGAAGTGATCTTTAGGATGGAATGGTTGGATCTCCTTGCAGTCCAAGAGACTCTCAAGAGTCTTCTCCAATATCACAGTTCAAAAGCATCAATCCTTCTGTGCTAAGCTTTCTTTATATTCCAACTCTCACATCCATATGTGACCACTGGAAAAACCATAGCTTTGAGTAGACTGACCTTTGCTGACAAACTATTGTCTCTGCTTTTTAATACGCTGTCTAGGTTGGTCATAACTTTGCTCCCAAGGAGCAAAGGTCTTTTAATTTGATGGCTGCAATCACCATCTGCAGTGATTTTGGAGCCCAGAAAAATAAAGTCAGCCACTGTTTCTACTGTTCCCCCATCTATTTCCCATGCAGTGATGGGACCAGACGCCATGATCTTCGTTTTCTGAATGTTGAGCTTTAAGCCAACATTTTCACTCTCCTCTTTCATGTTCATCAAGACGCTCTTTAGTTCCTCTTCACTTTCTGCCTTAAGGGTGGTGTCATTGAATATCTGAGGTTATTGATATTTCTCCTGGCAATCTTAATTCCAGCTTGTGCTTCTTCCAGCCCAGCGTTTCTCATGATGTATTCTGCATATAAGTTAAACAAGCAGGGTGACAATATACAGCCTTGACATACTCCTTTTCCTATTTGGAACCAGTCTGTTGTTCCATGTCCAGTTCTGTTGCTTCCTGACCTGCATACAGGTTTCTCAGGAGGCAGGTCAGGTGGTCTCGTATGCCCATATCTTTCATAATTTTCCACAGTTTATTGTGATCCACACAATCAAAGGCTTTGGCATACTCAATAAAGCAGAAATAGATGTTTTTTTGGAACTCTCTTGCTTTTACCATGATCCAGCAGATGTTGGCAATTTGATCTCTGGTTCCTCTGCCTTTTCTAAAACCATCTTGAACATCTGGAAGTTCATGGTTCATGTATTGCTGAAGCCTGGCTTGGAGAATTTTGAGCATCACTTTACTAGTGTGTGAGATGAGTGCAATTGTATGGTAGTTTGAGCATTCTTTGGCATTGCCTTTCTTTGGGATTGGAATGAAAACGGACCTTTTCCAGGCCTGTGGCCACTGCTGAATTTTCCAAATTTGCTGGCATATTGAGTGCAGCACTTTCACAGCATCATCTTTCAGGATTTGAAAGAGCTCAACTGGAATTCCATCGCCTCCACTAGCTTTGTTTAATTCCAGAATGTCTGGCTCTAGGTGAGTGATCACACCAATGTGATTATCTTGGTTGTGAAGATCTTTTTTGTACAGTTCTTCTGTGAATTCTTGCCAGCTCTTCTTAATATCTTCTACTTCTGTTGGGCCACTACCATTTCTGTCCTTTATTGAACCCATCTTTTCATGAAATGTTCCCTTGGTATCTCTAATTTTCTTGAAAAGATCTCTGCTGCTGCTGCTGCTAAGTCGCTTCAGTCGTGTCTGACTCTGTGCGACCCCATAGACGGCAGCCCACCAGGATCCACCATCCCTGGGATTCTCCAGGCAGGAACACTGGAGTGGGTTGCCATTTCATTCTCCAATGCATGTAAGTGAAAAGTGAAAGTGAAGTCGCTCAGTCGTGTCCGACTCTTAGTGATCCCATGGACTGCAGCCCACCAGGCTCCTCCATCCATGAGATTTTCCAGGCAAGAGCACTGGAGTGGGGTACCATTGACTTCTCTGAAGAGATCTCTAGTCTTTCCCATTCTATTGTTTTCCTCAATTTCTTTGCATTCATCGCTGAGGAAGGCTTTATTATCTCTCCTTGCTATTCTTTGGAACTCTGCATTCAGATGGCCAGTGAGCATGGCCATTATCAAAAAGTCTACAAACAATAAACACTGGAAAGGATGTGGAGAAAAGTGAACCCTCTTGCACTGTTGGTGGGAATGTAACTATAGATTGGTATAGATTCCTTAGAAAACTAGGAATAAAACCACCATAAGACCCAACATTCTTTGACATTGCCCTTCTTAGGGACTAGAATGAAAACTGACCTTTGTTTTCAGTCCCTGTGGCCACTGCTGAGTTTTTCAAATTTGCTGGCATATTGAATGCACAGCATAATCATTTAGTATTTGAAATAGTTCAACTGGAATTCCATCACCTCCACTAGCTTTGTTTGTAGTGATGCTTCCTAAGGCCCACTTGACTTCACATTCGAGGGTGTCTGACTCTAGGTGAATGATCACACCATTGTGATTATCTGGGTCATGAAGATCTTTTTTGTACAGTTCTTCTGTGAACCTCCAGATGTTCAAGCTGGATTTACAAAAGGCAGAGGAACCAGAGTTCAAATTGCGAACATCCACTGGATCATTGAAAAAGCAAGGGAGTTCCAGAAAAAACATCTATTTCTGCTTTATTGACTATGCCAAAGCCTTTGATTGTGTGGATCACAATAAACTGTGGAAAATTCTGAAAGAGACAGGAATACCAGACCACCTGACTTGCCTCTTGAGAAACCTGTATGGAGGTCAGGAAGCAACAGTTAGAACTGGACATAGAACAACAGACTGGTTCCAAATAGGAAAAGGAGTACATCAAGGCTGTATATTGTCACCCTGCTTATTTAACTTATATGCAGAGTACATCATGAGAAATGGTTGGCTGGAGGAAGCACAAGTTGGAATCAAGATTGCTGGGAGAAATATCAATAAACTCAGATATGAAGATTACACCATGAAAGTGAAAGAGGAGAGTGAAAAAGTTGGCTTAAAACTCAACATTCAGAAAACTAAGATTATGGCATCCGGCCTCATCACTTCATGACAAATAGATGGAGAAACAGTGAAAACAATGAGAGACTTTATTTTGGGGGGCCCCCAAATCACTGCAAATGGTGACTGCATGCTTGAAATTAAAAGACACTTACTCCTTGCAAGGATAGTTATGACCAACCTAAACAGCATATTAAAAAGCAGAGATGTTACTTTGCCAACAAAGGTCCATCTATCTAGTCAAGGTTATGGTTTTTCCAGTGGTCATGTATGGATGTGAGAGTTGGACTATAAAGAAAGCTGAGCACTAAAGAATTGATGCTTTTGAACTACGGTGTTGGAGAAGACTCTTGAGATTCCCTTGGACTGCAAGGAGATCCATCCAGTCCATCCTAAAGGAAATCAGTCCTGAATATTCATTGGAAACACTGTTGGTGAAGCTGAAACTCCAATACTTTGGCTACCTGATGCGAAGAAGTGACTCATTTGAAAAGACACTGATGGTGGGAAAGATTGCAGGAAGGAGGAGAAGGGGATGACAGAGGATGAGATGGTTGGATGGCATCATCGACTCAGTGGACAAGAATTTGAGTTAACTCCTGGAGTTGGTGATGGATAGGGAGGCCTGGCATGCTGCAGTCCATAGGGTTGCAAAGAGTCAGAAACAACTGAGCGACTGAAGTGAACTGAACTGATGACCTAGCAATTCCATTCCTAGGCATATACCCTGAGGAAACCAAAATTGAAAAAGACACACGTACCCCAATGTTCGTTTCAGCACTATTTACAATAGCTAGAACAGGGAAGCAACCTAGATGTCCATTGACAGATGAATGGATAAAGAAGTTGTGATACATATACACAATGGAATATTACTCAGCCATAAAAATGAACACATTTGGGTTAGCTCTAATGAGGTGGATGAACCTAGAGTATTATACATATTAAGTAAGTCAGAAAGAGAAATATAATTATCATGTACTAATGCATATATATGGAATCTAGAAAAATGGTACCAAATAATTTATTTGCAGGGCAGCAATGGAGAAACAGACATAGAGAACAGACTTACGGACATGGGGAGAGGGGAAGAGAGGGTACGATGTTTGAGAGTAACAGGGAAACTTACATTACCATATGTAAAAGAGATAGCCAACAGGAATTTGCTGTATGTCTCAGGGAACTCAAACAGAAGCTCTGTATCAACCTAGAGGGGTGGGATGGGGAGGGAGATGCGAGAGAGGTTCAAGAGAGAAGAAACATATATATACCTATGGCTGATTCATGTTGAGGTTTGACAGAAAACAAAAAAATTCTGTAAAGCAATTATCTTTCAGTTAAAAAATAAACAATTTTTAAAAACAATTATTAAAAAAAAAAAAACTGTAGCCCAATTTGTTCACTTTTTGAAGTGTTGGTTGTGTGACCTGCTGCTGGGTATTGTCCCAAATAATTGGGTCCTTTATGTTAATCAATGCTAGCTGCAAGAATTGCAGTTTTCTATGCATCTCATCAATTTGCTGAGCATACTTCTCAGAAGTAATGGTTTTGCTGGGATTCAAAAATCTATAATGCATCAGATGGCCAGCAGACCACGAAACAGTGACCATGACCCTTTTTTGGTGTAAGTTTGGCTTTGGGAAGTGCTTTGGAGCGTCTTCTCAGTCCAACCACTGAGCTGGTGATTGCTGGTTGTCATGTAAAACCAGTTTGGTCTCATGTCACAGTCCAATCAAGAAATTGCTTATTGTTGTTGCATAGAATAGACACTTTAAAACAAGTTTTTTGATATGCGATCAGCTCATGACACACCCACTTATTGAGCCTTTTTACCTTTCAAATGCTAAGTGACTGTAAAATTGTTGGTGTTGATTTTGGGGGCAACTTCTCTTGTAGTGGTAAAAGGGTCAGCTTCAACGGTGCTCTTATTTGGTCATTGTCAACTTCTGATGGTTGGCCATCGTGCTCATCTTCAAGGCTCTCATCTCCTTTGCAAAACTACTTGAACCGTCACTGCACTGTACATTCATTAGCAATTCCTGGGCCAGATGCCTTGTTGATGTTGTGAGTTGTCTCCACCGCCTTATGACCCATTTTGAACTCAAATAAGAAAATAGCTCAAATTTGCTTTTTTATTAACATTATTTCCATAGTCCAAAATATATATAAAATGAACAGCAAGTAATAATTCATTAGCAAAAAACATAAAGCAAGAAATGAACATTATAATGATGTATGACATAGCCACATTCATGTATTCCAATATCAAATGCCAAATTTCAACAGTGCAAAACCGTGATTATTTTTGCACCAACCTAATGTTTCTTGACATTCTTTGAGCAGGCACCATATTTATGACCTATTCTAACAGCAAAGATGAAGAAACTGTGGAGCTCCCAGACTTCTACAGCTCCCGCTCCTGTTCTTAGGTTCTTGTAAGTCGAATTAATTTGTGTAGATGCAGGAAGTCCAGGCTGGACCACCTCCTTTAATGACTCCTTCGTGTACACAAAAAAATATACCTGGACCTTCCAGGTACTGTGCAACGGGATGGGGCAAAACTGGTCCAATGGAGAGGGTGTTCAGCGGAGCCCAGAGATGACCACTGGGATGAAAAGGATCCTTGTGTACACGACAACCAGTGTATATTTTCTTGGCCCCTTTGGAGAGACTCTCTTTTTTTTTTTTTTTTTTTTTTGCTTTTTGAATAGGCTGCTTGAATATAAATCCCACTTTTCACGAGGACAGTGGTTCCTTTATTGTTCTTCCCACCCCTCCACACTCCACTGGACTCAGAACCTGTCCTTGGCCCTCCACCCCCAGCTTCTGATTCTCTGCAGGGCTTTAAACCAATGGTAAGTTCTTATCAAAACAATTAGATTCTAGGACTATCAGTGAAGCTAACCATGGACACATCTAAAGAAGCTCACAACATTGAAGATTTCACAGAACCCATCTGCTCTTACTTACCCTCAAGGTCAGGTGTGATATGGCCTGATATGTGGTCTGTTATTGCTGGTGCCTAAGACCACTTGTGTGGTAAAAAAAAAAAAAAAAAGACTTAAAAAGACACATGTTACCTCACAGGTGAACCTCAAAAACCTTAGGCTGAATAAGAGAAGCCAGACTCAGAGACAACATAAAATATGATCATTGTGAATTTGGATTTGATGAGAAGTTCAGTAACATCTTTCATGGTATTCTGTCTCATGACCAAAATAGAAAAATGTGGACCATAGTAGTTAAGAGGATCCTTATTGGTTCTCAGATACTATGGACTTCAAGAAGGCTATCTTCCTCCCCTCTCTTCCTCAACTCTTTCTACTACCTCCCTCCTCTCCTTAACACTTGATTTCCCTTCCCTCTTTCCCCCAGTCTTTCTCTTGTTCTTCCCCCAACTCTACCTTTTTATACAAGTAACGATAGACATTGTAGAAAAACACCACAAAAAATTTAAATTGTACATTTATATTGCAGGCTTATTTCAGACTTGTTGAGGTTGTTTTTTGCTTCTGACTCTCCAAATATGCCACATTGTACACCTTTGATGCACTTTTTTTTTAAATCAATTTTATTTCATTTTTAAAATTTTTTTAAAATTTAAATTTATTTACTTTAATTGGAGGCTAATTACTGTACAATATTATATTGGTTTTAACTCCTGGGATACATTCCTAGAAATGGAATTTCTGGGTGAGAAGGGATGTACTTTTAGAGTTGTTTATATGTATTACTCAATTGTTCCTCTAAATTTACCTGTGCTGTAGATGAGAGTGATGTGGATTTTCATTATACCCATATCCAAAATATGATCTGGCCTCCAGAATTTACCATGTTTGTCAGCTTTGTGGCTGATTATGCAGGATGAAGGAGGTGGTGATTTTACTCCTGGGCTCAAGGCATTAACTGGGACTGGCCATCTGAGTCTGGTCAAGAGGCAGCGGCCAGGATAAGACCATGCCTTATTAGAGATCATTGAGGCACCAAGGAGTAGTGGTGGAAAGGATATGATTCACTTCCTTTAAGTATTTGAAAGACTGTCCTATTGACAGAAATTAGATTCACTTTGTGTGCTTATAAGGAGAGAATAAACATCAGAGTTTGGATCTTTCAGGAAGACAAGATTCAGTTTAATGTGAGAAAGCCCTAACAGAATAGTCTGAAAATGGCTTGGGTTCCCCTTGTTTACTGTGAATCCTTTTTTCCCTCTGTATTCCTGGAGATATTGCAGTAGGGGCCATGTATCCTGTGTCATTCATATGAATAATCATGGCATGTGTGTGAAGGGAATTTATCATAAGGCTTTCATATGGAGACCTTTGAGAGAACTTTATACTACAAGGCCATAAAGTTGGAATTACAGCTCTGATTACAACAGTCTATCTCAAAAACAGAGGAAATAAATATTCTGAAAAGCTATCTGTTCTCTCTCTCTCTTTTTTAAAATTTATTTTAACTGGAGGCTAATTACTTTACAATGTTGTGGGGTTTTTTGCCATTCATACACATGAATCAGCCATGGGTGTACATGTGTTCCCCATCCTGACCCACCCTCCCACTTACCTCCCCATCCCATCCCTCAGAGTCATCCCAGTGCAACAGCCTTGAGCACCCTGCCTCGAGCACCCTGCCTCATGCAAGGAAACTGGATTGGTGACTACTTCACATATGATAATATACATGTTTCAATGCTATTCTCTCAAGTTATCCCACCCGCGCCATCTCACACAGAGTCCAAAAGTCTGTTCTTTACATCTGTGTCTCTGCTATCTCGCATATAGGGTCATCATTACCATCTTTCTAAATTCCATATGTATGCATTAATATACTGTATTGGTGTTTTTCTTTGTGGCTTACTTTGCTCTGAATAATAGGCTTCAGTTTCATCCAACTCATTAGAACTGATTCAAATACATTCTTTTTAAGGGCTGAGTAATATTTCATTGTGTATATGTACCACAGCTTTCTTATCCATTTGTCTACCAATGGACATCTAGGTTGCTTCCTTGTCCTAGCTATTATAGACAGTGCTGTGATGAACGTTGGGGTACACGTGTCTCTTTCAATTCTGGTTTCCTTGGTGTGTGTATGCCCAGCAGTGGGGTTGCTGGGTCATATGGCAGTTTTATTTCCAGTTTTTTAAGGAAATCTCCACACTGTTCTCCATAGTGGCTGAACTAGTTTGCATTCCCACCAACAGTGTAAGAGGGTTCCTTTTCCTCTGCACTCTCTCCAGCATGTATTGTTTGTAGACTTTTTGATTGCAGCCATTCTGATGGGCGTGAATGATTTGCATTTCTCTGATAATGAGTGATGTTGAGCATCTTTTCACGTGTTTGTTAGCCATCTGTATGTTTTTTTTGGAGAAATGTCTATTTAGTTCTTTGGCCCATTTTTTGATTCGGATCAGATCATATCAGATCAGTCGCTCAGTCGTGTCTGACTCTGTGACCACAGGAATCACAGCATGCCAGGCCTCCCTGTCCATCACCAACTCCCAGAGTTCACTGAGACTCACGTCAATCGAGTCAGTGATGCCATCCAGCCATCTCATCCTCTGTCGTCCCCTTCTCCAGTTGCCCCCAATCCCTCCCAGCATCAGAGTCTTTTCCAATGAGTCAACTCTTCACATGAGGTGACCAAAGTACTGGAGTTTCAGCTTTAGCATCATTCCTTCCAAAGAAATCCCAGGGCTGATCTTCAGAATGGACTGGTTGGATCTCCTTGCAGTCCAAGGGATTGTCAAGAGTTTCAACACCACAGTCCAAAAGCATCAATTCTTTGGCGCTCAGCCTTCTTCACAGTCCCAACTCTCACATCCATACATGACCACAGGAAAAACCATAGCCTTGACTAGATGAACCTTGTTGGCAAAGTAATGTCTCTGCTTTTGAATATGCTATCTAGGTTGGTCATAACTTTCCTTCCAAGGAGTAAGTGTCTTTTAAATTCATGGCTGCAGTCACCATTTGCAGTGATTTTGGAGTCCAAAAAAATAAAGTCTGACACTGTTTCCACTGTTTCCCCATCTATTTCCCAGGAAGTGATGGGACCAGATGCCATGATCTTCATTTTCTGAATGTTGAGCTGTAAGCCAACTTTTTCACTCTCCACTTTCACTTTCATCAAGAGGCTTTTTAGTTCCTCTTCACTTTCTGCCATAAGGGTACTGTCATCTGCATATCTGAGGTTACTGATATTTCTCCCGGCAATCTTGATTCCAGCTTGTGCTTCTTCCAGTCCAGCGTTCCTCATGATGTACTCTGCATATAAATTAAATAAACAGGGTGACAATATACAGCCTTGACGAACTCCTCTTCCTATTTGGAACCACTCTGTTGTTGCATGTCCAGTTCTAACTGTTGCTTCCTGACCTGCATACAAATTTCTCAAGAGGCAGATCAGGTAGTCTGGTATTCCCATCTCTTTCAGAATTTTCCAGTTTATTGTGATCCACACAGTCAAAGGCTTTGGCATAGTCAATAAAGCAGAAATATATATTTTTCTGGAACTCTCTTGCTTTTTCGATGATCCAGCGGATGTTGGCAATTTAATCTCTGGATCCTCTGCCTTTTCTAAAACCAGCTTGAACATCAGGAAGTTCACGGTTCATATATTGCTGAAGCCTTGCTTGGAGAATTTTGAGCATTACTTTACTAGCGTGTGAGATGAGTGCAATTATGTGGTAGTTTGAGCATTCTTTGGCATTGCTTCTTTGGGATTGGAATGAAAACTGACCTTTTCCAGGCCTGTGGCCACTGCTGAGTTTTCCAAATTGCTGGCATATTGAGTGCAGCACTTTCACAGCTTCATCTTTCAGGATTTGGAATAGCTCAACTGGAATTCTATCACCTCCACTAGCTTTGTTCATAGTGATGCTTTCTAAGGCCCACTTGATTTCACATTCCAGGATGTCTGGCTCTAGGTCAGTGATCACACCATCCTGATTATCTGGGTCATGAAGATCTTTTTTGTACAGTTCTTCTGTGTATTCTTGCCATCTCTTCTTAATATCTTCTGCTTCTGTTAGGTCCATACCATTTCTGTCCTTTATCGAGCCCATCTTTGCATGAAATGTTCCTTTGGTATCTCTGATTTTCTTGAAGAGATCTCTATTCTTTCCCATTCTGTTGTTTTCCTCTATTTCTTTGCATTGATTGCTGAAGGCTTTCTTATCTCTTGTTATTCTTTGGAACTCTGAATTCAGATGTTTATATCTTTCCTTTTCTCCTTTGCTTTTCGCTTCTCTTCTTTTCACAGCTATTTGAAAGGCCTCCCCAGACAGCCATTTTGCTTTTTTGCATTTCTTTTCCATGGGGATGGTCTTGATCCCTGTCTCCTGTACAATGTCACGAACCTCAGTCCACAGTTCATCAGGCACTCTATCAGATCTAGTGCCTTAAATCTATTTCTCACTTCCACTGTACAATCATAAAGGATTTGATTTAGGTCATACCTGAATGGTCTAGTGGTTTTCCCTACTTTCTTCAATTTAAGTCTGAATTTGGCAATAAGGAGTTCATGGTCTGAGCCACAGTCAGCTCCTGGTCTTGTTTTTGCTGACTGTATAGAGCTTCTCTATCTTTGGCTGCAAAGATTATAATCAGTCTGATTTCGATGTTAACCATCTGGTGATGTCAATGTATAGAGTCTTCTCTTGTGTTGTTGGAAGAGGGTGTTTGTTATGACCAGTGCATTTTCTTGGCAAAACTCTATTAGTCTTTGCTCTGTTTCATTGCATATACCAAGCCCAAATTTGCCTATTGTTCCAGGTGTTTCTTGACTTCCTACTTTTGCATTCCAGTCACCTATAATGAATAGGACATCTTTTTTGGGTGTTAGTTCTAAAGGTCTAAAGGTTAGGTCTAAAGGTCTAAAGGTTAGGTATACAGGTTCTTGTAGGTCTTCATAGAACCGTTCAACTTCAGCTTCTTCAGCGTTACTGGTTGGGGCGTAGACTTGGATTACTGTGATATTAAATGTTTTGCCTTGGAAATGAACAGAGATCATTCTGTCGTTTTTGAGATTGCATCCAAGTACTACATTTCGGACTCTTTTGTTGACCATGATGGCTACTCCATTTCTTCTGAGGGATTCCTGCCCGCAGTAGTAGGTATAATGGTCATCTGAGTTAAATTTACCCATTCCAGTCCATTTCAGTTAGCTGATTCCTAGAATGTCAACGTTCACTCTTGCCATCTCTTGTTTGACCACTTCCAATTTGCCTTGATTCATGGACCTGACATTCCAGGTTCGTATACAATATTGCTCTTTACAGCATCAGACCTTGCTTCTATCACCAGTCACATCCACAGCTGGGTATTGTTTTTGCTTTGGCTCCATCCCTTCATTCTTTCTGGAGTTATTTCTCCACTGATCTCCAGTAGCATATTGGGCACCTACTCACCTGGGGAGTTCCTCTTTCAGTATCCTATCACTTTGCCTTTTATACTGTTCATGGGGTTCCCAAGGCAAGAATACTGAAGTGGTTTGCCATTCCCTTCTCCAGTGGACCACATTCTGTCAGGTCTCTCCACCATGACCCGCCCATCTTGGGTTGCCCCACAGGCATGGCTTAGTTTCATTGAGTTAGACAAGGTTGTCATCCTATTGTGATTAGATTGACTAGTTTTCTGTGAGTATGGTTTCAGTGTGTTTGCCCTCTGATGCCCTCTTGCAACCCCTACCATCTTACTTGGGTTTCTCTTACCTTGGGCGTGGGGTATCTTTTCACGGCTGCTCCAGCAAAGCGCAGCCATTGATCTTTACCTTGGATGAGGGGTATCTCCTCACTGCTGCCCTTCCTGACCTTCGGTGTGGGATAGCTCCTGTAGGCCCTCCTGGGCCTGTGAAGCCATGGCTCCTTGGACGTGGGGTTGGTCCTCCTGGCCACTGCCTCTGGCCTCGGGCGTGGGTTGCTTCTCCTGGCTGCAGTCCCTGGCCTCAGGTATGGGTGCGTGGGGTAGCTCCTCCCACCCGCCATGCTTGGCCTCGGTCTTAGGGGCATGGGGTAGCTCCTCCCGGCCACCGCCCCTGACCTCAGACGTGGGGTAACTCTTCTCGTCGACGCCCCTGACTTCGGACGCTGGGTACCTCCTCTCGGCCGCCCCTCCTGACCTCGGATGCGGGGTAGCTCCTCTCGGCCGTTCCTACACCATCACTGACTGGTACCCTCGGCCGCTGCCCCTGACCTCGGACGTGGGGTAACTCCTCTTGGCCGCTGCCCTTCGGGCATGGCGTCCTCCCAGCTTCTTCCCCTGACCTCGGACGTGGGGTGGCTCCTCTGGGCTGCACTCAGGTCGCCAGTCGCAGCCGCCTGCGCTCAGCACGCCTTTTCTGGAATTGAGCTGCAGGAGTTGCTTGTATATTTTTGAGATTAATTATTTGTCAGTTGTTTCATTTCCTATTATTTTCTCCCATTCTGAAGGCTGTCTTTTCACCTTTCTTATAGTTTCCTTTGTTGTACAAAAGCTTTTAAGTTTAATTCGGTCCCATCTGGTTTTGCTTTTATTTCCATTACTCTGGGAGGTGGGTCATAGAAGATCCTGCTATGATGTACATCAGAGAGTGTTTTGCCTATGTTTTCCTCTAGGAGTTTTACAGTTCCTCGCCTTACATTTAGATCTTTAATCCATTTTGTGTTTATTTTTGTGTATGGTGTTACAAAGTGTTCTAGTTTCATTCTTTTACAAGCGGTTGACTAGTTTTCCCAGCACCACTTGTTAAAGAGATTGTCTTTTCGCCATTGTATATTCTTGCCTCCTTTGTCAAAGAGAAGGTGTCCATAGCTGCATGGATTTATCTCTGGGCTTTCTATTTTGTTCCATTGATCTATGTTTCTGTCTTTGTGCCAGTACAATACTTTCTTGATGACTGTTGCTTTGTAGTATAGGCTGAAGTCAGGCAGGTTGATTCCTCCAGTTCCATTCTTCTTTCTCAAGATTGCTTTGGCTACTCGAGGTTTTTTGTATTTCCATACAAATTGTGAAATTATTTGTTCTAGTCCTCTGAAAAATACCATTGGTAGCTTGATAGGGATTACATTGAATCTATAGACTTCTTTGGGTAGTATACTCATTTTCACTGTATTGAGTCTTCCGATCCATGAACATGGTATATTTCTCCATCTATTTGCGTGCTTTTTTATTTCTTTCATCAGTGTTTTATAGTTTTCTATATATAGGTCTTTTGTTTCTTTAGGTATATTTATTCCTAACTATTTTATTGTTTTCGTTGCAATGGTGAATGGAATTGTTTCCTTAGTTTCTTTTTCTGTTTTCTCATTGTTAGTGTATAGGAATGCAAGGGATTTCTGTGTGTTAATTTTATATCCTGCAACTTTACTATATTCATTGATTAGCTCTAGTAATTTTCTGGTGGTGTCTTTAGGGTTTTCTATATAGAGGATCATGTAATCTGCAAACAGTGAGAATTGTACTTCTTCTTTCCAATCTGTATTCCTTTTATTTCTTTTTCCTCTCTGAGTGCTGTGGCTAAAACTTCCAAAACTATGTTGAATAGTAGTGGTGAGAGTGGGCATCCTTGTCTTGTTCCTGACTTTAGGGGAAATACTTTCAATTTTTCATCATTGAGGATAATGTTTGCTGTGGGTTTATCACTATCTGTTCTCTTAATGTTTCTTAGTGCAAGAAGTAACTGTTAAACTTGCTGACCTCACATTTTCTGCACTCAGCTCATTGGTGATAAGAGTTTAGTTTTTTTTTTATGATATTTGATATTTAGTTCAGTTATTATAGTTGCTATGTGGAGAGATGCTTTTTCTCATTGGTTTTGTTTTTCTTGTATTCTACAAACTTTGCTAATCCTCAGTCTCTCAGACCTTAAGTCACCCACATCTGGTGAAAGGTAAAGGGGTGGTTTTCATGTACTGTTCATCTCTGGGTAGCCTTTTCATCTTTCAAAAAAATTCCATCATTGCTTTAAACACTTTTTAAGCTGAATTGTATTTACAGTGTTTCCAAATTCTGCCTATGTTAAATAGTTGTACTCTTCCACTGATGAAACCATTTGCATGTAAACTGTATCTTAACATTTTTTGACATACATTTTCCTTATTTTGGTATTATTACTTTGAGAAGTTAAAAAATGACAATGCAGGGCTTCCCTGGTAATCTAGTGGTTAAGAATCCACCTGGCAGTGCAGGGATAACTGGTTCGATCCCCGGTGTAGGAAGATTCCACATGCCATAGGGCAGCTAAGTCCATGCACCACAATTCCTGAAGCTTGTGTGCCTAAAGCCCATGCTCAACAACAAGAGAAACCACCGCGCTGCAACTAGAGAAAGCCCATGTGCAGCAATGGAGATCCAGCACAGCCAAAAATTAAATAAATATATAAATCTTAAAAAAGACTATGTAGGTCACAAAATTATCTAGAATATTTGAAAAAAAAAACCCATTTGATTTTAATGTTCCTAAAGCAGAATTGTTTAAATAACCCAACCTCTTGCCCCTTGAAGCATGGTGTGGGAAACATCAGCAGAAAGGGTGTCATGTGGCGGCTTGGTGGAAATGCAGACTCTCTAGCTCCCCCAGCATTCCTGAGTCAGAATCTGCATTTTACCAAGTGGACCTCCTGCAGCGCCTGGTGGACTTTCCCAGGGGACGTGATGCTGCAGAACATGGGGGTCAGAATCATCATCTCACCTTGGTGGTTGAGCGCCTGGTAACTTACCTGACATTGTGGCTGGGTTCTTTCACCTTCAAGAGCCTATTTAATCCTGAGAATCACCCTCTAAAGTAGGCATTCTTACAATATCAGAAGAGTTATCACTAGATCTGCCAAATGTGTCACTAAAAGACAGTTTCTTCATCTGTATTTCCTAAGTCTGAGATGGGAAAATTGAGGCTGTAATGCTGGCCTGGCCAAGGGTGAACATTGATTCCAGATTCCACTCCAGTTCCTGGTGTGGGCACACCCTGTGCTTCCGGTGAGCCAGACACCCTGTGGACAACAGAAGAGCCTCACATCCCAGCAGCAGTAGAAAATCAGCCCCCAACCACTGCTCATTCACCAGCCTGTTGTGGGTTGATGTGAAAGGCCTTGGGAGGAAGTCATCTGTGACTGAGGTCAGGAAGAGCAGGTAGAGGTCCCACATCTCATCTGCAGGCTGGCTTCCTGAAGCTTCAATTACAAATGAAGCTCAGAGAGGTAGATAAACACATTTCCCAGGGTAGATAAACACATTTCCCTGGATACACCAAAATTGATTGTGTGTATACATGTATTTGTGTAGCTTCAGGGTTGTTTGAATTAAATCATTAAAAGCAGTAGATATTAGAAATTCTCATCTTCAAATTCTGCAGCATTTAGGATATACTGTTTTAGTGCATTTTGAGAAGGCAAATAAAATCAAGGATAAGAAGCACTTGGAATGAAGGAGGGAACATTCCAAAATCCATCAACCCTTCCACAAGATTCCCTGCCCTCCCCCCACCATTCTTTTAAAAACCAAGAGCTAATTTCAATCCCACCCACTTCTATTTGGTGGTATTTTGGTTTCTTTTTAGGTATTATCCTATTTTCTCCTTCTTCCACTGACATCAGCTTATTTCATATGATTCTAAAATATATTAAATAAATATGCATTTAAAATATTATTTTATTTGGTCATGAATTGTTTGTCTTAAAGGGCCTGTCTGGGTAAAAGAGTAATTTCTCATATTCTGTTCTTATAGGAAGAATTTTAAATCGTTTCTCCAAAGACATTGGGTATATGGATGATGTGCTGCCTTCATCATTTCAAAAGTTCATGCAGGTAATGTATCAGTCCTGTCAGAGTTCTCACAGGGAAGAACAGAGAGCCTGTTTCTTAAGGCCTTTTCACAGGGGTTGAGGGTGGGCCTTTCAGCCTGGTGATGTGTCCTTTAATCTTAAATAAAAGCCATATTTGTGAGAGAAAGGTGTGGCTGTGATTGGGAGGCTGAGTTAACATTAGTAACACCTGGGACAGGAGTGGCTACTCTGTTATGTCAGGGTTGGTCTGAAGCAGCAACTGCTAGGTAAGTGGTTCACTCTCTGCCTTCCAGGTGTCTGGTGTGGATTCCCTTTACTGTAAGAATATTTCATAATAGAAACAAGCACCTCTCATGAAAAGATAGCCAAGATGAACTAAATTGTGTATTGTATTACCATAAAGGACAAATACTTACTGCATCTTTTTTTCTGATAAAGCATGTGTTACAAAGAAAAGATTAATAATAATGAGGTGACCAATAATACTTGACCAAAAACAATCACTGTTGTTCACTCACTAAGTTGTATCTGACTCTTTGCAACCCCATGGACTGCAGCACACTAGGCTTCCTTGCTCTTCACTATCTCCCATAGTTTGCTCAAGCTCATGTCCATTGAGTTGGTGATGCCTTCAAACCGTCTCATCCTCTGTCATCCCCTTCTCCTTCTGTCTTCAATCTTTCCCAGAATCAGGATCTTTTCCAATGAGTTGGCTCTTTGCATTAGGTGGCTAAGGTGTTTGAGCTTCAGCTTCAACATCAGTCCTTCCAATGAATATTCAGGGTTGATTTCCTCTAAGATTGACTAATATGATCCCTTTGCAGTCCAAGGGACTCTCAAGAGCCTTCTCCAATGCTGCAATTCAAAGGCATCAATTCTTCAGTGCTCAGGATGCTTTATGATCCAACTCTCATATCCATACATGACTACTTGAAAAACAATAGATTTGACTATATAGATCTTTGTCAGCAAAATGATATCTTTGTTTTTTAATGTGCTGGCTAGGTTAGTCATAGCTTTACTTCCAAGGAGCAAACGTCTTTTAATTTTGTGGCTGCAGTCACTGTCTGCAGTGATTTTGGAGCCCAAGAAAATAAAAGTCTTGTTACTGCTTCCTCTTTCCCCCCTTCTATTTGCCACGAAGTGTTAGGACTGGATGCCATGGTTGTTTTTTGAGTATTGAATTTTAAGACATCTTTTTCAATCTCCTCTTTCACATTCATCAAGAGGCTCTTTAGTTTCTCTTCTCTTTATGCCATTAGGGTGGTATCATCTGCAAATCTGAAGTTGTTGATATTTCTCCTGCAATCTTTATTCCAGCTTGTACAGAGTTTTACCCTCCCTATTAATATTCAAGAATGTTAACACTAAACCCCATCTCAGCACAATATCAGGCTAATGGAATTTCTCCTCTAGGTGTAGTTATCATATTCTGCAAACTAAATACTTAATTGAATTGTGAAAAATCACCATGTACTCTCAAGTGAAAGGTTCATCCAAAAGATTATTTCTATTTATTCATGTGAATTCATGACTTCTGATAGAATTCCCAACTGGTGTGCTCCCAGTGGGAAATAAGCATATCAAAATAGTGATTCCCTTTATTTCCTGGAGCATCAGGACTTGGGTCACTTCTTCTGGGTCAACATGTTTCTTGTTGTACACACATCATTGTCTTTGTGCCATGGTGAGACAGAAGTACAGAAGTACTGGCCATGGTAATATGGGCCATCAGATGGGCCTGAAATCCAGTCAGATGGGGTGAATTGTGTGTGTAGCTAGGATTAGGTTCCTTGAAATTCCTGAAAATGTGGAAGAAATAAATGAGACTGGCTTCAAGGAAGGGATCTCTGTCGCACACAGAAATATGCTCTCTCCTTCTTCAGACTGTTGACTTTTTGCTTGGATACTATTTTTGTCTTCTACAGCTTCTGTTAACAGTTTGAGACAGCTGGCAATAAAAGATTCATAAATGTATATGCATAAGTAAATTTAAATATAAACTCATGCATTGTATATATGTTAATATAATATGTAATATCCACTATGAAAGTGAAAGTTGCTCAGTTGTGTCCAATTCTTGTGACCCGGTGGACTATACAGTTCATAGAATTCTCCAGGCTACAATACTGGAGTGGGTAGCCTTTCCCTCCTCCAGAGAATCTTCCCAACCCAGGGACCAAACCCAGGTCTCCCGCATTGCAGGCAGATTCTTTACCAGCTGAGCCACAAGGAAATCCCAATATCCACTATAAGGCTGGTTAGGGTATGACCTGTAAATAGAAATAAAACTCTTATAACAAGCCTATTTGAATTGCTTCAGAATTAAGGAGCATGAAATCTGAAGGACCTAATTTAGGAGCTTTTGAGAACAATAGTTACAGGTCTTTAATGAGGACTCAAGAAAAAAGTATTGGCACAGCTCAGGTGGAGCCCTTCATTTTGATCTTACCTCTTCTTCCTAGGTTATCTGCCATGCTGGATTGGTCATAAAAGGCCCCCACCTGGGGAGAGCCAGGCTATTGAAACTGGTGAATATTGTCCAATAAAATAATGTGAGTCTACTAAAAACTGTAATTTGGATTTTTTATAATTGACATTTCAGATCTTTTTTCCTGACAACTACTGATGGCAAACCTAGTGACTTGACTTAAGATCACACACAGAAGGAAGGACCCTCCCCATGAGAAAAGGGTATAGCAAGGTGGGATGCATTAGTTAATGCTATGGCTGTAAGAAATTGTTCAACTGAAAATATAATAGAAGGGAGGTTAGACAGATGTATATTTCTCCACTTATGATTGAAATTTGTTCCTTCAGATTCCATGCTTTGCACTCTGAGTTTTATATTGATACCACAGCAGATGGGGAGAAACAGGAAAAGCACATGTCTCTATCCAAATAATGCACTTTGATTCACAAGGGCTCCTGAATACAGAGTCACAGTTCTGGACATTTCCTTCCCCTTTCAGGCTCCTCTGCAAACAACTGTGTCTCTGAGATTCCCAGAGTACAGATTCTTCCTGTCTTTCTTCATGACCTGCAGTACCTTCCTGGGAAAACTTAGGACAACTGCTGACCCTCCTAGCTTACAATTTTCTTACCTATAAATGGAAATGAAAGTTCTTGCTTTTCTCATTCATAAATGGTTGTGAAGATCATCTGAGAAAACTTATCTGGAAGAGCTGTGAAATGATAACCCAAGTCTCTGTGATATAGGCATTACTCTACTAATGCATCCACCAAAGACATGCTGGGAACAGCTGCCCTGGGCAACAAAGTGTGGAGGCCCTGGGTTGGTGAACAGGGAGTGCTGGTTCTAAGAGGACACAGAATACCTGGTGCTAACTTGAACAAGCCATTTGACCTTCCCAGCCCAGCTCCCTTTTGGTCAAAATTTCCAGGAATTGTGATTGCTATCCTCAAATTATTCATGTCATTCTCTATTTCTCTAGCCTGTGAAATTCAGTTGTCAATCTCTTATTCAAAGTTTCAATAAAGGATTCACATGTTCTTCCCTGTGTTTCCCCAGTGCCTTGTGAAGATCACCATGGAACTGTATCCATCTGAGATCATAAACTCTGGAGGCGTTGGCCCAAATTCTGTGAATCTGCATATCCTCAACTTTTGACCCCTTTTCATAGCAGACTAGATACTGAGATAGATACTACACATAGATACTAAGTGCTGGTTGCATTCCTATCACCTGAAACTTTTCATCAGAGTGTCATACTTTTCCTGATAAATATGGATGTCTAAATCAGCATCTATCAATGATTTGGGCTTCTATTGTACCTGCTGTGTTTTTAGACCAAGATCATTTCCCAAGATAAAATGACCTCATGGAATGATGTGATGCTTAAGTGAATGATTATGGAACTCTTACCACAGTGCTGTGCATAGAGTAAACACCGGGTAAATGGCACCCCCTGTTGTTATAATCACTGCTCCTTAAAACAGTCATTTTTATCATAATGATAAAAATTTTAATTATATTCAGAGGATAAAATTAAAAAAAAAAAACTCTTCTTGCTTAAAAGTTGTTTATTATCAAAATTCTTCCCCATATTTCTAGGAAATACCCAAAATTTGTTTTATCACATTTCTCTTCTTTTGTCTGTTCTTTATTAGGCATGCTGATGAACTCTGAAATTCCTTAAATAAGGTATTTAGAAGAAAAAATTAAGATAGATTAGGAGCCTCAAATAAGTAAAAATAATTTTCCTGGACAATAAATAGTTGGCGGTATATTGGGAACAAGCTTAAGTATGTCCTAATGGCTCATGATGTAGACTCTCTGGCTCCATGGCTCAGGCTTTGTTTCCATCAAGCTCCTTTTCCTTTCCCTGTGCCTCAGTGTTTCCATCTGTAAAATGAGATAATACTATTACTTGATAGGGCTATTGTGAGACGTAATAAGCTAATACATGTCAAGTATTAAATGTGTAGCCCTGTACAGAGTCAGCACTCAGTAAATGTTAACCATGGATAGAAAACCAGGAAAGAAAAATTTCTACTTCCAAAAGTCACTTTTGCATCTTTTCCTCCTTTACTGGACACTAACTTTGTAATTAACCACTTCCTTACCTGTGTAACTGAGGCTTCTGGTTTCCTTATCTGTGATGGCTGCTCATTCATCTCTAGTAATACCTACTGACTCATGATAGTTTAGGGTTCAAGTCCTAGTCTCTCTGAACCTCAAATATTTTATCATCTATTAAAATTAGTAATTCCTATTTTATAGGCTACTAAGTATATTAAAAGAGCTAATACCTAGAAGGTTCTTAAGGTTTTTGGCACACAGCAATCAGGACGACAGAGGATGAGATGGCTGGATAGCATCACTGACTCGATGGACATGAGTTTGAGTGAACTCCGGGAGTTGGTGATGGACAGGGAGGCCTGGCGTGCTGCAATTCATGGGGTTGCAAAGAGTCAGACACGACTGAGCGACTGAACTGAACTGAACTGAATCATGTAATAGAGCTTCCCAGGTGGCTAGTGGTAAAGAACTCACCTGGCAATGTAGGAAACGCAGGAGGCATGGATTTGATTCTTGGGTGAGGAAGATCCCCTGGAGGAGGAAATGGAAACCCACTCCAGTATTCTTGCCTGGAAAATTCTGTGGACAGAGGTGCCTGGAGGGCTGCGGTCTATGTGATCGCAAAGAGTCGGAGATGACTAAGCAACTGAGCACACACACACATAATCTTGCAATAAATATCATTAGAACCATCTATAATTTTATTTGTTTGGGTGGCAAAGCTTTCTCTACTATTTCAATACATCTTTCAGGAAAAGAAGTTTAGTCACAACTAAATAGTCTATTAAAGTTTATTTTTGAAAATAATCCTTGATAAAGAGGCCCCTGCATCTATTTTTCACTCTTCCAGACACTTCTACAAGTGATTGGTGTGGTGGTTGTGGTGGTGATGGTGATTCCTTGGATTGCCATACCTGTGATTCCCCTTGGCATCCTTTTCTTTTTTCTTCGGCGGTATTTCTTAGAGACGTCACGAGATGTGAAACGCCTGGAATGTTCAAGTGAGTACTGGAACTCTCAGGTTGGAATGGCAATGCAGGTTGGCTGCATTTATACCATAATTAACCATACCCCTGAAATCCTGTAGAATATATCTTTTGGAATTTCTCCCTATATCAGCATTAGGTAGTTGTATGTTATGGGCCCTGTGAGTCAGTGTGACCCTTAAGACAAGTTGAGCTGGTGGCAGGTCAGCTGCAGCTTTGCATTTTAGCACAAGGATGAGTATGAGCACCATAAGGACAGGGGCCATTTCTGTCTTGTTCATGACATAATTCCTAAAACAGAACAGCCACCCAGTATAAAGTTTTCCAAAAAATATGTTTCATCATGTTGGTACTATTGTAGAAGGAAAATAGGGAATTTTTCTTCCCTTGAAGTTACTAGAAATGACAAGGAAAGGAAAATGTTAAGAAAAGGAAAGGAGCCATGAGGAAATGTATTCATATGTCCAAGGTGATATTTTTAGAAAATACATTATTTCACATACTCCTAAGATGGTAAGTAAGTTGTAGTTGTTAAATGTATGGAAAAGATAAGCCCTGTTATTTCCAGGTTTGCTCTTTATCATCACCAGTATTTGCAATGATGTCACACTATGGTCACCCCTCCCCAAGACTGTTCATATAAATGATGATGGAAATAATCCCTTTAGGAGGACCCAGGAGGAGGATCTGTTTAGTAGACTTTTAGTTTGTCACTTCGGAGAAGGCAATGGCACCCCACTCCAGTTCTCTTACCTGGAAAATCCCATGGATGGAGGAGCCTGGTAAGCTGCAGTCCATGGGATCGCTAACAGTTGGACATGACTGAGCGACTTCCCTTTGACTTTTCACTTTCATGCATTAGGAGCAGGAAATGGCAACCCACTCCAGTGTTCTTGACTGGAGAATCCCAGGGACAGGGGAGCCTGGTGGGCTTCCGTCTATGGGGTCGCACAGAATCGGACACGACTGAAGCGACTTAGCAGCAGCAGCAGCAGCAGTTTATCACTCCATTCAGCTTCCTAGTTTTAGAATAATGGGGAACATTATTTTATGATTAATCATTCTATTCTTCAGGCAATCACAATGGATGAAATAATCCAGAACTTATCTCGTCATTAATGCACAGACATATTTCATCAATATTAAAACAAAAAATTATAATGAAAGTAGAATTGTTAAATATTTTTAAAGAAGGTATAAGGACAGAAAATGAAGATGTTTGTGTCAGAAACCTTAACTATGGATAGTTACTGCAAGTTAATAACAACTTAACTTTCTAGAAACCAAGCCAAGAAGAGAAACATATTGAGTCTCATTCTTCTCTGTATCTACTAAGTGGAAAAATCTAAGTTAATCAAGACAAAGGAGTTTTTGGTGGTGAAATATGTATGTTTCATTTTTAATAATAAACTCTTGAGAGGCATTCATCCTATGTATTTGCATAAAGTACAGTTGGTGTCATAAACGCTGTAGAAAAAAATTTTCAGTCAAGAGAACCAGCTAAACTCCCATGAGGTCTGGGTTTTGTGAGGTGTTTGATTGGATTATGGAGCAGTAGAGTCCAGACATATGTGATATTTTGATGATGTGATTTGGTATGATGGTAGGACCTGGGAAAACAGAATAGAAATGATGAGCTCCATACAGTCTTTTGTGTAGACAGGGCTTCAATCATTTTATGATTTGAAGTCAGTCATGAAATGGAGTCATTCAATAGTCTTGTTCAAAGCAGGTTCCATTCAAAGAGGGACTGTTCCAGAAGGAATGTTTTTCAGAGATTTTTGCCTAGAGCATGGGCCACTTCCTATCAACATAGAAGTGGAGAGAAGGGCACCTCCTGAGGCCTTTTTCAAAAAGCAGTACAGGATTTCACCTGTAGAGTCTGAGAACTTTTTGGCCCCATCCCTGTGGAGTATTTGGATTTTTTGCAACCTAGTAGGCTGCAATGGGAGAAGGCAATGGCACCCCACTCCCATACTCTTGCCTGGAAAATCCCATGGACAGAGGAGCCTGGTAGGCTTCCGTCCATGGGGTCGCGAAGAGTCAGACACGACTGAGTAACTTCACTTTCACTTTTCATTTTTCTGTATTGGAGAAGGAAATGGCAACCCACTCCAGTGTTCTTGCCTGGAGAATCCCAGGGACGGGGGAGCCTGTTGGGCTGCCGTCTATGGGGTCACACAGAGTTGGACACGACTGAAGTGACTTAGCCCCAGCAGCAGCAGGCTGCAACAATGTTAGACAGTAAATTCAATCCAGATACCCCTCTTCCATACCACAGGTAACCAAATGAGATGGCCTGTTGATTAGAATGTTTATGTTCTCTCTCCAGGTTGTGGGTCTGTGCAATAAATAAGGATACCACTTTTTTCTCTATGCAGTAACTAATAGTATATTTTAAGGCCACTGCTGGAGCCACCAGCAAAAAGACATCTGATCGCTATAACCAGAAGGCATAAGCCTACTTCATTCCTGTGCTCTGAAAAACTGCTAAAATCCTGAGGTTTATATTCAGATCCAGCTGCCTACCTTTCTGGAGCATTATGTTGATTTTTGTCCTCTTAGTGACAAATGTGCAGTTGATCATAATATTTTTTTTATTTTTCTAGAACTGAGCATAACCAAAATGCAAAACCACTATGGCATTTGGTTGCATTTTTCTAGCCAAACCTATTCATTTGGCAGTACCTGAATTATGAATCTGTATCAAATCTTATCTGTAAGGATTCTGTGATCAACTAGTAATGTCTGTCAGAGACATTGCAAAGAGAGGTTTAGCGCATGTGCCACATTTATTCAGATTGGATCCTCAAGTCTGCTATCTTAAGGCATTCTCATGCCGGATTCCCTGGGACTTTATTCAACCTAAGGTGCTTAGTATGATGTACGGTAATGTCTAAGGCTGTTGGATGTTAGCTAAGTAAGATTTGAGGATTTTCTGAAGGTAAACAAAGTCTGGAGAAAAGTGCATTTAGTCACTCATGGACATCCTTATACCTGATTATTCTCCCTCTGAGACACTGCTGTTATGATTAAAACAACAGCCTTGGAAATAAGACAGAATTGGGTCTGACACTCAGCTCTACCACTTAGGTGAGTTAATTTATTTAATCTTGGGCAGGAAGTACTCTTAATTCCTCAGTCTGGTTTTCCCTCTGTCACAGGTATACTAATACCTGCCTTCTGGGGCTCTCAGGATTTCTTGAATTGATCTTGTAAAATACATGCTGTGCTGTGCTGTGCTTAGCTGCTCAGTCATATTGACTCTTTGTGACCCCATGGACTGTAGCCACCAGGCGCCTCTGTCCATGGGGATTCCAGTCAAGAATACTGGAGTGGGTTGCCATGCCCTCCTCCAGGGGATCTTCCCAACCCAGGGACTGAACTAAGGTTTCCTGCCTTGCAGGTGGATTCTTTACCATCTGAGCCACCAGAGAAGCCCATGAATACTTGAATGGGTAGCCTATCCCATCTCCAGGGGATCTTCACAACCCAAGAATTAAACCACAATCTCTTGCATTGCAGAAAAATTCCTGATCAGCTGAGCTACCAGGGAAGCCCCAAAATATTTGGTAGTGACTACCAAAGGCACCAGAACTTTGAACATGAGGGTATTTAAAATTTTTTATTTGTTTGTTTTTGGCTGTGCTAAGTCTTCGTTGGTATGTGGGCTTCTCACTGTAATGGCTTCTTTTGTTTAGGGGACACAGGCTCTACAGGGCTTGGGCTTCTAGCTTGTGAGCTCAGTATTCGTGGCTCTCAGGCTCTAGAGCACAGTCTCAATAATAATTGTGCATGGGTTTAGTTGCTCTTTGGCATGTGGGATCTTCCCAGATCAGGGATTGAGCCCTTGTCTCCTGCACTGGCAGCAAGATTCTCATCCACAGAACCACCAGGGAAGTCCAAATGTGAAGGAATTAAGAACATAGTAACAACTGGCAGTTCTCACATAGGTGAATGATAACCTGCAGCAAGGCTGCCACCTTGGGGTCTTTTCATGTGGTTCACTGCCCCGCCCCCACCCCAAGGAAGATTTGCAGTCCAGGTGGAATGTGTCCCCAAGTGTCCTCAGGGTTATGGAGACACAGCTGTATGTCATGTAAACTGTAGGGTTACATGCATCTATGACTTCTGACTGATATCATGGCTGTTATATAGTCTGCTTCAGGATCGTGGGCTCGGTCTTTGTGGGGAAAAGGGTGTTATGTTAGGCAAGGTGAGACCAGAGCCTTGACATCCCCTCTCCTCGTGTACTAGTTAATTTTCTTTGCAGACCCTCCAGTTCCCACATTCTGGCATCCTGTTCACCCCTAGTGGGGTTTGAAAGACACAGGATAGATTTTCACAGGTCATCATCCCCTCTGGCCCACTGTAACTCTTGGGCATGAGGTGAGGTAGGTGATGGAGTGTTTGGTTACCTGGTGTTCAAGGCTGAGATGACACCTGGTTTCTAAAGTCGACCCCATCTTCCATCCCTGCTGGAGAGAATCAACTGCACTTTGATCTCCTGGTGATGGAAGCAGGTGAGGGAGGCCACGCTGAAGAGTTCATTCCAGGACTCTCCCTGGGGGAACAGGCACATCTACTTCCTGCTCAGAAGACTTGTTTGTGATGAATAGCGTTGACGTCACATTTGGTCTGGAAATCACAGCCTGGTTCTAGTGAGTTTTCTGTGTTCTCTGGAGCTGGACTCTTGACATCCTCCTGACAGTGTGATGGGCCCGGAATTCACCTGTGTCATCGCTGTGAGCCCCCTGCTTCCAGAGTAATTGAGTTCTGGGGTCTGGTTGGGACACCTTCTGGGAATGCAGAAAAGCCCTGAAGAGAGTTCCTAGCCTTTGTTATTTGGATCATGAGCTCAGTCTTAAAAGTGCTGTTAAAAGTTCATATTGCTGTTGTGGCGGATTCATTTTGATATTTGGCAAAACTAATACAATTATGTAAAGTTTAAAAATAAAATAAAATTAAAAAAATAAAACATATGCAAAAATCTGCAAAAAAAAATAAAAAAAAAAGTTCATATTGCTATTTTAAAAGTGTAAAGTTAAAGCTAAAATAAATACAATTAAATGTTACTCAATAGAATAAGAGTTTCCCAGGTGGTGCTAGTGGTAACAAACTCACCTACCAATGCAGGAGACTAAAGAGACTCTGGTTTGATCCCTGGGTTGGGAAGATCCCCTGGAGGAGGGCACGGCAATCCACTCCAGAATTCTTTTTTGGAGAATCCCATGGACAGAGAAGCCTGGTGAACTACGGTCTATAGGATTGCAGAGTCAGACATGATTGAATCAACTTGCCATGCAATACAATGAAGAGAGAGAACAGTGTGCATGCTGAAGTAAGACCACAGACATGTCCTTGGAAGGTCAGAAACACCATTGAACCACTTTAGGCTCTTTGCCTGAATTAGATACAAAGGGAAATGTTATATCATGTCCTGTTTCAAAGAAGGTATATTTCCTTACAGCAATATTACAGCTGAGGGTCCCTAACAGTTAGGGTTCCTGATCAGATGTCCCAGGTAGAAAGAGCCACAGGGCTGAGTGGATGGTCAGCTAGGACCCAGCCCAGGCTGTCCTGCCCCAGTGCAGGGCTTCCCACCCTCTCTGAGCTCCAGTGTCTCAGAGGAGGAAGCCTGCTCCTTCCTTTATTATATGATAGATCCAGGAATAATAAGCACAAGAGGAGTTCTGTGTCTTTGCCCATTTATTCCCTGTCCCCCTACAGCCCCTCCACCCCATGGAGCCTGTGTATGTCGATAATGACTGAACTGTCACCCAGACAGGCATTTGGATGCCAGGCTAAGGAGTGAAAACCTGAAAATAATTTGGAGTTTCTCCCCTTTGATTCTTACCCCATCATTTGATATAATTTCTGAGGCCTCCTGCAAGATAAGTGACCTTAACTTCCCCTAAATGCCCAGATTTTACTAACAGGTCTTTTTAGGAGATGTACAAGTAACAGAGTGATGTCAGTATTTCCTGCTGATACAGCACAAGTTATCACTCACCCCAGACAGAGGTCACAGGCTCACTATCTGCCTCTGACTGCAGCAGGCTACAGCCTCATTCATGGTAGAAGTGAGAACCGTAAGGGTCCTCCCTGCCTGGCAGCCTGCAGCCCACCTATTCCCTGATGGGCAGGTGCCTAACTCTGGTGCTTGTGGTCAATGTCCTCTTAGAGAAGATGGCAGGAAATGAATGGTCAGTGAAGGGATGCCAGACCCCAAACCCACATGAAGTCACTCAAAGAAAATGATCACTAAGGGCACAGTTAGGTTTTATAAGGTATGTGTGTATCACATGCCACAGTGACCTCCAAATGCCAGAAAAAGCATTGAGCAGGTAGTTTTAAAAGCCTGGATTAGATTCTCAGAGAAGAAGTCAAGACCGTTCAGGGACACCTGGCTAAGCAAGTCCTGTGGGCACAAGGGTGGTGCAGTGCCAGGTGTTCTGTGACCCATGCAGAGACATCTGGTGCAGGTGCAGGGAGAGTCCCAGGATGGGGGAGATGGCAGACTGTCTGCTCCTCTTACTCATCTTGCCCCTGTCCTATGTCTGGCTCTGGTTCAGCGTAGGGGATGTACTGACTCTATCCTGGCTCTTAGGTTACTCATCTAAGTTGGAGACAGCACACAGACAGCTCACCAAAATTCAGTGTGGTAAGAACTCTCAAAGAGAATTAAATTTAAAAATGCTATTGAATTGGGCCTATCCTTCTCATCCAGTGGTTAAGAATCTGCCTTCCAATGCAGGGGACTTAGTCTTAATCCCTGATTGGTGAACTAGGATCCTATATGTCACAGGGCAACTAATCCTGTGTGCCACAACTAGAGAGCCCATGTGCTGCAACTACTGAGCCCATGAGCTCTAGAGCCTGTGATCTAAAATAATGGAAGCCCATGCACTGCAACTAAAGAAAGCTTGCATGCTGCAATGAAGACCCAGTGCAGTCAAAGAAAATGCTATTGAATCAAACGTTTGTGAACAGTTTCCACCCAGAGAGATGTCAGGGAAGAATTTGGAGAGAGGCCATGTTTGAGGATTGTGATGAACGAGCTAGTAAAGAATTTCAGTATCTAAATCTAGGTCAAATTTGAATTTGGTTAAAGATAGATTCAGGCTTCCCTGGTGGCTCAGCGGTAAAGAATCAACCTGCACTGCAGGAGCCACAAGAGACATGAGTTCGATTCCTGGGTTGGGAAGATCCCCTGGAAAAGGGTATGGCAACCCACTCCAGTATTCTTGCCTGGAGAATCCCATGTACAGAGGAGCCTGGTGGGTGAGTCCATAGGGTCGTAGAGTCAGACACAATTGAGAAGACTTAACATGCAGGCACAAAGATAGATTCAAAGAGAATCTTTCATTTCTAGGTCATTAAGGTGAAGCTTGGCATGAGCCGGAGTTTGAGTGGCACATGGAGAATTCTCTCCAGAAAGGGCATCACCCCTTCTCCCCCAGGCAGCCCAACTAGGAACTCTAGTGCACTGTTTGGCAGAATGTGCAATCACAGCACACGGGAGGCTATGGGTTTCTTTGCATCCAGCCTTCCTGACTTTCTCTGTCTTGTGTCTGTCTCTGCTTCCCCAGCACAGAGCTTGGTGTTTTCCCACTTAGCATCTTCTCTCCAAGGACTCTGGACCATCCGGGCATACAAAGCTGAGCAGAGGTTTCAGGAACTGTTCGACTCATACCAGGACTTGCATTCAGGTCTGTGAGTTTCTGGAGATGATTTCAAAGGATGGGATGTGCTGTCATCTGAGGCCTGACCTCCCTCTCAGGTGGTCTTGCTGGTCAGCACCTCTTTCTGTGCTGCCCCATATCCCCCACTGCACACCTGCCTCCCCCACCCCTTCCTCCCAGCACCCCGTCTGTGGTCCCCTTTTCCCCCTTCTCCCCAGACTGACTTCCATCGTCCTTCCATCATGGAGTCCTATGGCTTTCTGTCCCTTTAGGACAGGAGTCAGTATATATATATATATTTTTCAAACAACAGATAGTAAATATTTTAGACTTGTGTGCCATTCTATCTCTGTTTTAACTTATCAACTTTGCTGTTGTAGCACAAAAACAGGCAAAGGTAATACATAAGCAAAAGCACATGACTGTGTTCCAATAAAATTATTTACAAAAGCAGATGATGGCCATTCTTGGTCCACAGGCTACCGTTTGTCAACTCTCTTTTCAGAGCATGCAGGGCAGCAGATTCCATTGAGGTAAATCATTATCTAATTAACAGATTTTTAACTCACTTGGTTAATATTATTCTGAATATTGGTAATATTTTTCCCTAAGTAGAAATTTCAGAATTCCCTCTAGATCTGTAAAATCCTGGCCCATCTCTCCAGTCTTTATTGTATCTTAAAGATAAAATGGCATTTCGCAGATCCAGTTAGCTCATGGTTGTATAGACACTGGCTCCTAAGAATAAACACTGTGCAGGGCCCTGTAATAAGTGTGGAGGTGCTGGAAAGAGTGTGTGAGCTGTGCTCTCTGCTGTCCGAAAGCTGGGAACAGTTGGCCCTGAGAGAGGATGAGCCTCACGTCGAGGCCTAGCACTGTAGGAAATGTACCAATGAGACCATTTTTCCATTTTCTCCATTGTGATCATATTACTGTTTATAACCTGTGAGTTGAATTTTTTTCTTATTGAAGTACAGTTGATAAACAGTAGTATGTTAGTGTCAGATGTACAGCAAAATGATTCAATTTTATATGTGTATTTTTTCAGATAATTTTCCATCATAAATTATTACAAGCTATTGAATATAGTTCCACAGAGCTCCTGGTGTGATTCTTCTGTGTCCGATGTTGTCTGGTATCAAAACAGCTTTTTGGAACCTTCATGTTCCTTGGGTGTATAACTTTGCCACCCTACTTTGTGTAAAAATCTTCTGTAGCTCAACTGAGCAAAATGATCTTTCTTGTTCAAAGCAGTTAACATGGTTTTTCTAACTTATTCATTATGCTTATTATGGTTCACAAATCCAGAGGCCTGGTTCTTGCTTTTCACTATAACCCGATGGTTCTCTTTGCGTCTGGATATCATCTATTTTATCTTCATCTGTCTTGTTGACTTTGGGGCCCTGCTTCTTGCACAAAGTAAGTATGGGTATAAATAACTATTTATGGTGTGATTAAAATTTATAGCTGTATTTACAGTTATTAAACTCTTGCTGCCTTGTCTAACAAATACAGTTTGGTTCTAATGAATTGTATTAAAGCATTTGCAGCATGTGATTCCACAGTGTGGCCCATGTAGAGAGGTCATTTGGGTCTTGATGGGACCTTTTATTCTCTTCTTTTTCTTTGAATGAGTAGATGTCTACTCAGCTATAGCAAGCTGACCTTAGAAACTTTCCTGGTAGTGTTTAGTAGTTGGATGGAGAGAACCAAATTTGCCATAAAGCTTTTTGTCCAAGTTAAGACTTTAGATTTTGGTTTTAGGGATACTGGGGTCTCTTGGTTGCAGATGCTTGGTGCACTGGGATGAGAAAGGTTCTCTGTAGCAAAGGACACCATCCTCATCGCTGGGTGGGTACCAGATGAGCAGGTGTTGGTGTATATAGCATGAATTTACCAGCCCTAAATATTCTATAAGAGCAATATTGAATCACAGTCTTTAATATGGAACAATGAGAATGGTATTTTAGTTTTAAAAGCACTGGCTTTTAGAAACCATTGCCTTGTTTTTCATGGTTTCCAATTATGGTTGCATTGGACATAGAAAGTGAAATTGCTTGATTGTTCTTTAAACCACAATGACAAAAGTCTTAATAATAACATTATTCCTCATTGTCTACTGTATATTGACAATGTTGAGATTAAGTTCATTTAAGTCTTTCTAAATTCATAGTGGTTTTAATTTTTGGGGACGGAGGTTTTAATTGTATTGTGGACTCAATCAAATGATAGTAAAAGTATAAGTAATATTGTCATTATATGTTAATGATTTAAATAGTATAAAGGAGTTATCTTAATAAAGTGATAGAAGGAACTGGCCTCAAGGTCAAAAACAGGACTGACTTTTTCCCCCCTCTTCTTCCTCATTTAGTTTTGAATGTCGGGCAGGTTGGCCTGATACTGTCCTATGCCCTCAACATCATAGTGGTGTTCCCATGGTGCATCAGGCTAAGTGTTGAAGTTGAGCATATGGTGATGTTTATCTTAACATTCTTAACCTTATACTACTTCTTGCCATTAAAAAGTATAAAAATAATTCTTATGTAAAATATTAAAACTTGTTTTTACATCTAGCTCACAGAGGTTTTTATATCCTCCTCCATCTGTTTAAAGCTAATGTAAAAAAGTACATCTTTTACTCAGTCTTATGTATGCCATGTCAGCAGGTTTTTATTCATAACAACCTGTCTTCAAATGTAATAAATGTCTCTGTAAGAGGGAGGTTCTGAAATTTTGGAGAGAATATAAACCAGTTTGGGGGGAGGTTGTTTATTATTGTTTCTTAACTGGTAATTGCTCATTATTGGTAAAAGAAGAATTCAATATTTTGTAGTTCTTTGTTTAATTGATAGATATTTGTCCCTGCCTTATTTTAGAATTTATTCTTGTATGTGTTAAACACCGGAATGTGCTGGTGTCCCTCCTTTTTGGTAGAATAAGCCACCTCTCTGAATGTTCTATCAAAGATGTCAAATTATTTTTGTTTAGGAGGCCTTGGTCAGTATTTAAATTATATTCTCCTTTGAGTATTGCATATTGTCCCAAAGAGAGAAAAACAAACAAACAAAAAAATGCAATATTTGCATTTCTCTTTTCTAATAGAGTAGAAAGTGAGAAATTATTAAAATGAGGTTTGATGACCATCCAGTTCTACTCTATAACACGTGGCCCTTTTATGACCACTTACTAGTGCCCATAAGTATTCTTTTCTTTGACAAAATTCTTTTTATTCAGATGTAGAAAGTGAATAAGTAAAATATTTGCATTCATTTATATAATTCTTTTAGTTTTAATATAATGCTGAAGAAGACAGCCTTAAGTGAAACTGTTACAGGATGATGAATAAGTTTGCAAATCATCAAAGGAGTCATCACACTCCTACTTCAGTCCTTCACAGATGCTAAGACCTGGAAGCAGATATAAAAAGCACATATAAAGATATAAAAACAGAACACCTTATTTACAGTCTCTGAACATCCATAAATAAAGCCCTCTGCTCCTAACCCACATGATGTCATATATATTTCAGATGATTTCAGTAGAAAGGGTGATAGAATATATAGAGCTTGAGCAAGAAGCACCCTGGGAACTCGAGTTTCGTCCACCACCAGACTGGCCCAACAATGGAATGATTGCCTTGAGCAATGTGAACTTCAAGTACAGCTCAGATGGGCCTCTGGTATTGAAGGACCTGACAACAGACATTAAACCAGGAGAAAAGGTTTGTTTAAGCCATTTGTCTCTTTAAAAATTCAGCTGAAGATTTAGTGCCACATCTGCTGTTGACTTTCTTGTGTGTCTTGGGAGGACTCTTTGTTCTTCATGGGTGCAGATTAGATCAGTGACATCACAGGTGAATCTCTCTTAAAAACTGACCAGGGGATGGGGATCCCAGTATTTCTTTCCCTGCGTTGTGAACTCCCTCATGGTGGTTGGTGGGTCCTGAGCTCCTGAACTATAACAGCCTGACCCAGGACACTATATTGACACCTGATTATTCATGTGGATTCTGAGAAGTCAGCCTTGACTCACTGTCTCTAACTCTCCAATATCTCCTTTTTTCCTATCCATTCTTCTCTGTATTTCTGAAATCTTCTCTTCTTCCTCTGATGCCCTTCAGCTATGGCCTCCTCCTCTGTCCTTTGGCCCTTCCCGTAGACTTGTCCTCCATTAACCCACACTCAACTGTCATCCTCCTGCCCTGCCCCTACAGACTGCTTCTTTCTGAAGCACAGATCTGATCCTTACTGGACTGGGCGAGCTGCTACTGGAACCATAGGGCAGTCCTATATCCATTCTAGCAGGGATTGTGTGGCCGGCTTAGAGCCACCAGAGAAGAGCCCAGAATCATGATTCAGTCAGGGGTGAAAATCCAGAACCCTCCATGGAGTCAGAGTCCGGAGACTCACTCAGAGTTGATGAAAGCAAACTGAGAGGAGCAGGGAAGATTCCAGGTGGAAGATGGCAGAAAGTCTTGTGATCTGGTCCTGTCAGCACCCATGTCTGCAAGTTATGTTCCTTTCCCATGCAGCTTGAGGCCCTCAGCTGGGACCAGGGCAGAGTCTTGAAGAGCAGACTAAACCAGAACAGACAAGGTAGTAGGCATTTCCTCCCCACCTACCTCTCCAGCCTCAAGTCCTCATGTTCACACACTCCCCAAGACTCAGGTTGTGTGTAGATTTTCCTAAAGTACCACATCCTCCCTGCTTCCAGTGTGCACACACTGCCCTCTCTACTTCAGAGACCCTTCCCACTCTCATCTTCTGGTTAAAGCCTCCTCATTTCTGAGTTAATTGTAATGCATCTTCTTCCCAATTCCTCCTAGTGTTGTATACCCTTAAGATAGCATTTATCATACACGTGTGCTTGTAAGTATCCTTCAACAGGTGAATAGATAAATAAAATGTTACTCATTCACTCTCCCAGCCAGCAGCCCCTCAGCACCCTCTATGTGCCCTGCAGAATGCCATTTTCTGGGGAACAGAGCTAAAAAGAAAATTCTCCCTGATCCTTACAATGTAATATTATTCAGCCTTAAAAAGGAAGGAATTTCTGACCCATGGATAAACCTTGAGTACATCATACTAAATGAAATATGCCAGACACACAAGAAAAAATACTATATAATTCCACTTTTATGGTGTTTCTAGAGTAGTCAAATTCCTAAAAACAGAAAGTAGAATGATGGTCACCAAGGACAGAGGGATGGGAAGTAGGGAGTTATTGTTTAATGAGTATAGAATTTAAGTTCTACAAGACAAAGAATAAAAGGCAAAAAATATTCTGGAGGTTTGTTGCACAACAATATGAAAACTTAAGACTAAACTGTCAATTTAAATATAGTTAAATTGGCAAAGTGTATGTTATATGTATTTTACCACAATTAAAATAAAAGAGAGCATCTTCACATGCTTTGTAATTTTTAGTCTATATCCCAGAATACCCTAAGGCTTCTAAAGATCAGGGAACATCTTATTTTTAGCTCTGTTCCTCAGAAAGTGTTCTGCAGGGCACACAGAAAGTGCTGAGGGACTGCCGGCTGCGAGGTTGAGTGAATAATACATGGATAAGTGCAACCAGTAACCAAAACATACACACAAGGCAACTCCTTGTAAGTAACCAGTTTCCTAGATGTGTTAAATACTTTAGGAACTGCTGTTTAAAACCCACTAGGTGGGTCTACCTCAGACCCACCTAGTGGACCATAGCCATATTTAATGAATAATACCCTTGTGACTCTGTGTGATGCTATGGACTGCAGCCCTCCAGGCTCCTATGGTCATGGTATTTTCCAGGCAAAAATACTAGAATGGGTTGCCATTTCCTTCTCCTCAGACCTTCTTCCTCCTCCTCCTTCTACCTCAGACCCACCTAGTGGACCATAGCCATATTTAATAAATGATACCCTTGTGATTCTGTGTGACACTATGGACTGCAGCCCTCCAGGCTCCTCTGGTCATGGGATTTTCCAAGCAAAAATACTAGAATGGGTTGCCATTTCCTTCTCCAGGGGGTCTTCCCAACCCAGGGATCGAACAGAGGTCTCTTACCTCTACTTGCATTGGCAGGTGGATTCTTTACCACTAGCACCACCTGGGAAGCCCTTGTGACATGAAAGAATATTGAATTTAATGCCCAAATGATATCCAGGGCCTGGAGGAGGACATGGCAGCCTACTTCAGTATTCTTGCCAGGAAAATCCCCATGCACAGAGGAACCTGGCGGGCTACAGTCCAGAGAGCAGCTTCAGTTAGTCACATGGCAAAAGCTTGCTCCTTAGTATTTCCAGTTTCAGTGTAGGTTGGGAAAATAGTAACTGTACCTCATGATGCAATCCTGTCCTTAAAATCACCATAGGTGAAGTTTTCTTACTAGCAGTTAAGTATGTCCATCAGATTTCCCACCGTAAACATAATTCTGTCAGTTTGCTCCTGTCTTAAATTTCCCACAAAGACATCAAATATTAATTATCTATATCTTAGGGACATAACACATTTGCATTCTTTTACCTTAAAATTCTCAAATCATAGGACTAGCTGAGCTTCTAAAATGTTTGAGGGATGATTGAATCTGGAGACTGAATTAATAACTTCAGTTACTTGACTTTTGATTTGTGTCATGGTCCACTCACAGTATCACCTTTAATTTCATTTCTGTGTTTAAAGATTATAACCAGGCAGCATGTTCATAAGGTGATTTCACATATGTTTATGATGGGAAATCTAATGGACATACTTAACTGCTAGTAAGCAAACATCGCCTATGGTGATTTTAAGGACAGGATTGCATCATGAGGTACAGTTACTATTTTTCCAACCTACACTGAAACTGGAAATACTAAGAAGCAGGCTTTTGCCATGTGACTAACTGAGGCTGCTCTCTGGAGCTAGGAACAACAGACTAGTTCCAAATAGGAAAAGGAGTACATCAAGGCTGTGTATTGTCAACCTGCTTATTTAACTTATATGCAGAGTACATCATGAGAAATGCTGGACTGGAAGAAACACAAGCTGGAATCAAGATTGCTGGGAGAAATATCAAAAACCTCAGATATGCAGATGACACCACCCTTATGGCAGAAAGTGAAGAGGAACTCAAAAGCCTCTTGATGAAAGTGAAAGTGGAGAGTGAAAAAGTTGGCTTAAAGCTCAACATTCAGAAAATGAAGATCATGGTATCCGGTCCCATCACTTCATGGGAAATAGATGGAGAAACAGTGGAAACAGTGTCAGACTTTATTTTTTGGGGGCTCCAAAATCACTGCAGATAGTGACTGCAGCCATGAAATTAAAAGATGCTTACTCCTTGGAAGGAAAGTTATGACCAACCTAGATAGCATATTCAAAAGCAGAGACATTACTTTGCCAACAAAAGTCAAGCCTATGGTTTTTCCAGTGGTCATGTATGGATGTGAGAGTTGGACTGTGAAGAAGGCTGACCGCCGAAGAATTGATGCTTTTGAACTGTGGTGTTGGAGAAGACTCTTGAGAGTCTCTTGGACTGCAAGAAGATCAAACCAGTCTATTCTGAAGATCAGCCCTTGGATTTCTTTGGAAGTAATAATGCTAAAGCTGAAACTCCAATACTTGGGCCACCTCATGTGAAGAGTTGACTCATTGGAAAAGACTCTGATGCTGGGACGGATTGGGGGCAGGAGGAGAAGGGGGCAACAGAGGATGAGATGGCTGGATGGCATCACTGACTTGATGGACGTGAGTCTGAGTGAACTCCAGGAGTTGGTGATGGACAGGGAGGCCTGGCGTGCTGCGATTCATGGAGTCGCAAAGAGTTGGACATGACTGAGCAACTGATCTGATCTGATCTGATCTGATGGTGGTTTCTAATTTATAGAAGAAATAGCAAGCAAAAAACGAGGTAAATAGCACCTTAGGCTTCTGCGTAGATATTGAACATGGGTTGAGTTTTTCATTTAGATGATTTGATGGTTTATTTGATCATTTTAGAGAGTCCTAGGCTATTTTAAAGCATTTTTCACCTCTAGAGGTAGATTGATGTTGGTTTGTTATATTTTTTTTTCTTGCTCAGAGTTATTACTTGGATAATACATTTTTATATATGCTTACTAGACCTTGATATAATATGCAAATATGTTATTTTCCTGCATTTTCTCCTTGTTTATGTGTTTCCTCAGCAACCCTTCCCCCCACTCCCAAATTGTCCCACTTTCTCTACCAACTTCCTAATTCCTCATGACCCAGACTGTGGTGCAAGGGTCAACGCACCTGCATCTCCTAGAGCTTCTTAAATATGAAGAATCCCATTCTTATCCAGACTTCTTGACTCAGCATCAAATTTGAAAAAGACCTCCTAGTGAAGAGCTTTCTCTCCCGTACAGTGTTTGATGACTAATAACCCATGATTTCCATGAAACATTCTTTGATAGTTTGAAATTGAGCTCATGAATCACCCAAACCCCTCTTGTGTCTGAGCATGAGACTCTAGAAAGTTCTGTATCACTTACCACCCTACAGATTCATATTTATATTCTGCAAATCATGCCTTTATGTTATAGTCTAAGACTGTGTGATTCCACTGCATTTCTTTTTTTTTTTTTTTTTTTTAATGTGTGTCATATCTTTTTGTGGTTTTATTTTTATTTTTTTTATTTTTTAACTTTGCAATATTGTATTGGTTTTGCCATATATCAACATAAATCTGCCACAGGTATACATGTGTTCCCCATCCTGAACCCTTCTTCCTCCTCCCTCCCCATACCATCCCTCTGGGTCGTTGCAGTGCACCAGCCCCAAGCATCCAGTATCGTGCATCAAACCTGGACTGGCGACTCATTTAATATATGATATTATACATGTTTCAGTGCCATTCTCCCAAATCATCCCACCCTCTCCCTCTCCCACAGAGTCCAAAAGACTATTCTATACATCAATGTCTCTTTTGCTGTCTCGTATACAGGGTTATTGTTACCCTCTTTCTAAATTCCATATATATGCGTTAGTATACTGTATTGGTGTTTTTCTTTCTGGTTTACTTCACTGTGTATAATAGGCTCCAGTTTCATCCACCTCATTAGAACTGACTCAAATGTATTCTTTTTAATGGCTGAGTAATACTCCATTGTGTATATGTACCACAGCTTTCTTATCCATTCATCTGCTGATGGAAATCTAGGTTGTTTCCATGTCCTGGCTATTATAAACAGTGCTGCGATGAACACTGGGATACACGTGTCTCTTTCAATTCTGGTTTCCTTGGTGTGCATGCCCAGCAGTGGGATTGCTGGGTCATACAGTTCTATTTCCAGTTTTTTAAGGAATCTCCTCACTGTTCTCCATAGTGGCTGTACTAGTTTGCATTCCCACCAACAGTGTAAGAGGTTTCCCTTTTCTCCACACCCTCTCCAGCATTTATTGCTTGTAGACTTTTGGATAGCATTCACTCTGACTGGTGTGAAATGGTACCTCATAGTGGTTTTGATTTGCATTTCTCTGATAATGAGTGCTGTTGAGCATCTTTTCATGTCCACTGCATTTCTTTCCATCTTTTCAGTGAGTCTATCTTCATCACAGGCAGTTTTCATCCTGCTCCAGCCTTCTCCACACCACCCTCCTTCAAAGACTGGAGGGATTTCCCACAGGCTCAGTCCTGCCTGGACCTAGAATCAGAGACAGCCCCGCACAGCAGTGTATGTGCAGCTCTTTCACCACCTAATGGGATCAAAAATGAGTCTTGCTGCCCCAAGCAGTGCCTGAGGTCTGTTTGACCTGTTTCCTGGGGAACCTTGTATCCCACTTAGCTGTAGGGCTCTTCCCCAGCCCACCTGTAGGTGCTGGTTTTTCCTCCTGACAGCCTGCCCACCTGATCTCAGTTTTGCTCTTTGTTCAGAGATTTTGTCCTTCTTGTCCCACACACTACTTTATACTCACCCGTATCCACATCTTGCTTAAACTCTCTGGCCATAGGATCTCCATGTTAGGTCTGTTCCTTTAACTGTGGCTACACCTCTCCCCACTTTCTCTGTTCTAGTTAGCCAGAGGGACATAATAGGGAGTCAGGCCAACCAGATGATAAAGAGGTCATCAGCAGAATGAAAAAGAACCTAATATATGTGGAATGAGTCCCATCCTGGCACTTAAAAGCTTTATTATTTCAGGCAGACTAGTTAATCTAACTAAGCCTTGATCTTCTCTTTTGCAAAATGGAGGCAACAGGACCTAATCTCTAAGGTAGTTGTACAACTTAAACAACAGAAGATACATAAAACACCCAGCATGGACATCAGCATGCAGTACATGCTTGGACAAAGATAGCTTTCATTTTCATAAGGTGTAAAATGACCATAACCACTTATACTTTGTTTACTTATAAACTGTCTATCTCATGAAAATGAGAAGCTTAGCCATTTGCAATTGTATTTATGGCTATAGAATCCATCTGTTGTGCCTGTTTCTCTGTCCAGCTTATCACATTCCTAAACAATATAGTAATAGATCTTTCATACATTTCTCCAGCCTGAGTTAAAATCCTCAGCTCCCTACAGAAGCCTCTTTTGCACAGGACACCATAGGTAACACAAATAATACAAAGGCAAATCCAATGCGGATCCTACTGTCAACACATATAGTCCAGTTGAAGAATAAGAAGAAGTCTGTATTAACTTTGTAAGAACTTTTATGGAAGTTTATTAAAAGATGGTATAACATCTGTTAGGGTTGAAACAAGCCCCCATGAGGGGAGAAGTGCAGAATTTCCAAGGAATTACACAGGTAAGAGAGGCTTTAGTGACTTGTGGTTAGAATTTTAGCAGGTGGAAGTGTATGTGACAGTCATTCCAGGAAGTGGGGCTAGCATAAGCAAATCATGATGCTCTGATTCTGTGAATGAAGACCTAGGCACCTAGTATTCAGTTAAGTGAACTATCAGATGTATAACACACTTTCATGTCCAACTCCACAACTACCTAGTGACCCCAAGGAAACTGACTCATAGACGTGAAGAATGGAGAGGTCAGATATCCTGGGGTGGAGCGATGGGCACAGAACTGGCCTTCCTGAGGTTAATCTGAGAAGTGAGAGCACGTGCACCAGAGTGGGCAGACGTGAGAGGCAGGGAGCCAGGAATTCTTGTGCCTCCAGGAAGATGTCCTGGGAATGTGATTCCACATTTTGAAATCAAACTGATGTAAATTAAAACTAAGTTATAACACATGGGTTTGTGAATGTGCAGGGAAACAGCTGAGAGTAGAAATTGCTATCATATTTCTGGAGGTAGTTTGGCAGTACTTAAGAGTCTACTTTAAAAAGTAGTTCATACCTGTTTCTTGGCAATCCCACATATTAGAACTTATCTTAAGAAAATAATGACAGTTGTTTGCAAAGATTTGGCTTCAAGGGTATTTAACACACAGTTATTTATATTAGCAAAATATTAGAGACTGCCTAAATATCCACCAATGAGAAGGCAATGGCACCCCACTGCAGTACTCTTGCCTGGAAAATCCCATGGATGGAGGAGCCTGGTAGGCTGCAGTCCATGGGGTCGCTAAGAGTTGGACACGACTGAGCGACTTCACTTTCACTTTTCACTTTCATGCATTGGAGAAGGAAATGGCAACCCACTCCGGTGTTCTTGCCTGGAGAATCCCAGGGACAGGGGAGCCTGGTGGGCTGCTGTCTATGGGATCACACAGAGTCAGACACGACTGAAGTGACTTAGCAGCAGCAAATATCCACCAATAGGGGGTTTATTAAATAAATTAGCACACATACTATAATATTATATAGTCATTAAAATAAATATTTTAGTGAATATTAAATGAAAACAAATTGCAATATGTTCATATCTCTTTTTGTTTAAATGAGTTTTTGTCTTCAATATACACACACATCCAGAAAGAAAATACATCAATATCTTAGGAATGGATTTATTGGCGTGCAGTGGTGATGACTAGTATTTATTTACTTTCTAGATTTATTTGCACTGATTATGATTAATAAAAAGATTTGTTTGGCTTTTTAAAAGCTAACACAGCCTGTTACTCACATAATGATTATGGTCATTAAAATAAGGGATTGAGTCATGAAACATTGCAGATATAGAATCTGTAGGCCTTGGTACCATGATGGAATCAGGGAAAGCTGCAAATAAAGTGTACAATTGAGCCTGGGAAAGAAGTAATGAGATTAAAGTAGGAAAGTCAGAAGAAGTGGCTGTTTTGTGGGGGCATTTGATGTTAATCATGTGGAGTTCAATGTATCAGTATGGAGATAGATCTGGGGGCAGATGTCAACAAGTTGGTGTGGTTGTCAGAGACCAACCTTGGCCTGGTTGGAAAAACAAAAAGGAGCAGTTGTAAAGCTGAGGTAAGACTGTTTCCAAGTACCTTTGGATTTAGGAATGTAAAATTACTAATATTGGTGACATTCCCCACAGGCACTTAGCAAAATCCTTTGGTGACCTGGGAAAGATTTCCAGACATAGCTTTGAAAACTGAACAGTAGAAATAGCCTGGGCCAGATTTTCTTTGAGTTACCTTTTTCTTACTCTCCTTTTTGGAGTTTGTAGTTTATAGTCCTGCTCACACACATTCTTACAACACAGTTCTCACCTGTGTCCTGATGTGTTTTGATTCACATACGAGAACACCCAGAAATACAGGGATACCTGGTTTTATTGCGCTTGACTGATACTGCATTTTTTGCAAATTGAACATTTGTGGCAACCCTGCCTCAAACATGTGGATCAGTACCATTTTCCCTACAGAATTTGCTAATTTCATGTCTTTGGGTCACATTTGGTAATTCTCACAATATTTCAAACATTATTATTATTATGTTTGTTATGATCTGTGATCAATGATCTTTGATGTTACTGCTATAATTTGCCAGAGGCTCAGTTGATAGCATTTTTAAACAAAGTTTTTTTTTTTAATTAAGATACTAATACTGTTTTTTAAGATATAATGCTATTTCTCACATGACAGACTATAGTATAGCAAAGCACGACTGAGTAACTGAACTGAACTGAACTGAACTGAACTTTTATATACATGGGGAAACTAAAAAAGTGTGACTTGTTTTATTGCAATACTTATTTTATTGCAGTGGTCTGGAACTGAACCTGCCATGTTGCCCAGATCAGCCTGTACAGAGAACATATGAGCTATTCATGTATGCAGAAGAACTTGCCTATATGCAGAAAATGACCCGTCAGTATTAAATAAATTAAGATAGAAAATTGGCTATAAAGATAAATCAACTAAAGCTACTTTTCTTACATGTAATCTCTGTAAAGATAAATTCCTTTTTGAAGTGCCATTATTGATCTTACAGATTAAGCTTTGGAACTTTGAAGGTATTCAAATGAGAAAATATGTAAGGTTCCCAGAATATAATAAGTGCTCAGAAAGATTTAACTCTTCTCTGTTTAAAGCTGTGAATTTTAAAAATTTACTAACTGAATTAATTTACAAATGATTGAAAGCATGTCTTATGCACATCATCAATTCCAAATTCCTAAATAGAGAGGAAATCATCTTTTGAGAAGCTCTCATTAGGGAATCTGCAGTTATGCAAGCTCATTGCTATAAAAAAGCCAGTTTCTGCATGCATGCTTTTATTTATTTTTATTGAAGTATGGTTGATTTACAATGTTGTATTACTTTCAGGTGTATTGCAAAGGGATTCAGATATATAGATTCTTTTTCCATATAGGTTATTACAAAATACTGAGTATAGTTCCTTGTGCTATATGGTGAAGTGAAGTTGCTCAGTCGTGTCCTACTCTTTGTGACCCCATGAACTGTAGCCCACCAGGCTCCTCCATCCAGGCAAGGGTACTGGAGTGGGTTGCCATTTCCTTCTCCAGGGGATCTTCCCAACCCAGGGGTTGAATCTGGGTCTCCCACATTGTAGGCAGATGCTTTACTGTCTTAACCACCAAGGAAGCTATAGGGTAGGACCTTTTTAATGTTATATATGGTAATGTGTATGTGCTGTGCTATGCTTAGTCACTCAGTTGTGTCTGACTCTGAGACCCCATGGTCTGTAGCCTGCCAGGCTCCTCTGTCCATGAGGATTCTCCAGGCAGGAATACTAGAGTGGGTTTCCATGCCCTCCTCCAGAAGTAGTGTGTATATGTTACTCCAAAATTCCTAGTTTATCCCCCTACCACTTTCCCCTTTGGTAATCATAAATTTGTTTTCTATGTCTGTGAGTCTCTTTCTGTTTTGTAAATAAGTTCATTTGTATCATTTTTTTAAGATTCCACATGTAAGTGATAACATGATATTTTCTTTGCCTTTGTCTGATTTACTTCACTTACTATAATCTCTTGGTCCATCCATGTTGCTGCAAATGGTAACATTTCATGACTTTTTATGGCTGAGTAGTATTCCCTTTGGAGAAGGAAATGGCAACCCACCCCAATGTTCTTGCCTGGAGAATCCCAGGGACGGGGGAGCCTGGTGGGCTGCCGTCTATGGGGTCGCACAGAGTCGGACACGACTGAAGCACCTTAGCAGCAGTAGCAGTATTCCCTTTATATATGTATCACATCTTCTTTATCGATTCCTCTGTTAATGGACATTTAGTTTGCTCCCATGTCTAGGCTACTTTATATTGTGCTCTGCATGCATGTTTATAGCACACAGTGAAAAGCCAACTTTTATAATACAGTTTCATTCCTAACCAGCATTTTACCTGCATTATTGTGATTCTTTGATCTTATTTTTAATGTACTAATTTCATTATGCCTTGGTTTTAAATAACCAGACTGATACTTGACATATATCTTTCCAAGGTTTAACTATAAGTATTAATTGGTTTGTAAAATGCCTTTTGAACTGTTCAGATGAAAGGTTCCATATAAATAGCAAATGTTGTTTGTGTTGTTGTTGATTTTATTATATGTGTTTTGCGTACTGGCTACTGTCTCTTAAGACACTGAGGTGAGTATTTTACAATTTTAAAATGATTCCTTTCAAGACAGAACATAACCAAGGTATTTAATACGTTGAAGTGATTTAGTTTCTCTACCAGAGAATGTATGTGTGCTCAGTCACTTAGTCGTGTCTGACTCTTTGCGACCCTATGGACTTTAGCTTGCCATTCTCCTCTGTCCATGGGATTCTCCAGGCAAGAATACTGGAGTGGGTTGCAATTTCCTACTCCAGGGAGTTTTTCCAACCTAGGGATTGAACCTACATCATTGACGTCTTCTGCATTGGCAAACAGGTTCTTTACCACCAGCGCTACCTGGGAAGCCCAGAGAATAAGCCCTTTTAAATAATAGAACTCTGGGAAAATGTATACTTATGTATACGTAACAGTTCTGATTTGATTTGTTGATATCTCTATGAAATTATCCACAAAATTCTCAAGGTTCAAAATATGCAGACAGTAGAAATAAAAACTAAAGATTTATTTCTTATGGAACACTTAGGCAACTTCTGATTTTTTGTTGCTAGTAGATTGATTCTGTTATTTTTAACTCTTCTTTGGACCAGGGGATCTCAACCCGAAGACATTTGTCAACATCTGACATTTTTGGTTGACAGTTTAGGTGTGCTTCTGGCCTCTAGTGGGTAGAGTCCATGGCTACTGCTAAACATCCTACAATACACAGGACAGCCTCCCACCCCATAACAATGAAGTATTTAAACAAAAATGTCAATAGTGCCATGGTTGAAAAATGTATAGACTATATTCAATATAGAGCTTTTAAAATTTATCTTCAACCACCAGGGTTTCTCCCAGGTTTATTGCATATTGTTAGTTCTTAATCCCTCCTGGATCTCTTCACAGGTTGGCATCGTGGGAAGAACAGGAGCTGGAAAAAGTTCTTTCGTTGCTGCCCTCTTTAGATTGTCAGAGCCTGAAGGTAGAATTTGTATTGATAAGATCTTGACAACTGAAATTGGACTTCATGATTTAAGGAAGAAAATGTCAATCATACCTCAAGTATGTACATCAGAATAGTCTCACATGTTCTTTTCATCCAGTATCCAAGTTTAATTGCTTTTAATTTGATTGATTTTAAAAAATGAAAGGGTTAATATTTTCCCCCTCAGTAGAGCATATTTTTAACAGCAGGTATTTTCAACAGATACTTTAATCAGAAACCAGGTTTTGTTGTTTGTTATTTTGGTTTGTGTGTATGTGATTTAATAACTTATCCAGATAGATTTCTAGACTCAAAATTTTGCCAGATGCCACAGTTTTATCCACTGATAGCACACAATTCTGAGAACAATATGATAAATGATTTAGCACTGGAGATGATTCTATAGGGAAACACAGGTTGTGTCTTACTGATGGAATTTTGCTATGGGAAATAAAGTTAACTTTTTAAAGGTGATTATCTCAAAATGGATTAAAGATCTAAATGTAAGACCAGAAACTATAAAACTCCTAGAGGAGAACATAGGCAAAACACTCTCCGACATACATCACAGCAGGATCCTCTATGACCCACCTCCCAGAATATTGGAAATAAAAGCAAAAATAAACAAATGGGACCTAATTAAACTTAAAAGCTTCTACACAACAAAGGAAACCATAAGCAAGGTGAAAAAACAGCCTTCAGAATGGGAGAAAATAATAGCAAATGAAGCAACTGACAAACAGCTAATCTCAAAAATATACAAGCAACTCCTGCAGCTCAATTCCAGAAAAATAAATGACCCAATCAAAAAATGGGCCAAAGAACTAAATAGACATTTCTCCAAAGAAGACATACAGATGGCTAACAAACACATGAAAAGATGCTCAACATCACTCATTATCAGAGAAATGCAAATCAAAACCACAATGAAGTACCATTTCACACCAGTCAGAATGGCTGCTATCCAAAAGTCTACAAGCAATAAATGCTGGAGAGGGTGTGGAGAAAAGGGAACACTCTTACACTGTTGGTGGGAATGCAAACTAGTACAGCCACTATGGAGAACAGTGTGGAGATTCCTTAAAAAACTGGAAATAGAACTGCCTTATGACCCAGCAATCCCACTGCTGGGCATACACACCAAGGAAACCAGAATTGAAAGAGACACGTGTACCACAATGTTCATCGCAGCACTGTTTATAATAGCCAGGACATGGAAACAACCTAGATGCCCATCAGCAGATGAATGGATAAGAAACCAGTGGTACATATACACAATGGAGTATTACTCAGCCATTAAAAAGAATACATTTGAATCAGTTCTAATGAGGTGGATGAAACTGGAGCGTATTATACAGAGTGAAGTAAGCCAGAAAGATAAACACCAATACAGTATACTAACACATATATATGGAATTTAGAAAGATGGTAATGAAAACCCTGTATGTGAGACAGCAAAAGAGACACAGATGTATAGAACAGTCTTTTGGACTCTGTGGGAGAGGGAGAGGGTGGGGAGATTTGGGAGAATGGCATTGAAACATGTATAATATCATATAAGAAACGAATCACCAGTCCAGGTTCAGTGCAGGATACAGGATGCTCGGGGCTGGCGCACTGGGATGACCCAGAGGGATGATATGGGGAGGGAGGTGGGAGGGGGGTTCAGGATGGGGAACATGTGTACACCTGTGGTGGATTCATGTTGATGTATTGCAAAACCAATACAATATTGTAAAGTAATTAGCCTCCAATTACAACAAATTTAAATTAAAAATAAATAAATAAAGGTGATTATCTCCCTGCAGGGCTTTTTTTGAAACTGTGGGGCTTTAAGAATTACAGAGTGTATGGATGCTTTGGGGAGACTTTAATAAATGAGTGATTAATAAAAGATTTTAATGAGGCAAGCAAATCACTTCAGCATTCTTGCATTGAGAACCCAATGAACAGTATGAAAAGGCAAAAAGATATGACACTGAAAGATGAACCCCTCAGGTCAGTAGGTTTCCAATATGCTAATGGAGAAGAGTGAAAAAATAGCTCCAGAAGAAATAAAGAGGCTGAACCAAAGTGGAAGCAATGCCCAGTTGTGGATGTGTCTGGTGGTAAAAGTAAAGTCTGATGCTGTAAAGAACAGTATTGCATAGGGACCTGGAATGTTAAGTTCATGAATCAAGGTAAATTGGAAGTGGTCAAACAGGAGATGGCAAGAGTGAACATCAACATTTTAGAAATCAGTGAACTAAAACAGATGGGAATAGGTGAATTTAATTCAGATGACCATTATATCTACTACCGTGGGCAAGAATTTCTTAGAAGACATGGAGTAGCCTTCATAATCAACAGAAGAGTCTGAAATGCAGTACTTGGCTGCAATCGCAAAATGACAGAATGCTCTTGGTTTGTTTCCAAGGCAAACCATTCTACATCACAGTAATCCAAGTCTATGCCCCAACCACTAATGCTGAAGAAGGTGAAGCTGAATGGTTCTATGAAGACCTACAAGACTTTATAGAACTAACACCAAAAAAAAAAAAAAAAAAAAGTCCTTTTCATCAAAATCATTGCAGATGGTGGCTGCAGCCATGAAATTAAAAGACACTTGCTCCTTGGAAGAAAAACTATGACAAACCCAGATAGCATATTAAAAAGCAGAGACATCACTTTGCTGACAAAGGTCTGTATAGACAAAGCTATGGTTTTTCTAGTAGTCATGCACAGATGTGAGAGTTGGACCGTAAAGAAGGATGAGCACTGAAGATTTGATGCTTTCAAACTGTGGTGCTGGAGAAGATGATTGAGAGTCTCTTCAACAACAAGGAGATTAAGCCAGTCAATCCTAAAGGAAATCAACCCTGAATATTCATTGGAAGGACCGATGCCAAAATTGAAGCTCCAATACTTTGGCTACTTGATGTGAAGAACTGACTCTTTAGAAAAGACTCTGATGCTGGGAAAGATTGCAGGAAGGAGGAAAAGGGGGTGACAGAGGATGAGATGGTTGGATTGCATCATTGACCCAATGGACATGAGTTTGAGCAAACTCTGGGAGATAGTGAAAGCCTGGCATGCTGCAGTCTATGGGATCACAAAGAGTCAGACACAACTTAGTGACTGAACAACAACAGCAACAAGCAGGCAAGCAGTAGAGAATAGTGAAGAAGAATATGGGATATGGTATTCCATCTCTGTGCACCTCAATTTTCTCTCCCTTACAAGGCAGCTAACAAGTACCAACTCCTTGAACTATTGTGAGGACTTAATAGGTCTGTGTGTGGAATGCTTCATATAAAACCAGTATCTGGCTGCTGTGATCATGGAAAGTTGAATTGACCATTTCTTCTTGGTCTCTGATTCTGTTTTCCTTTGTTCTGCTTCTTAAAGAAGTATAATTCTCAGGAAATATCTTGGCGATTCTCTAGAATGTAACAAAAGTGAAAAAGTATAGATCAAAACCAGAAGATATTTCTTCTAGTGCTATGTCCTTCACTTGAACAGTATCAGTTTAGAAACAAGTTTATTCACTTATGTGTCATGGGTTAATAAATGTCAGAAGATACTAAAAATCTTAGCCCTCCCCAGCCAAGAGTCCTTTCTCTTTACAATGTCTTGCTGACTACAGAGATGGAGAAAATCTGTTGACTTGATTACTTAAAGTTACTTGTCTGAGTGCAAAAAGCTTATATCCCCCTTCCTCAAAGGAGTGGGAAGCAGTGATGCTTGTGCCTCAACACCCTGATTTAGGGAACCTAGGAAGCTGAGAGGAGATTCTGCAGAGAGGGAGCCCAAGGCTGTTTCTTTGAGTTGCCCCACTCAGGTGAGCCAGGCCCACACCATCTTCCCTGGCTCCCTGCTCCCTGTGATCCTGGGAGCAGCAGCGAGCTTCTGGGATCATCTCTCTCTCTCTCTCTCTCTGCCCTCTAGGCTCATCCCCATCACTGTTGACCCCACCATGAGCAAGTTAGAACTGGGGGAGATGTGATAGCACCAAGGGCCTGCATAGGAGCCAGAGGCAGGGAAATGGTGTCATAGAGCATCAATCCTGGAGTCATGGGGCGGGGGGTGGGGGGGTGGGGGGGTGGCGGGAAGCTTTCAAAAACAAATACTATATTCTTAAGAAAGTACTCCTCAATTTGTGTTCAAATTTTCAGGAATAAGTAAAAACTGAAAGCACTTCCTAGGTACTTTCCTTAAACAACAGGGGCCTGAAGTGTATGCATCCTTTATGCTCATGATGTGAAGTAGTTATGTTTCCCAGAAAGAACACCATGGAGTGATTACATTCAAGTAGTAGCTGCTTATCTAAAAGAATCTAAAAAAATGGATTTTAAAACTTCTTTGGATGACTCTCTGTACCTAGAAACCCTTATGCTGTTGGCACAAAGAAAATGTTTTCAGTTGAAAAGAGATTCCTTGCAAATTGAGTGTTTATGATTACAGACCAAGGGTTGGCACAAATCAGCACAGATCTGTTTATTATGATTAAACAGATTCATTTTTATATGTAATAGGTTTTTGAAAAATCAAGACAAAAGTTAGGTATTTTTTTTAATAGCCCACTCTGCTCTTTTGGTATTTCTATTTCCCGAGTTTTCTCCAGTAGGTTGAAAGAGGTAAACCAGAGCTGTCTCTCTCTAAGACATCCCAAAGTACCTGGCTTTCTTTCCCCCTTTTTCCTCATTGAGAACAAAACTCAGAAGAGGTGGATGTTCTATTACTAGACTCTAGACCAATGCAGTCAGAAGTCTTTGTTAAATCCCTTTGAACTGCTCCCTGGAGCTACCAAAAGAGAACTTTACAGGACTTATATTCATTTCTTTTGCTGGCAAACAATACTCTTTCTTCTGAATATGGACGATGATCAGTTCATTTAGAGGCTGCTGCTGCTAAGTCTCTTCAGTTGTGTCTGACTCTTTGTGACCCCATGGACTGTAGCCTGCCAGGCTCCTCTGCCCATGGGATTCTCCAGGCAAGAATACTGGAGTGCCATTTCCTCCTCCAGGGGATCTTCCTGAGCCAGGGATTAAACTCGTTTAGAAGCTACAGGATTACAAAAAAAAAAAAAAAAGAAGAAGAAGAAGTAGAAGAAGAAGAAAACTAAGATTTTAAAACAACTCTGGGTCCTTCTTCTTGAAACAGGGAGATGAGCTGCACCTTAAAGATTCTCAGAACAGAAATGAGGACAGAGCTTTTAGGACTCAAGGAAGCAGCAGCTATAGTTACACTACATAAACATTAGTGGAGGGCAGTTTCCTGGTTTGGGACTGAAATCATTAAAACTGTTGTTCTGTATCTGCCCCATTTGTAACCACTTGTATGATGTTTGTCTGAGTCCCAGGCTGTTTTAAGCACCAGGTTAGTGGGCAGGGCTTTTTTGTAAGATAATGAGAGTCTTATCTTCCAGGACCATATAAAAAGGTCCAGTAAGACTGAGGTTTACAGGCTTGCAGTTGTGTTGAGGGATTATCAATTTGCTACACTAAATGCTCTGATTCAGAGTGGCCATTTTTGTGTCACATGTCTAATGTGAACTTACAGTAGTAACAAGGGAAAAATTACTACTAAATATGGTATGAAGGGTTACATTTTAAAAGTATCAACTTTATACCATGATGAAAAACAGGTTTGAAGCTAGTACTCCATTTAAAACGCTATATTGACGAAGAGCATTTGTTTCCCTGACTCTGCTGTGCCAGCTAACTCTTATTGTTGTTGTTCAGTTGTTATGTCCAACACTTTGCAACGTTGTGGACTGTAGCACACCAGGCTCCTTTAACTGTTTAATTCTTATTAAATGAGACTTAATTGTGTACCTTCAGAAAGAATATACTTAGGCCAACAGATTTAGTGTATATATAAGAATTTTTTATGTTCTACTGTAAATCTCTACACTGAAGTGTTCTGCCTGTACACATCTTTATAATGATTATTTATAAGATAAGTTTATTTGCTTCATTGCCTAGAGGTACTGTAGTACCTGATACTGTAATAATAATATGTTTTTATTGTTTTGATCCTTATCTGCCCTTGCATATGTGTCTACTGTGAGCACTTTTACAGTCAGTTCCACAATTCATGTTTTAATAGATAATTCTTTTTATTCAATAAGCTTTGATGAAAATTTTACTGATTTTGAGATATATATTTGGCATGTAGAACAAAGGGAAATACTCTTATTTACTAAACTCTGTTCTGCCATCTACTACAGCTAAATGAACATGAATAATCTCTCAATATATCCTTTTAAATTGGCAGTATAGATGTAAGTGGGTGCCCATATTGCAATGGGAAATGCTTAAATTTAATTTTTAGTTTTAGTTGCTCAGTCTCAGCAAGGAGAGATAAGAAAGCCTTCCTCACTGATCAGTGCAAAGAAACAGAGGAAAACAATGGAATGGGAAAGACTAGAGATCTCTTCAAGAAAATTAGAGATACTGAGGGGACATTTCATGCAAAGATGGGCACAATAAAGGACAGAAATGGTAGGGACCTAACAGAAGCAGAAGATATTAAGAAGCGGTAGCCAGAATACACAGAAGAACTATACAAAAAAGATCTTCATGACCCAAAGAATCACGATGGTGTGATCTCCCACCTAGAGCCAGACATTCTGGTGTGAAGTTAAGTGGACCTTAGGAAGCATCATTATGAACAAAGTTAGTGGAGGTGATGGATGGAATTCCAGTTGAGCTATTTCAAATCCTAAAAGGTGATGCTGTTAGAGTGCTGCACTCAATATGCCAACAAATTCGGAAAACTCAGCAGTGGCCACAGGACTGGAAAAGGTCAGTTTTCATTCAAATTCAAAGAAAGGCAATGCCAAAGAATGTTCATACTACTGCACAATTGCACTCATCTCACATGCTAGCAAAGTAATGCTTAAAATTCTCCAAGCCAGGCTTCAACAGTAAGTAAACTGTGAAATTCTAGATGTTCAAGCTGGATTTAGAAAAGGCAGAGGAACCAGAGATCAAATTGCCAGCATCTGTTGGATCACTGAAAAAGCAAAAGAGTTCCAGAAAAACATCTACTTCTGCTTTATTGACTATGCCAAAACCTTTCATTGTGTGGATCACAACAAACTCTGGAAAATTCTTAAAGAAATGGGAATACTAGACCAACTTACTTGCCTACAGAGAAACCTGTATGCAGGTCAAGAAGCAACAGTTAGAACTGGACATGGAACAACAGATTGGTTCCAAATCAAGAAAGGAGTATGTCAAGGTTATATATTGTCACCCTGCTTATTTAAATTATATGCAGAGTATATCATGAAAAATGCTGGGCTGGATGAAGCAGAAGCTGGAATCAAGATTGCCAGGAGAAATATCAATAACCTCAGATATGCAGATGACACCACCGTTAGGGCAGAAAACAAAGAAGAGCTAAAGTAGCCCTTGATGAAAGTGAAAAAGGAGAGTGAAAAAGTTGACTTAAAACTCAACATTCAGAAAACTAAGAGCATGACATCCGATCCTATCACTTCATGACAAATAGATGGGGAAACAATGGAAACAGCGAAAGACTTTATTTTTTTGGATATATATATATATATTTTTGGATCAGAATCACTGCAGATGGTGGTTACAGCCATGAAATTAAAAGATGCTTACTCCTTTGAAGAAAAGCTATGACCAACCTAGACAGCATATTAAAAAGCAGAGACATAACTTTGCCAACAAAGGTCTGTCTAGTCAAAGCTATGGTTTTTCCAGTAGTTATGCATAGACGTGAAAGTTGGAGTATAAAGAAATCTGAACACAAATGAATTGATGCTTTTGAACTGTGGTGTTGGAGAAGACTCTTTAGAGTCCCTTGGACTGCAAGGAGATCAAACCAGTCCATCCTAAAGGAAATCAGTCCTGGATATTCATTGGAAGGACTGATGCTGAAGCTGGAACTCCAATACTTAGCCACCTGATGCGAAGAGTTGACTCATTTGAAAAGACCCTGATGCTGGGAAAGATAGAAGGCAGGAAAAGGGTTTGACAGAGGATGAGATGGTTGGACTGCATCATTGACTTGATGGACATGAGTTTGAGTAAGCTCTGGGAGTTGGTGAAGGGCAGGGCAGCCTGGTGTTTTGCAGCAGTCCATGAGGTCACAAAGAGTTGGACATGACTAAGTGATTGAACGGATTTGCAAGCTTACTATTAATGATTGTAGTAAACTTTGTTTTCTTTCTTTCTTTTTTTTTTTTTTGCATTTTAAATCTGTTCTCTAAAAATTGGAATGAAATGAAAAGAGACTGCAGTAATAACATTCTCTATTTTGTTGTATTTAGGACCCTATTGTGTTCACTGGAACAATGAGGAAAAATCTGGATCCCTTTAATAAGTATACAGATGAGGAACTATGGAATGTCTTAGAAGAGGTAATTTATTAAATATGATAAACTTGTTAGCATCAATATCTCACGTGTGTACATTTAAAAGCATTGTAGGTAATTAAGGGAGCTTAACAGTTTAATTGACTTCACACCTCCTAGGAGAACATTGATGACATGGATGTACTTAAAATGTGTGTATGATGAAATGAGTAAATATGAAAACCAACAGTATAATTCATCATGTTTCCCTTTTACCTTTTTCCCTAGAACCCAAAGCAATTAGATACATTACATTTCTTGCCCTTCAGTGCAGTTCAGTTCAGTCACTCAGTTGTGTCCAACTCTTTGCGATCCCATGAATCACAGTGTGCCAGGCCTCCCTGTCCATCACCAACTCCCGGAGTTCACTCAAACTCATGTCCATTGAGTCGGTGATGCCATCCAGCCATCTTATCCTCTGTCGTCCCCTTCTCCTCCTGCCCCCAATCCCTCTCAGCATCAGGGTCTTTTCCAATGAGTCAACTCTTCACATGAGGTGGCCAAAGTATTGGAGTTTCAGCTTTAGCATCAGTCCTTCCAAAGAACACCCAGGACTGATCTCCTTTAGGCTGGACTGGTTGGATCTCCTTGCAGTCCAAGGGACTCTCAAGAGTCTTCTCCAACACCACAGTTCAAAAGCATCAATTCTTCAGCGCTCAGCTTTCTTTATAGTCCAACTCTCACATCCATTCATGACCACTGGAAAAACCGTAGCCTTGACTAGATGGACTTTTGTTGGCAAAGTAATATCTCTGCTTTTGAATATGCTATCTAGGTAGGTCATAACTTTCCTTCCAAGGAGTAAACGTCTTTTAATTTCATGGCTGCAGTCACCATCTGCAGTGATTTGGGAGCCCCCAAAAATAAAGTCTGACACTGTTTCCACAGTTTCCCCATCTATTTCCCATGAAGTGATGGGGCCAGATGCCATGATCTCAGTTTTCTGAATGTTGAGCTTTAAGCCAGTTTTTTCACTCTCCTCTTTCTTGTCCTTAGTAGAACACTAAACTAGAAGGTAAAATTGTGTGTTCAAATTCTACTAGTGACCTAGGGAATTAATTACCTTAATTTGCAACATTCATTTTTATTCCTTTGATCTTAGGAAGTATCTACTATGTGGAGATATCAGTTGTTTTTCATTACTAACAGAAAGATAAATGAGATCATGCCAGTAACATGGTATGAAATTTCATAAGAAAGAGTTTATTAAAGGTATATTATACATTTGAAAAGTGATAATTATTTATTAGCAGCTGCATCATTCAATGCCACAGAGCATATGCTGGTGACACAACTCTGGAGCTTTTGCTGAGGCTTTGTACTAAGTTCATTTCTAGAGGATTTTCTATTATTTATGTCATGTTTCTCTTTGACTCACTACTTTGAACCTCCTCAGTCTTGCATAAAAAGGATTTTGACTGTTAAGGTGCTCTTGTTTTTTTTTTTTTTTTTTTTTTAATTTTAATTATTTTTGTGGATTTTCCCTAGTTTTGCAAATTTATTCTAAGGTACTGATGGCAGAAACTCTACCTAGACTTCTAAATAATAGGCAGACTTCTAGGCTCTCATAGAAAATACCTATCCAGGTCTTTTGCCCTGAAAAAATATGTGTTGCACAAATAGGCACTGAATATTTACTTTATCTCATTTTAGAGAATTGTATCTTATTTCTTAAAAAAAAAAAATTTGTTTTTTTTTTTTTTTGGTCAAAAATACCAGAAAGCAATTGCTCACATTGTTGTTTAGAATCAGTGTTTTTATCTTTTGGTGTCACTCTTCCTGGGATAGCACTGAGATGTGTAATTCATAGAGGGCCTTTGACTATGAGTCAGCAGATTTGGAGGTCTGAGAATTTCCTGCCAGTAATTCTGGTTTCTGAAGGTTGTCAGCACTGAGTCTTTACACACCCACCCTGCTTTCTAGCAATTGTGGGAATTTTACTTTCCTCAATCAGGCTGGTTACTTCACCTTATCCTAATTGGAAAACAGTGGGCCTCTGCTTTCACTTAAGTTTGTAAGTCTTTCTACAGTGAAATTGTAGAGGAAAAGAGGTGGGGAGAACAATAAACCACTAAGTGTAAATAAAGGTAGGATGATAGACTGCTCTCACAGTCATAGGATGCATTTACTGGTGAAATTGGGACACATTTTAACTGGAAGCCCTGGTATATCCCTGTTTATTTCTGAGCTTGACATGTGTCTTCAGAGATTCTCAGAAAAATTACTTTAAAATTTTAGAAAACATTATTCCATAGACAGAAAAAAAATGTTAATTGGAGACAAATTCTGTTAAAAACTCTCTTAGAACTTGGCCCTAACTTGTTAATTCACCTGAAGGAGCTAAAATTAAAATTTAGTAGTCTCTCAATTCTAAAATGATGAGTGGTACATGATACTAAGATCTACATTTATTTAGACTACATTTGGAACTTTCCATAAACAGAAATAAATATGAGTTTATGTCACAAAGTGAAGTGTGTGGTTTTTCTGTATTGCTTCTGAAATTAACCCTACTATTTTAGTGATATATCTTAAAGTGAGAAATCATCCCAGCATTGTGTTCCTCTGGGAATTATTTCATTCTGTCCTTTGTATATATTGTTTACCGATCTTCACTGGAAAACATGTAAATCTCATAAAGAAATAATTCCTAGAGGAACACCATGATGGGATGATTTCTCAGTCTAAACAATGAAGTCAGTTTTTAGGTGGATTAAAAACCCCAGTCATTGCTTTATAAATAAAGCCAAGGTGAAACTGTCAATCAAAACTAATACAGTTGACCTGAGAGTAAGAGGGCACCCATTTTACTCTTGTGGCGGATGCATGTTGATGTATGGCAAAACCAATGCAATATTGTAAAGTAAAAGAAAAAAATAATAATAAAAATTAAAAAGAAAAAGAAATTTAACTAAAAGGAAAAGATGCTTTTAAAATTTTTTTAAAGTCCTCTATTTCTGCCTCTTCATTCTCTCCTGTTAGAGATGAACGTCCATAAGGAAGATAGCCCTATGGATGCTGTCCCTCTCATCTTGGTTATTTTTCAAAATATGTTAAAAATATGTTTTTCAATTTCTGAAAAATAGCCAACTTACTATACACTGAAGAATGTTAATTATAAGTTAGAGAACCTAAAAAAAACAACAGCAGGTCTACAAATATATAGAGTAGTGCTTAAAAATGAAGCACTTTATCACTCAAAGATTAAAACAGCACAGTAGATAAAACTCTGGAAATGAATCAGCAGTGTGTTGCTTCCGCTGAAAAAATAAAACAGTTTTGATCCAGGAGTTTACAATTGAGAATATAGTATTTCATGTCAAAACTGTGCAGAAAACATCCAATTATATGAACCGTTGATAGTATCTCTGTTAAAATACAAGTATGTCTCATCACACAGGAAGCCAAGATACAGAAATCTGGACATCAGCAACCTGTACACGCGGTTCATTCCTTGCTATGGTGACAGGTCACAGGCCCATTTCCCAGGGCCTTGTATTTAGGTGAACAAGCTCCCCTTTACTTCATTTACTGCTGGCTCTGCTCTGGTAATAGCTCTTCCCCATTTGCTGATTGGATTTCACTGTCTCTTTCCAGCCCACACCAGCCTTTCATTTTGAAAAGTAAGGGTTCATAAAATGTGGAAACCATCTTACATCTGTGTTAACCTTCTGTGAGGGACATTGGCACCTGTATGAGAAAGATGGTTTATTTACTAGGTTATTTGAAAGTGTTTATGATGATAGAACTGAGGTGTCCTATAAGTTCAGCTTATTATTTTCAGTTTTGCTGTAGTTTATTATTTTCCCAAGCTCAAAAATCATCTGAACTATTCTATACAATATATGTAATTTCAAATAGTGTTATTTTCTCTGTTTTTCTTAAATTACCAACTTTTTAAAAAAAGGTTTCCATAGTTTAAAGTTAGATATTATGATATCTTGGGGCCAGTTAATTGTTTTTATAAGGAATATATTTATTTTACAATGATATTTAATGAGAAAATGGTATTATATAAAATTATGTGTGGATTTATTTCCTATCTTATAGAAACAGGTTATGTCACAAGATAAGATGCACTTGTTGCTTCATTCATACTTCCAACAAATATGTATTGAGAGTTTTTTGGATAGGCAGTGTTTCAGATTCTGGGGCTATCACAGTTACCAGAGGAGGCAAAGTCTCTATCCTTTTGGAGTTTATCTTCTTATAGAGAAGGTAAAAAGCAAACCACCAATGTGTGTGTAATAAAGTCTCAGTACTGAAACATGCAGGGAGATGAACAAAGTAGAGCATGAGGAGAGGATAGCTGACAGCATTATTAACAATGGGCAATATCTGTTGATCTCTTCATATCAACCTCTGTTGTAGATTCTACACATACTGACTCACATTATACTCTAACAATATTAGGAGGAAGGAAGGAATACTACAATATTACAATATTATAGTCTTATTTAGAGTTTAGGAAGCTAAGATAGATTAAGCTCAGGAAATTGCCCAGTTGGCAGACCAGGCAGGACTTATGCCTAGGCTGTCTAGGTTCAAGGTCCCAATTTTCTGTTTTAAAGCTTTCAAATCACAGGAATATGCAAGGAATGGTATGATGAACACATATATAACTTCACCAAAATTCACCAGTTATTGATATTTTTTCTGTATTTGCTTTCTCTCTTCTATCATCTATATTTTGCTGAACTGTTTGAAAGTAAGTTGCAGAAATTTTTTTTAAGTTGAAACTCATCCTAAATACATAAACATACACTTTTAAAAACAAGAACATTCTCCTACATAACATTATACTAATATCTCACTCAAGAAATTTAATAGTAATATTACACTATTGGGCTTCTCTGATAGCTCAGTTGGTAAAGAATCTGACTGCAATGCAGGAGACCCCAGTTGGATTCCTGGGTCTGGAAGATCCACTGGAAAAGGGATAGGCTACCCACTCCAGTATTCTTGGGCTTCCCTTGTGGCTCAGCTGGTGAAGAATCCACCTGCAATGCAGGAGATCTGGTTTCGATCCTTGAATTGGGATGATCCCCTGGAGAAGGGAAAGTTTACCCACTCCAGTATTCTGGCCTGGAGAATTCTATGGACTGTTGTCCATGGGATCTCAAAGAGTTGGATACGACTGAGCGACTTTCACTTCACTTCACTGCATTACACTATTTGATATGTTTTCAGATTCTCTAGTTGTAACTCCTAGTTATTGTTTACTGTCTCTTTTGTCTTTTTTCCATTCAAATAATTATAACTTGATTATATGATTACACTACAAAAGGTCTTCATATTTATAGCATTGTCAACCATCTCTGATCCATAAATGAAATTAGAGTCTCAGAAAACCATGTGTTCTGGAAAGCATTTTCACCTCACAACAGCTTATTCCTTGTCAGGCATATGTAGACAACTTGAAGGAAAGTAAAAAACCAGATTAATGATGAGATATCACCTGAATCACCAGTAGGTTTGAGGTTATTTCCTCACAGTCATGATGTCAGTCTTAAGAAAGACAAATTTGCATTTACAAGGATTACCAAAGTCAACTAAGAAGGAAAGTGAGAAAGTCTTGCAGTGTTACACTCTTATCAGTCCTATCACTTGAGTTTAGATTTATGGAATATGTTTCATAGAATATTCAGTAAGTCCTCTTCCTTGTAATGAGGTGGTGGAGGTGGGGGTGATTAAGCTGACTTTCATTTTATAATTTTCTTTTCAGCCACTTCCCTCATAATCCATATCTTATCCTTCAGATTTTGCATATCTTTCATGCTATCACTAAATACTAATACCATGTTTAATCCATACTCAGAATCCCCGTTTCTACAGATTAGACTTTCATAAGGAAAGCAATTCAGGATAACATTCATGGAAGTACTACAGCATTTAGGATACCATGAAAACATTGCCCACTCACCCTGGTGTTTTGTAATTTGCCTTTGTAATTCTGTGTATGCTAATTGGCCATCACTAATCAATCTTTAATCCTTTAATTTGAAGTGTATTTACTCTCTGTTCTTTAATTTCAAGCACAGTCTGAATTTTGTTCTTAATCTATAATATTTCTCCAAAACAAATGTTCATTGACCCCTGCAACTCAATATAGTTTAAGATTATCTTTGGCAGTTAAAAAGTTGATTCTTTAATCTTGCAACTTTGATTTTATGAGGATAGATTAATACAAATACCACCTACATCCATAGTCTGGGGTAAATAACTTCTTGTGTTGTGGTCTTGTTTTCCTGAGTTTTCACTGAAAAACATTTATGAAATTCTTCAAAGGAGACATACAGATGGCCAATAGACACATGAAAAGATGCTCAGCATTATTAATTATTAGAGAAATGCAAATCAAAACCACAATGAGGTACAAACTCATACCAGTCAGAATGGCTATCATCAAAAAGTTTATAAATAATAAATGCTAGAGAAGATGTAGGAAAAAAGGAACTCCAACACACTGCTGTGTGTGTGTATGCTCAGTCATGTTTTACTCTTTGCAACCCTATGAACTGTAGCCTGCCAGACTCTTCTGTCCACAGGATTTTCCAGGCAGGAATACTGGAGTGGGTTGTCATTTCCTTCTCCAGGGGATCTTCCTGACCCAGAGATCAAACCCACATTTCTTTCATCTCCTGCATTGGCAGCTGGATTTTTTTTTTTTTTTTTTTTTTTAACCATTGAGCCACTTGGGAAATCCCCAAGACACTTATGTTGGGAATGTAAATTGGTGTGTGGAAAACAGTATGGAGGTTCCTAAAAAAACTAAAAATAGAGCTACCACATGATCCAGCAATTATACTCCTGGGTATATATCTGGGGAAAATGGAAATACTAACTTGGAAATAACATGCACCCCAGGGTTCATTGCTGTACTATTTGCAATAGCCAAGATATAGAAGGAACTCAAGTTTCTGTCAACAGACAAGACAACATCTTTAAGAAGATGTGGCAACATACACACATAAATATCTATCTATCTATCTATATATATATATTATATGTGTATATGTATGTATATTGTGTTATACAGACATAAAAAGCAATGAAATATTGCTATTTGCAGCAACATGGATAAACCTAGAAAATCATCCTAAGTGAAGTCAGAGAAAGACAAATATTATATTATATCACTTATATGTGGATTCTAAAAAATAAAGCAAATTAATGTATGTATAAAAAGAAACAGAGTTACAGTCATGGAAAATAAACTTATGGTTACCAAAGGGGAAAGAGAGGGATCAATCAAGAGTACGAAATTCACAGATACAAACTACTATACATAAAATAGAGTAGCAACAAGGATTTACTGTATAGCACAGGCAACTAGAGTACCTTACAGTAAGGGAATAGATCTGATAGACGAGTGCCTGAAGAACTATGGATGGAGGTTCATGACATTGTACAGGAGGCGGTGTTCAAAACCATCCCCAATAAGAAGAAATGCAAAAAGGCAAAACTGTTGCCTGAGGAGGCCTTACAAATAGCTGAGAAAAAGTGAAAGGCAAAGGAGAAAAGGAAATGTACACTCATCTGAATGAAGTGTTCCAAAGAATAACAAGGAGAGATAAGGAAGTCTTCTAAGTGAAAAATGGAGAAGGAAATGGCAACCCACTCCAGTATTCTTGCCTGGAGAATCCCATGGACGGAGGAGCTTGGTGGGCTACAGTCCACGGGTGGCAGAGTCGGACACGACTGAGCGACATCACTTTCACTTTCACTTAAGTGAAAAATGAAAAGAAAAAAGTAAAACAATAGAATTGGAAAGACTAGAGATAGCTTCAAGAAAATTGAAGATACAAAGGGAACATTTCATCAAAGATGGGCACAATAAAGGACAGAAATGGTATGGACCTAACAGAAGTAGAAGATATTAAGGAAAGGTGGCAAGAATACACAGAAGAACTATACAAAGAAGATCTTCATGACCCAGATAACCATGATGGTGTGATCCCTCACCTAGAGCCAGACATCCTGGAGTGTGAAGTCAAATGGGCCTTAGGATGCATCACTATGAACAAAGGTGGTGGAGGTGATGGAATTCCAGTTGAGCTATTTCAAATCCTAAAAGATGATGCTGTTAAAGGGCTGCACTCAATATGCCAACAAATTCAGAAAACTTAGTAGTGGCCACAGGACTGGAAAAGGTCAGTTTTTCACTCAAATCCCAAAGAAAGGCAATGCCAAAGAATGTCCAAACGACTTCACAGTTGCACTCATCTTACATGCTAGCAAAGTAATGCTCAAAATTCTCCAAGCCAGGCTTCAACAATAAGTGAACTGTGAACTTCCAGATGTTCAAGCTGGATTTAAAAAGGCAGAGGAACCACAGATCAAATTGCCAACGTCTGTTGGATCATTGAAAAAGCAAGAGAGTTCCAGAAAAATGTCTACCTCTGCTTTATTGACTATGCCAGAGTCTTTGATTGTGTGGATCACAACAAACTGTGGAAAATTCTTAAAGAGATGGGACTACCAGACCATCTGACCTGCCTCCTGACAAATCTGTATTCAGGTCAAGAAGGAACAGTTAGACCCAGACATGGAAAAATGGACTGGTTCCAAATTGGGAAAGGAGTATGTCGAGACTGTATATTGTCACCCTGCTAATTTACTTACATGCAGAGTACATCATGTGAGATGCTGGGCTGGATAAAGCACAAGTTGGAATCAAGATTTCCAGGAGAAATATCAATAATCTCAGATATGCAGATGAAATCACCCTTATGGAAGAAAGAGAAGAACTAAAGCACTTCTTGATGAAAGTGAAAAAGGAGAGTTAAAAAGCTGGCTTACAACTCAACATTCAAAAAACAAAGATCATGGCATCTGGTCCCATCACTTCATGACAAATAGATGTGGAAACAATGAAAACAGTGAGAGACTTTATTTTTTGGGCTACACAATCACTGCAGATGGTGACTGCAGCCATGAAATTAAAATACACTTGCTCCTTGGAAGAAAAGCTATGACCAACCTAGATGGCATATTAAAAAGCAGAGACATTACTTTGCTGACAAAGATCTGTCTAGTCAAAGCTATGGTTTTTCCAGCAGTCATGTGTGGATGTGAGAGTTGGACCATTAAGAAAGCTGAGTCCCAAAGAATTGATGTTTTTGTACTTTGGTGTTGGAGAAGACTCTTGAGAGTCCCTTGGACTGCAAGGAGATCGAACCAGTCCATCCTAAAGGAAATCAGTCCTGGGTGTTCATTGGAAGGACTGATCTTGAAGCTGAAACTCCAATACTTTGGCCACCTGATGTGAAGAGCTGACTTATTTGAAATGACCCTGATGCTGGGAAAAATTGAAGGCAGGAGGAGAAGGAGAGGACAGAGGATGAGGTGGTTGGATGGCATCACCGACTTGATGGACATGAGTTTGAGCAGGCTCGGAGAGTTGGTGATGGACACCGATGGAAGCCTGGTGCACTATGGTCCATGGGGTGGCAAAGAGTCAGACAGGACTCAGTGACTAAACTGAACTGACTGATAGTAAGTTACAGTGGAAAATAATCTGAAGGAAATATATATATATATATATATATATATATATACTGATTCACTTTGCTGTATACCTGAAACTAAAATAATATAGTAAATAAATTACTGTTCAAGAAAAAAACTTTTCAAAATTATAACATTGAAGAAAATGCACTTGTTCACAATTATGGGATTAAACATGAGAAAGAATCATCACCAAAATAGCTCTAGTTTTACTGATCTATGAGGTACAATTTGCCATTATTTGAATTTATTTTTTTTAGACATTTGGACCTTCCAAAATGGTGAAGTGCTGAGAAGATTATATATTTAGAGAACCATACTTCCTACAATCAAAATATATATATATATATATATATTTTTTTTTTTTTTAATTTACTTTAGTGTAGTAGAAAGTGAAGTCACTCAGTCATGTCCGACTCTTTGCGATCCCATGGACTGTAGCCTACCATGCTCCTCTGTCCGTGGGATTCTCCAGGCAAGAATACTGGAGTGGGTTGCCATTTCCTTCTCCAGGAGATCTTTGCAACACAGGGATCGAACCCAGGTCTCCCACATTGCAGGCAGACACTTTACCATCTGAACTACCAGGGGAGCTCAAGTGTAGTAACTCCTTTGCAAAATCTATTTTTGGGAAATTTGACTCATCCATAGGGTCCTTTTAACTTTTCTGTTCAAATTGTACTGAGAGAAATAGCTTAGTTTTTTGAGAGACTTTCTTAACTAATCATTAAGTCGGTGTGGGGGACACTGAGACCTTTTTGTCGTGAGTTGACTCCACCATCTTCCTCAGTGAACACTCTTTGGAAAGAGTTCTCCCCATCACCTGGCTGTACATGTAAGATACATAAGAAGTCCTGAAGATGTCAAAGCTCTAATGTCTAAGAGGCTTGTCTACTTCAGTAGTTGTTTGTTTAAGAAAATGTCATTCTTCTTTCTATATGCACAGGTACAACTTAAAGAAATCATCAAAGAACTTCCTGATAAAATGGATACTGAATTAGTAGAATCTGGATCGAACTTAAGTGTTGGGCAAAAACAACTGGTGTGCCTTGCCAGGGCTATTCTCAGGAAGAATCAGATATTGATTATTGATGAAGCCACAGCACATGTGGATCCAAGGTATGGAGCTAAGATTCATGAAACATGGAATCTGAATTTTAAATATGGTAAATGGGAAATATTTAGTGATGTTGAGAAATGTTTTTATGTGCTCTATTTGCCCCAAAGACATCTCCTGGTAACATTAATTCCAGAAAACAGAGGAAGAAACCAAAATGTGGTAATAACGTTATGAGGCATCCTGAGAGAGCTAGATTTGTTAATCCAGCTCCTGATAGTTTCAAGCAATTTGGCAGGAAGACAACTTTTTATTGTTTTATGAAAAATAGTACGTTTCCAAGTAGACTTTCCCCTGGATTGGGAAGATTTCCTGGACCAGGAAATGGCAACCCACTCCAGTATTCTTGCCTGGGAAATCCCATGGACAGAAGAGCCTGGTGGGCTATAGTCCATGAGGTTGCAAAAGAGTCAGACACAACTTAGCAACTAAACAACAACAATAAAGACTTTTAATACTTAGTGTTTCAAGAGCAGGATTATGTCTTAAGTATTGATTTTTAAAAGCATAAAAATATCATGTGATATTTTCAAGTCTTAAGTCTGCTTTTCCTGTCTTTACTTAACTAAATGCAATTCTTTGATTCCAGCACTGATGAGTTAATACAAAAAAAGATCCGTGAGAAATTTGCACAGTGTACTGTGCTAACCATCGCACACAGATTGAGCACCATTATTGACAGTGACAGGATAATGGTAAGGCCCTCACCTGTGGGATTTCCATTGTTTCCATTTACCTTCAATTTTTAAATTTATTCTTCCTTGTAAAACTTGATTAAAACTTCTAATTAATTAATTTTTATTTTTTCCTCTCATCCTTGACAATAACTCAAGTACTTAAGTGTAGTTTCAGAATGTGCTATTAAACAATACATTCCAGTATTGTTTAGGAATAGGAAACAGTAATTTCCTATTTCCATTTAAAAGTTTATTTGAATTGCTGTTTTTTTAAGGTATCCAACCATGAAAATATTCCAAACTCACAATGAGACTTCAGATTTCAGAGTGGTGCAACAAAGTCATTTTTACTGTGTCACAGTTCTTTCAGCATTTTTGTATTCCCTTAATAAAAGCAGCATTTCATTAGACTGCCAGGCAGTTGTTAGGTGAACTTGCAGAATTTCCCAGTTGTTGGGACATTCACAATATGTGCTGTCAGAGGGGAGTCGTTGAGGACAAAAGGCCTAATGAGAAAAAGTATTTAGACAGAAAGGATTTAATAAAGGAAATTTGTTACATAAGAATTGGAGGGCTGGAAAAATGAATCACTGGGGTAATAATTTTAGGAAGCAATGACTGCCCTAGGACAGATCTCCAGACCTAAGACTCAGAGAAGAAGCCTTATGAGTCAGTGCTGAGACCTCCAGTTCAGTTCAGTTCAGTACAGAAATTAAAAGATGCTTACTCCTAGGAAGGAGAGTTATGACCAACCTAGATAGCATATTAAAAAGCAGAGACATTACTTTGCCAACAAAGGTCCGTCTAGTCAAGGCTATGGTTTTTCCAGTGGTCATGTATGGATGTGAGAGTTGGACTGTGAAGAAAGCTGAGTATCGAAGAATTGATGCTTTTGAACTGTGGTATTGGAGAAGACTCTTGAGAGTCCCTTGGACTGCAAGGACATCCAACCAGTCCATTCTAAAGGAGATCAGTCCTGGGTGTTCTTTGGAAGGACTGATGCTGAAGCTGAAACTCCAATACTTTGGCCACCTCATGTGAAGAGTTGACTCATTGGAAAAAACTCTGATGCTGGGAGGGATTATGGGCAGGAGGAGAAGGGGATGACAGAGGATGAGATAGCTGGATGGCATCACTGACTCAATGGACGTGAGTTTGAGTGAACTCCAGGAGTTGGTGATGGACAGGGAGGCCCAGCGTGCTGTAATTCATGGGGTTGCAAAGAGTTGGACATGACTGAGCGACCTCCAAGGGGAGGTCATTGTCTAGCTACTGGTCATATTTGTGAGTGAGCATGATGAGGCTAGTTCTCCATGTGCTGATAGAAGCTAGCGTTATGTTGCAGAAGTAGCAGAAAGGAGGGAGACCATTTGCTCTGCTTCCCACCTTCCTCCTCCCTCTAGTGCCCCCTACTGGCAGAACCTCACAAAGGGCCAGCAGGCCAAAGAGCCTTTGCAGAGACAACCTCTGCATCACAGGTGAAAGTGTAGAAAGAAAGGCAGATGGAGACTGAGTGACTGTAAATGAACAACTAGCAAGTCTCTCTCTCTCTCTCTCTTTTTTTTTTTTTTACTAGCAAGTCTCTTATACAATGTATCCAGGCATTGCAGACACAGCAAGCTCCAAACTTTGGTCTCTGGATGTCTGTCTAGTGTCTTTCTTTCAGGTTTGATTGCTCTTTCTTCCTTAGTAATTTAATATTTCCTTCCTTAGCTTTATCTCCTCCATTTCTTCCTCCCTTCATTTTCTCTCTTTTTCTTTCTATTCTCTCTCTCTTTGTTCTTCTCCTCTGTTGCTTGCTGAGTTTCAATAGATTTTAGGTTGTGGTTTATTAAATGACAAGGAAATCATCCCTCAAAGGAAAAACCTTTGGTAGCAAATAAGCCCAAAAGAAGCAAGGTATTTTCAGCCTAACCTAGTCTGGGTCAATGAGCTTATTTTACCCACTGTATAGATACTAGTCATCACAAGACTCCAGAGTATACAATTGATGCTGATTAGTGATGAAGTAAATAGATAAAGAAGGCCTGCACAATGCACAAGAGGCAGCAGATAGAGTTAACCAGTGATTTTGATGGTCCACACTAAACAGGTAAGAATCAGGAATAAATGGTCAGTAATACCTCAAATTCCTTATGTCCAATGATATAATGGAGCTTTTGACTTCTTGGGCAGTTTCTAGAAAATCACCTCCCACCCTCTTCCCCATGCATTGTCAGGTGGGATCATTAGTGGGGACACTGAATAGATACCGGACTGTCAGCACTGAGGCAGTGCCTGTAGCCTCACTCTCCCAAGCTGAACATGCACAGAAGTGAGCTCTGTGGAGGCAGATGACTGGAGTAGGGGATTGCCAACCAAAGGGATGCTCTAGGCTCCAAGCAGTGCAGCTGGTCACAGGACAAGAACATCTCAGTAGGAAGCAGGCTTCTCCTACAGAGTTTGTGAGGGACCTGGTGACAACCCAAGATTGTAGAACAGTTACTCTTAGAATCCAGAGATGTTTAGCATGGAGCATCTTTAGTCACTCATTTTGTGTTCTTGAATGCTAATGGGAAAAGTAACCTTTTCCTTCTACTCTTTACCTGTCACTTTGTTAATTCTTATCTCTCAGTATTGTATTTCCATACTGTTCCCACTTCTTCCACAGTACGTGAATGATGCTGTGAACTTTACCTGTTTCAAGCCCTTTTTCAGGTTTTTCTTTCACCCTGTCCTTGCCCTCCACCTCTCCCTGCAGCCACCCCATTGTCATTGAAGGCATCCTACCAATAAAAACAAATTAAATTATCTTGCATTGGGTCCATTTAAGTTTTATGTCTAGGACAACTAGCTGGAATGTCAGCAGATACAGAAGCCAGATAAACACATCTTTATTGCGCTTATATAACTGACTCAGATAATATAATGTATTTTTCCTAAACCTACTAGAGAGTGACAAGCAATTTGAGGTTGGTATTCATTGGGGTCGAGAGTTGAGGGATTCTTATCACACCGAATTGAATGTGTGGTTTACTTTATAGTTTAACTTGAGTTACGGGAAGAGTGGAGATATACCTGGAGATTACAGGATACTTTTAATTTCAAATTAGAGGGTTTTAAAATAAAAAGTTAATACTATACCTATTTTTTCTGTACACAAAGAAAAAAATTATAGTTGTTTATGTCAATTTGTTCTGAAATATCTAGAATCTTTGATCAAAGCCATAAATGTAAAGGCTAAGTTGGTAAAATTCTGTTCCTGGAATTTTTCAGTCTGGGTCCCATCTCAGCTCTTGTGGCCTGACATGAGTCTGAGCTGCACTAAGCTCTTGCTCCTTTCGACTCTCCCTCTTCTCTGACTGTCCTTTTTCTTTCTTTTATTCCAATATTTGATGTAAATGAGTTTCAATCCTCAACCCTGCTTTGTCCCTCCCTCATTTCCCCTCTCACTCTCCCTCTTGGCCACAGTCATCAATCTTGGGCATGTGGTCCTCCAGATCCACATCCCTAATCCTTAGCTATTCCCCAAGCCAGCTGGACTCATTCTCCAAACCCCCTGATCTCATCCTATAGTCTTGACAGATTACACCATTGGGTGGTCACTCATTCATGCCCTGAATTTAGTTTCCTTTCCATTTAACTTCCAATGAGCATGTATTAAGTGCCTGTTACCTGTCATGTACAATGCCAGGGGCCTGAGATGCAACACCAAACAAGGGAGATTGCATACCCTGCACTTAAGGAGATGCCAGTCTCTCCTCCAGCCCTCTTGACCTAGGTTATTCCCTGTGTCTGGAATGACCATTGTCCACCCACCCACCCCCACTTCTGCATGTTCACGTCTATTCATTCTTTGAGGCCCAGTTCATTGCCTGATCTCCTCCTTGAAGCTCATATTCAGAACCTCTGACAGAAGTCATCTTTTCTGTTACTAAACTCCTTTTTATGATTTTTTTTTTCTCTTGCATTGTAGACATTAGAGGATTTCCTTCTCTCTCTCCTCTCAGTACAGGCTCCCTGAAGGCAGGGGCTGTGACTTACTTGTGTTTGGCTCTTCCACAACATCTAGCATAGTGACAGGAATGCAACTAAATGTGTAAAAAATATTTGCTGAATAATTCAGAAATTAATGAAAAATTTTCTTGTGATCCTCAAATGTGTTTTGTCTATGCGTTACTTAACTCTTTATTAATCTTGAAAGCTAAATCAGAGTTGTTTTATTTTTCTGTGAATATATAAGAGGTACACAGTAAATAATCTGAGCCTGAGTGTAATAAAAATTGCAGTAGAAAGTGGGGGAAATATTTATGCTTATGGGCATATTTGTTCAATTTATATATAAAGCTAGTACAAAGTCTTCAGTTCAGTTCAGTCGCTCAGTCGTGTCTGACACTTTGCAATCCCATGAACTGCAGCATTCCAGGCCTCTCTGTCCATCACCAACTCCTGGAATTTACCCAAACTCATGTCCATTGAGTCAGTGACACCATCCAACCATCTCATCCTCTGTCGTCCCCTCCTTTTCCTGCCCTCAATCTTTCTCAGCATCAGGGTGTTTTCAAATGAATCAGCTCTTCACATCAGGTGGCCAAAGTACTGGAGTTTCAGCTTCAGCATCAGTCCTTCCAATGAACACCCAGGACTGACTACTTTAGGATGGACTGGTTGGATCTCCTTGCAATCCAAGGGACTCTCAAGAGTCTTCTCCAACACCACAGTTCAAAACCATCAATTCTTCGGTGCTCAGCTTTCTTTATAGTCCAACTCTCACATGCATACATGACTACTGGAAAAATTGCTTCTTTAGTCTTACTCAAAGAGAAAATTGGATTTCTAGATATTTCTTCAGTGCAGAGCGATTACACTAAAGCTGTTTATGTAGCAACTCTTTTTTGTCAGGCTTTCACTTTCAGGATAATAAAGTACAACCAAAACCAACTTTCAGAAGCACTTTAACCTCACTGACAAGGGATTCAGCCCCAAAGAGGTGGCATAATCTGGAAGCATTTACTTTTTTCCCAAGTTTTGCTCAGTGTTTTTAAACCAACTTGACAGTTAATTTGCTGTCAAGTCACTGTTGTCTTATTATATGATACCACTGTACTTTTTCAGAGAATGCAATAGTAAGCCACTCCAGTACTCTTGCCTAGAAAATCCCATGGATGGGGGGAGCCTGGGTAGGCTGCAGTCCATGGTGTCGCTAAGAGTCAGAGGCGACTGAGCAACTTCACTTTCACTTTTCACTTTCACGCAATGGAGAAGGAAATGGTAACCCACTCCAGTGTTCTTGCCTGGAGAATCCCATGGACTGGGGAGCCTGGTGGACTGCCAACTGTGGGGTAGCACAGAGTTGGACACGACTGAAGCGACTTAGCAGCAGCAGCAACTGTACTTTTTAGATAAATTGAGTTTGATTTTCTTGAATTAAGAAATTTCCCAGCTTTGAATGTCTGTATAAACAACCCTCAAATCTTAAGAGTCTGAAAGCTAAAAATACTAACTAATCATAACAACCCCAAATGCCTTTGGCATAATATAAATGATATAGATTGCTAAGTGTCTGTAATCATAGTCTAAAACTTTGATTTTCTTCTATTCCTATAACATTATAATAGTAAAACATTGGGTTAGAGCTTGATCTACTAGTAACCTAGGGTAATCAAACTATTTAAATACCAGCCAGTCTTACCACCCAAATAGATTCTCTGTATTCTCCCTGTCCTGCCCCTTTCTGAAATATTGTTGGAGTTATAATAAGTTACTGTGAAATGTTGTGTACTAACAGGTTTCCTCTGCTGCTTAACAGGTTTTGGATTCAGGAAGACTGGAAGAATATGATGAGCCATATGTTTTGCTGCAAAATAGAGACGGCCTGTTTTACAAGATGGTGCAACAACTGGGCAAGGCCAAGGCCGCTGCCCTCACTGAAACAGCAAAACAGGTGAGCCCACTGTGGGGAGTTGTAATTAAAATTTATCTCCACAGTTCACTCCTCACGATTTGGTAGCAGGGGTCCAGTAACAAGCTCTCTGTGTCCTTTTCAATCATACGCTCCAGAGACAAAGATTCATGAATGGATCTTTACATGTTGCAGGTGGAAGCCAGGTCTGCTGGGACTCTGCAGAAGCAGTGGGGATGGGGTCAGGATGTGTGCATGCACGTGCACCTGAGAGAGATTTTGGATTGGACTTGGCACACATTTAGACTCTGGGTTCAGATTCTCACAGAGCACAGGACACCCATTTTGCAGACCTTTCACATTCATTCTGATTGGTGCTTAGCACATTTGTGATACAAGTTCTGTCAAAGAATATCCAGAAAATTTGAGAGTTTAAGGGAAAAAATTTGGAGTATTTTGATTCTAGGAAAATCTTCCAGGGAAAGATGTAGGTCTCTTCTGTGTTCTGATCTGTAAATAAAACTCCTACCTGATACTGACACTTTCTCTCTAATTCTTTGTTGTTTCGAGTTAGGTGCATTTGCCCCCCATGCTTTCTCTAGCATATGGAAAATGAAAGTGTCATCAGGACAAATCAGGAGCTCACAATACCTTCACACTGTAGTCTGAATGGTGTCTGAAGGTTTACAGAGCACTTTCTCAGAGATGAGGTGTGTGAAGCACTAAGCACTGTGCATGGTGTGAGGAAGGGGCTCGATGGGTAACACTCAGGTCATGTGGTTTTGTACTGAAAAATTTGGTCTTTGTTTCCAATGCTGAATGAGAATAATGAAGACAAGTTTCAAAGAATAAAGGAAAGAAATTTGTTAATTTGCTAGCAAATGAGTAGGATAGCAGACTAATTTTTTAAGAACTATCATCCTGCCTTCTAAGAGACAGCAGGTGTATTTAAAGAAAAGTTTTAGGGTGCCTATATGACGGCTGTCACATATAGTTGCTTTGTTTTTAGGATAGCTATTTCCATGATGTTATCCCTGGTCATTTTGGTCCCCTGGTCCCAGTCAAAATGTTCCTGTTTTGATATTTTTTGCTTTGCTGACTTCATGGCCTTTGGTTTCTGTGGTTATGACATGAGGAACAAGCAGAAATGGCAAGAATGCCTGCACTGAGGTCTGCTTAAGGAACTTAGTCATTGTCATGCAGCTGCCTGTAATTCTTTCTGGAACAAGGTGAGAGTGGGGTTGATGGAAGGATGGAAGGATGGAAGGAGGGAATGATGGTCTGGTGCTCTTGCCCCTTGAGATGCATGGCTTGAGGTGGGATGAGGCTTCTAACTGTGTGTGGTGAGGCTTCCCCAATGAAACTAAATCTCTGCTCATTAAATTATTGGTGCGTTTTTACTTCTTCATACTTTGAATCTCCCAGATTTTTCACTTGTAAAGAACAAATTTACTTGTGTAATATTTTAAATGTCTCTTAAAAACATATTCTAAGTATCCCACAATATTTCTGTTAGATATACTGTGGAAAATTCTTCAAGAGATGGGAATACCAGACCACCTTAATTACCTCCTGAGAAATCTGTATGCAGGTCAAGAAGCAACAGTTAGAACTGGATGAGGAACACCAGACTGGTTCCAAACTGAGAAAGAAGTACGTCAAGGCTGTATATTGTCACTCTGCTTATTTAACTTATATGCAGAGTACATCATGTTAAACGCTGGGCTGGATGAAGCACAAGCTGGAATTAAGATTGCCAGGAGAAATATCAATAACCTCAGACATGCAGATGATACCATCCTTATAGCAGAAAACAGAAGAACTAAAGAGCATCTTGATGAAAGTGAAAGAGGAAAGTGAAACACCTGGCTTAAAACTCAACATTCAGAAAACTAAGATCATGGTATCCAGTCCCATCACTTCATGACAAATAGATGAGGAAACAATGGAAACAGTGGGCTCCAAAATCACTGCAGATGGTGACTGCAGCCATGAAATTAAAAGACGCTTGCTCCTTGGAAGAAAAGCTATGACAAACCTAGACAGCATATTAAAAAACAGAGACATATTCAGTCGCAAGCAATAAATGCTGGAGAGGGTGTGGAGAAAAGGGAACCCTCTTACACTGTTGGTGGGAATGCAAACTAGTACAGCCACTATGGAGAACAATGTGGAGATTCCTTAAAAAACTGAAATAGAACTGCCTTATGATCCAGCAATCCCACTGCTGGGCATACACACCGAGGAAACCAGAATTGAAAGCGACACGTGTACCCCAGTGTTCATCGCAGCACTGTTTATAATAGCCAGGACATGGAAGCAACCTAGATGTCCATCAGCAGATGAATGGATAAGAAAGTTGTGGTACATATACACAATGGAGTATTACTCAGCCATTAAAAAGAATACATTTGAATCAGTTCTAATGAGGTGGATGAAACTGGAGCCTATTATACAGAGTAAAGTAAGCCAGAAAGAAAAACACCAATACAGTATACTAATTGTATACACCAATACAGTAACGCATATATATGGAATTTAGAAAGATGGTAACAATAACCCTGTATACAAGACAGCAAAAGAGACACTGATGTATAGAACAGTCTTTTGGACTCTGTGGGAGAGGAAGAGGGTGGGAGGATATGGGGGAATGGCATTGAAATACGTATAACATCATATATGAAATGAGTTGCCCGTCCAGGTTCGATGCACGATACTGGATGCTTGGGGCTGGTGCACTGGGACAACCCAGAGGGATGATATGGGGAGGGAGGAGGGAAGAGGGTTCAGGATGGGAAATACATGTATACCTGTGGTGGATTCATTTCAATATTTGGCAAAACCAATACAATATTGTAAAGTTTAAGAAAAAAAAAAGCATGCCACAACAACAACAACAACAAAACTAGAGACATAACTTTGCTGACAAAGGTCCATCTGATCAAAGCATGGTTTTTCCAGTAGTCATGTATGGATGTGAGAGTTGGACTACAATGAAAGCTGAGCACCAAAGAATTGATGCTTTTGAACTGTGGTGTTGGAGAAGACTCTTGAGTCCTTTGGACTGCAAGCAAATCCAACCAGTCAACCCTAAAGGAAATCAGTCCTGAACATTCATTGGAAGGACTGATGCTAAAGTTGAAGCTCCTGTACTTTGGCCTCCTGATGTGAAGAACTGACTCATTGGAAATTATCCTGATGTTGGGAAAGATTGAAGGAAGGAGGAGAAGGGGATGATAGAAGATGAGATGGTTGGATGGATCACCAACTCAATGGACATGAGTTTGAGCAAGCTCCAGGAATTGGTGATGGATAGGGAAGCCTGGCATGCTGCAGTCTATGGGGTTGCAAAGAGTTGGAGATGGCTGGGTGACTGAACTGAACTGAATGGTATTTCTAAGTGAGAGATTTATCTAAAATGTAGCTCAATTTTCCTCTGTCACCGCTTCACCTCCGTTCTTCTCCTTGGAGATGAAGAGTAGTACCTTCCACTTTTCACAGTGTGGGAAGTTGCACAGCGTCATCGAGCTGGCTGAAGAGTTGGCAGCGTCAGGATTCAATTCTTGGTATAGGGATGAGAAGTTTGTGTTCTGAACTTTTCATAAGTACTTATATTGTGTGCAGATATAGAGAAGCTGTACTTGGAGCCCTGACTTATTTTTAATTCCTGAAACTCACAGAGCGTTTTTACCTACCAGAGCAGAGGTCCCCAACCCCTAGGCCACAGACCAATACTGGTCTATGTCCTGTTAGGAACTGGGCAGTACTGCAGGAGGTAAGTGGCAGGTGAGCAAGCCAAGCTTCATCAGTGTTTGTAGCTTTTTCTCATATCCCCTGAGCTCTGTCTCCTGTCAGATCAGTGGCAGCATTGGATTCTCATAGGAGCGTGAACTTTAACCCAAAAGTTGAGGTGAAATATCCTAAGATTGCCACAAAACAGCAATAAAGAGCACAATAAATCGAATGCACTTGAATCATCCCAGAACCATCCCCCAACCCAATCCATGGAAAAACTATTCCACAAAACTGGTCCCTGGTGCTAAAAAGGTTGGGGACCTCTGTACTAGAGTGTCTCTCAGTCAGAGCTTCCCCGCTAAGGCCTGATGATCATTTGTGATTCCTTGAATAAGTAGTCACAAAGAAGTCAGGAATTTATAAACATTTGTTCCTTTGACCTTATGCATTCTACATCAAAAGGATGTGTCCTCACCTGTGTGTCAGTCTTCATTTAAAAAATGTGTTATCATTTTATCTTTTTCAAAATTGAGTAATGAGAAAATAGACCAGGGAATTTTAGATAGGTCCAAATATTTAATAACAGAGTTCACCACGGTCATTTTACAGATGAGAAAACTAAGACTCCTTGGAAGGAAGATGGAACTGATGTATGTAACTAGTTGTTTTGCTAGTTTGTAGCAGATACTACAGAATTAGAAATTTGTTTTTTCAGTATGTGTTTCAAATCAAGTTTAACATACATACAAAAGCAGAAATGGGTTATAGAAATCTCATGATTGTGGTCTATAATCTTGCACCTAGTTTAACAATATCACTAAGTTATGTTTGTATTGTTCTTTACAATTGCTTTACATAGTTCTCACATGTATTATTTCACTTAATCCTCTTGATGGTTGTTTTTTATCCACATCATGGATGAAGAGATTTGGTCACACATAAGGTCACAGAGAAAGAGATGACAACCCACTCCAGTATTCTTGCCTGGGAAATCCCAGAGACAGGAGAGCCTTGTGGGCTACAGTTTATGGGCTCACAGGAGTCAAACATGACTTAGTGACTAAGCCACCAAGGTCACAGAGGGCTTCCCTTGTGGCTCAGATGGTCAAGAATCCACCTTCAATGTGGGAGAGCTAGGTTTGACCCCTGGGTTGGGGAGATCTCCTGGAGAAAGGAATGGCAACCCCTGCCAGTATTCTTGCCTGGAGAATCCCCATGGACAGAGGGAACTGGGGGTCTACAGTCCATGGGGTCATGAAGAGTTGGACACTACTGAGTGACTAAGCACAAGGTCACAGAGGTGGTCCAGGAAGCAGAAAGGCTGTGTGCTGCCCTAGGTACTGTGTTTTGTATTGAGTCTGAGAACGCTGCTCCTTCTTTAATTGATAGCCAAGTTGGGTCATCACCCAAGTTCATTGGGTGGCAAAGCATTAGTTTCTCTTAGATTTCAGTCCAACCACTGGTTCAGGTCACCTCTGCAGAAAACATAAGGAAGTACATTTCCTGGTTCCCCATCCAGCTGAGTATCTTTTAGATATTCTTTCTGCATATACTTGATCTTATTAGGTGAACAAACTATCAGATTGTCAATTTTTTTAAAGTGCATGCATCAGATATCAATGCATGGTTCAGAGCTGTAACACTGGGAACATTAGCCTAAGTCAAAAAGCTTTTCACTCTAATAGAATAAAATTCATTCATTTGAAAAGAAAACTCAACATCTGGGAGAAGGTGCTTCCAAATCACATTTTCTTGACTATGTAGTTCCTTCTCTGAAAATGTTGGTGCAGAGAAGCTCAATAACTGTCTGATTGACCCTTTTAAATGATCCATAAAACAGTAGAGAAAGTACTTTCTAGAAATATAAAGCTGCAGGGTTCATTAGTTTGCTAGAGCTGCCATGCTGCTGCTGCTAAGTCGCTTCAGTTGTCTCCAACTCTGTGCGACCCCAGAGACGGCAGCCCATCAGGCTCCCCTGTCCCTGGGATTCTCCAGGCAAGAACACTGGAGTGGGAAAGTACCAAAGAATAGGAGAGTTAAACAACATAAATGTACTACTTCACAGCCTTGGAGACTGCAAGTCTGAGATCACAGTGTCGGTAGGGTGGTTTCCTCTGAGGTCTCTCTTCTTGGCTTGGAGATGCCATCTTCTCTCTGTGTCCTCATGTGGTCTTTCCTCTGTGTGTGCCTGTGTCCTAATCTCTTCTTTCTATGAGGACATCAGTCAGATTACATTAGGACCTGCCTATATGACTGCATTTTAACTTTATTGTCTCTTTAAAGACACTGTCTCAATATGGAGTCACATTCTGAGATTCTGTGCATAGGGGAAGGTTGGGGCTTCTACATATAAAATTTGAGGGGACAGGATTCAGCCCATAACAAAGGATGAAAGTTGTCATTCATTTTCTTCTGTGATGAAGCAGACCTGATTGAGATTTTTTGAATTTTCTTTGTTTCCAATGTGTAACAGAGGGGTCATTTTTTCTATTTGTGTTATCACCAGATACAACCCAAAAGTTATGAAACCCTCATCTTGGATCTAAGAGCCTGGGTCAATTTGAATAAATGGAGTTGGCACTTGGCAGCCATGTGGCCTTGTGTCCCCCAAGGTCTCTGGGCCTCAGATCCTCACCTGTATGTAGAGCAGAGATTACATCCCTGCCTGGCTTCTTCACAGTTATTCTACACAAGGATCAAATGAAAGAGCAGATGCTTTGGTGCTTTGAGAATATAGAGTGTTTTACAGTATAAAAGTGGGATTATTTTTTTAAAAGGCTTAGAGTGAACCCTTACTTCCCAATAATAGGAAAATGCACCTACAGTTCTGAGTAGCTTTAGAGACTCAAAATAAATAAAATGTATTTTTAATAATTAGCTTTTAAAGAGATGATACATCTAATGCTATAAAATTTTAAAACTTCAGTTTTAAAAATAAATTCTTTAAAATTTATGAATGAAAAGTAAATCACTCTCCACTCCTGTCATCACACAGCTCCTCCCCAGGTGGAGCCCCAGCTCCACTGTTGGCTGTTCTATTGAATATTCTGTGCATCAGGAAGAATTGTGCAGATATGCCCTTCCTGTTTTTAAGCACAAATGGTGGCTGTTCTTGTTGTTTTCATTTAATATAATACCTCAGATTATATCACTGCATAGTTATTCTTTGTAATGGCTACATAATATTTATGATTTATCTATTCCCTACTCCTCATTTTCCCTTCTAATTAAGTGTTACAGTTTGGTGCTTTTACCCCCAAAGAAGAAGCTCCCAAATTCACTTACTATTTGTATTTTTTTGTTTAATATAATCTATCACTTTCTGCTTTTTATCTTTAAAAATTCCACACTCCCTTTGGTTTATTTTGTTGTCACTTCTCACTTCTTGAATGTGTTTATTTTTATTTTTCTTATTTATTAATATAAACATTTTAAGGCTGTGAACTTCTCTCTGCATACTGTTCTAGTTATATCCTATGGGCTGGTGTGTAGCCCTTTCATTATAGTTAGGTTTTTACTTATAGATTTCTATAATTTTGGCTTTCATTTCCTCTTTGGTCCAAGAATTATTTGAGAAGGAGGTAATTAAAATTTCCTGGGTATAGAGGATTTTTTAACATTGATTTGTTTTCTAATTTACTCTTTATTTTACTCATTTCATTGCTTTGTGATTAAAAAAAGTTATCTGTACTATTTTCACCCAGAAAGTGTATTTGTTAATAATTTTTCATGTTCTAGTGTATAGATAAGTTTTGTGAATGTTCTTTGAGCATTTAAAAAGATGAACTATTTTAACTCTGTTTCTGACTGTGCTGGGTCTTCATTGTTGCATGCAGGCTTTCTCTAGTTGTAGTGAGCAGAGGCTACTCTTCATTGCAGTATGCTTGCTTCTCATTCTCAGTGGCTTCTCTTGTTATGGAACACAAGCTCTAGGGTTTTGAGCATCAGTAGTCACAGTGTGTGGGCTCAGTACATGTGGCTCATAGGCTGCAGAGGACAGGCTCAGCAGTTGTGGAACATGGCTTAGTTATTCTGTGGCATGTGGAATCTTCCAAGATCAGGGATCAAACCTGTGTCCCCTGCTTTGGTAGGTGCATTCTTATGCACTGCGCTACCAGGGAATCCAAGATACAGAGTTTAATTTGTAATTAGATTGAGTTATTAATTTCATTACTTAGGTTTTCTCTATCCTTCTTTATTTTGGTTCCTTTGATGTGACTTGGACTTAGGTGAATTAGTCTCACCTTGTACCATGTTTCACTTTTTGTTCTTGTCATTTTTGTTTTGATAATTTTGATGCAGTGATTTCTCAGTCCACAAATATTCATGATTTGGGTTTTCACTAAGAAGTATATTTTCCACAATTTTTGAGGTGCCTTACTTTGATATTTTTAATGTTTCTTGCCTGAATCTAAGCTGGTTCAAGACTAAAATCGAGTCCTCTGTTTTCACTTTGTTTTCATTTGCCTGATATGTCTTTCACTGTCTTTAAATATCAGATTGTAGATGTGTCTCCTACAATGGTAAGTAGTTAGGTTTAGCTCTGAGTTTAGTCTTAGCCCTTATAGGTATATTTTACATGAGTTCTTTTATGTTATGCTTGCAGTTTTAAGTGTTGTCTCTTTTTTTTTAACCTTTTAGTTTGCAGACTGTATTTTTTTGTTGTTGTTCACTATTGTATGTGTGTTGCTTTCATTTCTTCTAGGAATGGTTTATTTTGTTATTATTGACTCCACATTATAAACATTGAAAACATAGTTCCCTTTTTTCCTTTCTACCACCAAATTTTAGTTATTTAAATTCTGTTTTATCTTCAAATATTTAAAAATATTTTAACCTGTATTATTTTGCTTAATTTTTTAAAAGTTAATTTATTTATTTTAATTAAAGTATATTTACTTTACAACATTGTGATGGTTTTTGCCATTCAGTTCAGTTCAGTTCAGTCACTCAGTCGTGTCCGAATCTTTGCGACCCCATGAATCGCAGCACGCCAGGCCTCCCTGTCCATCACCAACTCCCAGAGTTCATTCAGACTCAGGTCCATCGAGTCAGTGATGCCATCCAGCCATCTCATCCTCTGTCGTCCCCTTCTCCTCTTGCCCTCAATCCCTCCCAGCATCAGAGTCTTTTCCAATGAGTCAACTCTTCCCATGAGGTGGCCAAAGTTCTGGAGTTTCAGCTTCAGCAGGATTCCTTCCAAAGAAATCCCAGGGCTGATCTCCTTCAGAATGGACTGGTTGGATCTCCTTGCAGTCCAAGGGACTCTCAAGAGTCTTCTCCAACACCACAGTTCAAAAGCATCAATTCTTCGGCACTCAGCCTTCTTCACAGTCCAACTCTCACATCCATACATGACCACAGGAAAAACCACAGCCTTGACTAGATGAACCTTTGTTGGCAAAGTAATGTCTCTGACCTTTGCCATATATCAACATGAATCGCCATAGGTATACATGTGTCCCCCCACCCCCATCCTGAATCCCTCCCAGTCCCTCCCCACCCAATCTCTTTAAGTTGTCCCAGAGCATTGGTTTTGGGTGCCCTGCTTCATGCATCGAACTCCCACTGTCATCTATTTTACATAAGGTAATGTATATTTTTTGATGCTATTTTCTCAAATCATCCTACCCTCACCTTCTTCCACTGGGTCCAAAAGCCTGTTCTTTATGTCTGAGTCTCTTTTGCTGCCCTGACAAGCATGTTATACTTATTTCACCACAACAATTTTTTTTCTGGTTGCTGCCATCATTTTGGAACTTAAGAGTTCACACTTTTGCTCCTGTGGGGTTATGCTGAAATATAAAATTAGTAGTTAAAACAACTTAATTCATATCACTTTAGGATTATTTATTTTTTACAATTTAATCACAATACCAATAAAAGTGATATATTTAGATTTGTGCACAAAACACAAAATATGCTATGCGTATTAATTCTTGCAAACAGACATTTTAAAATAATTTGTTTTTACACCTTTTAACCAAAGATTTAAGTTTTCAATTAAGGGTTTTTATTTGGCTGCTTGTGAGAAACCTTTTCTAAACAATCATTTTCGAGATCTTGCAACATCTTAAAAACCTCTTAAACACTCAGTTAGCTTGCAGAAATTTTGCATGAATAACATGGCTTTTAGATCATGCTCTTTCAATTCCTTCTTTAAAAGCAAACAACTTATTAACCTATATTAAAAGTTCCTCATAAATAAAATTTTTAAAGAATCTCTTCTTATTTTGAATGATAAAATCTGTAATAATTTCTTCCATCTCTTTGTCACTCTCGTCTTTTTTTAATATAAATTTATTTATTTTAATTGGAGGCTAATTACTTTACCATATTGTATTGGCTTTGCCATACATTGACATGAATCTGCCATGGCTGTACATGTGTTCCCATTCCTAAACCCCCCTCTCACTTTTCTCCCCAACCCATCCCTCTGGATCATCCCAGTGCGCGAGCCCCAGGCACCCTGTATCATGCATTGAACCTGGACTGGTGATTCATTTCACATATGATAATGTACATGTTTCAATGCCATTCTCCCAAGTCATCCCACCCTTGCCCTCTCCCACAGAGTCCAAAAGACTGTTCTATACATCTTTTGCTGTCTTGCATACAGGATTATCACTACCATCTTTCTAAATTCCATATATATGCATTAGTAGACGGTATTGGTGTTTTTCTTTCTGGCTTACTTTACTCTGTATAATAGGCTCCAGTTTCATCCACTTCATTAGGACTGATTCAAATGCATTCTTTTTAATGGCTGAGTAATATTCCATTGTGTATATGCACCACAGCTGTCTTATCCATTTGTCTGCTGATGGAACATCTATGTTGCTTCCATGTCCTGGCAATTATAAACAGTGCTGTGATGAACATTGGGATACACGTGTCTCTTTCAATTCTGGTTTCCTCAGTGTGTATGCCCAGCAGTGGGATTGCTGGGTCATATGGCAGTTCTATTTCCAGTTTTTTAAGGAATCTCCACACTGTTCTTCATAGTGGCTGTACTAGTTTGCATTCCCACCAACAGTGTAAGAGGTTTCCCTTTTCTCCACACCCTCTCCAGCATTTATTGCTTGTAGCCTTTTGGATAGCAGCCATTCTGACTGGCATGAAATGGTACCTCATTGTGGTTTTGATTTGTATTTCTCTGATAATGAGTGATGTTGAGCATCTTTTCATGTGTTGTTAGCCATCTGTATGTCTTCTTTGGAGAAATGTCTGTATAGTTCCTTGGCCCATTTTTGATTGGGTTGTTTATTTTTCTGGAATTGAGCTACAGGAGTTGCTTATATATTTTTGAGATTAATTCTTTGTCAGTTGCTTCATTTGCTATTATTTTCTCCCATTCTGAAGGCTGTCTTTTCACCGTGCTTATGGTTTCCTTTGTTGCGCAGAAGCTTTTTTTTTTTTTTCTTTTTTTTTTTACCTTTATTTTTTTTTTTAATTTTTAAACTTTACATAATTGTATTAGTTTTGCCAAATATCAAAATGAATCCACCACAGGTATACATATGTTCCCCATCCTGAACCCTCCTCCCTCCTCCCTCCCCATACTATCCCTCTGGGTCGTCCCAGTGCACTAGCCCCAAGCATCCAGTATCGTACATCGAACTTTTAATTTTAATTAGGTTCCATTTATTTTTGCTTTTATTTCCAATATTCTGGGAGGTGAGTCATAGAGGATCCTGCTATGATGTATGTCGGAGAGTGTTTTGCCTGTGTTTTCTTCTAGGAGTTTTATGGTTTCTGGTCTTACATTTAGATCTTTAATCCATTTTATTTTTGTGTATGATGTTAGAAAGTGTTCTAGTTTCATTCTTTTACAAGTGGTTGACCAGTTTTCCCGACACCATTTGTTAAAGAGGCTGTCTTTTCTCCATTGTATATTCTTGCCTCCTTTGTCGAAGATAAGGTGTCCATAGTTGCATGGGTTTATTTCCGGGCTTTCTATTTTGTTCCATTTATCTATGTTTCTGTCTTTGTGCTAGGACCATACTGTCTTGATGACTGTGGCTTTGTAGTAGAGCCTGAAGTCAGGCAGGTTGATTCCTCCAGTTCCATTCTTCTTTCTCAAGATTGCTTTGGCTATTTGAGGTTTTTTGTATTGCCATACATATTGTGAAATTATTTTTTCTAGTTCTGTGAAAAATACCATTGGTAGCTTTATAGGGATTGCATTGAATCTATAGATTGTTTTGGGTAGTATACTCATTTTCACTATATTGATTCTTCCAATCCATGAACACGGTATATTTCTACATCTATTTGTGTCCTCTTTGATTTCTTTCACCAGTGTTTTATAGTTTTCTATATATAGGTCTTTTGTTTCTTTAGGTAGATATATTCCTAAGTATTTTATTCTTTTCATTGAAATGGTAAATGGAATTGTTCCTTAATTTCTCTTTCTGTTTTCTCATTGTTAGTGTATAGGAATGCAAGGGATTTCTGTGTGTTAATTTTATATCTTGCAACTTTACTGTATTCATTGATTAGTAATTTTCTGGTGGAGTCTTTAGGGTTTTCTATGTAGAGGATCATGTCATATGCACACAGTGAGGGTTTTACTTCTTCTTTTCCAATCTGGGATCCTTTTATTTCTTTTTCTTCTCTGATTGCTGTGGCTAAAACTTCCAAAACTATGTTGAATTGTAGTGGTGAGAGTGGGCACCCTTGTCTTGTTCCTGACTTTAGGGGAAATGCTTTCAATTTTTCATCATTGAGGATAATGTTTGCTGCGGGTTGGTCATATATAGCTTTTATTATGTTGAAGTATGTTCCTTCTATTCCTGCTTTCTGGAGAGTTTTTATCATAAATGGATGTTGAATTTTGTCAAAGGCTTTCTCTGCATCTATTGAGATAATCATATGGTTTTTATTTTTCAATTTGTTAATGTGGTATATTACATTGATTGATTTGCAGATATTGAAGAAACCTTGCATCCCTGGGATAAAACCCACTTGGGCATGATGTATGGTCTTTTTAATATGTTGTTGGATTCTGTTTGCTAGAATTTTGTTGAGGATTTTTGCATCTATGTTCATCAGTGATAGTGGCCTGTAGTTTCCTTTCTTTCTTTCTTTTTTTTTTTTTTTTTGTGTGTGGCATCTTTGTCAGGTTTTGGTATTAGGGTGATGGTGGTCTCATAAAATGAGTTTGGAACTTTACCGTCCTCTGCAATTATCTGAAAGAGTTTGAGTAGCATAGGTGTTTGCTCTTCTCTAAATTTTTAATAGAATTCAGGTGTGAAGCCATCTGGACCTGGGCTTTTGTTTGCTGGAAAATTTCTGATTACAGTTTCAATTTCCGTGCTTGTGATGGGTCTGTTAAGATTTTCTATTTCTTCCTGGTTCAGTTTTGGAAAGTTGTACTTTTCTAAGCATTTGTCCATTCCTTCCAAGTTGTCCATCTTATTGGCATATAGTTGCTTGTAGTAGTCTCTTACGATCCTTTTCATTTCTGTGTTGTCTGTTATGATCTCTCCATTTTCATATATATATATATATATATATATATATATATATTTATTTATTTATTTATTTTGGATTCTTCTCCTTTTGTTTCTTGATGAGTCTGGATAATGGTTTGTCAATTTTATTTATCTTCTCGAAGAACCAGCTTTTGGCTTTGTTGATTTTTGCTATGGTCTCTTTTGTTTCTTTTGCATTTATTTCTGCCTTAACTTTTAAGATTTCTTTCCTTCTTCTAACCCTGGGGTTCTTTCTTTCTTTCTTTTTTTCATTTTCTAATGCTTTAGGTGTAGAGTTAGGTTATTTATTTGACTTTTTTCTTGTTTGTTGAGGTCAGCCTGTATTGCTATGAACCTTCCCCTTAGCACTGGTTTTACAGTGTCCCATAGGTTTTGAGTTGTTGTGTTTTCATTTTTATTCATTTTTATGCATATTTTGATTTCTTTTTTGATTTCTTCTGTGATCTGTTGGCTATTTAGCAGCATGTTGTTCAGCCTCCATATGTTGGAATTTTTATTTCTCCTTTAATTGAGTTCTAATCTTACTGCATTGTGGTCAGAAAAGATGCTTGGAATGATTTCAATTTTTTTGAATTTACCAAGGCTAGCTTTATGGCCCAGGATGTGATCTATCCTGGAGAAGGTTCCATGTGCACTTGAGAAAAAGGTGAAATTCATTGTTTTGGGGTGAAATGCCATAGATATCAATTAGGTCTAACTGGTCTATTGTATCATTTAAAGTTTGTGTTTCCTTGTTAATTTTCTGCTTAGTTGATCTATCCATTGGTGTGAGTGGGTTATTAAAGTCTCCCACTATTATTGTGTTATTGTTAATTTCCCATTTCATACTTGTTAGCATTTGTCTTACATATTGCAGTGCCTCTATGTTGAGTGCATATATATTTATAATTGTTATATCTTCTTGGATTGATGCTGTGATCATTATATAGTGTCCTTTTTTGTCTCTTTTCACAGCCTTTGTTATAAAGTCCATTTTATCTGATATGAGTATTGCTACTACTGCTTTCTTTTGGTCTCGATTTGCATGGAATATCTTTTTCCAGCCCTTGACTTTCAGTCTATATGTGTCCCTTGTTTTGAGGTATATTTCTTGTAGACAAGGGGTTTTGTTTCTGTATCCATTAAGCCAGTCTTTGTCTATTGGTTGGGGCATTCAACCCATTTACACTTAAGGTAATTATTGATAAGTATGATCCCGTTGCCATTTACTTTATTGTTTTTGTTTCGAGTTTATGCACCCTTTCTGTGTTTCCTGTCTAGAGAAGATCCTTTAGCATTTGTTGGAGAGCTGGTTTGGTGGTGCTGAATTTTTTCAGCTTTTGCTTGTCTGTAAAGCTTTTGATTTCGCCTTCATATTTGAATGAGATCCTTGCTGAGTACAGTAATCTGGGCTGTAGGTTTTTTTTTTTTTTCTTTCAACACTTTAAGAATATTCTGCCATTCCCTTCTGGCCTAAAGAGTTTCTATTGAAAGATCAGCTGTTATCCTTATGGGAATCCCCTTGTGTGGTACTTGTTGTTTTTCCCTTGCTGCTTTTAATATTTGTTCTTTGTGTTTGATCTTTGTTAATTTGATTAATACATGTCTTAGGGTATTTTGCCTTGGGTTTATCCTGTATGGGACTCTCTGGGTTTCTTGGACTTGGGTGATTATTTCCATCCCCATTTTATGGAAGTTTTCAACTATTATCTCCTCAAGTTTTTTCTCATGGTCTTTCTATTTGTCTTCTTCTTCTGGGACTCCTATGATTCTAATGTTGGGGCATTTAACATTGTCCCAGAGGTCTCTGAGGTTGTCCTCATTTAATTCTTTTTGCCTCTCTGTTTCATTTATTTCTACCATTCTATCATTTAACTCACTTATCCTATCTTCTGCCTCCGTTATTCTACTGTTGGTTCCATCCAGAGTGTTTTTGATCTCATTTATTGCTTTTTTTTGTTATATTGACTCTTTTTTGTTTCTTCTAGGTCCTTGTTAAACCTTTCTTACATCTTTGTGATCCTTTTCTCCAGGCTATTTATCTATAATTCCATTTTGTTTTCAAGATTTTAGATCATTTTCACTATCATTATTTGGAATTCTTTATCAGGTAGATTCTCTATCTCTTCTTTTGTTTGGTATGGTGGGCATTTATCCTGTTCCTTTACCTGCTGGGTATTTCTCTGCCTTTTCATCTTGTTTATGTTGCTGTGTTTGGGGTGGCCTTTCCATATTCTGGCAGTTTGTGATTCTTCTTTATTGTGAAGGTTCCTCACTGTGGGTGGGGTTGGATGGGTGGCTTGTCAAGGTTTCCTGGTTAGGGAAGCTTGTGCTGGTGCTCAGTTGGGTGGAGCTGGATTTCTTCTCTTTGGAGTGCAATAAAGTGTCCAGTAATGAGTTTTGAGATGTCAATGGGTTTGGTGTGACTTTGGGCAGCCTGTATATTGAAGCTCAGGGCTATGTTCCTGTGTTGCTAGAGAATTTGTGTGGTATGTCTTGCTCTGGAACTTGTTGGCCCTTGGTTGGTGCTTGGTTTCAGTGTAGATGTGGAGGTGTTTGATGAGCTCCTATGGATTAACGTTCCCTGGAGTCAGGAGTTCTCTGGTGTTCTCAGGATTTGGATTTAAGCCTCCTGGTCTGGTTTTCAGTCTTATTCTTACAGTAGCCTCAAGATTTCTCCATCTCCTTTCGAAGACAATGGGCTGCCTTTCTGGGTGCCTGGTGTCCTCTGCCAGCATTCAGAAGTTGTTTTGTGGAATTTATTCAGCATTCAAATGTTCTTTCGATGAATTTTTGGGGGAGAAAGTGGTCTCCCTGTCCTATTCCTCCACCATCTTACAACCGCCTCCCTGCTTACTTGTTTTAAATTATATTTCTTCCATCTCTAGTTTGCTAAAGTTTGTCTTCTAGTATAGTGTTTTTCAAATTCTGGACTGTGATTCATAGCAGGGCTGTGAAATTTGTTTAGTCCAGTCACCACCAGCATGTTTTAGGAAATGAGATAGAAAAGAATGGAATAGAAGGAAAGTAGCAATGTGTCCGTTGTAGTAACAGTAAATATTGCATTAAACTCTTTTCAGAATAGGTAACTATAGATAGTGATTCTATACTGAGATTCAATGTAAAGTTAAGTGTATTTAGTATTCAGTGTAGCAGTACAAATGAAAGGTTGAAAACAAGACTGTACAAACTTAAAGGAGGGTCCATTTGAGTTAGAATCCCTGACTAATTGTAAATATAATTGATACTTGAAAAGCACAGGTTTGGACTGCATGGGTCCACTTACATGTGGATTATTTTCAATAAATATGTGCTGTAGTACTATACCATCCACTGTTGATTGAATCTGTGGATACAGAAGGCTGACTATAATGTTATACACAGATTTTTAACTGTTCAGAGGGTCAGTGCCTCTAACCCCTTTGTTGATCAAAGATCAACTGTGTGAAATATTTATCTGTTGTCTCTCTAATTTAAAATAACTTAATTTTTCCTGGATGCTCAAAAAATTCTTTCTCTATGTTGAAGGTCATTAGTTTTTTCTAGGACTTCCTTAGTCTGCACATTCAAGTGTTTGTTTGTTTTTTTTTTTTTTTTCCATGTAACTTTACTTGAATTATATCTTTGAGTTCCTTTTATTTCATTGGACTTTCTTCTTTACAAATATCTGTATGTATATATGGGCTCCCTGGTGGCTCAGAGGTTACATCCTTTGTCTATTGTATAAAACATATCTCCTTAACCTTTTAAAATTTTTATTAATTTACAGTTATGTACCTTGCATTCTTAGTCCTGTCCTTCATGTCTCATACTTTTTTCAGCAATGACTGATCTTTGTGGCACCTTATAGAGTGATCATTCTTTGATGCTTTCATGTTTCTCTTCCACTCCATTTTCAACCTCTGTCAACTCATGTTTCATAATCTTCTGTTGCTGTGTCATGCTTTCCTGCACTCCTATTTATCTGTTGTTCACAGGTTGATTGTTCTATGGTGTTTTTTTAAATGTATTGCATTATGTATTTTTATAATTTTCATCTTTCAGTGAGTATTTTCATCTGTCATCTGCTTATCTGGTCCTTTAGCCTCATTTTTTGTTTGTGTCTTTTACAGATCCTATACTACTTTTTTATTGTTGTTATTCATACTACTCACCCTTGAATTTAATGTTTTTTTCTAGATCATATATTTGCCAGATAGTTGTGGCTAGGTAACCATTTCAGGCTAAAAGAAATTCTATTTTACACAGAAGCTCCTTATGGTGCAGAGAGAGAGAGAGAGAGAGGGGACACATATATAGGTGAGGGAGAAATAAATGAGAACCGGTATTCATTTAGCTTGTATTCCTCTCTAACCTGCAGAGCTGGGCAGTCAATGCTGCTTGCACTCCAGAATTTCTCTTCTCCTAGGACCTGACCAGTGTACATCCTTCAGGCAAAGATAATGATTCTATCTATATACTTCTTCATGGGTATACCTTAGAGTTTGCCAGTTAGTTGAAGAAATGTGCTCTCCATGATTGTTGAGATCCACTCCCCTTATATACTCTCTCTGTCTTGGCACAGCCCATTGGATCCAGTTGCTTAAGGCAACTTGTCCAGATTTTTTGTCATTTGAGTTTTCAAATGACTCCTGATTTCATCAAAGATTGAGCTTTTTTTTTTTTTAATCTCCCAATATCCTTGCTGTTTAAGGTGATTTCTGAGAGGATAAGGGAAGGTAAAATTAATTATTTCATTGTGTTAAAAGTGGAAATCCTCTCTAACTCTCCAGCATTCTTTAACTTGGATAATTTATCTGCCATTATATACACCAAAATTAGTTGCTTTAAATATGAGGAGTTTGAGGATTACTGGGATTGAACTAGGGCCATGCAGCTTAGTGAGAATGAATGGTCAGAGACTTGAGCTAGAATTGTACATATATTAAATCGTTGATTGCTGGCCTTTGTCCATGCAGGGGAACTTTTATTGCTCTGTTGCTTTTAGTAAGATCTAATTCCGTGATGGTGGCTTTATTTACAATCTGGAGTTTAAATACTGGACTTAGTTTCAGCCTATATGAAAGGAACTGTAATGAATGGAGAAGGTGATGGCACCCCACTCCAGTACTCTTGCCTGGAAAATCCCATGGATGGAGGAGGCTGGTAGGCTGCAGTCCACGGGGTCGCTAAGAGTCGGACACGACTGAGCGACTTCACTTTCACTTTTCACTTTCATACACTGGAGAAGGAAATGGCAACCCACTCCAGTGTTCTTGCCTGGAGAATCCCAGGGACAGTGGAGCCTGGTGGGCTGCCATCTCTGGGGTCGCACAGAGTCGGACACGATTGAAGCGACTTAGCAGCAGCAGCATAATGAACAAATCCAAGAGAAGGAAGAGGATAAGGCCAAGAAACCCACCACTGACTGGTCTGTTTGCACTGAAATTTGAACTTTTTTGTCATTGTATCTACTTGAATCTTCACAACTATTCTGAACTGGCACTATAATCCCTCAGGTGTAGAAACTAAGAGAGAAGGTCCCAACTAACTTCTCAAAGTCACAGGAGAGAAAGAGTTAGTAAACTTTTAACCACCTTCTGCCTCTTGTCACTATATTCACTGAATTAAATACATCTCCACTAAGGCTCTGGGCTTGCTTTAAGATAAAATCAGAAGATTCATAAAAGTGCCTCCCAGATGTCTTGTTTTGTTTTCATTGTTCAAGCTAGGTGATGCTGCCACTTTTCATGAGCTAAGGGGCCACATCTCTGAGAAGCATCACAATCACACCCAACACTTAGCTCAGCATGTTTACAACCTGAAGTTTGTAGCTGTCACTTAGTTCCTATGAGGTAGGTCATTGTCTCGTTTCACAAATGAACTAGCTGGTGTGGAGAGAGCTTAAGTGATTTTTCCAGGATCAGCAGTGGTCCCAGGAGAGAGGTGAGACTGGGCTTCTCCATCCTAGATGCAGCCCATCCACAAGGACTCTGCTAATAAGCATTCAGTCATCTCAACTCCCTTCGCAAACTGCCCTGTGAAGAAGATGCCTTCTCTCACTCCTCCTGTCAACCAGAGTGTGATCTACACCAGGGCAAACAGATAAGAGAGAGAAAGGTCAAACCAAGGAGTTTATACATAGGAAGCTATTCATGAAGCAAATCCCATTTTGGCTAAGAGGTGATAATAATAGCATTTTCTTCATAAAAATTACATTGAGAAGAGATATGGGAAAAGGAATCCTCTGATTTGGGGAGCACTGTCAAACAGTAGAAAGTGAAACATATTTCCATTTGTTATTTTGGATGTTTTTGTTTCAAAAGGAATACATACACATAAAACCACACAAAATATGGGTAGCTTAATAAAATGGAAGAGGGGGATGATATGCAATTAGACTTCCCAAAAGCCTTACTTTTACTTTTTGTTTTTTATTGACATATAGTTGGTTTACAATGTTGTGTCCATCTCTGCTGCACAGAGATGCAGAAAACAAACAAACAAACAAACAATAGAGAGTTCCAGAAAAACAAAGAAAATAATTTATTTACATTTATAATTGAATCACTTTGCTGTGCCTCTGCTTTGTTGAGTACACCAAAGCCTTTGACTGTGTGGATCACAACAAACTGTGGAAAATTCTTAAAGAGATGGGAATAACAGACCACCTTACCTGCCTCCTGAGAAATCTGTATGCAGGTCAAGAAGCAACAGTTAGAACCGGACATGGAGCAAATGACTGGTTCCAAATTGGAAAAGGGGTACATCAAGGCTGTATACTGTCACCCTGCTTATTTAACTTATATGTAGAGTACATCATGCGAAATGCTGGGCTGGAAGAAGCACAAGCTGGAATCAAGATTTCCAGGAGAAATATCAATAACCTCAGATATGCAGGTGACACCACCCTTATGGCAGAAAGTGAAGAAGAACTTGGAATCAAGATTTCCAGGAGAAATATCAATAACCTCAGATATGCAGGTGACACCACCCTTATGGCAGAAAGTGAAGAAGAACTAAAGAACTTCTTGATGAAAGTGAAAGAGCAGAGTGAAAAAGTTGGCTTAAAGATCAACATTCAGAAAACTAAGATCATGGCATCCAGTCCCATCACTTCATGGCAAATAGATGGGGAAACAATGGAAACAGTGAGAGACTTTATTTTCCTGGGCTCCAAAATCACTGCAAGTGGTGACTGAGACCATGAAATTAAAAGATGCTTAGTCTTTGGAAGAAAAGCTATGACCAACCTAGATAGCATATTAAAAAGCAGAGACATGACTTTGCAGGCAAAGGTCTGTCTAGCCAAAGCTCTAGTTTTCCCACTAGTCATGTATGGCTTGAGAGTTGGACCATAAAGAAAGCTGAGTGCTGAAGAATTGATCCTTGTGAGTTGTAGTGTTAGAGAAGACTCTTGAGATTCCCTTGGGAGACTGCAAGGAGATCAAGCCACTCAATCCTAAAGAAAATCAGTCCTGAGTATTCATTGGAAGGACTGATGCTGAAGCTGAAACTGATTGCAGTTTCAATCAGTTTAAGCTACCTGATGCAAAGAACTGACTCATTTGAAAAGATGCTGATGCTGGGAAAGATGGAAGGCAGGAAGAGAAGGGGATGACAGAGGATGAGATGGTTGAATGGCCTCACCAACTGGATGGACATGAGCTTGAGCAGGCTCTGGGAGTTGGTGATGGACAGAAAAGCCTGGCATGCTGCAGTCCATGGGTTGCAAAGAGTCGGACATGACTGAGCAACTGAACTGAACTGAACTGATACATTATTTTTTTATGTTCTTTCCCACTATGTTTTAATCACAGAATATTGAATATAGTTCCCTATGCTATGCATTAGGGCCTTGTTTTTTTATTTATATATTTATTTATTTTTGTGTGCAGTATATTTATTTATTTGGCTTTGTTGGGTCCTAGTTGCAGCATGTGGGATCTTCCTTGTATCATGCAGGATCTTTTGTTAAGGTGCATGGACTTTCTAGTTGTGGTACACAGGCTTAGTTTCTCCACAATATGTGGGATCTTAGTTTCCTAGTCAGGGATCAAAACCCATGCCCCCTGCACTGCAAAGCAGAATCTTAACCACTGGACCACCAGGGAAGTCCCAGGACCTTCTTTTTATCCATTCTGAATGTAAGGATTTGCCTCTACCAACCTTAAATTCCTAGTCCCTTCCACTCCCTTCCCCTTTCCCCCTTGGTAACCACAAGTCTGTTCTCTATGACTGTGAGTCTATCTCTGTTTTGTAGGTAGGTTGATTTGTGCCATATTTCGCATTCCATATATAAGTGATATCATATGGTATTTGTCTTTCTCTTTCTGACTTACTTAGTATGATAATCTGTAGTTACATCCACGATGCTGCAGATGACATTATCTTGTTCTTTTTATGGCTGAGTTGTATTCCATTGACTTGAGAACCCCATGAACAGTACGAAAAAGCAAAATGATAGGATACTGAAAGAGGAATTCTCCAGGTCAGTAGGTGCCCAATATGCTACTGGAGATCAGTGGAGAAATAACTCCAGAAACAATGAAGGGATGGAGCCAAAGCAAAAACAATACCCAGTTGTGGATGTACTGATGACAGAAGCAAGGTCTGATGCTTTAAAGAGCAATATTGCATAGGAACCTGGAATGTCAGGTCCACAAATCAAGACAAATTGGAAGTGGTCAAACAAGAGATGGCAAGACTGAACGTCGACATTCTGGGAATCAGCAAACTAAAATGGACTGGAATGGGTGAATTTAACTCAGATGACCATTATATCTACTACTGCGGGCAGGAATCCCTCAGAAGAAATGGAGTAGCCATCATGGTCAACAAAAGAGTTCGAAATGCAGTACTTGGATGCAATCTCAAAAACGACAGAATGATCTCTATTCGTTTCCATGGTAAACCATTCAATATCATGGTAATCCAAGAATATGCCCCAACCAGTAATGCTGAAGAAGCTGAAGTTGAACAGTTCTATGAAGACCTACAAGACCTTTTAGAACTAACACCCAAAAAAGATATCCTTTTCATTATAGGGGACTGGAATGCAAAAGTAGGAAGTCAAGAAACACCTGGAGTAATAGGCAAATTTGGCCTTGGGGTATAGAATGAAGCAGGGCAAAGGACAATAGAGTTTTACCAAGAGAATGCACTGGTCATAGCAAACACCCTCTTCCAACAACACAAGAGAAGACTGTACACATGGAAATCACGAGATGGTCAACACCAAAATCAGATTGATTATATTCTTTGCAGCCAAAGATGGAGAAGCTCTATACAGTCCACAAAAAAAAAAAAAAAAACAAAAAGACCAGGAGCTGACTGTGGCTCAGATCATGAACTCCTTATTGCCAAATTCAGACTTAAATTGAAGAAAGTAGGGAAAACCACTAGACCATTCAGGTATGACCTAAATCAAATCCCTTATGATTATACAGTGGAAGTGAGAAATAGATTTAAGGGACTAGATCTGATAGATAGAGTGTCTGATGAACTATGGACTGAGGTTCATGACATTGTATAGGAAACAGGGATCAAGACCATTTCCATGGAAAAGAAATGCAAAAAAGCAAAATGGCTGTCTGGGGAGGTCTTACAAATAGCTGTGAAAAGAAGAGAAGTGAAAAGCAAAGGAGAAAATGAAAGATATAGGCATCTCAATACAGAGTTCCAAAAATAGCAAGAAGAGATAAGAAAGCCTTCTTCAGCGATCAATGCAAAGAAATGGAGGAAAACAACAGAGTGGGAAAGACTAGAGATCTCTTCAAGAAAATTAGAGATACCAAGGGAATATTTCATGCAAAGATGGGCTCAATAAAAGACAGAAATGGTATGGACCTAACAGAAGCAGAAGATATTAAGAAGAGGTGGCAAGAATACACAGAAGAACTGTACAAAAAAGATCTTCACGACCCAGATAACCACGATGGTGTGATCACTCACCTAGAGTCAGACATCCTGGAATGTGAAGTCAAGTGGGCCTTGGAAAGCATCACTATGAACAAAGCTAGTGGAGGTGATGGAATTCCAGTTGAGCTATTTCAAATCCTGAAAGATGATTCTGTGAAAGTACTGCACTCAATATGCCAGCAAATTTGGAAAACTCAGCAGTGCCCAAAGGACTGGAAAAGGTCAGTTTTCATTCCAATCCCAAAGAAAGGCAATGCCAAAGATTGCTAAAACTGCTGCACAATTGCACTCATGTCACACGCTAGTAAAGTAATGCTCAAAATTCTCCAAGCAAGGCTTCAGCAACATGAACCATGAACTTCCAAATGTTCAATCTGGTTTTAGAAAAGGCAGAGGAAAAAGAGATCAAATTGCCAACATCTGCTGGATCATTGAAAAAGCAAGAGAGTCCCGGAAAAAAAATCTATTTCTGCTTTATTGACTATGCCAAAGCGTTTGACTCTGTGGATCACAATAAACTGTGGAAAATTCTGAAAGAGATGGGAATGCCAGACCACCTGATCTGCCTCTTGAGAAATTTGTATGCAGGTCAGGGAAGCAACAGTTAGAACTGGACATGGAACAACAGACTGGTTCCAAATAGGAAAAGGAGTACATCAAGGCTGTATATTGTCTCCCTGCTTATTTAACTTATATGCAGAGTACATCATGAAAAATGCTGGGCTGGAAGAAGCACAGGCTGGAATCAAGATTGCCGGAAGAAATATCAATAACCTCAGATATGCAGATGACACCACTCTTATGGCAGAAAGTGAAGAAGAACTAAAAAGCCGCTTGATGAAGGTTAAAGAAGAGAGTGAAAAAGTTGGCTTGAAACTCAACATTCAGAAAATGAAGATCATGGCATCTCGTCCCATCACTTCATGGGAAATAGAAGGGGAAACAGTGGAAACAGTGTCAGACTTTTTTTTGGGGGGGGGCGGGGGCGTGGGGGGGGAGGCTCCAAAATCACTGCAGATGGTGATTGCAGCTATGAAATTAAATGACGCTTACTCCTTGAAAGAAAAGTTATTACCAACCTAGATAGCATATTGAAAAGCAGAGACATTACTTTGCCAACAAAGGTTCGTCTAGTCAAGTCTATGGTTTTTCCCAGTGGTCATGTATGGATGTGAGAGTTGGGCTGTGAAGAAAGCTGAGTGCTGAAGAATTGATGCTTTTGAACGGAGGTGTTGGAGAAGACTCTTGAAAGTCTCTTGGACTGCAAGGAGATCCAAACAGTCCATTCTGAAGGAGATCAGCCCTGGGATTTCTTTGGAAGGAATGATGCTAAAGCTGAAACTCCAGTACTTTGGCCACCTGATGCAAAGAGTTGTCTCATTGGAAAAAAGTCTGGGAGGGATGCTGGGAGGGATTGGGGGCAGGAGGAGAAGGGGACGCCAGAGGATGAGATGGCTGGATGGCATCACTGACTCAATGGACGTGCGTCTGAGTGAACTCTGGGAGTTGGTGATGGACAGGGAGGCCTGGCGTGCTGCGATTCATGGGGTCACAAAGAGTCAGACATGACTGAGCGACTGAAGTGAACTGAACTGAGTATTCCATTGTATATATGTACCACATCTTTTTCAAAAATTTTATTTGATTTAATTGGAGGCTAATTGCTTTACATTATTGTGGTGGTTTTGTCATACATCAACATGGATCAGCCACAGGTGCACATGTGTCCTCCCATCCTGAACCCCCTCTTCCATCTCCCTCCCCATCCCACCCCTCTGGGTTGTCCCAGAACATCAGCTTTGAGTGCCCTCCTTCATGCATCGACCTTGCACTGGTTATCTATTTTACATATGATAATATACATGTTTCAATGCTATTCTCTCAAATCATCCCACCCTCGCCTTTCCCACATAGTCCAAAAGTCTGTTCTTTATATCTACGTCTCTTTTGCTGCCTTGCATATAGGATCGTCGTTACCATCTTTCTGAATTCCATATATATGTGTTAATATACTGTATTGGTGATTCTCTTTTTGACCCACTTCATTCTGTATAATAGGCTCCAGTTTCATCTACCTCATTAGAACTGACTCAAATGTGTTCCTTTTTATAGCTGAGTAGCTGAGTAATATTCCATCATGTATGTGTACCACAACTTCCTTATCCATTCATCTGCCAATGGACATCTAGGTTGCTTTCATGTCCTAGCTATTGTAAACACTGCTGCAATGAACATTGGTGTATGCGTGTCTCTTTCAGTTCTGGTTTCTTCGGTGTGTATGCCCAACAATACCACATCTTCTTCATCCATTACTTCATCGATGGACATTTAGGTTGCTTTCATGTTTTGGCTATTGTGAATACTGCTGCTATGAACATAAGCATGCATGTATCTTTTTGAATTCTAGTTTTTTTCTGGGCATATGCCCAGGAATGGGTTTGCTGGATCATAATTAGTTTTCTGAGGAACCTCTGTATTGTTTTCCATAGTAGCTGTACCAACCCTAACTTACATCCCCACCATTAGTGTGGGAGGGTTCCCTTTTCTCCGCACCCTCTCCATAATTTATTATTGGTAGACTTTTTAATGATGGACATCCTGATCAGTGTGAAGTGGTAGATTTGATTTGCATTTATCTAATAATTAGTGATGTCAAATATCTTTTCATGTGCCTATTGGCTATCTGTATGTCTTCTTTGGAGTAATATCTATTAAGATATTCTGCCCATTTTTTGGTTGGGTTGAATGTTTTTGTTTTGTTAAGTTGTATCAGCTCTTTGTATATTTTGGAGATTAAGTTCTTGTCTGTTGCATCATTTACAAATATTTTTCTCCCATTATATAGGTTGTCTTTTTGTTTTGTTTTATCATTTCCCTTGCTGTGTAAAGTCTTGTAAGTTTGATTAGGTCCCATTTGTTTATTTTTAATTCTATTGCCTTAGGAGACAGAAAACATTGGTATGATTTATGTCAGAGAATGTTTGCCCATGCTTTCTTCTAGGCATTTTATAATGTCATGTCTTATGTTTAAGTCTTTAAGTCACTTTGAGTTTATTTTTGTGCATGATGTGAGGGTGTGTTCTACCTTCATTGCTTTACATGCAGATTTCCAACTTCCTTAGCACCACTTGCTGAAGAGACTGTCTTTCCCCCATTTTAAATTCGTACTTCCTTTGTTGAAGATTAATTGACAGTAGGTATATGGGTTTATTTCTGGGCTGTCTATTCTATTCCATTGATTTTTATGTCATTTTCACATTAATACCACACTGCTTTGATTATTGTAGCTTTGCCATATTTTCTGAAGTCTCAGAGAGTTATGCCTCTAGGTTTGTTTTTTTTTTTCCTCAAGATTTCTTTGGCAATTCTGGGTCTTTTGTAGTTCCATATAAATTTTTCAATGATTTATTTTAGTTCTGAGAAAAACGTCATGGGTAGTTTGATAGGGATCACATTAAATCTTTAGATTTCTTTGGATAGTATTGCCATTTTAACAATATTGAGTCTTCCAATTCAAGAACATAGAATATATTTCAATTTATTTCAGTCATCTTTAATTTCCTTTATCAATGTTTTATAGTTCTCAACATATGCCTTTCACCTCTTTGGTTAGGTTTATTCCAAAGTTTCTTTCTTTCTTTTTTTTGGTGTGAGTTTTAAAAGGTATTCCCTTTCTGATATTTCATTGTTAGTGTAATGGATTGCAAACAATTTCTGAATGTTAATCTTGTATCTTGCTACTTTGCTGAATTCATTTATTAGATCTAGCAGTTTTGGTGTGGAGTCTTTAGGGTTCTCTTTATATAGTGTCATGGAATCTGTATATAGTGACAGTTTTACCTCTTCCCTTCCAATTTGGGTGCATTTTATTTTTTTAATTGTCTTCTAACTATGGCTAGGACTTCCAATACTATGTTGAAAAGAAGTGATGAGAATGGACATCCTTGTCTTATTCCAGATTTTAGCAGGAAGGCTTTAGCTTTTCACTATTGAGTATTATATTGGCTGTGGGTTTGTTATAAATGACTTTTATTATGTTGAGATATGTTCCCTCTATTCCCACGTTAGTAAGAGTTTTTATGATTAATAGGCATTGAATTTTATCAGATCCTTTTTCTGAATTTATTGAGATGATCAGGTGTTTTAATTTTTTTTTTCTTTTGTTAATGTGGTGTATTACATTGATTTGCATGTGTTGAACCATCCTTATGAATCTGGGATGAATACCCACTTGGTCACCAAATCCATACCCACTTTGTCATGGTGTATCTTTTTTATGTGTAGGTTTATTTAATTTGCTAACATTTTGTTGATAACGTTTACATCTGTCAATAGATTGATCAGAGATTTTGGCCTGTAATTTTCTTTTTTGGTGTTATCTTTGTCTGATTTATTATCAGGGTGATGGTGGCTTCATAGAATGTTTTTAGGAGTATTCCCTCCTCTTTAATCTTTTGGAAGAGTTTGAGAAGAATTGGTATAAGTTTTTCTTTGTATGCTTGGTAGAATTTGCCTGTGAAGCCATCTGGTCCTGGACTTTTGTCTGTAGGGAGTTATTAAAATATAGATTGTATTTCAGTTCTAGTGATTTATCTGTTCAAATTATCTATTTCTTCTTGCTTCAGTTTTAGTTGGGTTATGTGTTTCTAGAAAGTTGTCCATTTTTTCTAGATTGCAAAATTTGTTGGCATATAATTGGTATTCTATTTTTTTTTTTTTTTTTGTATTTCTGTGGTAGTTGAGACTTTTCCTTTTTGAGTTTCTATTTTGTTTGTTTGTGTTCTCTCTCCTTTCTTCCTGGTGAACCTGGCTAGAAGTTTTTCAATTTTCTTTATTCTTTCAAAGCACTAGCTCTTGGTTTTGTTGAATTTTTTCAATTTTTTCAAATCTCTATTTTATTTATTTTCTCCCGATCTTTACTATTTCCTTCTTTCTGTTGATTTTAGGTTTTGTTTGTTCTTCTTTTTCTAATTCTTTTAGGTGGTGGGTTAGGTTGTTTACTTGAGATTTTTCTGTTGATGAAGGCCTGTATGACTATAAACTTACCTCTAAGAATTGCTTCTGCTGCATAGCATAGATTTTTGTGGGGCTCCCCTTGTTGCTCAGTGGTAAAGTGAAAGTGAAAGTTGCTCAGTCGTGTTCGACCCTTTGGGACTCCATGGACTATAAAGTCCATGGAATTTTCCAGGCCAGAATACTGGAGAGGGTAGCCTTTCCCTTCTCCAGGGGATCTTCCCAACCCAGGGATCGAACCCAGGTCTCCCACATTGAAGGTGGATTCTTTACCATCTGAGCCACAAGGGAAGCCCCATACAGTGATAAAGTATCTGCATTCAATGCAGGAGACACAGAAGATGCAGGTTCAACCCCTGGGTTGGAAATATCCCCTGGAGGAGGACATGGTAACCCACTATAGTATTCTTGCCAGGAAAATCCCATCGAGAGAGAAGCCTGATCGGCTGCAGTCCATACAGCCACAGAGAATTGGACGTGACTGAGCAACTGAGCAATCCAATCCAAATAGATTTTGTATAGTTACGTTTTCATTGTTGTTTGTCTGAATATATTTTTAAATTTCCTTTTTAATTTTCTCATTGACCCACTGGTTTTTAAGTAGTGTGTTATTTAGTCTCCATGTAATCTTTTTTTCTTATTTATTTTCCTGTAGTTGATTTCTAGTTTCATGCCATGTGGTCAGAGAAGATACTTGAAATAATTTCTATACTCATATTTATTGAAGTTAATTTTGTGCCTTAATATATGGTAAATCCTAGACAATGTTCTGTGTCTACTTGATACAAATATATACTTTGGGTTGTTTTTTTGTTTGTTTGTTTTGTTTTTTGATGTAGTGTTCTGAAAATATCAATTGAATCTAACTCTTCTATTGTATCATTTAGGACCTCTGTTGCCATATTGATTCTCTCTATGGAAGATCTGTGCATTGATGTGAATGGGGGTTAATATCTATTATTATTGTATTCTTATTGCTTTCTCTTGTTATGTATGTTAGTATTTGTTTTATGTATTTTGATGCTCCTATAGGTGCATATATGTTGATGAATGTAAAATCCTCTTTTTGTATTGACCTCATTATATAATGTCCTTCTTTATCTTTCTTTATAGCCTTTGCTTTAAAGTCTCTTTTTTTATGAATACAGTATTGTAATTCCTGCTCTCCTGTCATTTCTGTTTGCATGAAATATCTTTTTTCTTTTTTTTTTAATATTTTTTTTTATTTTATTTTTAAACTTTACATAATTGTATTAGTTTTGCCAAATATCAAAATTTTATCTCCACACTTTCAATCTGTGTGTATCCTTTGCCTAAGTTGCATATTGTAGGCAGCATGGGTCTCTTGTGGGCTCTTGGTATTTTTTTTTTCCCAAATTTTTTTAAATTTATTTTTTTAATTGAAGGATAATTGCTTTACACAATTTTGTGGTTTCCTGTCATACATCAACAAGAATCAGCCATAGGTACACCAGTGTCCCCTCCCTCTGGAACCTCCCACCCTTCTAGATTTTCACAGAGCCCCTGTTTGAGTTCCCTGAGCTTAGATTCTTGTTTTTAATTCAGTTGGCCACCCTGTGTCTTTTGATTCTGCACCCATTGACATTTAAGGTAATTATTGATACATATGTATTTATTTCTATTTCAAACCTTGTTTTCCAGTTGATTCTTTGCTTCTTCTTTGTTCCTTTCTTTTTATTTTTGTTTTTATTTCCATAGTTTAATGATTTAACTTTATTTTATGCTTTATTTTATTCTCTTCTTTTTATTTTTTTGTGATTCTATTGTATGCTTTTGACTTGTAGTTGCCCTGTTTTTCAAGTATGTTAATCCCTTTATATATCTGCTTGCTTTAGACTGTTAGTCAGATAGGCTCAAACACATTCTAAAAATAAGAAAAAGAATTTGCATTTTCTTATTCTCCTTCCTCACATATTTGGGCTTGCTTGTTGGCTCAGATTGTAAAGATCTTCCTGCAATTTGGGAGACCCAGGTTCAATCTCGGGGTTGGGAAGACCCCTTGGAGAAGAGAATGGAAACCCACTCCAGTATTCTTGCCTGGAGAATTTCATGGACAGAGGAGCCTGGCGGACTACAGTTCATGGGGTTGCAAAAAGTCAGACATGACTGAGCAAATAACACTTTCACACTTTTCCCCACATAATATGATTTTAATGTCCCTTTTTACATCTTCATGTTTATCTCTCTGCTGCTCCTTGTGTTTATCATTGCTTTCACAAATAGTTATTTTTTTTAACCTGTATTTTCATTAATTTAAGTGATTTACTTTTCAGTTGTGATTTCCTCCTTCCTATATCTTCCTGCTTCTTTTCTATTTAGAGATGATTTTTCAATATTTCTTTTAGGATAGTTTTAGTATTGCTGTATTCCTTTAGTTTTTGCTTATCTGAGAAATTATTTCTTCTGCCTTTCTAAATAATCTTCCTGGGTAGAGTACTGCTGTTCAGTCGCTCAGTCATGTCCAACTCCTTGTGACCTCATGGACTGCAGCAAGCCAGGCTTCCCTGTCCTTCACTGTCTCCTGGAGTTTGCTCAAATTCATGTCCATTGAGTTGATTTTTTTCTCTTTTAATACTTTCAATATATTTTGCTACTCCCTTCTGGCCTGTAGTGTTTCTGTAGAGAAATCAGCTGATAGCCTATGGGAATTCTCTTAGATGAGCTCTTTGTTTTTCTCTTGCTGTCTTTAGAATCTTCTCTTTATCTCTAACTTTTACCATTTTTATCATAATATGTTGGTATTGGACTGTTTGGGTTCATCTTGTTTGGGGCTCTCTGTGCATCTTGTATCTAGGAAGTTTTCAGCCATAATTTTTTCAAATACATTTTCAATCCCCTTTTCTTTTTCTTTTCCTTCTGGAATCCCTATTATATATATAGATTGGCCTGCTTTATATTATCCCATAGCTTTCTTATATTGCTTTAATTTTTCATTTGGATTTTTGTCTGCTGTTTTGATTAAATAATTTCCATTATTCTATCTTCCAGGTCACTTATTCTTTCTGCTGCAATATTCATTCTATTCTTCATTGCCTTGAGCTCAGTTTTAGTCTCAGCAAATGCATTCTCCTGAATCCTTATAGTTTCTAGTTCCTTTTCCCAGTAATTTGCATTTCTGTTGATAGCCTCTTAATTCCTTCAGTATTTTCATTGCCTCCTTTTGAGGCTTGCTGTCCATTAGACTGAAGAGATCTGTTTCATTGTTCCTTCAGGGGAATTCTCTTGGTCTTTTAACTGAGAGTGGTTTCTCTTCTTCATTTTGCTTATGTTTCTCTTACTCTGAATTTAGGTGAAACAATTATCTACTGTTGTCTTAGAGGGTTATTTCTATGTGGGACTGTCCCTCTGTAGCTTTTGTGGATTAATTTTTTTTTTTTTTTTCGGTAGGAGGACTGTTTTAGGTTTTGATGCTTGCCATCTATTTCCTCAGCATATGCTGGCTGTTTTCCCCTAGATAGGGGGTGTGCAGTTGTGTGGGTGTATGGCATGTGCACTCTCCCAGGAAGGCACTTGGCTCCCAGTCACGGGTGCCTTGGCAGTGGTGGTGAGCCAGGCATACTTCAAGGAAGGTGGGGGAGTGACCTGCACCAACTCACAGGACCCTTGGAGGTGGTAGTGGCATCTGTCTGTGACTGCCTCTGGAGTCTGAGGTGGCAGCATCAGCTTACACCCACCCCTGGAGCTCATGTAGGCAGTACCCTGCCACCTCAGAGTACACAGAGAAAGCTCCTACGGGGGCCTGCCCTTCAGCTTGAGTGTCCTCAACAATGCTATCTCAAAAGGGCTTACTATTGTTATTTTAAATTATTTATTTATTTATCTATTTAGTTTTGGCTGTGCTGGGTCTTCATTACTGCACACAGGCTTTCTCTAGTTGTGGTGAGCAGGGGGCTACTCTATAGTTGTGGTATGCGGGCTTTTCTTACTTCTCTTGTTACAGAGCATGAGCTCTAGGGTGCACTGGCTTCAGTAGTTGTGGCATACGGGATTCATAGTAGAGACATGTGGACTCAGTAGTTATGGCACATAGGCTTAGTTGCTCTATGATATGTGGATCTTCCTGGACTAGGGATAAAACCTATGTCCCCTGCATTGGCAGGTGGACTCTGAACCACTGGATCCAAAGCCCCCCCACAACCCCCCACACCACCCCACCCCACCACCACTTTTTTTTAAATTCTTGCGTTCATAATGGAACTAGCCTCAGATTTCATCCATGAGCCTAAACATTCTTGGAGAATTTCTTGTTTTTCTCCTTAACTTAAGGGACATTTTGATATATAGCATTTCATATGCAGTGCTGTTTAGGGAGTAGCATGTGTGCAGGTAACAAGAGAAAAAGTACACCTAATATAAAGGTAGGTGTCTCAGAGCTTTTCTATTTCATATGTGAAGCCCACTATCTCTCATGATAACTTTGTTGATAGCATCTACAAATGGACTTAGAATCAAGTTTTATAAAATGAATCTGGAATCACATGACCTAGCAACCTAGCTCATGACATGAGCCAGCTTCAGATAGATGGCACATTTTCTGTTTTAAACACTCAAACAAAACTTTACACATTCTTATTTGGGGGAAAAAATGACATTTGAAGTCCTTTTACAGCCAAACACATTTAGAGGTAAGAGCTCACAAGTCTTGACATTATTTCATTTTGTTATGTGCATTCATCAAGAAACCAAGATATGGTGCAGCTACAAACACTGATGATTGTGGAACAGACAAACTTGACAGCACTTCACTTCCTTTATGTTCTGATTATACATTTATCAGAAAACCTATGTCTCTTCCAGTTCAGCTAGAAATTGGTAAAAGTCAAGAATTCAAAGCCTGGCAAACCTGATATTAACATCTAGATTGATGATGCTCATTTTTGTGTAAAAGTGAGAAACCCTCACGCAGACACTAGATTTCCCAGCCTCTTTGTTATCTTGCTTATAATTTATCTCCATGTTTTAATTCTGTAAAATTATTTTGGTTATCAATTAGTGATCAAAGCTTATCTGTGAATCAGAATGATCAGAACTCAAGGGAATCACGTTTGGCATTCAGCCCAGTCCCACTGAGGGTTTTAATGGGGCTACATCCTTCATAGAATAAGCACATCACTGGGTTTAAAAATTGTGCCTCCATTAGTGTTATGATTTGCTTCACATGAAGAAGTGACCCTAGAAATGTGTTGCTTTAGGAGGGACTTTACAGCTTTTAAGTGTGTTGTTTTTATTAATTTTTTTTTCAGGTGTACCTCAAAAGGAATTATCCAGATGATGATGATGCTCAGTGACTGTGTGGTTATGAATGCCTCCAATGGACAGACCTTAATCTTAACTATTTTTGAGATAGCATTGTGATCCTCCTGTGAAGTCAAGTCTATTCTGAAGGCATTTCTCCCATAGTATTTGCCTTGCATAAACTATGTTGTACTTCTTTATACCAGCAACAAATATTTACACATACAAGATGTTAATTTGGATTTATCTCTCTCCAACTTCACACAATGATTTCAAACTCTTACAAAATGACTTATTAATTTTTAAAGGTTATACTATTTTTTTTTCCTTATCCAAATCAGAGAAGCAAGCCACCAATAAAAGCTGTCTCCCAGATTTTGTGCCTTGAGAGAGTCCAGAGCTAAAGCTTATTTTCTAAGTTATAAAACAAATTTGTCACAGATTTTATTTTTTTACTGTTCCAAGAATTACATATTACTTTCCAGTTATATCAAGGATTCTGTTTACTTGAAGGCTGTGAAGTTGCTGTTTTGTTTCACAACTGACTTTAATATAACTAGGATCAATTATTCCACCCAAAGACCTCTGGTTAAAATACTACAGAGAAAACGGATAGGAAAAACAAAAAATATACTCTAAGTGATATTATAGGGGAGAGTTGTGCCCCCCCCCAAAAGAAGATATGCGATTAAGATATAGAAGGACAATATTTAATTTTATATCTTAAAAGAGAAGGGAGAGAAAACATGCTTTCTCAAAATAGGAACCCTTCGAGGGCATTTAATAATGAAGAACAGACATGATCATTGATTGTCTTCTAGATTGGGGATTTTTTTACATTTTTTTTTTTTTTTTACAGTATAGATAACATAAAATTTGCCATATTACCATTTTTAAACATATAATTCAGTGGCATTAATTGTATCCACAATATTGTACAACAATCAACATCTACTTAATTTTTGTTCATTATTTTAGTACTTTTCAGTGTGTTATTTCTACAGAGTCATTTTTGGTTAAGTTTTATTTCTTTATTAGTGGATTTGTTTCTGTGAGTTTTGAGCTTGATTGGCATAAAATTATTCATAGTATCTTAAATGTTTAATCTCTGCATCATCTATGATTATGTTGTTCTTTGCGTTTTAACGTTGTAACTTTGCCCTGTTTTTTTTTTTTTTTCCCCTTGAAAAATCTTGAGGGGAAAAAAAAAATAATTTTTCCTATTAATTTTCAAAGAATAAGTTTTTTTTGCTTGATTGATCCTTTGATGGGCTTTTTTTTTTCTTTTTCTTTTTTGGTGGTTTCACTATATTATTCTTTCTTTCCTTTAACTTTTCTTCATTTACTTTTTGATATTTTTCACTAAATTCTTAAATTACAAACTTATATTAGAAAAGTGATTAAGTTAAAAGTACATAAAGCCCACTTTTTTCCCCTAAGACTCACTTTATCTGCAACTACAGGTTTTGGAACTTAGCACTGATCAATAAACATAGTATTTAGGTATCTTCTAATTTTTAATTTTATTCATTATATCTTTTACCCATGAGTTATTCATAAGTGTAATGTTCTCTAAATTTCAAATGCTAAGTGCTTTTTACTATGACATTAAACCATGTGAAAATCATATCCAACCTTTTTTTAACCCATAAAAATGGCAGTTTCATATGGTTCAACATATTAATTTTCTTTTGTTACTAACCTGAAACTAAAACTTAATTTTTAGTCAGACATTAGATTGAGGATTTTAAACCAAAGGTAACCACACTCACACAGAGAGTCCTTGTTTCCATTTTATATTTTACTTGGTGATTTAGAAATGTTATAAGTATGTATGTAAACAGTATTTTCAAATAAAAATCCTGTCCAAGAACTGAATGTTTTTTGACACATGTTACAGGTTGGTTCTCTGACATGCAGACTTGGATGGAGTTCAGTACTGGCATATGTATTAAGGGTGCCGTTAGGATCAGCACTTGTGGAATCAAGAGGGAAGAAATGGGATAGGGCAGAGAAAAAAATCAAGCTGGAGCACTGGCCAGATGACCTTAGCTGACCCCACGGGAGCTCTGGTGTGATGACCCTTTGGGATTGTTGTGACATATCCACTGGCCAGGCCGTCATACATCGGATGGGTCATTGTACAGAGGCTATGCCCAGAGGGGCTGGTGGCTTAAGGTTGCCCACTAGCAGCACTTCTAGTGGCTGGGCAATGAGTCCGTGAAGGGAGGTCTGAACAGCACATCTGCATGCCCCTCATGGCATGTGTCACAGCTCCAGGGGTAGGTGATGAGTGTGTACTGTGACAGAAACTCTTGGTGATTGATGTTTAACTAAAATGACTGAGTAACTGATTCTCCTCAATACCCTATGGTTTAAAAAATAAAGGAGGAAGTTCATGTAGGGGAGAAATCCTCATTCTGTAGGGTCAGCCCAGTTGTCACCTCTTCTAGGAAGCAATCTCAAGATCATTCATCATCCTAGTTAATGCTTATTTCTCTGATACCCTGGTTACCTCTCATTTGTTAAACCCAATCATGCTTGGCTAGTGCCTGTTCTTACCATCTTGAAATACTTAATTTTTGAACAAGCCTCCCTTCTTTTTGCATTTTGCACTGGGTTCTGTAAATTATGTAGCCTACCCTGACAATGGGTATTCATAGGTGGTTTGTTTTCTTACTAAACCATGAGCTTCCAAAAACTTTAAACTGTGCCCTGTCTACTTTTTAATTACATCTTGCAGCACAATGTCTATTACATTTTTGTTGTTCATTAGTCGCTAAATTGTGTCCAATTCTTTTGCAACCCCATGGACTGTAGGCCACTAGGCTCTTCTGTCCATGGGATCTCCCAGGTAAGAATACTGGAGTGGGTTGCCATTTCCTTCTCCAGGGTATTTTCTGGACCCAGGGATCATACCTACGTCTCCTGCATTGGCAGGCAGATTCTTTACCACTGAGTCACCTGGCTAACCTTGCAGCACAGTGTCTGTCACATAAGGGATGCTCGTTGCTGAATGAATGTTGACTGAAAACAAATATTCTTTCTGAACGTTATGATTTTGAAATTTTAAGAGGTAGCCTGGAGAAGGCAATGGCAACCCACACCAGTACTCTTACCTGGAAGATCCCATGGATGCAGGAGCCTGGTAGACTGCAGTTCACAGGGTCACAAAGAGTTGGACACAACTGAGTGACTTCACTTTCACTTTTCACTTTCATGCATTGGAGAAGGAAATGGCAACCCACTCCAGTGTTCTGGCCTGGAGAATCCCAGGGATGGTGGAGCCTGGTGGGCTGCCATCTATGGAGTTGCACAGAGTCGGACATGACTGAAGCAACTTAACAGCAGCAGCAGCAGCCTGGGATAACAGAAAGCCCTGGGTTTGGAGTCAGTCACATTGATCTGCATGCCAATTCTTTATCTGCTACTTGCTAGCAGTATGGGTGTTCAAAAAGTGTAGTGTCCAATTGGGACACTTGGGAGTGAAAGGAAATAACTAGCTAAGTTACCAACATAATAAACTGGCACCAACCTTGACAAAATGGGCTCTGGATACCATATAGCCATGTAGCCTTAATTACTTGCATAGGTAAGTCTCAACTTCTGAATCTCAGCTTCTTTATCTGGAAAATGAATATAACTTCTGCTCTTCAGCAGTTGCTTTGGTTGGATGATGGATGGACTGAAAGCATCCAAAGAAGCAAAGGATGGAATTACTGACCTTGGTGATTCTTAACCACCAAGAGAAGAGAGCAAGATGGGTATGTTTGAAAGTAGGCAAGATACTGTAAAGGGTGTATTTGAGTAGGTTCTCATCTGACGGCCTAAGTTATAACTGTTCCTCTTCTAACATATAGTCAGAATGACGTAAGCATATGGGGAGGAGCACAAGCTCTGGAGTTAGCCTTCTAGGGACAAATACTGGTTCCTCTGGGCATTGCTGACTGGATTTGGATACGAGTTCTGCTGCCTGCTAATTGTGGGCTGTTAAGGTTGGGAAGCCCACTGATCTTCAGTTTCTTTGTAACGTTGAGATGGGAGTAGTATGTTTCTCAGAGAGCAGTTGCAAATATTAAATACATCAGAGACAGTCACAGAATATGGTCTGTGAGCTAGTGCCAGTTCATGACCTGTTTGTAACCAGGTCTGAAATAACTACAGAAAATTCAAGAAAGCTAGAAACTAACAGCCATCTGCTGTTGCAGTGACATCCACACTCAGGATGGGTGGGATCTTGAACAGCCCAGAGACCATTGTGAGTGTTGCACTTGCAGGGGGAGGTGCACATGGCTGAGCTGCACACTAACTGTGCACAATGGATCAGTGATTATGTTGCAGTGGGCTGAAAATGTAAAAGCTGATTCTTAATCTGAGATGTGAGAAGCAGTACTTTAGAACAATACTCGATATGTGGTTAGCTCAACTACCTTCTTTATTGTTACCGTATTTATATTTAAAATTAGACCATAGTGGTAATTCCCTGTCAGTTGAATGGTTAAGACTCTACGCCTTCATTGCTGTGGGCATGTGGGATGCTGATGCTGGTGCTCTGTGGACCACACTTTGCCAGGCGAGCGCCTGGAGGAGAGGGCTCTGGACTGGGGTGTGTCTCCTTGGCTCTCAGAGGCTTCAACCCATGGGGACTGGGAGGAGGGTGTCAGCGGAGGACTAGACTGGGGTTCTTTAAAGTGTGAGGGTCAGAGAAGAGGCCTCTTGCCCTGCTCTAAGGATAGCCTGGTCCCCTCTTTGCCCATGTCCTGATGCATCCATGGGCTCTGTTGCCACACTGCAGGCCCTGGTTCTCTCGTACCAGCTCTGCCAGCAATTACCTCCTGTAGAGCACAGGGAACAATATTCAATATCTTTTAATAACCTTAATGGAAAAGAATCTGAAAAAATATATAATATATATTATATACATATTTTATATATATATATATATAAATATATATAAAAAAGACTGAATCATCTTTGCTGTACACTTGGAACTAACATAATATTGTAAATCAACAATACTTTAATTTTTTAAAAAAGATACTAAGTCCTTCTTCAAAAAAGTTTTAAAAAATAAAGGGATGAAATCCTGCTTACAAATATGAATGTGGTGATACCCAGTGACTTCACCTGGCCACCACTCCTCACCTGCACTCTGTAGATGAGAGGCAGAGTTATCTTTCCTCATGTTACATGCAGGACTCAGGCTAGCCATACCTGCTGTGTGTGTGTGTATACATGCACACAATTACAGGTAATCTTTTGAGAGTCTGGGCACCACACATGAGCAGGAATGCCTAGCACTCTCTGCCTTATTGATGTCCCTGTACCTACCATGACCCTCCAGCCCCCTGCCATCTCTATGGGAAGCAGAGGAAAGCTGGCAGCTCGTGTATGAATGTGGGGTTCCCATCCAGTGGACAAGGACCACAAAGAACTGTTGGGAGGCAATCCTCAATGCATATGCTTACCTAGTGTTGCTGCTGCTGCTGCAGTTGCTAAGTTGCTTCAGTTGTGTCCAACCCTGCGTGACCCCATAGACAGCAGCCCACCAGGCTCTCCCTTCTCTGGAATTCTCTAGGCAATAATACTGGATTGGGTTGCCATTTCTTTCTCCAATGCATGAAAGTGAAAAGTCAAAGTAAAGTTGTTCAGTCGTGTCCAACTCTTATCTATAGGCAAAAATAAATGGAATCTTGAGAAAACATGTGATGCTCTTTTTCAAACTCAAGTAGGAGATAGGGTTCATGAAAATATAATTTTAAGTTTAAAATATTTCTGATTCCAGAGTAGCTCTCCTCAAAAGACTTTTTTGCTCAATCAACAGAGCACAGCAGCACAACTGCAATTGTACTGTAGGGGGCTGTGATTTCCTCCCAACTTCCACCCATGCCAACCCCAGTGAGTGGCAGCCACTTTGGATCTTCCAAAATCACTGGTTTACAAGCCTGGCTAGACAGTAGAATCACCTCAGGAGTTTCTCTGATGCCAGGCCACTCCTATAACTATGGAATCAGGATCACTAGAGGGAGAGGTGATCCTGATGGACAGAGGGGTGTCAAACCCCTGGTCCATCAGAGGACTCTCATCTTCTGGATACATTGATTATAGATAGCAGTGACCTGAGACTAAACCAACTAGCATAAAATGAGGTGCAACAACAACAGTGGTCTAAAGATACATATGTGCCAGGGTCCTGCCCTGGTTGGATCCAGGGATTCCCTCGCGAGGATGGCATTGACGAAAAGGATAGATAAAAGGAGAAAGAGGTAAGAAAAGAATTTTGCAGTTAAGAAAATAGAGGAGAGAAAAGAGGCTGATATTCCTTGGTTTATGCAGAAAACCAATAAAGCCCCAGCACAGGACTTGCTCTGTTCACGTAGACTGCAGGTGCCCTCTCGAATCGCGGAAGATGCCCCACCTTAGGCACCTTCTTGAGTGGGTCTTAGAAGCCCAGGCAAGAAAGTGAATGCAAAGGGCCCCTGTGCTCCAGGAGGTCAGCCTGAAAAGGAAAAGGAAAGACAAAGAACGATACGGGGAGACCAAGCTTCGGTGAGCAAGGCCCGCCCTTTATTTTCCAAAGTAGTTTTTATACCTTAAGTTGTGCATAGAGGATAATGGGGGGGGGGGGGAGGGAGTCATGCAAGGTCAACAGTCCTTGATCCTTATCAAAGCCAGGCTTTATTTCTGCAGGCTTATCATATGCAAAAGCTTTAGGTGATTTACATCATCTTCTGGCCAGAAGGCCTGTTAACATTTTATAACCCTTTCTTCAGAAAACTTATTTTTCTCTAAAGGTGATTATTCTAAAGTCAGGCACCACCCTCCGAAAGCATTAGATAAAGTTGCATTCCTATAGGGCAAAAGTGTGGTGGGCTATAACAAGAAAAGAATTAACTCAAGGGTCCAAGGTTACAAACATTAAAGCTACTACTTACATTCCTATACACCAACTATATTAATCAATACACTCCCAAGGACACAGGTAAGGGATATGGAAACTTGATAGCAAGCATTAGCTCAACAAAGAAATCCTCTACTAGTTATATTCTAACAATTTTAACTCTCTGAGAAGCTCTGCATTGTTAGAATATCTTAAGCTTCCCGTGCCTCTCATGGTTGGGAGGCTGTGAATCTGAACAAACCTGTCAGGCAAGCTAGAAAGTCATTGGAGGGATTTGAATTGAAACACTCCTATTATGCCCAGGAGAATTATTAATTAGAGCTTTAAATTGATTTTCTTACAGAGAAAGGTGGTCAGGGATAGCCCCCGTAAATGTCAGAGGAGTTGGTGAAGGTCATGAAACAGTAAAACAGACAGATTCTGGTTTTAGGGTAGACGCTCAGGCAGGTCCGGGGTGGGGTGGGGGGTGGGGTGGGCTCAAGCTCTGACTCGCCTTGCCCATCAGAGCTCTCCCGCATGACCTTGTCATGGGTGAGGACTCCCATGCTGGCTCCCGGCACATATGTATTCTAATCCCTGGAACCTATGAAAATTACCTAATATGGTAGACGATGTGGGTAAGTAAGGATCTCCAGAGGAGGAATTCATCCTAGATTATCTGCGTGGATCCTAAGTGCTATAACATGTATCCTTGTAAGAGAGGCTCAGGGACTTTAGAGGCAGACAAGTGGAAGAGAGGTGACGTGATGGTGGAGCAGAGAGAGATGCAGTTGGAAGTCAAGGAAAGCCAACAGCCAGTGGAAGATGGAAGAGGAGGATCTCCGGTAGAGCCAGGGAGAGTGTGGGCCTGCCTTTCCCCTTATTTCAGACTTCTGGCCTTCAGAACGGTAAGAGAATAATGTCTCTTGTGTTAAGAAATAAATGAGAATTCCATCTTCCTGACATCCTCACCAATACTTGGTTTTGTCAGTCTTTTTAATCATAGCCATTCTAATGGATGTGTAGTGGTATCTCATTTAGTTTTAATTTGAATTTTCTTAATGGCTAGTGATGTTGAACATCTTTGCATTTGTTTGTTTGCCATGTAGATTTTCCTTTGAATTGTTTTTTTTATTATAGTTTATATGAATTGCCATACAATATAATGGATATTTTTTTGGATTATCCATTATCCAAAATGGTAGGATACTGAAAGGGGAACTCCCCGGGTCAGTAGGTGCCCAATATGTTATTGGAGTTCAGTGGATAAATGACTCCAGAAAGAATGAAGGGATGGAGCCAAAGCAAAAACAATACCCAGTTGTGGATGTGACTGATGACAGAAGCAAGGTCCAATGCTGTAAAGAGCAATATTGCATAGGAACCTGGAATGTCAGATCCATGAATCAAGGCAAATTGGAAATGGTCAAACAAGAGATGGCAAGAGTGAACGTCGACATTCTAGGAATCAGTGAACTAAAATGGACTGGAATGGGTGAATTTAACTCAGATGACCATTATATCTACCACTGTGGGCATGAATCCCTTATAAGAAATGGAGTAGCCATCATGGTCAACAAAAGAGTCCGAAATGCAGTACTTGGATGCAATCTCAAAAACGACAGAATGATCTCTGTTCGTATCCAAGGCAAACTATTCAATATCACGATAATCCAAGCCTATGCCCCAGCCAGGAAAGCTGAAGAAGCTGAAGTTGAATGGTTCTATGAAGACCTACAAGACCTTTTAGAACTAACATCCAAAAAAGATGTCCTTTTCACTATAGGGGACTGGAATGCAAAAGTAGGAAGTAAATAAACACCTGGAGTAACAGGCAAATTTGGCCTTGGAGTGCAGAATGAAGCAGGGCAAAGGCTAATAGAGTTTTGCCAAGAGAATGCATTGGTCATAGCAAACACCCGCTTCCAACAACACAAGAGAAGACTCTACACATGGACATCACCAGATGGTCAACACCGAAATCAGATTGATTATATTCTTTGCAGCCAAAGATGGAGAAGCTCTATACAGTCCACAAAAAAAAAGACCAGGAGCTGACTGTGGCACAGATCATGAACTTCTTATTGCCAAATTCAGACTTAAATGGAAGAAAGTGGGGAAAATCACTAGACCATTCAGGTATGACCCAAATCAAATCTCTTATGATTATACAATGGAAATGAGAAATAGATTTAAGGCATAGATCTGATAGACAGAGTTCCTGATTAACTATGGACAGAGGTTTGTGACACTGTACAGGAGACAGAGATCAAGACCGTCCCCATGGAAAATAAATGCAAAAAAGCAAAATGGCTGTCTGAGGAGGCCTTAAAAATAGCTGTGAAAAGAAGAGAAGTGAAAAGCAAAGGAGAAATGGGAAGATATAAGCATCTGAATGCAGAATTCCAAAGATTAGCAAGGAGAGATAAGAAAGACTTCCTCAGCTATCAATGCAAAGAAATAGAGGAAAACAACAGAATGGGAAAGACTAGAAATTTCTTCAAGAAAATTAGATATACCTAGGGAACATTTCATGTAAAGATGGGCTCGATAAAGAACAGGAATGGTATGGACATAACAGAAGCAGAAGATATTAAGAAGAGGTGGCAAGAATACACAGAAAAAATGTACAAAAAAGAGCTTCATGACCAGATAATCACGATGGTGTGATCACTCACCTAGAGCCAGTCATCCTGGAAGGTGAAGTCAAGCGGGCCTTAGGAAGCATCACTATAAACACAGCTAGTGGAGGTGATGGAATTCCAATGGAGCTATTTCAAATCCTGAAAGATGATTCTGTGAAAGTGCTGCACTCAATATGCCAGCAAATTTGGAAAACTCAGCAGTGGCCACAGAACTGTAAAAGGTCAATTTTCATTCCAGTCCCAAAGCAAGGTAATGCCAAAGAATGCCCAAACTACTGCACTCATCTCACACACTAGTAAAGTAATGCTCAAAATTCTCCAAGCCAGATCTCAGCAGTATGTGAACCGTGAACTTCCAGATGTTCAAGCTGGTTTTAGAAAAGGCAGAGGAACCAGAGATCAAATTGCCAACATCTGCTGGCTCATGGAAAAAGCAAGAGAGTTCGAGAAAAACATCTATTTCTGCTTTGCCAAAGCCTTTGACTGTGTGGATCACAATAAACTGTGGAAAATTCTGAAAGAGATGGGCATACCGGACGACATGACCTGCCTCTTGAGAAATTTGTATGCAGATCAGGAAGCAACAGTTAGAACTGGATGTGGAACAGCAGCCTGGTTCCAAATAGGAAAAGGAGTTTGTCAAGGCTATATATTGTCACCCTGTTTATTTAACTTCTATGAAGAGTACATAATGAGAAACCCTTTGCTGGATGAATCACAAGCTGGAATCAAGATTGCCGAGAGAAATATCAATAACCTCAGATATGCAAATGACACCACCCTTATGGCAGAAAGTGAAGAGGAACTTAAAAGCCTCTTGATGAAAGTTAAAGTGGAGAGTGAAAAAGTTGGATTAAAGCTCAACATTCAGAAAATGAAGATCATGCCATCTGGTCCCATCACTTCCTGGGAAATAGATGGGGAAACAGTGGAAACAGTGTCAGATTTTATTTTTTGGGCTCCAAAATCACTGCAGATGCTGATTGCAGCCATGAAATTAAAAGATGCTTACTCCTTGGAAGGAAAGTTATGACCAACTTAGATAGCATATTCAAAAGCAGAGACATTACTTTGCCAACAAAGGTCCGTCTAGTCAAGGCTATGGTTTTTCCAGTGGTCATGTATGGATGTGAGAGTTGGACTATGAAGAAAGCTGAGTGCTGAAGAATTGATGCTTTTGAACTGTGGTGTTGGAGAAGACTTTTGAGAGTCCCTTGGACTGCAAGGAGATCCAATCAGTCCATCCTAAAGGAGATCAGTCCTGGGTGTTCATTGGAAGGACTGATGCTGAAGCTGAAACTCCAATACTTTGGCCACCTCATGTGAAGTGTTGACTCATTGGAAAAGACCCTGATGCTGGGAGGGATTGGGGGCAGGAGGAGAAGGGGACAACAGAGAATGAGATGGTTGGATGGCATCACTGACTGGATGCATATGAGTTTGAGTGAGCTTTGAGAGTTGGTGATGGACAGGGAGGCCTGACATGCTGTGATTCATGGTGTCATAAAAATTCGGACAGGACTGAGTGACTTAAGTAACTAACTATAATGGATAATTAATTAATTTATACATACTTAACTATTTTGTTGAGAACAAATAGTAAAAAACTGTATAAAAATAAAGCATCTTTCAGTTTACACTTTGTATTATAAAACACAACATACTGAATACATTTTTAATGAACTCTATTTTATTTCCCTTTAGGCACTAACATTTGGAGCAATGGGGCTGAGTCAGACTTCATATCAGATGCAACATCAAGTCCCTTCATTTAGTCTGTTTGTGTTGGAGCACAGAGAGTGTAATGACAATGGGGAGAAGAACATAAATGGCATGTTTTGCCATATTTGGGCATTTTTGCAATGGGCTGCTCTGAAAATCATTATTTCATCTTGGATAGCTCTCCTTCCAGTTTTTCAGGATCTGAAGGCTAAAAGCATTCATCTTCATTCTGAATTGTTCAATTTTTTGTGTTTTCAGAGCCACAAAATTGACTTTTGGTTTAAAACTGCAGGTCTTTCAGATCCATTCACAAGACAAATAAAATAAATGTTTTAATACACAAGGAACATTGAAAGTCTCACAAATATTTGCTGAAATTATGACTCATAACAGGCTGGTGACTGTTGAGAAAACATCATGCTGCTTACCTGTCCATGGGCATCATACATGGACACATGAGGTGCCCTTATTTCCTGATCTCCCCAGGTGTGCTGTACCATTGTAAAAGGGACATTGTCTTTAGTAATAACCTCTTATAAACATATTTAATATTGTTCTTACATATATTTAAAAACTACATTTAAGAACATATATCCTTGAATATATTTTTGCTGCTGTTGTTAAAGAATTGACTGTTAAGATCATGGATCAGTCTGGGAAACTCTGTACCAAGCAGATTCACATTCATTATTTCACTGAATTTTATTTCAACTCTAAATAAAATAAAATTCACAGTTTAGCAGGTTAAAACTCATTTTAAATGTACTATCTGAATAAAAGCTTTTTTTTTTTTTCAAACTTGCTCCAGCCTGTTGTGAAGAACAAGGACTCAGGATGTGATATTTGGATGGAATCTTTAAGCCCATCTAGTTGAGCCTCCTCAGCTAACAGCAGACTGAAATCACATTATGAAATCTCACAGCAATGTAATGGTTTTCTGTGAAAATCTCTAAAACACAAGGATGTTTTAAAATAACCACAATATCAAATGCTCACCTAAAAACAATTAGCAATAATTTTTAACATAATCAAATATCTGTTTATATATACAGTAATTTGAATATACATATTATATATAATAATTTGAATTTATAGTTATTTCATAGAAGATAGATTCACCATCGTCTTAATATATAATCACTGTCTAATCTGTCCTTTTATCTTTTACTTGTCCCACAGTAGCTGAGTCCTGCACTCTGTAAATGTTGTCATACTACATTTCACCAGTAGATGGCACTGTTAATTGTGGGGAAGAAAGATGCTTGTTACCATTCAGATTCCTGCTTCAACTTCCCCAAGAGTTCTGATTCAGTTTGTCTGGGTGGGACCTCCCATCTTCTCCAAGTAGTTTGGAAGAGTTTGTCAGGCTTTGAGAAACAATGTACAAAGCCCTAAACTGCCTTAAACTGGGACTGTTAAATTTTCTGACAGGGCTTTCTTTTGATATAGGGAAGGGAATTAGAAAAAAAATATTATAGTCTAGTAACAAGCAGGAGAAAAAGGTATAATTTAAAGACTTTATAATAACAAGAACTTTAACTTGTTTAAAAAAGTATGATTTAAAGACTTTATAACAACAAGAACTTAACTTGTTTTAAAAAAGCACTGTGTTGAACATATCACCACTGCATATGAAGTACAAACCCTCAGGTCCAATTAGAATCCTGTCAGCCTGGAGTCAAAAGACCCTCATCTCACACAAATGGCCTGTGTAGTCTTAGGTAAATCACATGACATCCTCAGATATCAATGGAAAGAAACAGCTCTGAGACACCCCTCTCCCACTCCCTGTGGACTGGGTCCTCTGCGGCTGTGTGAACTAGTTGTATTTAAGCAGGTGGGAGGACAGAATATTGAGATTTGGAGTATGACTGTAATTATGATCTCACTTGTACTCTCATGTTGATGATTTTTTAAACTTCTTTTTCTAGATGAATTATACAAAATAAGCCAAAGTCAGAAACTAATTTTATTGAGTAATTATTTTTAATAGTTTATGTTTATAGCAGGACTGGGCTGGAGCGAAGAAGGGGAGATCACTGGCAGAAAGATGGCAAATTGCACAGAAAACCATTACATTGCTATGAGATTTCATAATGTGATATAAGTCTGCTGTTAGCTGAGGAAGGGTCAACTACATGGGCTTAAAGATTCCCTCCAAATCTCACATCCTAAGTCCTTGTTATTCACAACAGACTGGAGCAAGTTTGAAAAATAAGTTTTTATTCAGATAGTACATTTATAATGAGTTTTAACATAGATCATTTGTGCAAATAGATTCAATTTGCACAGAAATTTTTTTTTCTTAAACAGAAAAGTATAAAAACATAAGGGCCTCCATTATTTAACACTAAAAATTGTTGATCTAATAAAGATGACAGGAGCTTCCCATGTTACCTCTTTAAAAAAAATAATAAAATTTGTTTGACATAAAAAATGTTCCTTGAAATTGGAATGTATTGAGCTTTTATGCATGATACACAGAGTCAACAGGCTCTTTTCAATTTTTTTGTTCATATATTTATTTATAATTGCAAATTGCATACAAATAATGTCTTCCTTTGTGTAAACTGCTAGCTAATGTCACAATTATCAGTGCCATCTACTGGTGAAGTAGTATGACAACATTTACAGAGTTTAGGATACTGAGCTACTGTGGGACAGGGAAAGGATAAAAGGACAAATTAAACAGTGATTATATATTAAGACGAAAAGGGTATTTGATGATGTTAAAAATTATTGGTAATTGTTTTTAGGATGGACATTGATGTTGTGGTTATTTTAAAACATCCTTGTGTTTTAGAGATTTGGGGCTAAGTCTGTCCCACTATCTGTTCCTTATGGCCTGTAAGCTAAGAACAGTTTTTTTATTAATATTTTTAAATGGTTGAAAGAATCCAAAGACGAATATTTGTCTCTCATAGGAAAATTATATGAAATTCAAATTTCAGTGTTCAGAAATAAGGTTTTATTGGAGCATAGCCATCCTCATTCACTAATATTTGTCTGTGGCTGCCTTTGTGCTCCACCAGCAGAGTTGAGGGGTCGCATAGATCGTCCGATGTGAAAATCTGGAAATGTATTTCCTGGTTCTTTATAGGAAATCTCTGCCCACTCTGTCCCAGAGCTCTGCTGTTCTAAGTGTGGCCTGTGGACCAGCAGCATCGGCTGGCCTGGGAGGCTGTTGGAATCTTGTCTCTACCCCAGACCCACTGACTCAGAATCTCTGGACCCCAGGTGAGTCCTGCTCACAGTACAGTTAGAAAAGCGCTGGTTTAGAAGCCCTGCTCGGTCCTCCTGCGGTTGTACCCTCCCCAGGTGCAGGCCGCCAGGGAGGACCAGGGGGTGTGGCCACCTGGAGCCCCATCCACTCCAGGCCGTTCTCTGACCACCGGGAGCCCAGAACCCTGCTCCCAGCGTCAGTGCAGGCCTCCTCCTGGGGCCCACGTCCCAGCTTGACAGGTGGTCAAGATATAGCTGTTTAGGGTGGGAAAAGGGTGGCCTGAGCTTGGACTTGAAGGCTGGGGGTGCTCTTGCTTGAGCAGCGGATTCCTCAGGGCACAGAGAGGGTCAGAGCCAGAGGTGGGAGGAGCAGTGGGAGGGCTGGGGGCTGGGGCGGCTCTTCCCTCTGCTGTCCTGCCTTCTGGCTCCAAACTCTGGGGTCCAGGAATTCCAGCCTGCTAGGTGGTTATGAAGGTGCACTTGACAATGTGTTAGCTTGACTTTTAACTTTTAAATATTTAAATATATAGGATGGGCTTCATTTATACTCTTGACCCAGGACCCACAGATGTGAGTGGCAGGTCTGTTAAATGCTTCTCAAAGTGTTCAGAGATGCCCCTGCGTCACATCCAAAGGATGTTGGTTAAAAATTCAAATTTCCAGGCCCCATTTGTGTGACCCCTTCCATCAGATCTTTGGGGCTGGAGCCTAGGAACCTATAACCCTCCCCTGATGACTCTGATCCACAGCAGAACTATAGGAAAACTTGTAATGGGGGTGGTGGGGGGGAAGTGTGGAGAGGAGCAGGAAGCATCAGGGGGAAGAGAGGGAGGTCCCAGGTCAGAGGAATATGCCGACCATGAGTTCACACCTTCATGCTTCTCTCCTGATTTACTAACAATCTAGCCTGACCCCACCCCTGGGAGCTGGCTGCAGGGAGAAGCTGCCAGAACGGGGCAAGGGTGTCCTCCTGCCGACCATGGGGCTCTTGGGGGCTGCTCTGCAGAAGGAAGGACCTGAGTCAGGGGCAATAGGAGTGAAGGGGCTGCGGGCGCCTGGAGGGACCACACGGACCCACCTGGGGGGTCAGGCTGAAGCTGCTGAGCAGGTCTTTGGGCAGGGAGACCTCCTGGTCCTGCCGGGACACGGGTGGAGCTGGAACAGAGGCTGCATCTGTCAGTTAGGAGTCGAATGCCATTGATCAAGGTCCTTAAGCTCTGTGGGTTTGTTTCCTTGTCTGTAAAATGGGGATCCTAATACCTTCTGAGCTTGCGTTAAAATTAAACGTGATAAAGTAAAGACACATCCTGCCACATGAAGCAGAATAAGGGGCAGCTGCTGTTTATTGGGACGCTCTTTAGCTTACATCTCTGCACTTTCGGATGCTCGATATCATAGGCACTTGTCACTGGCTGTGCTTAGTCATGAGTGACTCTTTGTGACCTTGTGACTGCAGCCCACCAGGCTCATCTGTCCATGGGATTTTTCAGGCAAGAATACTGGAGTGGGTTGCCATTTCATCCTCCAGGGAGTCTTCCAGACCCAGGGCTCCAGCTCACGTCTCCTGTGTCTCCTTCATTGGCAGGTGGATTCTTTACCACTGAGCCTGGGAAGCACTTGTCACTGGACAATAAGACCAGTTTCCTCAAACCCCCAGGGGGCGCTAGTGGTAAAGCATCTGCCTGCCAATGCAGGAGATCTAAGAGACGCAGGTAGGGGAACAGCCCCTGGAGGATGAAATGGCAACCCACTCCAAGTATTCCTGCCTGGGAAATCCCATCCTCTGTCCACGGGGTCCCAGAGAGTCGTCACGACTGAACACACACACACCCCAGACTCCAAGTACATGAATGCTCCAGTCACAGGCATGTGCCAGACCTGTGCTTGGCCAGTGGCCTGGAGCTCCCTGAGCTTCCCTGCACAGGAACAGCTCCTGAAGGTACTGCGGAGCTGCTCATCCTGTTACAGTTCCCAGGGTTTCCTTCCTAGCAAGCTCATAGGTTGTGCTGAACTAAGCACATACTAAGGATATAAAAAACTGAATGAGGAAACAGGGTAAACCGAGTGATTGTTCAGGAACAGGAGTGTGCGTTTCTGTGTGCAGTGTGTAGATGAGGTGCTCATAGGTTTGTGCTGACCTAAGGCGGCACTTATTGAAAAGCAGAGACATTACTTTGCCAACAACGGTCCGTCTAGTCAAGGCTATGGTTTTTCCAGTGGTCATATATGGATGTCAGTTGGACTGTGAAGAAAGCTGAGTGCCAAAGAATTGATGCTTTTGTTTTGTTTGTTTGTTTGTTTGTTTAGTTTAATTTTATTTTATTTTTAAACTTTACAATATTGTATAAGTTTTGCCAAACATCGAAATGAATCTGCCACAGGTATACATGTGCTCCCCATCCTGAACCCTCCTCCCTCCTCCCTCCCCATACCATCCCTCTGGGTCGTCCCAGTGCACCAGCCCCAAGCATCCAGTATCGTGAATCGAACCTGGACTGGCAACTCGTTTCATACGTGATATTATACATGTTTCAATGCCATTCTCCCAAATCTTACCACCCTCTGCCTCTCCCACAGAGTCCATAAGACCGTTCCATACATCAGAGTCTCTTTTGCTGTCTCGTACACAAGGTTATTTTTACCATCTTTCTAAATTCCATATATATGCGTTAGTACACTGCATTGGTGTTTTTCTTTCTGGCTTACTTCACTCTGTATAATAGGCTCCAGTTTCATCCACCTCATTAGAACTGATTCAAATGTTTTCTTTTTAATGGCTGAGTAATACTCCATTGTGTATATGTACCACTGCTTTCTTATCCATTCATCTGCTGATGGGCATCTAGGTTGCTTCCATGTCCTGGCTATTATAAACAGTGCTGCGATGAACATTGGGGTACATGTGTCGCTTTCCTTTCTGGTTTCCTCAGTGTGTATGCCCAGCAGTGGGACTGCTGGATCATAAGACAGTTCTATTTCCAGTTTTTTAAGGAATCTCCACACTGTTCTCCATAGTGGCTGTACTAGTTTGCATTCCCACCAACGTGTAAAAGGGTTCCCTTTTCTCCACACCCTCTCCAGCATTTATTGCTTGTAGACTTTTGGATAACAGCCATTCTGACTGGTGTGAAATGGTACCTCATAGTGGTTTTGATTTGCATTTCTCTGATAATGAGTGATGTTGAGCATCTTTTCATGTGTTTGTTAGCCATCTGTATGTCTTCTTTGGAGAAATGTCTATTTAGTTCTTTGGCCCATTTTTTGATTGGGTCATTTATTTTTCTGGAGTTGAGCTGTAGGAGTTGCTTGTATATTTTTGAGATTAGTTGTTTGTCAGTTGCTTCATTTGCTATTATTTTCTCCCATTCTGAAGGCTGCCTTGTCACCTTGCTAATAGTTTCCTTTGTTGTGAAGAAGCTTTTAAGTTCAATTAGGTCCCATTTGTTTATTTTTGCTTTTATTTCCAATATTCTGGGAGGTGGGTCATAGAGGATCCTGCTGTGATGTATGTCGCAGAGTGTTTTGCCTATGTTCTCCTCTAGGAGTTTTATAGTTTCTGGTCTTACATTTAGATCTTTAATCCATTTTGAGTTTATTTTTGTGTATGGTGTTAGAAAGTGTTCTAGTTTCATTCTTATACAAGTGGTTGACCAGTTTTCCCAGCACCACTTGTTAAAGAGATTCTCTTTAATCCATTGTATATTCTTGCCTCCTTTGTCAAAGATAAGGTGTCCATATGTGTGTGGATTTATCTCTGGGCTTTCTATTTTGTTCCATTGATCAATATTTCTGTCTCTGTGCCAGTACCATACTGTCTTGATGACTGTGGCTTTGTAGTAGAGCCTGATGTCAGGCAGGTTGATTCCTCCAGTTCCATTCATCTTTCTCAAGATAGCTTTGGCTATTCGAGGTTTTTTGTATTTCCATACAAATTGTGAAATTATTTGTTCTAGCTCTGTGAAGAATACCGTTGGTAGCTTGATAGGGATTGCATTGAATCTATAAATTGCTTTGGGTAGTATACTCATTTTTACTATATTGATTCTTCCAATCCATGAACATGGTATATTTCTCCATCTATTAGTGTCCTCTTTGATTTCTTTCACCAGTGTTTTATAGTTTTCTATATATAGGTCTTTAGTTTCTTTAGGTAGATATATTCCTAAGTATTTTATTCCTTTTGTTGCAATGGTGAATGGAATTGTTTCCTTAATTTCTCTTTCTGTTTTCTCATTATTAGTGTATAGGAATGCAAGGGATTTCTGTGTGTTGATTTTATATCCTGCAACTTTACTATAATCATTGATTAGTTCTAGTAATTTTCTGGTGGAGTCTTTAGGGTTTTCTATGTAGAGGATCATGTCATCTGCAAATAGTGAGAGTTTGACTTCTTCTTTTCCAATTTGGATTCCTTTTATTTCTTTTTCTGCTCTGATTGCTGTTGCCAAAACTTCCAATACTGTGTTGAATAGGAATGGTGAAAGTGGGCACCCTTGTCTTGTTCCTGACTTTAGAGGAAATGCTTTCAATTTTTCACTATTGAGAATAATGTTTGCTGAGGGTTTGTCATATATAGCTTTTATTATGTTAAGGTATGTTCCTTCTGTTCCTGCTTTCTGGAGAGTTTTTATCATAAATGGATGTTGAATTTTGTCAAAGGCTTTCTCTGCATCTATTGAGATAGTCATATGGTTTTTATTTTTCAATTTGTTAATGTGGTGTATTACATTGATTGATTTGTGGATATTGAAGAATCCTTGCATCCCTGGGATAAAGCCCACTTGGTCATGGTGTATGATCTTTTTAATGTGTTGTTGGATTCTGATTGCTAGAATTTTGTTAAGGATTTTTGCTTCTATGTTCATCAGTGATATTGGCCTGTTGTTTTGTTTTTTGTGGCATCTTTGTCAGGTTTTGGTATTAGGGTGATGGTGGCCTCATAGAATGAGTTTGGAAGTTTCCCTTCCTCTGCAATTTTCTGGAAGAGTTTGAGCAGAATAGGTGTTAGCTCTTCTCTAAATTTTTGGTAGAATTCAGGTGTGAAGCCGTCTGGACCTGGGCTTTTGTTTGCTGGAAGATTTCTGATTACAGTTTCAATTTCCGTACTTGTGATGGGTCTGTTAAGATTTTCTAATTCTTCCTGGTCCAGTTTTGGAAAATTGTACTTTTCTAAGAATTTGTCCATTTCTTCCAAGTTGTCCATTTTATTGGCATATAATTGTTGATAGTAGTCTCTTATGATCCTTTGTATTTCTGTGTTGTCTGTTGTGATCTCTCCATTTTCATTTCTAATTTTATTGATTTGACTTTTTCCCTTTGTTTCTTGATGAGTCTGGCTAATGGTTTGTCAATTTTATTTATCCTTTCAAAGAACCAGCTTTTGGCTTTGTTGATTTTTGCTATGGTCTCTTTTGTTTCTTTTGCATTTATTTCTGCTCTTATTTTTAAGATTTCTTTCCTTCTACTAACCCTGGGGTTCTTCATTTCTTCCTTTTCTAGTTGCTTTAAGTGTAGAGTTATGTTATTTATTTGACTTTTTTCTTGTTTCTTGAGGTATGCCTGTATTGCTATGAACTTTCCCCTTAGGACTGCTTTTACAGTGTCCCACAGGTTTGGGGTTGTTGTGTTTTCATTTTCATTCGTTTCTATGCAAATTTTGATTTCTTTTTTGATTTCTTCTGTGATTTTTGGTTATTCAGCAGCATGTTGTTCAGCCTCCATATGTTGGAATTTTTAATAGTTTTTCTCCTGTAATTGAGATCTACAATCTTACTGCATTGTGGTCAGAAAAGATGCTTGGAACGATTTGTATTCTTTTGAACTTACCAAGGCTAGATTTATGGCCCAGGATGTGATCTATCCTGGAGAAGGTTCCATGTGTGCTTGAGAAAAAGGTGAAATTCATTGGTTTGGGATGAAATGTCCTATAGATATCAATTAGGTCTATCTGGTCTATTGTATCATTTAAAGTTTGTGTTTCCTTGTTAATTTTCTGTTTAGTTGATCTATCCATAGTTGTGAGAGGGGTATTAAAGTCTCCCACTATTATTGTGTTATTGTTAATTTCTCCTTTCATACTTGTTAGCATTTGTCTTACATATTGCGGTGCTCCCGTGTTGGGTGCATATATATTTGTAATTGTTATATCTTCTTCTTGGATTGATCCTTTGATCATTATGTAGTGACCATTTTTGTCTCTTTTCATAGCCTTTATTTCAGTCTATTTTATCTGATATGAGTATTGCTACTCCTGCTTTCTTTTGGTCCCTATCTGCATGGAAAATCTTTTTCCAGCCCTTCACTTTCAGTCCGTATGTGTCCCCTGTTTTGAGGTGGGTCTCTTGTAGACAACATATGTAGGGGTCTTGTTTTTGTATCCATTCAGCCTGTCTTTGTCTTTTGGTTGGGGCATTCAACCCATTTACGTTTAAGGTAATTACTGATAAGTTTAATCCCGTTGCCATTTACTTTATTGTTTTGGGTTTGAATTTATACACCATGTTTGTGTTTCCTGTCTAGAGAATATCCTTTAGTATTTGTTGGAGAGCTGGTTTGGTGGTGCAGAATTCTCTCAGATTTGCTTGTCTGAAAAGCTTTGAATTTCTCCTTCATATTTGAATGAGATCCTTGCTGGGTACAATAATCTGGGCTGTAGGTTATTTTCTTTCATCATTTTAAGTATGTCTTGCCATTCCTTCCTGGCTTGAAGAGTTTCTATTGAACGATCAGCTGTTATCCGTATGGGAATCCCCTTGTGTGTTATTTGTTGTTTTTCCCTTGCTGCTTTTAATATTTGTTCTTTGTGTTTGATCTTTGTTAAATTGATTAATATGTGTCTTGGGGTGTTTCGCCTTGGGTTTATCCTGTTTGGGACTCTCTGGGTTTCTTGTACTTGGGTGATTATTTCCTTCCCCATTTTAGGGAAGTTTTCAACTATTATCTCCTCAAGTATTTTCTCATGGTCTTTCTTTTTGTCTTCTTCTGCTGGGGCCCCTATGATTTGAATGTTGTAGCATTTAATATTGTCCTGGAGGTCTTTAAGATTGTCCTCATTTCTTTTAATTCATTTTTCTTTTATCCTCTCTGATTAATTTATTTCTACCATTCTATCTTCTAATTCACTAATCCTATCTTCTGCCTCTGTTATTCTAATATTTGTTGCCTCCAGAGGGTTTTTAATTTCATTTATTGCATTATTCATTATATATTGGCTCTTTTTTATTTCTTCTAGGTCCTTGTTAAACCTTTCTTGCATCTTCTCAATCCTTGTCTCCAGGCTATTTATCTGTGATTCCATTTTGATTTCAAGATTTTGGATCAATTTCACTATCATTATTCAGAATTCTTTATCAGGTAGATTCCCTATCTCTTCCTCTTTTGTTTGGTTTGGTGGGCATTTATCCTGTTCCTTTACCTGCTGGGTATTCCTCTGTCTCTTCATCTTGTTTAAATTGCTGAGTTTGGGGTGTCTTTTCTGTATTCTGGCAGTTTGTGGAGTTCTCTTTATTGTGGCGTTTCCTCACTGTGTGTGGGTTTGTACAGGTGGCTTGTCAAGGTTTCCTGGTTAGGGAAGCTTGTTTCAGTGTTCTGGTGGGTGGAGCTGGATTTGTTCTCTCTGGAGTGCAATGAAGTGTCCCATAATGAGTTATGAGATGTCTATGGTTTTGGGGTAACTTTGGGCAGCCTGTATCTTGGAGCTCAGGGCTGTGTTCCTGTGTTGCTGGAGAATTTGCTTGATATGTCTTGCCCTGGAACTTGTTGGCCCTTGTGTGGTGCTTGGTTTCAGTGTGGGTATGGAGGCATTTGATGAGCTCCTGTCAATTAATGTTCCCTGGAGTCAGGAGTTCCGTGGAGTCAGGGTTTGGACTTTAGCCTCCTGCTTCCTGTTATCAGTCTTATTTTTACAGTAGTCTCAAAACTTCTCCTTCTATACAGCACCATTGATAAAACATCTATGTTAAAGATGAAGTTTCTCTACCATGAGGGTCACCCAGAGAGGTTCACAGCGTTACATGGAGAAGAGAAGAAGGAGGAGGGAGTTAGAGGTGACCTGAATGAGATGAGGTGGAATCAATAGAGGACAGTGTGGGCTAGCCAGTAATCACTTCCTTATTTGCACTCCACAACTGGACCACTCAGAGATGTTCACAGAGTTATACAGAGAAGAGAAGAAGGAGGAAGGAGACAGAGGCGGCCAGGAGGATAAAAGGGGGGAATGAAAAGGAGGGAGACAGATCCAGCCTGTAATCAGTTCCCTAAGTGTTCTCCACCGTCTGGAACACACAGAAATTCACAGAGTTGGGTAGAGTAGAGAGGAGTTAGGGAGGAGACACAGGTGACCTGATGGAGAAAAAGGAGAATCCAAAGAGGGAGAGAGCAGTCAAGCCAGTAATCTCGCTCCCTAGTAAAAAATGGGTACTGAAGATTGGGTTCTTAAAGGTACAAAATTGGTAACAAATACATAAAAGTAAAAATTAAAAATCTGGAGTAGAGTTTTGAATTTCAAAAATACGATGTTAAAGAAAAGAAGAAGGAAAAGAAAGAGAGAAAAAATGAGCAAACAAAAAGAAACAACGTTGTGAAAATTATAATGAAAATATAGGTACAAAATTGATAACTAATACCAAAAAGGAAAAGTTAAAAATCTACAGTAGAGTTTGGAATTTCAGAAATACAATGTCAAAAAAAAAAAAAAAAAAAAGAAGAAGAAAAAGAAAGAGGGGGGAAAAATCGCAAAAATTATAAAGAAAATACAGGTACAAAATTGATATCAAATACCAAAAAGCATATATTAAAAATCTAGAGTAGGGTTTGGAATTTCAGATATACAATGTTATATAAAAGAAGAAGAGAAAGAAACGGAGAAAAAAAAAGTCACAGAAATTATTAAAAAAAAAAAAAACTATATGTACAAAATTGATAACAAATACCAAAAAGCTAAAATTAAACATCTAGAGTAGAGTTTGGAATTTCAAATATACAATGTTAAAGAAAAGAAGAAAAAAAAAGGGGTCAAAAAATTATAAAATATATGTAATATGAAGTTTGCTGTAAAAAAAAATTGGGTCTTTTTTTTTTTTTTTTGCAAAGTAACAGGTTATAAAAGTGAAAATTAAAGGAATAATAGAGGACTTAAATTTTTTTAAAAAATTAAAAAAATAAAGAATGATCATAAAAATAGTAAAAATATATCTATATATCTAGGACTTTCTCTGGTTTTGTTGTGAGTATTGTGGGTTCAGTTCATTTTTGGCTAGTTCCTTGGTCCGACTTATATTTCTCAAGATCTATAGGCCCCTTTCTATGTAGTCGGTAGTAACCACAGGGTTTTAATCTATTGCCTGTAGCTTCCAAGGCGGTTCCCTCTGTTATAGCTTCTTCTGTTTGTTGGTCTCTTCAGTGTCTGGTTTCCACCCTGACGCAAAGGGGACGTTGGAGGACACTTTTTTTTTTTTTTTTTTTTTTAGGCTCACTTGTTCAGTTGTGCTGTGGGGAGGGAGGGAGGGATGCTGCAAACAAAAAACACTGCCGTGTGCTCTCAGTGCCTCAGCCACATGGGGTCTGCCCCTGCTCATGGCATGTGTAGCCTCCCTGCCCATTCTGCTCAGGCTCTAGGTTGCTCTGCTGGGAACCATCCATGGCTGGCCCTGGGCTGCCTGCACCTCCCAGGTCCAAGCCGCTCAGGTTCAGGCACTCGGGTAGTCCTCAGAAGCGCAGACTTGGTTGGGCCTGCATTTTGTGCCCTTCCCAGGTCCGAGCAGCTCAGGTGATGAGGTGTTTGGTGAGCGCCAATGCTGCGACTTATCGCCTCCCCTCCGCTCGGTTATCTAGGTGTACAACCGCCACACCTTCTCAGGCAGATGTTGACCGTCCAGACCCCCAAGAAGTTTTAGTTAGCAAAGAAGCGTGCTTACAGTTTTATAGATAATGTCTCTCTGGGACTGCGATTGCCCCCTTCCGGTTCTGGCTGCCTGTCACCGGAGGGGGAAGGTTTGCCGCTGGCTATCTCTGTTCAGTCCTTTGTTCCGTGCGCGGGCCTGGCAGTGTGTTAGGTTAGGGCTGGCTTTTCACGTGGTAGATATCCCACAGTCTGGTTTGCTAGCCCAAATTATTTCGCTCAGATAGCGCTCAGGGTATTCAGGCCAAGTCCTTACTCTAAGCAATGCAGCCCGCGCCGCACCTCCCTGCCCAGTCCCTGCTTGCTAATGGTGTGTGCAGGCGTCTGTGCTGCTTTTCCGCTGGGGGAGTTACTGTAGGTCTTGCAATCTGTGGGTTTTCATTGTTTATTTATTTTTCCTCCCTGTTATGTTGCCCTCTGTGCATACAAAGCTCGGCACAGATTCAGCAGTGAGAAGGTTTCCTGGTGTTTGGAAACTTCTCTCTTTTTAAGACTCCCTTCCCAGGACAGAACTCCGTCCCTCCCTCTTTTGTCTCTTTTTTTGTCTTTTATATTTTTTCCTACCTCCTTTCGAAGACTTGGGTTGCTTTTCTGGGTGCCTGATGTCCTATGCCGGCATTCAGAAGTTGTTTTGTGGAATTTACTCAGCGTTTAAATGTTCTTTTGATGAATTTGTGGGGAAGAAAGTGTTCTCCCCATCCTACTCCTCCGCCATCTTGGCTCCTCCCCAAACTGATGCTTTTGAACTGTGGTATTGTAGAAGACTCTTGAGAGTCCCTTGGACTGCAAGGAGATCCAACCAGTCCATTCTGAAGGAGATCAGCCCTGGGATTTCTTTGGAAGGAATGATGCTAAAGCTGAAACTCCAGTACTTTGGCCACCTCATGTGAAGAGTTGACTCATTGGAAAAGACTCTGATGCTGGGAGGGATTGGGGGCAGGAGGAGAAGGGGACGACAGAGGATGAGATGGCTGGATGGCATCACTGACTCGATGGACATGAGTCTGAGTGAACTCCGGGAGTTGGTGATGGACAGGGAGGCCTGGCGTGCTGCGATTCATGGGGTCGCAGAGAGTCGGATATGACTGACCAACTGAACTAAACTGAACTGAAAGTGGGGCTTGCATGAAACCCTCCAGGGAAAACTGTGCTACACTGAAAGTTACCAGCAGGGGGCAGCAGAATCCATGTGTCCAGGTGAGCGGCTTGCAAAGGCCGTGGATAGAGGGGCCAGGAAGGCCTCACACGGGGGGAAAGGGGGTCACAGGCCCCCCCGCCCCCCACCCACCTCATCTACACCTTATATACAGAAACGCACACTCTTAAAGGCCAGGGGGTTGTAAACTTGACTACAGGGAAGACTCTTTGAAATCCCAGTGCTGAAGCCTCATCTCAGTTAAATCAGAATCTCGAGGGAGGGGAAGCAGGCGTCAACACTTTTTAAAACCCCACAGGTGATTCCACCCTGCAGCCAAGTGAGAACCATTGTTGGAGGCAAAAGATCTCATGTCTTCCCAAATGGCAGCTGCTTTCATTGCTAGAAAGTGTGAACAAGTGTAAGTTGCTCAGTTGCGTCTGACTGTGACTTCACGAATTATATAGCCCACCAGAATTCCATGGACTTCTCCAGGGAAGAATGCTGGAGTGGGAGGCCATTCCCTTCTCCAGGGAATCTTCTCAACCCAGGGATTGAACATGAGTCTCCTCCATTGCAAGCAGATTCTTTACCATCTGAGCCACCAGGAAAACCAAAGATGGTTTGACTTCCTCCTATTTTGTTACCTACCCTCCCCAGTCAGAGCCCAAAGCCCAAAGGGTTCCTTCTGCCAGGTGTGTGTGTGTGTGTATGTGCTCAGTCACGTCTGACTCTTTGCAACCCCATGGACTGCAGCCCACCAGACTCCTCTGTCAATGGGGTTTCCCAGACAAGAATAGTGGAGCGAGTTGCCAATTTCAGCCCCAGGGGATCTGCCTGACCCAGGGATCAATGCGAGTCTCCTGCACTGGCAGGCAGGTTCTCTACCGCTGAGCCACCTGGGAAGCCCCTCTGTCAAGTACGGCTTGTGTCCACAGAATGTGCTGTAGAGGACAGGCTTTCTTCTAAAAGCACCCCTGGGACTGCTGTGTGTGATTCCTGTCAGGGGGATGGGTGGGTTCTCACAGGACAAACTCAGCCTGTGGCTCCAGATCATAGTGCTGGGTCAGCATCTCTGCACACGGCCCCCTGGCCGCCATCTTGAATCACAGTGCCAGGCGCAGAGACTCTGCACACGGCCCTCAGAGCTGAGGTGTCAGCACAGCCAATTCACACCAGGGAGTCTCATCTGAAGGACCAGGTGTGAGGCTTCTGTACGAGGCGCCCTGTGAGCAAGTGAAACAAGACTCAGCACAAAGGGAGAGATAAAAGGTAAACTTCATCTCATTATCCAGATTCTAACTTTACTCCCAGGTAATGGTTGATGGGCTTTATCAGTGACTGTTGCATCACAGTCCAGCCTTCCTGAATATTAAGGGTCCCAGCTTAACTTAAATGACTGTTTCCTTTTTACCTGTGGAGATCATCTTGATGAAGAGAAAGAGACAAATTTCTCTTCTATGCCTGAAGATCCAAAAGGGAAGGTATTGATATAATCAGTTTTTTTTTTTTTTTTTCAACCTATAAGATAACTCCCTCTTGGCTGGGGCTTGATGTTGCTCCTAAAATAAGTGGGAGTCCGTGGTGCCCTTCATTTGAGGAAGACAACCTGGTATTGCTTAAATGGGCAAGGGAAGGACCTAAGTATCAGGGTACACAGAGAACCAGGTCTGGACTCCCAGATGACAGGCTAAGATGGCCTCATCACTATGGAAATAGTGTTCCTATGCTTGTAAGACAGGAAGGAAGAGGGGCACATATATTGAGAAAAACAGGATCCCACAAAAACTGGCTTGAACCAGCTAAAATCAAGATGGTGTTGAGTACGGTCTGGCCTTTGACCTCTAACTCATTACACCTTCACTATAACACTAAAATTCACTCACCTCTTACTGTGACAGGTGCCGTGATAGTTCCAAGGCTGACCATAGAAAGCGAGGCGGGTCTGGCTTCTCTGCCCTCAAAAGCCAATAAAGAGGCCAGGTTGGTAGAAAGGAACATTTACTTTATTTTGGATGACAGTTTGTGGTGAGGGGGAGGGTGGGCACCTGTCCAAAGGCTTACTGCCCTCTCCCCTGAGAACGAATGGACAAGAGATTTTATAGACAGAGAGAGAGAGGGTTATGTGTAAAAATAGCAGTCAGTGCTGACAGTCATCTTGAGATTGGTCACTGGTGGTCTGATCAGCTTCATCTTGATTGTTTTAAGTATAGTTACTCTTCAGTTCCAGGGTTGGTTTGTCCCCATTTCTCAAGGTCTATTCTCAGAACTGTGGTAGCTTATATCATGGCTACAGTCTGGTCATCATGCAGTTCTTTTACTTGGAGGGGTTTTCAGTACCTATAAGACAGCTCACAGGATATGGCTCAGAATAGTATCTATAGCCCTTGGGAAGGAATTAAGAGATTCTTGACTATGCTTAATGACTACATTATTATTATTTGGTCTCCTTTAACTGTTTTCTTTTGCTTCTGCATGTTCTCACTTCTGGGATTAAACATTTTTTGGCTAAAGATTTTCAACAGACAAAAGGCAGGCAGAGGACACTGGGGGCAAGGACCATAGGGTCCTGCTCCATTTCAAAAGTATGCAGTGATTCAGTTCTTGAAAATCCCTGTTCCTTCCCTGGAATAGCAAGAATATTCGTCCTGCTTATTATCATATGAAATTACCCAGTCCATGACAAATAACAACCTGGGTCCTTTCATCTTCTGAGAGGGTCCATATTTTGACTATGGAATGTGTGTCTCCCTGAATAAGTCCATTTTCACTTTACTTCAGCTCCTTCTTCAACTCTCTCCCGCAGGAAGCCAAAGACCCTCACTTGGAAGCTGGTCCCTGGTACTCCCACGTCTCCCAGGATGAGATATTTCCTTCTCCTGCACCACTTGTAATGTGGAGGATGAAGAATAGGGACTATAAATCTAACCTGATTATAAAGCAGATGATCTAGTTTTAGGAAGAGTTTTTATTTATCTTCCTGTTGTTGTTTCTTAAACTTTAGCAAAGTCTGGTTTCCACTTTTTTTCGGCAAATGTTTTTTAAAATGTATTCTGTTTTTAAAATCAACTTTGCTGTGGGATTTTATTTATTTATTTTAAATTTTATTTTATTTTTAAACTTTACAATATTGTATTAGTTTTGCCAAATATCGAAATGAATCCACCACAGGTATACCTGTGTTCCCCATCCTGAACCCTCCTCCCTCCTCCCTCCCCATACCCTCCCTCTGGGTCGTCCCAGTGCACCAGCCCCAAGCATCCAGTATCGTGCATCAAACCTGGACTGGCGACTCGTTTCATACATGATATTATACATGTTTCAATGCCATTCTCCCAAATCTTACCACCCTCTCCCTCTCCCACAGAGTCCATAAGACTGATCTATACATCAGTGTCTCTTTTGCTGTCTCGTACACAGGGTTTTTGTTACCATCTTTCTAAATTCCATATATATGCGTTAGTATACTGTATTGGTGTTTTTCTTTCTGGCTTACTTCACTCTGTATAATAGGTTCCAGTTTCATCCACCTCATTAAAACTGATTCAAATGTATTCTTTTTAATGGCTGAGTAATACTCCATTGTGTATATGTACCACAGCTTTCTTATCCATTCATCTGCTGATGGACATCTAGGTTGCTTCCATGTCCTGGCTATTATAAACAGTGCTGCGATGAACATTGGGGTACACGTGTCTCTTTCCCTTCTGGTTTCCTCAGTGTGTATGCCCAGCAGTGGGACTGCTGGATCATAAGGCAGTTCTATTTTCTCCAAAGAAGACATACAGATGGCTAACAAACACATGAAAAGATGCTCAACATCACTCATTATCAGAGAAATGCAAATCAAAACCACTATGAGGTACCATTTCACGCCAGTCAGAATGGCTATGATCCAAAAGTCTACAAGCAATAAATGCTGGAGAGGGTGTGGAGAAAAGGGAACTCTCTTACACTGTTGGTGGGAATGCAAACTAGTACAGCCACTATGGAGAACAGTGTGGAGATTCCTTAAAAAACTGGAAATAGAACTGCTGTGGGATTTTAAAGGAAGGATGTAACTTGTTCTCATCTGCTCCCCAGCTGGATGGCACACGCTTCATCACCCTCTATGGCATTCTCTCATCCTGGCTCACAGACTCTAGTTGAACTGTTTCCAGTCCCTCTCCTCCCTGGACATGGGGGGTGGGCTGAAACTGCCAACCCTTTAATCAGCTGTTTGGTTTTCTGACACACAGATGCATTCAGTAAAACTCAGGTGTAGTTGAAAGGGGCTTGTTATAATTATCAAGATACTTTTTCAGTCTTAGAGCACCTAAGGGTTTTAGGAGTTCTGTGCAAGCAATAGCATGAAGACTAAATAAGTATTCTAAGTCACAATATAACAGTCTTCAAGATTCATCCATGCTGCAGCACGTGTCAGAATTTCCTTCCTTTTTAAGGGTGAATGATACTCCACTGTATGTTTATACCACACTTTGTTTATTCATTCAAGAAATAATACTTTTGAATACAGTTATTTTCTTCATATATTCATATGGGCTTTATATATGGGAAAAAAGTTTGAAGTTCTTTATTTCTCTCTTGCACTGATATCTGCTTATTGGCTGATTCAAAATTTATTTATTTGAGGGATAAACAAAGTAAACCTTGACTTCTTGCTTATGTACTTTTATCTGTGCTCAGTTCACTACTGAGTGTGCTTCATGCCATGAGAAGCATGTGCTGTGGTCTTTCCTTTTCCCTCCTCTTATCAAAACAGGATTCCTCAGGGCCAGCCTAGCAGTAGGACAGACACTGGGGAGCCTGGGGCTGTATCTCAGTAGCCTGGCAGCTTTGTGCCCATCATCTGTGCTCACCTCCACCGACCAGTACAGGCCACTACCTCAGGGTATCTCTCGGTGGGGTGGGGTCTCTCCCAGAAAGGCCCACCAGAGTACTTCTCCATTCCAGTTGGAGACCTTCCCACAGCACCCTTGTTTGGTCCTGATGAGGGCAGCGTGCCCAGAGGGCGGGCTGCTATCTGCTTCTGCCAGCTTTCTCCGGGTCTTCACCACAGCTGAGGGGCGTTTCAGCTCCAGCCTGCCCCTCCCTCTCTACCTTCTGTGTTGGGGTCCGGGCTCAGAGTGTGCGCTCCGATAGCGTTTGCAGCCAGGGTGGGAACGAGGGCGCCTGGGGTCCTGCGTCCCCCGCCGTGCAGTTCCCCCACCGCCACCATCAGCGGCGCCTGCAGCCTCACCTCACACCTGCGTGAGGCCCACGGCTGCCCGCACCTCACAGGCCGGCAAGATGCGGCCGGTGTCCCCGGAGGAGAAGCCCAATCCGATGCAGGACGCGAACATCTGCTCGCGGCTGTTCTGGTGAGCCCCGCCTGGGCTGAGACAGCCCGCAGCCTCAGGGCCAGTGCCTGACGCTGCTGCGCCTTTCAGGGGCTGCGGGTCGAGGGTCAGGGCGAAGGAGCGCTTTCCGATGGCTGCTTGTAGCGGGTTTTGACTTTTCACTTTCATGCATTGGAGGAGGAAATGGCAACCCACTCCAGTGTTCTTGCCTGGAGAATCCCATGGACAGAGGAGCCTGGTGGGCTGCCGTTTATGGGGTCCACAGAGTCGGACACGACTGAAGCGACTTAGCAGCAGCAGCTGCAGCTTGTAGCAGGTGGGGTCTCCCCACGCCGGCCGCGGGGGTCCCTGTCTGCGCCCTCTGGGTGAGGCGGTGGGAAGGGGTAGCAGGAAGGAGAAGAGGGTCCTGATGGTGGAGTGCAGGGTCTCCCTGCCTAGCAGCTTGCTGCCCTGTCAGCCTCCTTAGTCCAGGGACCAGGAGGGGCAGCGGGAGCAGGAGGCAGGGAGGCTGAGAACCCAGGCTGTCCAGAGGGGTCACCGTCAGTGGGAGAAGGACCGGACCCCGCACACCATCCTTAGCTGGCTTCCCCAGGACAGCTCCAGATTCATAGTTCTGAACTAATTCGCACCCTTTCCCCACTAAGCAAACAGCCCTGAACCACTTCCTTAATCTAATTAGTGCTCTGCTCCTGTTGCCATCTTCCAATAATGTCCCCAGCTTTCTCCTTATTCTTGAGGTGACAGCTGAGTTCCAACTGCACCAGGCTCACTTGTCACTGTGTCTATGACCATGTCTCCCTGCCTCCCTGTCTGTGTGCATCTCTCACTATATTCCAGTATCTACTGACAAATTTCATGTGTGTAAAAAAAACACTTTTTAAAAAATGAACAGGGACATGATTCTTGAACCCATTTTGCTTTTATCTGGGATACCAGCCCCTTACTGTGAATCTCTGCTTCCACTTTAGAGAGTCACCCTGGGGATGGGGTCCCTGAAGCCTGTGGGGTCTTATCTACATCTCTAGCCTTTCCAGAAACAGTGCATGGTCTTGATGCAGGTGGTCCTTCCCAGGAGTCCTGTAGTTTTGAAACCACTGAGGGGCCCCTAAGTTGCGAGGAAACACACAGATGAAAAGCAGCTCAGAGAGGTGAAACTCTTAACTAAAGTTTTCCATCTGGTAGTTGGGAACACTAATTAGGTGGGTTTAATCACACTTGAGTAATTATTATATCTTTCTTTTCTGGACCCGAAACCATCCATCTTTCCCACAAATTCTATTTCCTTTTCTTCATATGGGAGGTCCTTGGGGATTCCCAGGAAACAGAAGCTTCTGTGCTTGTTCTGATGGTGGTGTATTCAGTGTGTGTAACTACATCTCTTGGCCATTTGGTGGCCCTTAAGGAAAGAGGGTCAAGAAGAAAAAATATGGATGTAGGCTTCCTTGTTGGCTCAGTGGTAAAGAATTCACCCGCCATAGCAGAAGACTAAGAGATGTGGGTTTGTTCCCTGGGTGGGGAAGATCCCCTGGAGTAAGGAATTGCAACCCACACCAGTATTCTTGTCTGGGAAATCCCATGAATAGAGGAGCCTGGCGGGCTACAGTCCATGGGGTTGCAAAACAGTCGGACATGACTTAGTGACTAAACAGCAACCACAATAAATAATAACAAAGTTAAGGGACCCCTCTCCTTAACTTCAGACAGGGCAAGGAGCTCTCCAGGGCAAGGCATGTTCTGTTGTGGATTTTCAAATTGTATGTGCACAGAAATGGGAATGTGAGGACTTCTTATTGATTTGGGTAGGCACCCATTTCCAATTTTTCTTCTGGAGTGGAAGGAGCTATTACCTCTTATTTAACATGTGAAGTCACCTAAGCAGAGAGATTGAGTAAATTTTTTTAAAACTTTTTTTTAAAATAAACTTCTGGCTCAGCTGGTAAAGAATCTGCCTGCAATGAGGAAACCGGGGTTCAATCCCTGGGTTGGGAAGATTCCCTTGGAGAAGGGAAAGGGTACCCACTCCAGTATTCTGACCTGCAGAATTCCACGGACTGTATAATCTATGGAGTTGCAAAGAGTCAGACATGACTGAATGACTTTCATTTTCACAGACAATTTACAATGTTGCTATAGTTTCAGGTGGACAGGAAAGTGATTCAGCCGTATATAAACATGTATCCATTCTGCCCCAGATTCCAAGAGGTTGACCAGGTTGCCTACCATCACACAGCTACTAGTAAGAGTTGGATCCCAAACCAGTCAGTCTGGCTTCCGAGCCTGTGTTGTTGTGGATGTAACTGTAGTACTGAGCTGCTTCTGTTGAGATTCTTGCTCTTAAATGGAGGGAGAAGGTGATTTCAAACACACCTTTGGTCTTCTAAGTGGAGTTTCTCAAGGGAAGTTCTTAAAGATCTTGTTCTTGGAGATGATGCACATGAAACGTCTCTAATCAAGCTTTAGGGTGGCTGTTCTAAAATATGGCTTTCAGACCTGCAGCATCCTCCTTACCTGGGAGCTTGTTAGAAATGCAAATCACCACCCCCACCCCCACCCCACCCCTGCTCCATGCTCCTTCTAGACCAATTCTGTAAAGTTAGAAACCGTGGGGATGGGGTTAAACAAGCTCTAGGAGATTCTGATGGAAGGTATAGGCTATTTTCTGCTTTAAGCCACTCCTCCCATTGGCATTGTTCCTTCAGTGTTAACTTTTAAAAAGGGGTCCAGACTTTGTGAAGTTAGTTGGTAACCACAATTGCCATCCTGTTTGTAAAGTCTGAGGTATCCTCATGATTTACTCATGTCCCCCACTTGCTGTCCTGGGAAATTGAAATGAGGCCAGGCAGGAATTGCTGCCCAGAGACAAGACCCACCATGTAGAGAAACAGTTTTCATTTTCTCATTGGGTGTTTTCTTTTCCTACATTTCATCTGCTTTCTCAACTTGTAAATAATGCCAATAAATAGCTTATTGTCTTTATACAAATGACCTCACAGGGGTTTTAGTGTTTTCACAGGAGAGGTAGGACTTAGGGTCTAAGAGAAGGTATACATTATGGCTATTGGTAATTGAGAATTTTAGAAAAGAATATATATTTTTCTATTTCTATAAAAAAATTTATGCAAGAAGAAGGGCTTCCCAGGTGGCCCAGACGTAAGGAACCCACCTGCCAATGTGGAGACACAGACATGGGTTTGATCCCTGGGTCAGGAAGATTCCCTGGTGTAGGAAATGGCAACCCACTCCAATACTGTTGCCTGGAGAATCCCATGGACAGAGGAGTCTGGTGGGCTACTCTGCAATGAGTCAGACACGACTGAACACATAGAAGAAGAAAAGAACAAGGATTTGTTGTTTTTTAGCCAGGTATACTTGCTGATATTTTGGTTGTTTCTTAGTCTTTCCCCATAAAATTTTTGTGCATATCTGCACATGCACAGTTTTTTTTTTTTTAATCAAAATTATAGCTCATGTTTTTTTAGAATTAATTTTTATTGTGGCATAGTTGCTAACAATGTTGTGTTATGCACACTTTTGTATAAAGTTAAATATCTTTGGATCCTGATTCCTTCTTAATTTTCTATGGTTAACATTTATTTATAGCGTTAATGTTCAAAATGTGGCATTTATTTTTTAGGTAAACTTTTTATTTTGTATAGGAGTATATCCAACTGACAATGTGATAGTTTCAGGGGGACAACAAAGGAACTCAGCTGTACATAAACACGTATCCATTTTTCCCCAAACCCCACTCCCATCGAGGCTGGCACATAACATTGAGCAGAGTTCCCTTTGTGATACAGTGGGTCCTTGTTGCTTATCCATCCTAAATACAGCAGTGTATGCATGTTCCCACTAAACTCCCTAACTATCCCTTTCCCCCATCACTCTCCCTGGCAACCACAAGTTCATTCTCTAAGTCTGTGAATCTGTTTATGTCAAAACATGGTATTTAATTGAAATGTATGCAGTCTTTCACTTTTGTTTAATAGAGTGTATTGCTAATTAGGATGTGATGCATATCTATGACCATATATTTTGGTGCATCTTTTCTTTTTCCAAATTCCCAGAAATAGAATAATTAGTGAAAGGCTGAATTGTTTTCCATTAGGTTCAGATCAATTTGCCCTCTTAACAGGTGTTTGTGAGCTTATTTCATTGTCAACTTTGAGTATCTGAATTACATTTTTTTCCTGGGCCTGAAGTTAAAAATAATTCAAAGAGTTTTAATTTGAATTTATTTGATTTATGTGTGCTCAGTCACTTACTCCAGTTTGACTGTTTGCAACCCCATGGACTGTAGTCTGTCAGGCTCCTCTCTCCATGGGATTTCCCAGACAGAATACTGGAGTGGGTTGCCATTTGATTTGTAGAGATGGAAGATTTTTTATGTCTACTGACCATTTATTTGTGTTTCTTCAAATGTCTGTTAATAGATGTTTTTTCTTATAGAGCATTTATATTTTTGAAATAACTTGTAATCATACATATAATACTTTTTGAGGTTTTAACTTGTTCTTTAGAGGTTTTTTTTTTTTTTTTTTTTTTGCAGGTTTTTTATTATTTATTTATTTATTTTTAAACTTAATTTTATTTGACTTTACAATATTGTATTGGTTTTGCCATATATCAACATGAATCCACCACAGGTATACATGTATTCCACATCCTGAACCCTCCTCCCTCCTCCCTCCTCTCTCCCCATACCATCTCTCTGGGTCATCCCAGTGCACCAGCCCCAAGCATCCAGTATCGTACATTGAACCTGGACTTTCAGCTCATTTCATATATGATATTATACATATTTAAATGCCATTCTCCCAATCATCCCACCCTCTCCCTCTCCCACAGGATCCAAAAGACTGTTCTATACATCAGTGTCTCTTTTGCTGTCTCATATACAGGGTTATTGTTACCATCTTTCTAAATTCCATATATATGCGTTAGTATACTGTATTGGTGTTTTTCTTTCTGGCTTACTTCACTCTGTATAATAGGCTCCAGTTTCATCCACCTCATTAGAACTGATTCAAATGTTTTCTTTTTAATGGCTGAGTAATACTCCATTGTGTATATGTACCACAGCTTTCTTATCCATTCATCTGCTGATGGACATCTAGGTCGCTTCCATGTCCTGACTATTATCAACAGTGCTGCGATGAACATTGAGGTACACGTGTCTCTTTCAATTCTGGTTTCCTCGGTGTGTATGTCCAGCATTGGGATTGCTGGATCATAAGGCAGTTCTATTTCCAGTTTTTTAAGGAATCTCCACACTGTTCTCCATAGTGGCTGTACTAGTTTGCATTCCCACCAACAATGTAAGAGGGATCCCTTTTCTCCAAACCCTCTCCAGCATTTATTGCTTGTAGACTTTTGGATCGCAGCCATTCTGACTGGCGTGAAATGGTACCTCATAGTGGTTTTGATTTGCATTTCTCTGATAATGAGTGATGTTGAGCATCTTTTCATGTGTTTGTTAGCCATCTGTATGTCTTCTTTGGAGAAATGTCTATTTAGTTCTTTGGCCCATTTTTTGATTGGGTCATTTATTTTTCTGGAGTTGAGCTGTAGGAGTTGCTTGTATATTTTTGAGATTAGTTGTTTGTCAGTTGCTTCATTTGCTATTATTTTCTCCCATTCTGAAGGCTGCCTTTTCACCTTGCTTATGGTTTCCTTTGTTGTGCAGAAGCTTTTAAGTTTAATTAGGTCCCATTTGTTTATTTTTGCTTTTATTTCCAGTATTCTGGGAGGTGGGTCATAGAGGATCCTGCTGTGATGTATGTCGCAGAGTGTTTTGCCTATGTTCTCCTCTAGGAGTTTTATAGTTTCTGGTCTCACGTTTAGATCTTTAATCCATTTTGAGTCTATTTTTGTGTATGGTGTTAGGAAGTACTCTAGTTTCATTCTTTTACAAGTGGTTGACCAGTTTTCCCAGCACCACTTGTTAAAGAGATTGTTTTTAATCCATTGTATTTTCTTGCCTCCTTTGTCAAATATAAGGTGTCCATAGGTGTGTGGATTTATCTCTAGGCTTTTTATTTTGTTCCATTGATCTATATTTCTGTCTTTGTGCCAGTACCATACTGTCTTGATGACTGTGGCTTTGTAGTAGAGCCTGACATCAGGCAGGTTGATTCGTCCAGTTCCATTCTTCTTTCTCAAGATAGCTTTGGCTATTCGAGTTTTTTTGTATTTCCATACAAATTGTGAAATTATTTGTTCTAGCTGTGTGAAGAATACCATTGGTAGTTTGATAGGGATTGCTTTGAATCTATAGATTGCTTTGGGTAGTATACTCATTTTCACTATATTGATTCTTCCAATCCATGAACATGGTATATTTCTCCATCTATTAGTGTCCTTTTTGATTTCTTTCACCAGTGTTTTATAGTTTTCTATATATAGGTCTTTAGTTTCTTTAGGTAGATATATTCCTAAGTATTTTATTATTTTTGTTGCAATGATGAATGGAATTGTTTTCTTAATTTCTCTTTCTATTTTCTCATTATTAGTGTATAGGAATGCAAGGGATTTCTGTGTGTTAATTTTATATCCTGCAACTTTACTATATTCATTTATTAGTTCTAGTAATTTTCTGGTGGAGTCTTTAGGGTTTTCTATGTAGAGGATCATGTCATCTGCAAACAGTGAGAGTTTGACTTCTTCTTTTCCAATTTGGATTCCTTTTATTTCTTTTTCTGCTCTGATTGCTGTTGCCAAAACTTCCAATACTATGTTGAATAGGAATGGTGAAATTGGGCACCCTCATCTTGTTCCTGACTTTAGAGGAAATGCTTTCAATTTTTCACCATTGAGAAAAATGTTTGCTATGGGTTTGTCATATATAGCTTTCATTATGTTGAGGTATGTTCCTTCTATTCCTGCTTTCTGGAGAGTTTTTTCATAAATGGATGTTGAGTTTTGTCAAAGGCTTTCTCTGCATCTATTGAGATAATCATATGGTTTTTATTTTTCAATTTGTTAATGAGGAGTATTACATTGATTGATTTATGGATATTGAAGAATCCTTGCATCCCTGGTATAAAACCCACTTGGTCATGATGTGTGATCTTATTAAAGTGTTGTTGGATTCTGATTGCTAGAATTTTGTTAAGGATTTTTGCTTCTATGTTCATCAGTGATATTGGCCTGTCGTTTTCTTTTTTGTGGCATCTTTATCACGTTTTGGTATTAGGGTGATGGTGGCCTCATAGAATGAGTTTGGAAGTTTACCTTCCTCTGCAATTTTCTGGAAGAGTTTGAGTAGGATAGGTGTTAGCTCTTCTCTAAATTTTTGGTAGAATTCAGGTGTGAAGCCATCTGGACCTGGGCTTTTGTTTGCTGAAAGATTTCTGATTACAGTTTCAATTTCTGTGCTTGTGATGGGTCTTTTAAGATTTTCTATTTCTTCCTGGCCCAGTTTTGGAAAGTTGTACTTTTCTAAGGATTTGTCCATTTCTTCCACGTTGTCCATTTTATTGGCATATAATTGCTGATAGTAATCTCTTATGATCCTTTGTATTTCTGTGTTGTCTGTTGTGATCTCTTCATTTTCATTTCTAATTTTATTGATTTGGTTTTTCTCCCTTTGTTTCTTGATGAGTCTGGATAATGGTTTGTCAATTTTATTTATCTTTTCAAAGAACCAGCTTTTGGCTTTGTTGATTTTTGCTATGGTCTCTTTTGTTTCTTTTGCATTTATTTCTGCCCTATTTTTTAAGATTTCTTTCCTTCTACTAACCCTGGGCTTCTTCTTTTCTTCCTTTTCTAGTTGCTTTAGGTGTAGAGTTATGTTATTTATTTGACTTTTTTCTTGTTTCTTGAGGTATGCCTGTATTGCTATGAACTTTCCCCTTAGGACTGCTTTTAAAGTGTCCCACAGGTTTTGGGTTGTTGTGTTTTCATTTTCATTCATTTCTATGCAATTTTTATTTCTTTTTTGATTTCTTCTGTGATTTGTTTGTTATTCAGCAGCGTGTTGTTCAGCCTCCATATGTTGGAATTTTTAATAGTTTTTCTCCTGTAATTGAGATCTAATCTTACTGCATTGTGGTCAGAAAAGATGCTTGGAATGATTTCAATTTTTCTGAATTTACCAAGGCTAGATTTATGGCCCAGGATGTGATCTATCCTGGAGAAGGTTCCATGTGCGCTTGAGAAAAAGGTGAAATTCATTGTTTTGAGATGATATGTCCTATAGATATCAATTAGGTCTAACTGGTCTATTGTATCATTTAAAGTTTATGTTTCCTTGTTATTTTTCTGTTTTGTTGATCTATCCATAGGTGTGAGTGGGGTATTAAAGTCTCCTACTATTATAGTGTTATTGTTAATTTCTTCTTTCATACTTGTTAGCATTTTTCTTACATATTATGGTGCTCCTATTTTGGGTGCATAGATATTTATAATTGTTATATCTTCTTCTTGGATTGATCCTTTGATCATTATGTAGTGACCTTCTTTGTCTCTTTTCACAGCCTTTGTTTTAAAGTCTATTTTATCTGATATGAGTATTGCTACTCCTGCTTTCTTTTAGTCCCTATTTGCATGGAAAATCTTTTTCCAGCCCTTCACTTTGTCTGTATGTGTCCCCTGTTTTGAGGTGGGTCTCTTGTAGACAACATATTTAGGGGTCTTGTTTTTGTATCCATTCAGCCAGTTTTTGCCTTTTGGTTGCGGCATGCAACCCATTTACTTTTAAGGTAATTATTGATAAGTATAATCCAGTTCCCATTTACTTTATTGTTTTGAGTTCGAATTTATACACCGTTTTTGTGTTTCCTGTCTAGAGAGTATCCTTTAGTATTTGTTGGAGAGCTCGTTTGGTGGTGCTGAATTCTCTCAGCTTTTGCTTGTCTGTAAAGCTTTTGATTTCTCCTTCATATTTGAATGAGATCCTTGCTGAGTACAGTAATCCTGGCTGTACATTACTTTCTTTCATCACTTTAAGTATGTCTTTCCATTCCCTCCTGGCTTGGAGAGTTTCTATTGAAAGATCAGCTGTTATCCTTATGGGAATTCCCTTGTGTGTTATTTGTTGTTTTTCCCTTGCTGCTTTTAATATTTGTTCTTTGTGTTTGATCTTTGTTAACTTGATTAATATGTGTTTTGGCGTGTTTCGCCTTGGGTTTATCCTGTTTGGGACTCTCTGGGTTTCTTGGACTTGGGTGATTATTTCCTTCCCCATTTTAGGGAAGTTTTCCACTATTATCTCCTCAAGTATTTTCTCATGGTCTTTCTTTTTGTCTTCTTCTTCTGGGACCCCTATGATTTGAATGTTGTAGCGTTTAATATTGTCCTGGAGGTCTCTGAGATTGTCCTCATTTCTTTTAATACGTTTTTCTTTTTTCCTCTCTGATTCATTTATTTCTACCATTCTATCTTCTAATTCACTAATCCTATCTTCTGTCTCTGTTATTCTACTATTTGTTGCCTCTAGAGTATTTTTTATCTCATTTATTGCATTATTCATTATATATTGGCTCTTTTTTATTTCTTCTAGGTCCTTGTTAAACCTTTCTTGCATCTTCTCAATCCTTGTCTCCAGGCTATTTATCTGTGATTCCATTTTGATTTCAAGATTTTGGATCAATTTCACTATCATTATTCAGAATTCTTTATCAGGTAGATTCCCTATCTCTTCCTCTTTTGTTTGGTTTGGTGGGCATTTATCCTATTCCTTTACCCGCTGGGTATTCCTCTGTCTCTTCATCTTGTTTAAATTGCTGAGTTTGGGGTGTCTTTTCTGTATTCTGGCAGTTTGTGGAGTTCTCTTTATTGTGGCGTTTCCTCACTGTGTTTGGGTTTGTACAGGTGGCTTGTCAAGGTTTCCTGGTTAGGGAAGCTTGTGTCGGTGTTCTGGTGGGTGGAGCTGGATTTGTTCTCTCTGGAGTGCAATGAAGTGTCCCGTAATGAGTTATGAGATGTCTATAGTTTTGGGATGACTTTGGGCAGTCTGTATCTTGGAGCTCAGGGCTGTGTTCCTGTGTTGCTGGAGAGTTTGCTTGGTATGTCTTGCCCTGGAACTTGTTGGCCCTTGTGTGGTGCTTGGTTTCAGTGTGGGTATGGAGGCATTTGATGAGCTCCTGTCAATTAATGTTCCCTGGAGTCAGGAGTTCCGTGGAGTCAGGGTTTGGACTTTAGCCTCCTGCTTCCTGTTATCAGTCTTATTTTTTACAGTAGTCTCAAAACTTCTCCTTCTATACAGCACCATTGATAAGACATCTACGTTAAAGATGAAAAGTTTCTCCACCATAAGGGTCACCCAGAGAGGTTCACAGCATTACATGGAGATGAGAAGAGGGAGGAGGGAGTTAGAGGTGACCCGAATGAGATGAGGTGGAATCAATAGAGGAGAGAGCGGACTAACCAGTAATCACTTCCTTATGTGCACTCCACAACTGGACCGCTCAGAGATGTTAATGGAGTTATACAGAGAAGAGAAGAGGGAGGAAGGAGACAGAGGTGGCCAAGAGGATAAAAGTGGGGAATGAAAAGGAGGGAGACAGATCCAGCCAGTAATATGTTCCCTAAGTGTTCTCCACCGTCTGGACCACACAGAAATTCACAGAGTTGGGTAGAGTAGAGAGGAGTTAGGGAGGAGATACAGGCGACCTGGTGGAGAAAAAGGAGAATTCAAAGAGAGAGAGCAGTCAAGCCAGTATTCTCACTCCCTAGTAAAAAATGGGTACTGAAGACTGGGTTCTTAAAGGTACAAAATTGGTAACAAATACCTAGAAGTAAAAATTAAAAATCTAGAGTAGAGTTTGTATTTTCAAAAATACAGTGTTAATGTAAAGAAGAAGGAAAAGAGAGAAAAAGAAAACAAAAACAAAAACAAAGTCACAAAAGGTATAAAGAAAATATAGGTACAAAATGGATAACAAATACCAAAAAGCAAAAGTTAAAAATCTACAGTAGAGTGTGGAATTTAAAAAATACAATGTTAAAGAAAAGAAGAAGAAAAAGAAAGAGAAAAAAAAAAGTCACAAAAATTATAAAGAAGATATAGGTACAAAATTGAAAACAAATACCAAAAAGCATAAATTAAAAATCTGAAGTAGAGTTCGGAATTTCAGAAGTAGAATGTTAAAGAAAAGATGAAGATAAAGAAAGAGAGGGAAAAAAAAGTCACAAAAGTAATTAAAAAAATATAGGTACAAAATTGATAACAAATACCAAAAAGCTAAAATTAAAAATCTAGAGCACAGTTTGGAATTTCAAAAATATAATGTTAAAGAAAAGAAAAAAAAAAAAAAAAAGAAAGAAAGAGAAAAAGAAAAAAAAAAACAAGGTCACAAAAATTATAAAAAATATATATATGAAGGTTGCTTTTTTTTTTTTTAAAGGGTCTTTTTTTTTTTTTTTTTTTTTGCAAAGTAATAGTAGGTTACAAAAGTGAAAATTAAAGGAGTAATAGAGGACTTAAAATTTTTTAAAAAATTAAAAAAAGAGAGAATTATCGTAAAAATAGTAAAAATATATCTAGGACTTTCTCTGGTGTTATTGTGGGGTCAGTTCATTTTCGGCTAATTCCTTGTTCAGGCTTATATTTCTCAAGATCTATAGGCCCCTTCCTATGTAATCGGTACTAATCATGGGGTTTTAATTTATTGCCTGTCGCTTCCAAGGCCGTTCCCTCTGTTATTGCTTCTTCTGTTTGTGGGTCTCTTCAGTGTCTGATTTCCGCCCTGATACAAAGAGGGTGGTGGTGGACACTTTATTTTTTTTTTTTTTAGGCTCACTTGTTCAGTCACGCTGTGGGTAGGGAGGGACGCTGCAAACAAATAACACTAGCGTGTGGTCGCAGTACCTCAGCCACACTGGGCCCGCCCCTGCTCACGGCGCATGTAGCCTCCCTGCCCACACTGATCAGGCTCTAGGTTGCTCCACTGGGAACCATCCATAGCCGGCCCTGGGCTGCTTGCACCTCCCAGGTCTAAGCCGCTCAGGTTCAGGCACTCGGGTAGTCCTCAGAGGCACAGATTCGGTTGGGCCTGCGTTTTGTGCCCTTCCCAGGTCTGAGCAGCTCAGATGATGAGGTGTTTGGAGAGCATGGTTGCTGTGACTTATCGCCTCCCCAGTGCTCGGTTATCTGGGTGTACATCTGGAGCACCTTCTCAGGCGGATGTTGACTGTCCAGACCCCCAAGAAGTTTTAGTTATCAAAGAAGCCTGCTTACAGTTTTGTAGATAATGTCTCTCTGGGGCTGTGATTGCCCCCTTCCGGCTCTGGCTGCCTGTCACCAGAGGGGGACTGTCTGCAGCCCACTATCTCTGTTCAGTCCTTTGTTCTCTGTGTGGGCCTGACAGTGTCTTAGGTTCAGATCAGATCAGATCAGATCAGTCACTCAGTCGTGTCTGACTCTTTGCGACCCCATGAATCTCAGCACGCCAGGACTCCCTGTCCATCACCAACTCCCGGAGTTCACTCAAACTCATGTACATCGAGTCAGTGATGCCATCCAGCCACCTCATCCTCTGTCGTCCCCTTCTCCTCCTGCCCCCAATCCCTCCCAGCATCAGAGTCTTTTCCAATGAGTCAACTCTTCACATGAGGTGGCCAAAGTACTGGAGTTTCAGCTTTAGCATCATTCCTTCCAAAGAAATCCCAGGGCCGATCTCCTTCAGAATGGACTGGTTGGATCTCCTTGCAGTCCAAGGGACTCTCAAGAGTCTTCTCCAACACCACAGTTCAAAAGCATCAATTCTTCGGTGCTCACCCTTCTTCACAGTCCAACTCTCACATCCATACATGACCACAGGAAAAACCATAGCCTTGACTAGATGAACCTTTGTTGGCAAAGTAATGTCTCTGCTTTTGAATATGCTATCTAGGTTGGTCATAACTTTCCTTCCAAGGAGTAAGCGTCTTTTAATTTCATGGCTGCAGTCACCATCTTCAGTGATTTTGGAGCCCATAAAAATAAAGTCTGACAGTGTATGCACTGTTTCCCCATCTATTTCCCACGAAGTGGTGGGACCGGATGCCATGATCTTCGTTTTCTGAATGTTGAGCTTTAAGCCAACTTTTTCACTCTCCACTTTCACTTTCATCAAGAGGCTTTTGAGTTCCTCTTCACTTTCTGCCATAAGGGTGGTGTCATCTGCATATCTGAGGTTATTGATATTTCTCCCGGCAATCTTGATTCCAGTTTGTGTTTCTTCCAGTCCAGCGTTTCTCATGATGTACTCTGCATAGAAGTTAAATAAACAGCCTTGACGAACTCCTTTTCCTATTTGGAACCAGTCTGTTGTTCCATGTCTAGTTCTAACTGTTGCTTCCTGACCTGCATACAAATTTCTCAAGAGGCAGATCAGGTGGTCTGGTATTCACACCTCTTTCAGAATTTTCAACAGTTGATTGTGATCCACACAGTCAAAGGCTTTGGCATAGACAGTACAGCAGAAATAGATGTTTTTCTGGAACTCTCTTACTTTTTCTATGATCCAGCAGATGTTGGCAATTTGATCTCTGGTTCCTCTGCCTTTTCTAAAACCAGCTTGAACATCAAGCAGTTCACGGTTCACATATTGCTGAAGCCTGGCTTGGAGAATTTTGAGCATTACTTTACTAGTGTGTGAGATGAGTACAATTGTGCGGTAGTTTGAGCATTCTTTGGCATTGCCTTTCTTTGGGATTGGAATGAAAACTGACCTTTTCCAGTCCTATGGCCACTGCTGAGTTTTCCAAATTTGCTGGCATATTGAGTGCAGCACTTTCACAGCATCATCTTTCAGAATTAGGGCTGGCTTTTCGCATGGTAAGTATCCCACAGTCTGGTTTTCTAGCCCAAATTATTTTGCTCAGGTAGCGCTCGGGGTATTCAGGCCAGATCCTTACTCTAAGCGATGTAGCCTGTGCTGCACCTCCCTGCCCAGCCCCCGCTTGCTAGTGGCGGATGCAGGCATCTGTGCTGTTTCTCCGCTGGGGGAGTTACTGTAGGGCTCGTAATCTGTGGGTTTTAATTGTTTATTTATTTTTCCTCCCTGTCATGTTGCCCTCTGTGCTTCCAAGGCTCGGCACAGACTCAGCAGTGATAATGTTTCCTGGTGTTTGGAAACTTCTCTCTTTTTAAGACTCCCTTCCTGGGACAGAGCTCCATCCCTCCCTCTTCTGTCTCCTTTTTTGTTTTTTATATTTTTTCCTACCTCCTTTCGAAGACAATGGGTTACTTTTCTGGGTGCCTGATGTCCTCTGCCAGCATTCAGAAGTTGTTCTGTGTAATTTACTCAGCGTTTCAATGTTCTTTTGATGAATTTGTGGGGGAGAAAGTGTTCTCCCCGTCTTATTCCTCCCCCATCTTAGCTCCTCCCCTCTGGGTATCTAGAGGTTTTAAATTATATATCATTACTTAAAATTGAGCTTTTCTTTTTGATTTCTCTTGTTGCTTTTGTAGTATGTGTTTTAAAAATCCTAACATCATATAAATCTGTTTAATTTTACCTTTTTTCTCATCTCATTTTAATAGTAAAGGCAGCTAGAATTTTTTAGTTTTTGATGTAAGATAGGCCCCATTTTTTTCTAAAATAGCCCATTTCCCCATTATGATTTACTGAATAATTCTTCTTCCCCATTATTGGAAATCAGTGGCCTAGTTTATAAACTGTGTCCCTGTGGGGACTGGACTTTCCCGTCTGCTCAGACTCTCCCTGCTGTCCTCTCTGCAGCCTCTGGGGTGAGCTCTGTGTTTCCCTCCACCCTCATCCCAGAGTCCAGCCAGCTGAGGGTGAGTGCAGGACCTGTCCCCAGGGATGAGATGGAGCAGGGTCTTGGACCAGATGCACTTGACCCTTCAGGGACTGGTTACATTCTTGCTCCCTTGACACTGGCCACAGGGTGAGTGTGGATGTGGAAACTGTCACTGGTGTCAAGCCAGACTCTCCAGAGACTCTTGTCAGAGAAGCTGATGACATGAGGGGGATGTGAACTGGCTGAGTGCTGAGATGGTTTAGGGAGGTTGGTCCTGTAAGGTCCTTAGTAACTATTGATTGTGAATACATCGAAATGTTAAATTTCAAACTAGGATTCTTTGCACCATTTTCAGAATACACTTGTTATTCTTCATTAAAAGTCAGAAATCCACATGTTGGAGAAGGAGGCTGGGTGAGCTCTGCAGGGCTGTTTCTCTGGCCTTGACCTGTTCTCAATAACTGTTTAGTTTGATGAGTTTTGATAACTTTATACAATATCCACAGCCTCAAGCAAGAGGTAGAACGTCCCAAAGGTATATTAAAATTTATTGGTATGTCCTTATGGCAGAATAAACTTCCTAACAAATGTATCTCCTGTAGTTTATTCTTGATTTTTTTGGTCTTTATAATTCTGCATCTGATCAGCCTGAGACAAGTGTCCTTTCAGATGTGTCAAGTGGATCATTTGCCTTTTGGAGTCTTCCATGGTTCCCCCAATCATGTTGATTCCCTTCCCTCTGTTGACCTGAACAAACAGAGTGTCAGATATTTCTCCAGCAAAAATGGGTTTATTCAGAATCAGCACAGAATTGCAGTTTGAGGTTTGCATTTGTGGAGAGCCAAGTCCCCAAAGTGCCAGGCCTGGAGAGCATTTTTACAGAGGGGAAGAGGAGGTTGGGAGGGCTCTTACAGAGTCCATGGCTTTTCATTGCCTGTGTCCTTGCCAGGAAAGGAGAAGAGTCTTTCTTCTTCCTCTTGGGCACTGCTGTTGTTGTAACCTCATGTATCAAACTTTCAGAGGCTTTCTACTGGGGACCACATGGGATTACTCGAGCACTCTGTGGTGGTGATGACTGCTCTTTGTCTGGGGGGACTTTGTCCTGTTCAGAGCATCACTGACCCTCTCAGCATCCCAGGGAGGTGTTCTCTCCAGGTCTTCTCCCCACTTTCCCAAGGCCAATACTGAGAGGTTTTGTGGCTGGTTCACGGTCATATAACCAGGAAGTGGCGAAGTCTAGACTCTAACACAGGAAGATTTCCAAATGAGGCACATCAGGTGCCATTTTTGTTTCTGATTTAATTTTTTTAAATTGTGGGAAATGCGCACAACATAAAATTTATGATCTTGACGATTTTTAAGCATGCAGTTCAGTATTGTTAAGTACATTCACATTATTGTGCAGCCAATTTCCAGAACTCTTTTCATCCTGTACTGCTGCTGCTGCTGCTGCTAAGTCGCTTCAATTGTGTCCGACTCTGTGCGACGCCATAGATGGCAGCCCACCAGGCTCCACCGTCCCTGGGATTCTCCAGGCAAGAACACTGGAGTGGGTTGCCATTTCCTTCTCCAATGCATGAAAGTGAAAAATGAAAGTGAAGTCGCTCAGTCGTGTCCGACTCTCTGCAACCTCATGGACTGCAGCCTACCACGCTCCTCCAACCATGGGATTTTCCAGCCAAAAAGTACTGGAATGGGTTGCCATTGCCTTCTTCGCATTCTGTACTAGTGTGCTATTAAAAGCTAGTGGAGGTGATGGAATTCCAGTTGAGCTATTTCAAATCCTGAAAGATGATGCTGTGAAACTTCTGCACTCAATATGCCAACAAATTTGGAAAACTCAGCAGTGGCCACAGGACTGGAAATGGTCAGTTTTCATTCCAATCCCAAAGAAAGGCAATGTGGAAGAATGCTTAAACTACCGCACAATTGCACTCATCTCACATGCTAGTAAAGTAATGCTCAAAATTCTCCAAGCCAGGCTTCAGCAATACGTGAACTGTGAACTTCCAGATGTTCAAGCTGGTTTTAGAAAAGGCAGAGAAACCGGAGATCAAATTTCCAACATCCAGTGGATCATGGAAAAAGCAAGAGAGTTCCAGAAAAACATCTATTTCTGCTTTATTGACTATGCCAAAGCCTTTGACTGTATGGATCACAATAAACTGTGGAAAATTGTGAAAGACATGGGAATACCAGACCACCTGACCTGCCTCTTGAGAAACCTGTATGCAGGTCAGGAAACAACAGTTAGAACTAGACATGGAACAACAGACTGGTTCCAAATAGGAAAAGGAGTACATCAAGGCTGTATATTGTCACCCTGCTTATTTAACTTATATGCAGAGTACATCATGAGAAACACTGGGCTGGAAGAAGCACAAGCTGGAATCAAGATTGCCGGGAGAAATATCAATAACCTCAGACATGCAGATGACACCACCCTTATGGCAGAAAATGAAGAACTAAAGAGCCTCTTGATGAAAGTGAAAGAGGAGAGTGAAAATGTTGGCTTAAAGCTCAACATTCAGAAAACTAAGATCATGGCATCCAGTCCCATCACTTCAAGGCAAATAGATGGGGAAACAGTGGAAACAGTGGCTGACTTTATTTTTCTGGGCTCCAAAATCACTGCAGATGGTGATTGCAGCCATGAAATTAAAAGACACTTACTCCTTGGAAGGAAAGTTATGACCAACCTAGATAGCATATTCAAAAGCAGAGACATTACTTTGCCAACAAAGGTCCATCTAGTCAAGGCTATGGTTTTTCCAGTGGTCATGTATGGATGTGAGAGTTGGACTGTGAAGAAAGCTGAGCGCTGAAGAATTGATGCTTTTGAACTGTGGTGTTGGAGAAGACTCTTGAGAGTCCCTTGGACTGCAAGGAGATCCAACCAGTCCATCCTAAAGGAGATCAGCCCTGGGTGTCATTTTGAAGGACTGATGTTGAAGCTGAAACTCCAATACTTTGGCCACCTGATGGGAAGAGCTGACTCATTTGAAAAGACCCTGATGCTAGGAAAGATTGAGGGGAGAAGGAAAAGGAGACGACAGAGGATGAGATGGTTGGGTGGCATCACCGACTTGATGGATATGGGTTTGGGTGAACTCTGGGAGTTGGTGATGGACAGGGAGGCCTGGCGTTCTGTGGTTCATGTGTTCACAAAGCGTTGTACACGACTCAGCGACTGAAATGAACTGAACTGAACTGAAAAACACTAACTGCCCACTTCTCTTGTACACAGCCCCTGGCAACCACAGGGCCATTTTGTTTCTCTTTGAATTTGACTGATCTGAGGACTTCATGTAAATCAAATCATAAAATCTTTGTCCTTTGTGATACACCTTTTTGCAATCCCATCGCCAGTGTGCAAATTTCCAGTTTCTCCACATCCTTGCCCACACTATTTTTTCTTCTTTTTTTCCCCATCGTAGCCCTCCTAATATGTGTGAGCTGATGTCTCATTGTGGTTTTCATGTGCATTTTCCTCATGATTAATGATGCTGAGCATCTTTTCCTCTTCAAGCAGAATTTTAGAGGGTCTTTTGTGGGCTTCCCTTGTAGCTCAGATGGTAAAAAATCTGTAATGCAGGAGAACCTGGTTCAGCCCTAGGTCAGAAAGATCCCTTGGAGAAGGGAATGGCTACCCACTCCAGTATTCTTGCCTGGAGAATTCTGTGGACAGACCATGGGGTCAGGAAGAATCAGACACAACTGAGTGACTAACGCTTTCACTTTGGGGGCAGAGTGTCATCATCTGGGTACATCCCAGTGCTGATTCCCTGGGCATTTTCTGTGGGGGACAAGTGTGGAATAACACCCAACGTGTGTCAAACCTGCTTAGTGGTAAAGCTCCTAGGTATACACCATTGTTTTGGAAGGAAACTGAGGCCTAGAGATGTTAAAGGCATGGAGCTGCTGAACCGGAGTGGAGACGTGGAGCAGAGGACAGCTGAGGCCCTGAGTGCTCAGCACCACTGCTGGGACTAGAGTCCAGTCTTCTGACTCCTGAACTGGGGTTTCTTTAGGGGTGCCAAGGTACCTGGATTAGCAAAATTTGAAGTTCAATCTTATTGCTTCTTTAATGAGTCATGGATATTCATACATCCAACAAATAATTCTTGAGCATCTGTACCCATGTTGTCCTAGGAATAACAAGATAAAAGAAATATGATCTCTGTCCTGGCTGTTTTTCAGTCGCTCAGTTGTGTCCGACTCTTTGCGACCCCATGGACCAGCACACCAGGCTTCCTTGTCCCTTACTCTCTCCTGGAGTTTGCTCAAACTCATGTCCATTGAGTCAGTGATCTTATCTAACCATCTCATCTTCTACTGCCCTCTTCTCCTTTTGCCTTCAACCTTTCCCAGCATCCGGGTCTTTTTCAATCAGTCAGCTCTTCTCATTAGCTTGGCCAAAGTATTGGAGCTTCAGCATCAGGCCTTCCAATGAATATTCAGGGTTGATTTCTTTTAGGACTGACTGATTTAATCTCTATCCATGGGTTATTATGGTCTGGCCTTGGAAATTTCCTTACCCTGGCAAAATCAATAAAATGGTGTTTACCTGTGGGCTGTCTCTGCATACTAACTATTATCATTTAAATAATGCATGGTCTATCTGAATAGGTTTTTCGGTGGGATTATCTGTATAGTTACTGTTTTTTCCCTTTATAATAAATAATTGCAGAGAGATAAGTTGAGATTATGTAAATATCATCTTCTGCTGTAAACTTTCAGCCAGTTTTTAATTTCCATTGATGATTTTCTTGACTTGATTGTTCCTTTTATTTTTTTGGAATTGTTAAATATTTTTATTGTGCAGATTTATAACTTTACAGGACATGCAGGATAAAAAAGTGTAAAATATCAGTAAAAATATAAAATTTCAGCAGTATTTTGGACCAATACTTGATTTGCACAAGGGACTAAGCATCTATCTGGAACAGACATGTCTTGGAATACATAGTTTATAGATTGAATCACAAAACAATTTCTCAAGTGATTTTTCTCATATAAAGATAAAACATATCTTGCGCTTAAAAATCATTCAGTACAGTACATTTTAAGTTATGTACACAGTTAAAAAGTAATTGATTACTCATTTTATGTGTGTTTGCATTTGTTTGCAAGAGTTTTCCTTTTTCTTCCATTTATTTAGCAGTACTTATTCATGGATTCTTTCATTATTTACTGGGTTAAGTTCATTGGATGTTCAAAGTATCCCAGATTTGTCTAGCAAGAGCCATTCAAGCTTCTCTGTCCTTCCTACACATCCTCATGATTCTTTATTTTATGGCACAATATGTCCCAGACCCATCTTGGACTTTCTCTGCCTGTTGGTTTTGGCCTGTAGACAGTGAGGCTTTTGCCTGGGGCTCTGCTCACCAGGGCTCATACTAGTTATGAGCAGCCCCACAGAAATTCTCTTTTTGCAGCCAGTGTTGTGGCTGGACTGGCCCTTGTGGTTCTTAGGATTGTGAGACACATCTTAGCAACAACCATCAGGGAACTTTGAAATGCCAAGGTGTATCACTCACATGCCCCGGAGGGTACAAGGCACCCCTGGGGTGACACAGCGAGGTCCTAGGTGGGGAGAGAGAGCTCTCGAGTAAGCTTGGACTTGGGGTTCTGCCTTTTTGAGGTTGAGGGTAGGGTGTCTAGGATTTTAAAGTTTCACTCTTTATTGGTGAATTTAAAAAATAAGAGAGGGAATTAAAGTGCAGGAAGGGAGAAGCAAACAGTCAGTGAGATGGTCTGTTATCAGGTCAACCAGAGCTTTCTAAAGCGGGAACTTCACGGGTGGGGTGGACTGGCTCTTTATCTCATTGTGTAGCTGTCACGTGTTCACTGGAGATGGATGTCTTTGACATGGATGTCTTCAAAGCTTTATTTCAGGCACTTATATTACAGTAAAAAAAAAAAAAAAAACAGAGTTATCAGTGCTGACACACACAGCCCCAATTTTGGAACCAGCCTTTTCTTAGTTGATTCCTTTTAGCGAAGAAGGTATTAAAAAGCCAAGGTCTGGGTGAAGGGGACCTAAGGGCACAAACTTCCATTATAAAATGAGTCAGTTATGGGGATGTAATGTGCAGTCTGTTGACTTTAGTTAATCCTACTGTTCTGAATATTTGGAAGCTGATAAGAGACCTTAACATTTCTTACAACAAGAAAAAAATTGTGATTGTGTATGTTACCCCAAACCCCAAGATCAGGGGGCTAAAATGCTACCAGTGCGCCATTGCTTCCAGGGCCTCTCAGAGTACAGAGTTAGGGACTGTGTGTATGTATGTGAGTGAGTGTGTAAACAGATATCTAATTATTCCCCCATACCTCTATATATTTAAAATGTAGTGGTTTTTTTTGTTTTTATTTAACAAAGCCCATAAATATAAGATTCTAATTATAGATGTGTAGTTTGGATGTACAATTGAGCATCTGTGCAGAGCAGCAGAATTTGGATATATATCACTGTCCTTTTAATTTTTAGCAGGTGGCTAAACCCCTTGTTTAAAATTGGTGATGAACAGAAATTAAAACAAGATGACATGTACTCAGTGCTTCCAGAAGATCGCTCCCAGCACCTTGGAGAAGAGCTGCAAGGGTGAGCACAGGCAGCAGGGAGAAAGGGAGGGAGAGTGAGAATTTCCATGTGGGGCTAAAGGTGCATGTGGGGGGGCTTTGCTTCCTCCAGGTTCTTCTGAGCCTCCTCCCCTGACACTGAATGCTCCCCTCCTCAGGCTGACCCCGGGCTTAGCCCACTTTGGAGGCTGGGGGAGCCCGTGTTTCCTGTGCATCTGTGGACGTGGAGGGAGCCCACAGCCACGGCCCTAGAGAGCGAGCTCTGTCCCTGGAGGTGGGGTCCCTGAGGACAGTGTCTGCCCTGAACTGCTCATGACCTGTGAGTCCAGCAAAGCTTGGAAGGAACTTGTTTCCAGAATCTGGAACTTTTCCCTCAAGGCCTGTTTCTCTGGTGCTTCAGAGTCTGCACCACTCATCTTTCAGGAGCCCTGTGATCAGTTAGCCAGCATCTATGGGGCAGCCGCAGAGCACCCTGTAGTGAAGGCTCATCTCCCACTCCACCCCTCCCCCTTTCCTTTTGGTGGACACGCTGTTATTTACTGTACTCTGTTTCTCATCACAGGTACTGGGATCAAGAAGTTTTGAGAGCCAAGACATACAAACAGGAGCCTTCTTTAATGAAAGCAATCGTAAAGTGTTACTGGAAATCCTGTCTAGTTTTGGGAATATTTACCTTTCTTGAGGTAAAATTTTTTTACATACTGTGTGTTGCTTTTAAGTGTGTGCAGATCAGTACTGAGATGGATGCAATGGTGGGGAGAGAGGACAGCAGTTTGTCACAGGATAAATCTCATCATTATGTACCTCAGTGGTTGCGTTTATTTTTAGAATGGACAGAGCTTAAAGGAGTGAGCCTCCAGGGGATTAGTACTAAGTTGGCCAAAAGTTCTTTCAGGTTTTCTCATAACAGCTTATTGTAAAGGATGGCACTGATAAGACAAGACATTTTATACCGTATCACTCACCTAGAGCCAGACATCCTGGAATGTGAAGTCAAGTGGGCCTTAGACAGCATCACTATGAACAAAGCTAGTGGAGGTTATGGAATTCCAGTTGAGCTATTTCAAATCCTAAAAGATGATGCTGTGAAAGTGCTGCACTCAACATGCCAGCAAATTTGGAAAACTCAGCAGTGGCCACAGGACTGGAAATGGTCAGTTTTCATTCCAATCCCAAAGAAAGGCAATGCCAAAGAGTGCTCAAACTACTGCACAATTGCACTCATCTCACATGCTAGTAAAGTAATGCTCAAAATTCTCCAAGCCAGGCTTCAGCAATATGTGAACCGTGAACTTCCAGATGTTCAAGCTGGTTTTAGAAAAGGCAGAGGAACCAGAGATCAAATTGCCAACATCCAGTGGATCATGGAAAAAGCAAGAGAGTTCCAGAAAAACATCTATTTCTGCTTTATTGACTATGCCAAAGCCTTTGACTGTGTGGATCACAATAAACTGTGGAAAATTGTGAAAGACATGGGAATACCAGACCACCTGACGTGCCTCTTGAGAAACCTGTATGCAGGTCAGGAAGCAACAGTTAGAACTGGACATGGAACAACAGACTGGTTCCAAATAGGAAAAGGAGTATGTCAAGGCTGTATATTGTCACCCTGCTTATTTAACTTATATGCAGAGTACATCATGAGAAACACTGGGCTGGAAGAAGCACAAGCTGGAATCAAGATTGCTGGGAGAAATATCAATAACCTCAGATATACAGATAACACTACCCTTATGGCAGAAAGTGAAGAGGAACTCAAAAGCCTCTTGATGAAAGTGAAAGAGGAGAGTGAAAATGTTGGCTTAAAGCTCAACATTCAGAAAATGAAGATCATGGAATCTGGTCCCATTACTGCATGGCAAATAGATGGGTAAACAGTGTCAGACTTTATTTTTATGGGCTCCAATATCACTGCAGATGGTGACTGCAGCCATGAAATTAAAAGATGCTTACTTCTTGGAAGGATAGTTATGACCAACCTAGATATCATATTGAAAAGCAGAGATATTACTTTGCTGACAAACATCCATCTAGTCAAGGCTATGGTTTTTCCAGTGGTCATGTATGGGTGTGGGAGTTGGACTATGAAGAAAGCTGAGCGCTGAAGAATTAATGCTTTTGAACTGTGGTGTTGGAGAAGACTCTTGAGAGTCCCTTGGACTGCAAGGAGATCCAACCAACCCATCCTAAAGGAGATCAGTCCTGGGTGTTCATTGGAAGGGCTGATGTTGAGGCTGAAACTCCAATACTTTAGTCACCTCATGCGAAGAGTTGACTCATTGGAAAAGACCCTGATGCTGGGAGGGATTGGGGGCAGAAGGAGAAGAGGACAACAGAGGATGAGATGGTTGGATGGCATCACCGACTCAATGCACATAGGTTTGGGTGAACTCTGAGAGTTGGTGATGGACAGGGAGGTCTGGCATGCCATGATTCATGGGGTTGCAAGGAATCAGACACGACTGAGTGACTAATTAAGACTGAGGACATTTTTAGTGCTTAGTACTTGATACAAATGCTGAAAGTGATCCTTGAGGAAAATATCCTACAACCTCAAGGAATATGAGCCTCCTGGTTTGGAGGAGCTGGTTTGGAGGAGCCAGAGCTCCAAGAGCATGCCCTTCCCTGGGCTGTGCCCTCCCTGTGGGCCAGGTCACCCAGGTCAGGTGGAGGAGCTCCAGCTTCACCATGAATTCATGCACCCTCCATGCTGGTTTCTGTTCTGGCTGCGGAAGTGGTTTGCTGGTTGAAGGGAGAGTCTTGGTATCCTGGCTTTGGTGGAGATGGAGGAGGGGATGTGCAGGAGAAAACCAGGGACAGAAAACCGTGAGGTCAATGACCTCCGTGACCCTGAAGATCCTGGGTCAAGACCCTGCAGTGAGACGGTTCACCTGGGGACACAGTGCCGTCAGCCCCCTGTTCTGGCTGAGCCTGCTGGAGGTCTGCTGCAGACCCCCCTGGGTGGCTCGTGCTCTCCGTGGTCCCTTAGCACTGCCTTAGGGACACAGGTGGCCTGTGAGTGTGTGATGGAAGGGAGGGGTGGAAGATGCAGTTGCTGTTAAAGTGGTGTTCTAGGTGGAGAAGGTGGTGAGCTGTCATCAGTTCATTGTGTTGGGTGGGCCAGGTGGTTTACAGGTGGGCAGCATGGCTCTTGTTTAAAGGCTGTGCTATACTGAAGGGCACTGTGGGCAGTGGGCAGCTGGGCAGGTGAAGTCTGCCCCACACAAATGGACAGACAGAGAATCTGTCAGCTCCCAGGTGACTGGGTGGTCCTGGGAGACGGAGTTCTCATTGATGACAAAGGTGAGTTGACAATTGTGCCATAGGGTGGGGACAGGTATGTGGGGCAGAGTGCCACCTTAGAGAGGGCTCTGACCACCAAGATGCTGCAGTGCCTTGTGAAGGGTGGGGTGGAATGTTGATTTCACAGTTGTCCAGCCCCAGGAACACTTCCTACTGGGGATCCAGGAAGGCCAGGCCTAGGGGCTGCATCAAGTGCAACTGGTAGAGCCCCAGCCCCTCTTTCAGGAGGCTGGTTGTTGGGTGGTCATGGCAGAGAAGTGGGGAGTTGAGGACCTGGTAAATGGGGGTCTCATCTCAGTAGTAGTACTACAAGTACAAGTGGCAGTTACAAAGGGTCATACTGAGTAGTACTGGTGGTGGCAGCCACAGTACTATTAGTAGTGCAGCAATAGCAATAGCAAGTACTCGAATTAAGTTATGTATCAGGAACTGCCACGAGCACTTTATGTGTAATAACATTTTTATTTCTTTGGCTAACTCAGCGAAGTTGTAGGTTTTCTATTACCCCCATTGTAGAAGAAAGGACTCTGAACCCAGGTAATTACATAGGTTGCCTGTGGTTACAGGGAGTTTAAAGGACAAAGTGAGGTTCCATTTCAGGCACTCTGACTTACAAGCCTGATCATCTCAATGACTAAGAGTTTATCCAGGGTCAGGAAGGCTTGTCTTTAGAGCTTTGTCTTCAGGGTCTCAGACACATGCATCCTGAACTTTGTTTAATATAATAAATAGGATGCTAAGAACTTCCTGGAGCAGGAAGTCGGATTTGGGATCATAATTGTGAGTAGTTTTCAAGTGACCATGTCCCCTGGGTGCCAGATTTGACTAGGATGTTGATGCCGGCAACAATATCATGCTGTGGTCAGATGGACCAGGAGCCTCTTAAGAAGCCAGCTTCCCCTCATTACTGTCCCTAAGTGGTGATAATTTTAGATAGTGGAAGATCTAAACTCACTTCTGGATTCTCTAAAACATGAATACGTTTACTTTGTAACCTCCTGCCCTCTTTTAATTCCTGTGATGCACAGACAACTCATGGGTTACCCATTGTTCCCAGACAGTGCTGTGACCAACCACAGCAAAGGCACTCCTGGCACACAGTGGGAAGAGGCAGGGTGATGCCAGTCCAGCATGAGGCTTTTGGGGTTAAGATTTTAAAGTGTGAAACCTCTGTCCTGTGCAAATTGAGGAGTGATCATAAGGCTTGGGGAAGCAAGTACCAGGCTAATGTCCAACCTGGAGCACTTGCAGGTCACCCCTGATTAGAACAGAACAGCCAGCGAGTTCCCAGCACCCTGGCCCCTGTGTGCACCTCCATGGGGACCTTGGGTGAGGAGAACAGGTCTCTGCCTGCCTGGGGCCCTCAGGGTGGAGAGGAGGGGCCCGAAGACTCTTCCTGGACCAGAGACACAGAGACCACCTCCCCAGGTCATTAGGGCTTCTCTGTGACAGAGGAGGTGTCCACCTGCTGGTGTGTAAGTGGGGTGACCTCAGAGAACCAGAGGGGGTTCACCCAGTCCAGTTCACCTAGTCCAGTTCACCCAGTCCCTTCCCCTGAGGGGGGCGAAGTGACCAGAGTTTATGTCCTCTTCCTGGGAACCTTAGAAATGGCCTGGCCTTGTCTAATTACTGACCTTTGTCCAAGGCCATTTTTGCTGATTGTCTCTGCTTTAGGTGGAGAATGTAGGAAGCACATATTTGTGTAAATCTTTATATCAGAGCTCAACTGATGAGCAGGAAGTAAGTAGAATCCTCTGCATCCCAAAGTGGGCTTTGTGCCTGGACTCAGCGCTTTGTGCCTTGACTCACTCCCAGAGAGCTGAGTGGTCTTTGCATTTATTTCCCAACCCTTTCTTCCATGTGTCCCTCACTTCTGCTCCACCCAGGAGGCTGAGGAGTGGCTGCTTGTGGCAGAGATATGTGGGCTCAGAGCAACCACTGAGGACCACACAGCAAAGGGGAGGAGGAGGGGGCACTGAGCCAACTAGAAAGGGACCTGCAGAACAGACCTGCTCTACTGATTCTTGAGAGCATAGCATTAGCCATCAGGTGTTAGTAATATCCACAGTGATGACCTTGAGACATATATGAGGGTAATGCTTTTCAATTCATTTTTTTAAAAAAATCTATACTTTTATTGCCTCATTGAAAAAAAGTTTTAAAAATTGAAGTATGATTTTTGAAGTATAATATGAAGTATTATACTTTATAATATAATGAAGTATATATAAATATTAGCATAATATATAATATTATATATACTAATATATAATATATATAGTATAATGAAGTATAATATAAATATTATATTAGTTTCAAGTGTATAGTGAGTGTAGTGACTCAGTATTTTTGTACATTATTAAATGATCACCCTGATCAGTCTAGTTATCCTCTGTCACCATACAAATTTTTCCAATGTTATTGACTGTATTCCCTATGTTGTACATTACATTCCCATGACTTATTTATTTTATAACTGGTTTGTGTCTCTTAATCTCCCTCACCTATTTCACTCATCCTCCAATCCCCCTCAATCCATTTTCTTTAAAAAATCAAGGAAATAGATTATTTCCTTGATGATTCCTTTTTTTTTTAAAGATTGCTTTCATAATGATTAAAAAAATCAAAGTCCTGCTTAGAAGCGAAACTTTTAATTACTTTCCAGAAAAGTTGGCTTTTAGAAGTGACTTTTCTCAAGAGATCTCATTCAGCCATAATGGCCTATAAACAGCAATGAGTTTTCTAAGCCCTTTGTGAAACCAGCCTCTGCCATTAAGGATAGAATGCATCTCTTCCTAGGACTCCTGTCTTTTGTGCATACTGTAGAAATCCTTGCTAATTTTTTGCTTTCTGATGTGACAAAATGTTTCTAGTTTATCTTTACACACACAAAAAAGCTGTGCACCCTTAAGTAAAAATTTGCCTCAGCCCTGGAATCTCCATTTCTCCAAGCAGCCATGGTTCCTTCTAGTGGGAAATGGTATTTAGAGACTATGGTCTGGGCACTAGGGGTGCTCATTGCTGTTGAGTCGGCTATTATTTCTCAGCTTTTTCATTGGACAAGGCTAGTATACATTTTTTTGTAGTAAACAAACCTTGAGTTTATATGGGTATTTTCAATCTAAATCAGATTCAGGACAGTAGTGTTTTTACTTTATCTTTTAACTCTTAGATTGGTATCTGTTTTCTTTCATCATCTGTTCTCTTTTCTGTCATGCCTAATCCCAGTTCTCAATGATATCAACATAATTACTCATTTAAAAATCTTATAGTATCAACACTATTAACCATAATGTGACTTTTGGAAGCTTTTTTTTTTTTTTTTTTTTGCTGTTCATATTGTCCTTAGGCATATCACACAGGGAATGTGTTTTCAAATTATTTTTTTACAACCACTTTTAATAATTCTTTTTTTGTATAACTCAGCCTACTGGATGGATATACCTTTTGTTTCATTTCACTCTGAAATTTTAGGAATTGCTTTTTAAAACTTTGTTGTTTTATAATTATAATTCTGTATAATATTTTTCTGGGAAAGATTAAAGGCAGGAGGAGAAGGGGACAACAGAGGATGAGATGGTTGGATGGCATTACCAACTCAATGGAGATGGGTTTGAGTAGACTTCAGGAGTTGGTGATGGACAGGGAGGCCTGGTGTGCTGTGGTCCATGGGGTTGCAAAGAGTCAGACACAACTGAGCGACTGAACTGAATTGAACTGATATTGTTTTCAAACTCTATCAACAGAAGAGGCTGTTTTTAAGGAAGTCTGATATCCTTGTTGGCTCCATTCTAATTCTCCCTCCCCTTTTAGAGGTAACATTACAAATTTTTATTCATGTTTTTATTTTGTAGATATAGTATTTTATAAACATTTACTTTTTTCTGTAGTGTCAAATGAAAGGTCTGAATTTCATCATTGGAGTCTAAAGAGTTTGGATTCATAAGGAATTTTCCTAGAAGCATGATATGTAACATGGAACTCTGGTTAAAACCCTTTGTGGCACTTGTAAGTCCTTCAGAGCAGGTTCATGACCCCTCCACGTCCAGATGCCCTGATGATACAGGAGAATAGCAGATGCTTACATGGGATTAGTTTCTGCATCCAGCATCTTCTAGGGAGAGGGAACTTCAGGCTCCATCTCTAATCATTTGAACCTAAATCAGTTTCTGGAGGCTGGGTTTCAGGCCTCAGAGCGCTCCTAACCCCTCCCAGGTGATGGTAAGCTACAGTCAGGATGAAGACCATTGTGTCGGGAGGAGTGAAGTTATATGTAAAATGCTAATGGTTATTTTTTTCCCTGATTCACTGCTTTTCCTCCTTAGCTCTGGATCTTTCTCAGCTCTACTCTTTGTCACCTGTTCCCCCATTTCTGAAGATAAACTATCTATTCATTTTTTCCATAAGCTCATTCTTTTCTGCTTATATACTTCACTCAAGCATTTTTTTAGTTGATAGCTTGTTTCTATTTTCTGTGTTTTATTAATTTTTCTCATGAAGTGGAGATGGTGGAGTTGGGTAAGAAACCTTTTAAGTACATGCAGAAATGTAATGGGGAAACTATCCTGACTAGGGAAATTTTAGCACTTAACCCTGTGAGAAGTTCCCCTAAGAAGCAGGAAATGGGGCCCAAAGTCAAGTGCTTTCAGAAGGTTGAATACTAGGGACTGCACCATGAAATGTCTGTCTATTTCTCTCTTACCCTGAGATTTCTGTGGAAACTTGAACAAATGTTGTCATATTGTATTGGACTCTTTTAAAAATCTTTTATGGTTTCACAGTTGTGAAGAATTCCTGTGAAGGAGTAAGAACTCTAATCTCAATTGGTTTGTGGAAAGAATATTCACAGATCAAGCTTAGAAGTCAAAGATGAAGGATCTTGGAAACAATTTTTTATCTTCTCCCTGCTTATCCAGAAAGTTTTAATTTCGTTAGTTTCAAGTTTGTGAAAGTCACTCAATTGTGTCTGACTCTTTGTGATCCCTACAGACTCTACAGTCCATGGAATTTTCCAGGCCAGAATACCGGAGTGGGTAGCCTTTCCCTTCTCCAGGGGATCTTCCCAACCCAGGGATCAAACCCAGGTCTCCCACATTGCAGGTGGATTCTTTACCAGCTGAGCCACAAGGGAATCCCAAGAATACTGGAGTGGGTAGCCTATCCCTTTTCCAGCAGATCTTCACAACCCAGGAGTCAAACAGGGGTCTCCTCACTGCAGGTGGATTCTTTACCAACTGAGCTATCAGGAGAGCCCCCAGTTCAAGTTTGATACTGAATACTTTCTCAGTTGTTTTTTACCTTACTAATTGAGGGTTAGGATCAGGAACAGACAGAAGAGTAGAAGATATAGGTCCTGGACTGGCATTACTCCTTAGTGAGGCTGTTTGCTCAGCTGGCATATTAAATTCTGTCTCTCAGCAGAAAAATCAAGACATTTAGGCAGTAATGACCTGCCTTTCTTTTGCAGTATTTTTTTTTTTTTTTTGCTGGATTTGTTGCATTTACAGTGTTCTTTAAGTAGGTGGCATTACTCTTACTTTTCCTGTAATTACAACAATATTAGGACCAAATAGAGAGCTGAGTAACAGACAGCAGTGATTCCCAAAGAGAATCACAGTTTTAGGACACTTTGGGATGGCAGGTGTTACTGCTGGACTTCTGGTGGAGAGCCCCAGGTTTGTAGCCTGCAGCACTGGGCTTCCCTTGATCATATCTGGGCTGGGGACTGCCTTGTGTAGTTTGACATTCTTGCTTCTCTGTGTAAGCCTCCAGACTTCTACCTAAGTAAACTCTATAAGCAGTGTGTTTTATAATCTATGATGTGAGGGGCTTTTAAGCTTTTAGCACCTCTAGGGGTGAATGATGGGGCTTTCTGGAAGTGTCGCAGTGAGCCTTTGTGTTCTTGAAAACTGGTCATCTTACTCTTATATGGTCACCTTACTCATAATTCTTCCACTACATGGTCTTCTCTTTTCTGGAGTAGATGAAATCTCCTGTGACCTTGTGGAAGGTAAGGCAGGTGTTAGAGCCTATGAACATGTGTATGTAGAGCAATATAGGAGTGCCTCATCCATTTGAGTGCCTCATCCATTTGAGACATGGGGTCAGCTTTCTGTAAATAATTTGAGCAGGCACTAGTTGGTTGAGCAGAAAATGCTTTTTTGTTATGCTTCACATTTTGAGCTTTGGATTCTTCTTCCTTTCCTCTTGTGTGTGGGTGCCTCAACTTTGTACAGACAGTAGAGAGCTCTCAAAAGAAAACCCATCTGGGAACTTCCATGGTGGTCCTAAGAGTCTGCCTTTCAATGCAGGGGTCACAAGTTTGATCTCTGGTCATGGAAGTAAGATATTACATGCCTCAGGGCAACTAAACTGGCAGTTCCCAACAAGAGAAGCCTGCGCACTGCAATGAAGACTCAACACAGCCAAAAAAAGAGAAACATTTTGTGCTGGAGGTTTCTTTGTGGCTGATGTTCCACAATTGAGTAGACCATTTGATAGTAGAAGTTGACACAGATCAAATCCAGACATTGATTAAGAACAATCAGTGTTATATCATATGGGAGATAGTCAACATACTCAAAATAGCCAAAAAAAAAAAAAAAAAACCATCAAAAGTCATTTTACCATTTTGTTTATGTTAATGACTTTGTTGTTTTGTTTCCACCTAAGTTAAGCAGGGGGCAAAAAACCCTTCTTGACCATATTTCCCCACTCAATTCTCTACTGATATGTAATTATTAATAAAATGCTCCTTTTTAAAAACAAATTGTGATGGGCGATGAAAAGTGGATACTCTACACTGATGTGGCATGGAAGAAATCATGGGGTAAGTGAAATGAACCACCACCAACCACACCAAAGTCCAGTCTTCATCCAGAGAAGTTGATGTTATGTATACTGTGGGAGTGAAAGGGAGTCCTCTATTATGAGCTTCTTCAGGAAAACCAAACAGTTAATTCCAGTGAGTACTTCTCCCAATTATATCAACTTAAGGCAGCACTTGATGAAAAGTGTCTGAAATTAGTCAACAGAAAATGCATTATCTTCCATCAGGATAATGTAAGACTGCATGTTTCTTTGATGACCAGGCAGAAACCGTTACAGCCTGACCTGGAGGATCTATCCCATCTTCTATATTTACCAGACATTGCACTTTCAGATTTCCATTTATTTTGTTTTTTACAAGATTCTCTTACTGGAAGAAAATTTTAATTCTCCAGAAGACTGTAAAAGGCACCTGAAATAGATACAAAGTTTTCCTCAAAAAGATACAAAGTTTTGGGAGGATGAAATTAGGAAATTGCCCGAAAAATGGAAGAAGGTAATGGAACAGAACTTTGACAAGGTTGTTCAACAAAGTTCTTGGTGAAAATGAAAAATGTGCCTTTTATTTTTACTTAAAAACCAAAAGAAGTTTTTGGCCAACCCAATACTAAGGCTTAATGTCTTTGATTGTAAGATTTTGGCTACATTAAAACTAACACTGTTGTCTGCTTGTCTTTTTTGAGATAGTGGATCTGTGCATTTTTCTTTTAGATTAGCCATGAATGTAGCATTTTCTCAAGATGGCTTTTTCAACATGCTAATAATAATAGTAAAGCTTGTATTAAGAAAAACTGACATCACTTGTATTTCTAATTAAGGTTTTTTTCTTTCAGGAAGGCACCAGAGTAGTTCAACCCATATTTTTGGGGAAAATGGTTAGTTATATTGAAAACTATGATCCTGCCAATTCTGCTGCTTTGCATGAAGCCTATGGCTATGCAGCAGGGCTGAGTGCCTGCGTGCTTGTGTGGGCCATTCTGCACCACTTGTACTTCTACCACATGCAGTGTGTGGGGATGAGGCTGAGAGTAGCCGTGTGCCATATGATCTATCGCAAGGTGAGTATCGCTCGGTACCATGGTGTGTACCTCCCCTCAAGCATCATAAGCATTTTGGGAAAGTTCTCTGAAAACTAAAAATTTGTAACTGGGATCATTTACACCTTCCTAGAGAGTCTTGCTATTTGCATCAGGCCAATTTTCTTGTTGTCATTTAAGCAAACTTTACAAGTAAATAATGAAAAGTTTTGTGTTGAGATCGTGTCAGAGCTGCCTTTGATAACTTTTATCCACAGGTTGTTGCATAATATCCACTCAGCTTGTAATGGATTCTGATTATCAAATTGGTTTTCAATGTTTTCATACTTAAATCTCATAGCTGTATTTGTAGAACTTTTGTTGTTCATTAAAACCTTCTTTTACATTGAAGTTGTATTTAAAAGTAAACTTCAGTGATTGGATTTATAAAATTAAATCTAGGAGCAAAAAATGTATTTGAGAAAGGAAACGATTATATTTTTAAATGAAACATCTAATCATATTGAATATAATTGTGTGAACTAAAAAAACCTATAAATGGAATCCATGCCAAACATAGACTCACTCACTATATTCTATAGTTATGATTGTTTATAATGGTATTAAAGAATAGAGCTGAATGTTGGGATGAAACTTGAAATCACAAGTTTGTTTTTGGTATTTTGGTGAGAATTTGTTGCTATTCATTCAAGTTGTTTAATTCAGTGTTTCTTTTTTCTTAAGTATGCATTTTAGCACTTTTAATAAGACCTGATTTAATGTGTTCAGTGATTTTGTATTGAGAAATGCTGCAGAATTGTTCCATAGTTTACCCAGGTCTTAAATAGTTTAAAAGAAATAAGGATTTTGGGTGATTTTATTAAGGATTTGCCACAGATACACCAGTGTTATAAGCTGAAGGGCTGTTTATAAACTTGATCTTGGATGTCTCTTTGCCCTGGGCTGTCTACTTTTTTCTAGAAAAAAAATTATATAACTGTTATTTTATAGTTGAAATTTGTAGAGAGAGTAGATCTTAAATGTTCTCACCACACATACAAAAGGGTAACTACATGTGATGATGGCGTATGTTTGTTTTTCTACTGTAACTGTTTCCCAATGTTTATTTACATCAAAATATCACATTGCACATATTAAATACATTTAATTTTTACTACAAATAAACAAAATCCTCATTGAAAGCTAAAACCAAAAAATTTAAATGAAAAATATTGCTTCTCTTATTATTTGCTACTTATCTAGAGCTTCTGTTTCTTGGGAATACTTTTCTGGGTAAAATGTAGCATGTGTTTTCCCCATCTTTCCTTTAGTAAAATCTTGTTAAATCTTGGGACTGTGAACTCAGGGCCCTGGCATCTCATTGTCTGTGTTTGGCTATGGCACATGAGTCCAGATTCTCCTTGGGTGACATACCCTCTAGTTAAGTGTCTTCATTGTCAGTCATCATCATATTTGTTATTCTCTTACACCTTGTTGTACCGTTTAGTAGACAAAATACTCAGATTTCCCCGCAAATTCAGTTCAGTTCAGTTGCTCGGTCATGTCCGACTCTTTGAGACCTCTTTGGACTGCAGCACACCAGGTCTCCCTGTCCATCACAAACTCCCAGAGTTTACTCAAATTCATGTCCATTGAGTCAGTGATGACATCCAACCATCTCATCCTCTGTTGTCCCCTTCTTCTCCCGCCTTCAATCTTTCCCCACATCAGGGTCTTTTCCAATGAGTCAGTTATTCACATCAGGTAGCAAAATATTGGAGTTTCAGCTTCAGCATCAGTCCTTCCAAGGAATATTCAGGACTGATTTCCTTTAGGATGGACTGGTTGGATCTCCTTGCAGTTCAAGGGACTCTCAAGAGTCTTCTCCAACACTACAGTTCAAAAACATCAATTCTTCAGCGCTTAGCTTTCTTCATAGTCAGACTCTCACATCCATACATGATTAGTGGAAAAACCATAGCTTTGACTAGATGGATCTTTGCTGGCAAAGTAATGTCTCTGCTTTTTAATATGCTGTCTAGGGTTATCAGATTGAGCGACTGAACTGAACTAAACTGAACTGAGGTTTGTCATAGCTTCTCATCCAAGGAGCCAAGCGTCTTTTTTTTTTTTTTGTAATTTTTTAAAATTTTATTTTATTTTTAAACTTTACAATATTGTATTAGTTTTGCCAAACATCGAAATGAATCCGCCACAGGTATACCTGTGTTCCCCATCCTGAACCCTCCTCCCTCCTCCCTCCCCATACCATCGTTCTGGGTCATCCCGGTGCACCAGCCCCAAGCATCCAGTATCGTGCATTGAACATGGACTGGTGACTCGTTCATACATGATATTATACATGTTTCAATGCCATTCTCCCAAATCTCCCCACCCTCTCCCTCTCCCACAGAGTCCGTAAGACTGTTCTATACATCAGTGTCTCTTTTGCTGTCTCGTACACAGGGTTATTGTTACCATCTTTCTAAATTCCATATATATGCGTTAGTATACTGTATTGGTGTTTTTCTTTCTGGCTTACTTCACTCTGTATAATAGGCTCCAGTTTCATCCACTTCATTAAAACTGATTCAAATGTATTCTTTTTAATGGCTGAGTAATACTCCATTGTGTATATGTACCACAGCTTTCTTATCCATTCATCTGCTGATGGACATCTAGGTTGCTTCCATGTCCTGGCTATCATAAACAGTGCTGCGATGAACATTGGGGTACACGTGTCTCTTTCCCTTCTGGTTTCCTCAGTGTGTATGCCCAGCAGTGGGATTGGTAGATCATAAGGCAGTTCTATTTCCAGTTTTTTAAGGAATCTCCACACTGTTCTCCATAGTGACTGTACCAGTTTGCATTCCCACCAACAGTGTAAGAGGGTTCCCTTTTCTCCACACCCTCTCCAGCATTTATTGCTTGTAGACTTTTGGATCGCAGCCATTCTGACTGGTGTGAAATGGTACCTCATAGTGGTTTTGATTCGCATATCTCTGATAATGAGTGATGTTGAGCATCTTTTCATGTGTTTGTTAGCCATCTGTATGTCTTCTTTGGAGAAATGTCTATTTAGTTCTTTGGCCCATTTTTTGATTGGGTCATTTATTTTTCTGGAGTTGAGCTGTAGGAGTTGCTTGTATATTTTTGAGATTAGTTGTTTGTCAGTTGCTTCATTTGCTATTATTTTCTCCCATTCTGAAGGCTGCCTTTTCACCTTGCTAATAGTTTCATTAAAGCATTTCCTCTAAAGTCAGGAACAAGACAAAGGTGCCCACTTTCACCATTACTATTCAACATAGTTTTGGAAGTTCTGGCCACAGCAATCAGAGCAGAAAAAGAAATAAAAGGAATCCAAATTGGAAAAGAAGAAGTCAAACTCTCACTGTTTGCAGATGACATGATCCTCTACATAGAAAACCCTAAAGACTCCACCAGAAAATTACTAGAACTAATCAATGATTATAGTAAAGTGGCAGGATATAAAATCAACACACAGAAATCCCTTGCATTCCTATACACTAATAATGAGAAAACAGAAAGAGAAATTAAGGAAACAATTCCATTCACCATTGCAACAAAAAGAATAAAATACTTAGGAATATATCTACCTAAAGAAACTAAAGACCTATATATAGAAAACTATAAAACAGTGGTGAAAGAAATCAAAGAGGACACTAATAGATGGAGAAATAGACCTTGTTCATGGATTGGAAGAATCGATATAGTGAAAATGAGTATACTACCCAAAGCAATTTATAGATTCAATGCAATCCCTATCAAGCTACCAACGGTATTCTTCACAGAGCTAGAACAAATAATTTCACAATTTGTATGGAAATACAAAAAACCTCGAATAGCCAAAGCTATCTTGAGAAAGAAGAATGGAACTGGAGGAATCAACCTGCCTGACTTCAGGCTCTACTACAAAGCCACAGTCATCAAGACAGTATGGTACTGGCACAAAGACAGAAATATAGATCAATGGAGCAAAATAGAAAGCTCAGAGATAAATCCACACACATATGGACACCTTATCTTTGACAAAAGAGGCAAGAATATACAATGGATTAAAAACAATCTCTTTAACAAGTGGTGCTGGGAAAACTGGTCAACCACTTGTAAAACAATGAAACTAGAACACTTTCTAACACCATACACAAAAATAAACTCAAAATGGATTAAAGATCTAAATGTAAGACCAGAAACTATAAAACTCCTAGAGGAGAACATAGGCAAAACACTCTCCGACATACATCCAAGCGTCTTTAATTTCACGGCTGCAGTCACCATCTGCAGTGATTTTGGAGCCCCCACCCCCCCAAAAAATAGCTAGATGTTTACCTTTCCAGATCATGCTTAGCTCCCATAAGTATGCAGGAAATTTCACCAGAACTGTACTGGGAAAACCTTAAGTTATATTTGAGATGATGGTTTAGGCAAACAAAGCTCTTTCTTTGCTGTACAGGTGAGCCAGTGTCCGCCTGGTTTTCTTCCTCTTCCCACTAACACTTTGGAATGCCTCTTTTGGGAAATCTGACCTGACCTTGTATGTTGCTTATGTGAATGTGAACATCTCCCAAAGTGTTCATTTACTGGCTTAATTGCCTAAAATAATTGTTTCTTTCAAAGTCAGAAACTGTATACATAAGCTGAAATTCTAGAAACATGGAAATTTCCTCATGGACAGCCTTGCATCTAGATTCCTACTGAGATGGAGAAATAAGACACTTTTTTGCAGGTAACAGGTGGGCTGATTTCTTAGGGCAAAGCTGGGGTTGCCGAGAGGCTCTGAAATGTCCCTGTGAACGTCTGTGTTTCATACTTAGGCTCCACCTCCTGACCCCTGGTCCTGGGGAGAAATCAGATTGGGTAATAGAAATGGGATGGCTGCTAAGCTCGTAGTCATAGTTTGTGATATTGAATGATTTTGGGAGATGTATCATATATAAAGATGATTTGTCATTTATTTACCTTTTGATAAAATTACTTATAGCTTTGGTTCATAATTTTAACAATTGTGGTAAAATATACACAGCATGCCTGGAGAATCCCAGGGATGGGGGAGCCTGGTGGGCTGCCGTCTATGGGGTCGGACATGACTGAAGTGACTTAGCAGTGACTTAGCATACACAACATAAAATTTACCATTTTAACTTTTTAAGTGCACCATTTAGTGACATTAAATACATTCACATTCTTGTGCAGCCATCACCACTCTGCATCTCCAGAATTTTTTCTTCTTCCAAAACTTAAGCTCTGCATTAATTAAATACTCACTCCCCAGTCACCTCCTCTTCATCATCATGACTCTACTACATCTTTCTATGAATTTGACTCCTCTAGGTCCCTCATTTAAGCGAAATCATACAATATTTATTCTATGTCATGTAGTACAATGTCTTCAAGATTCATCCATGTTGGAACAGATGTCAGAATTTAAGTCCTTTTTAAAGGTGAATCATATTCCTTCACATGTATATACAATATTGTGTAAATCCTTATTGTCAAAATCAGACATAAGTTGAAGAAAGTAGGGAAAACCACTAGACCATTTAGCTCAACAATGAGAAAACTAAGATCATGACATCTGGTCCCATCACTTTATGGCAAGTAGATGGGGAAACAGTAAGAGACTTTATTATTTGGGGCTCCAAAATCACTGCAAATGGTGACTGCAGCCAGGAAATTAAAAAACGCTTTCCCTTGGAAGGAAAGTTATGACCAAACTAGACAGCATATTGAAAAGCAGAGACATTACTTTGCCAACAAAAGTCCATTTAGTCTAAGCTATGGTTTTTCCAGTAGTCATGTATGGGTGTGAGAGTTTGATTATAAAGAAAGCTGAGAGCAGAAGAATTGATGCTTTTGAACTGTGGTGTTGGAGAAGACTCTTGAGAGTCCCTTGGAAGCAAAGAGATCCAACCAATCCATCCCAAAGGAGATCAGTCCTGAGTGTTCATTGGAAGGACTGATGCAGTGGCTGAAACGCCAATATTTTGACCACCTGATGCGAAGAAGTGACTCATTTGAAAAGACTCTGACGTTGGGAGAGATTGAAGGTGGGAGGAGAAGGGGACGCCAGAGGATGAGATGGTTGGATGGCATCACCAACTCAATGGACATGAGTTTGAGTGAACTCCAGGAGTTGGTGATAGACAGGTAGGCCTGGCGTGCTGCAGTCCATGGGGTTGCAAAGAGTTGCACATGACTGAGCGACTGAACTGAACTGATTCAGGTATGACCTAAATCAAATCCCTTATGATTATACAGTGGAAGTGACAAATAGATTCAAGGGATTAGATCTGATAGACAAACTGCCTGAAGAACTATGGATGGAGGTTCTTGACATTGTACAGGTGGCCATGATCAAGACCGTTCCTGAGAAAAAGAAATGCAACAAGGCAAAATGGTTGTCTAAGGAGATCCTGCAAATAGCTGAGAAAAGAAGAGAAGCTAAAGACAAAGGAGAAAAGCAGGGATATACTCATTCAAATTCAGAGTTCCAAAGAATAGCAAGGAGAAATTGGAATGCCTTCCTTAGTGATCAGTGCAAAGAAATAGAAGAAAACAATAGAATGGGAAAGACTAGAGATCTCTTCAAGAAAATTAGAGATACCAAGGGAACACTTCATGCAAATATGGGCACAATAAAGGACAGAAATGGTATGGACCTAACAGAAGCAAAAGATATTAGGAAGAGGTGGCATCAATACACAGAAGAACTATACTAAAAAGATCTTCATGACCCAGATAACCATGATGGTGTGATCACAGGACGAGAGCCAGACATCCTGGAATGTGAAGTCAAGTGGGCCTTAGGAAGCATCACTACAAACAAAGCTAGTGGAGGTGATGGAATTCCAGGTGAACTATTTCAAATCCTAAAAGATGATGCTGTGAAAGTGCTGCACTCAATATGCCAGCAAATTTGGAAAACTCAGCAGTGGCCACAGGACTGAAAAAGGTCAGTTTTCATTCCAATCCCAAAGAAAAGCAATGCCAAAGAATGTTCAAACCACCCCACAGTTGCACTCATCTCACATGCTAGCAAAGTAATGCTCAAAATTCTACAATCCAAGCTTCAAGAGCATGTGAACTATGAACTTCCAAATGTTCAAGGTGAATTTAGAAAAAGCAGAGGAACCTGAGATCAAATTGCCAAGCTCTGTTGGATCATTGAAAAAGGTAAAGAGTTCCAGAAATACATCTACTTCTGCTTTATTGACTATGCCAAAGCTTTTAACTGTGTGGATTACCACAAGCTGTGGAAAATTCTTAAAGAGATGGGAATAACAGACCACCTGACCCTGCCTCCTCAGAAATTTTTTGCAGTAGTTAGAAGCAATAGTTAGAACCAGACATGGGACAACAGACTGGTTCCAAATCGGAAAAGGAGTACATCAAGGCTGTATATTGCCACCCTATTTATTTAACTTATAGCAGAGCACATCATGAGAAATGCCAGGCTGAATGAAGCACAGGCTGGAAGTAAGATTACCGGGAGAAATATCAATAACCTCAGATAAGCAGATGACATGACCCTTATGCCAGAAAGCGAAGAAGAAGTAAGAGCCTCTTGATGAAAGTGAAAGAGGAGAGTGAAAAAGCTGGTTTAATACTCAACATTCAGAAAATTATGATCATGGCATCCGATCCCATCACTTCATAGTAAATAGGGAAACAATGGAAAGAGTGAGAGATTTTATTTTTTGGGGCTCCAACATCACTGCAGATGGTTATTGCAGCCATGAAATTAAATGATGCTTACTCCTTGGAAGAAAAGCTATGATCAACCTAGACAGCATATTAAAAAGCAGAGACAGTATTTTGCCAACAAAGGTCTGTCTAGTCAAAGCTATGATTTTTCCAGTAGTCATGTTTGGATGAGAGTTGGAATCTAAAGATAGCTGAGCACCAAATAATTGATGCTTTTGAACTGTGGTGTTGGAGAAGACTCTTGAGAGTCCCTTGGACTGCAAGGAGATCAAACCAGTCCATCCTAAAGGAAATCAACCCTGAATATTCATTGGAAGGATTGATGCTGAAGCTGAAACTCCAATAGTTTGGCCACCTGATGCAAAGAACTGACTCTCTGGAAAAGACTCTGATGCTGGGAAAGATTGAAGGCAGGAGGAGAAGGGGATGACAGAGGATGAGATGGTTGGATGGCATCATCAACTCGATGGACTTGAGTTTGAGTACTGACTGACTGACTGACTGGGTATCTATTTATCTGTTAGTGGACATTTGAGTTGTTTCTACCTTTTGACTGTTGTACATAATGGTGGTATGAACATGGTGCACAAATGACCAGTAAAGTTCATGCTCTAAATTATTCTGGGTACATTCTGGGAAATGAAATTGCTGTGCTGTGTACTAATTTCATGTTTGGTTTTTGAGGAAATGCCATCTCTTCCATTGTGGCTACATCATTTTACATTTTCTCTTGAGCACTGATTTTTCTGTTTAACTTGAAGACTAAATATAAAGAATTTATGAACCATGGTATTTTGTTTGGATTCATGGCTCCAGCTGATGGTCTGTTGAAACAGGTCAAGGTGGTCTGTTCAGGTTTCTCAGTTCTCCAGGGAATTTTTCAGAGCTTTTTAATCAAATCAAGGATTGTACAGCACAGTCTGTGTTTTTTGTAAAGTCAGCAGACTGGCATTAAGAACATAGTTTCCTCACAGGATTAGTGTTTTGAATACTATACTGGTTAGTTTTAGAATGAGGAAACTAAGACCAGAGTGTTTAAATGGTGTCATACCTAGTGTTAATGACTGACCAGATTTATAGTCCAGGTCCCCTAATCTCTTTCCTTAAGGTGACCTCTCCACTTTCATTTTGTTGTTGTTCAGTCGCTAAGTCCAGTCCAACTCTTTGTGACCCCATGGACTGCAGCACACCAGCCTTCCCTGTCATTTATTATCTCCCGGAGTTTGCACAAACTCATGTCCATTGAGACCAGGATGCCATCCAACTATCTCATCCTCTGTTTCCCCCTCCTCCTCCTGCCCTTAATCTTTCCCAGCATCAGGATCTTCTCCAATGAATCGGCTCTTGGCATCAGGCAGCCAAACTGTTGGAGCTTGTTTCAGTATCAGTCCTTACAATGAGTATTCAGGGTTGGTTTTCTTTAGGATTGAGTGGTTGGATCTCCTAGCTGTCCAGGGGACTCTCAAGAGTTCTCTAGAACCACATTTCGAAAGCATCAGTTCTTCAGTGCTCAGCCTTCTTTATGGTCCAGCTTTCATATCAGTACATGACTACTGGAAAGAATATAGCTTTGACTATATGGACCTTTGTTGGCATAATGATGTCTCTGCTTTTTAATATGCTGTTTAGGGTTTGGCTGAAAATTACTTAGTTGGCTTGTAAGTCTAAACCTACATTCATTTATCCTTCAGACAGGTCCAAGTTCACTGAGAAACAGGGTGGAGGATTTTTCTTCTGTCTCCTGCTCCTCCTTTTGCTGTCCTTGTAAGCAGGGCTGCTGCCACATTGAATTGTCTAAGGATGAACATGGGTCCCCAAAGCCCTGCTGTCAGGCATCACCCTGCTCGTCCTGACACCACACAAGACCCCATGAAAACACACTCCATTTTGCTATGTTCTCAGACTGACTTGGTATCACTATAGGAATCTGATTCTCTGTATCTTTCTTTCATTTCAGTCACTTCGCCTGAGTAGCTCAGCCATGGGGAAGACCACCACAGGCCAGATAGTTAACCTGCTGTCCAACGATGTGAACAGGTTTGATCAGGTGAGCTGCCCCTGAGGGATCCTCTTCCATTTCCCACCCTTCTTCTTACTGGATTTAGCTTATTGGGATGCCAGGTGCCAGGGTTTGGTGTCGGTCAGTGTTCTGTTGAGGACATAAGACAAGGGTTCTCTTTATCCAACTCTCATTTCCTCTGTGTGCAACTTAGATGTGATAATATGTTTTGTCCTGTAGATGAGAAGTTTGTTTTTCTGACATTTTCTGCAATATACTTCAGTAATAGGCAGGCAGTAGTGTTCTTAGACAGCTTGATTAGTGTTCATAGAGGTACTCCATAGAAGTTTTGTAGTGGCCCTTCTTGGCATGTGGTGTCAGTGTTGCTGCCTGAACTGTCTTCCTCCCTCTCTGGATGATGAAGGCCTGGTGGGCAGGGATTGTTCTTTCCCCTGCCCCCTGTTCAGTGCTGCTTCACAGGGTGCCTTTGAGGAATAATGCCAAGTGGATGGTCTCCAGCTTTGCACAATCTCCTCTCTGCTATCCCATCATACCCACTTCACACTTACCTTATGAATAGATCATGTTACCAGGGTGTTGCAGCTGTTGGCCAGATCTGCATAGAACAGTTCTTTTTCCTGGATGATACTGCCTTTAAGTTTGGGAGCTTACCTGGTAGCTCAGATGGTAGAGAGTCCACCTGCAATGCACGATGCCCAGGTTTGATCCCTGGGTCAGGAACATTCCCTGGAGAAGGAAATGGCACCCTGCTCCAGTTGTCATGCCAGGATAATTCCATGGACAGAGGAGCCTGGTGGGCTATAATCCATGGGGTTGCAAAGAGTTGGATGACTAAGTGACTAACACTTTCAATTCCCCTTCAATTATTCATCAAACATGACATAAGGCCTCTACTTAATTTGAAGGATCAATAAGCCTTAATTTCTGCCCTGGAAAGGCCACAGCCTGTCCAAAAGGTAAATGCACAAGCAGTTATTGGAAAGTGTGGTAGGTACCATAATATAGGCTCTTCTGGGGAGATGGGGCTGAATTTTGGGACAGAGAGAGTTTGGGGAAGCCCTGAGATCATCTGTGTTGTGGACAAAATCAACATCTTCTGTCAGTGGTGCTGGTCAGGTTCTCCCTGGATGTCCCTGAGGCCGGCCCTGTGCTTCCCCAGAACAGCGTCATCTGGGGTGGACACTTGGATTTCTCCTTCAGCAGGTGTAAAACTCACTAAGATCATTTCTGTTTAGATTCCTGTCTGTTCCTTCAGAGTAGATTGTTTCTACACTGTTGTCTTTCTCTTTTAAGGTAGCGATGTTCTTGCACTATCTGTGGATGGGACCACTGCAGGCTGTCGCAGTGACCGCCCTGCTCTGGAAGGAAATAGGAATGTCGTGTCTTGCCGGGATGGCGGTTCTCATTATTCTTCTGCTTTTGCAAAGCTGCTTCGGGATGTTGTTTTCATCACTCCGGTAAGAGAAACACTGATTTAAAAAATAGGTGATATGTGCTTAGTAACATGCACCGTCTGCTCGATGCTTGTGTTCAAAAACAAAACCAATGCCTTCTCTGGTCTCTTCTTTGAGTGCATTGTAGACCCTTCAGGCTTTGCAGGTGGAGGCTCCAGCCTTAAGCTGAAGGCTGATCTTGAAGAGGGAAAGGAGGTGGCACTCACTGGCTCCTCCCACTACCGTAGCTGAATAAGTGGAATGTCCTTGAGCAGAATATACCTACATTGATGTTATGTAAACTTTATTAAATAGTAATAATCCCATAGACTCAAATTTAACTGCATGTATTTTTGTTATTCTTATGTTAGAGCAATTTTCAGGTACCTATTTTTTTGTCTTGTTTTTAATTCAGTGTTCCCACTAACTTATAAATGCCTCAAGGACAAGGTCAATCTTAATTAACTATGTCTTTGTAAAGCCCCACAGTCCCAGCAGACTATGTGATAGAACAGTGGCTGGTCATGAAGGACCTAATGGCAAAGAGATAGACCTGAAGTAGATCCCAGAGGGTTGGAGGCGGGTCATTGTCCAGGTTGTTAGGTGATGGAGGTATTGTGCTCTTTGAAGTTTTTTTTTTTCCCCCTTGAGATTTCTCTTCTTTTTTTTTTTTTTTATGACTTTACATGTGATATTTTTGTCTATTTGCAATTTCCTTTCCTGTTGGCTGTGAAGAGATGTTCCTTATCCTTCGAGGCCCTGTTCCAGTGCTATCAGGTCTCTGAATTTCTTCTTGTTCTGCTTTCCTGGTAGAATTCACAGTCCCATCTTTTCTGCTCCCCAGCACTTCTCTCCTATTTTATCATAGCACAGACACTGTCTTCCTGTTAGATTCAGTGTCTTTTTGCCTTCCCTGTCCAACTGTGACCTCCTTGGGCAGAGAGTTTATACCTGACTTACTTTGGGTCTTCCTCAGCCCAGTAACTTGGAGAAACTTCGAGTTCTCCAAGTTACTCCTTGAGTTGGGCTGAGTGGTTGACTTCTAAAAGTCTTTTTCTCCATTTGCACTTTGAGAACGACCTGCCTGTAATGTCAGCACAGAAGAGCTGTAGGGAATCATCAATCCCTGGTCCCTCCCTGTGCCCCCTGCTGCTTCTGCAGCTGCTGAAGAAAGTTGGGCTGTGGTCACTGAGGCTCATCTCGTCTGTCCCCTCAGGAGTAAGACTGCAGCTCTCACAGACGACAGGATCAGGACCATGACTGAAGTCATAACTGGCATCAGAACAGTAAAAATGAATGCTTGGGAAAAGTCATTTATAGACCTTATTACCAGACTGAGAAGGTAAGTTTTTGTACATATCACACCATATTTTTGTACTTTCCCCTCTATTTTTACTGACTGAAATTAGAAGTCTTACCAAGTTTTCACATGAAGATGAGCTTAAATACTATGAACTCCATACCTTACATGTGGCAGGAGGGTTAAGTGGAAGAGGGGAAATGTCGTTTTAACCTGCTGTTCCACTTACGATCTTCTTAAAGTAAAAATTATGTATGCTTCTGAAGACAGATAGTCAATAAACACATGAAAAATGCTCAACATCACTCTTTCTTAGAGAAATTCAAATCAAGGCTACAATGAAGTATCACCTCACACTGGTAGGCATGGCCATCAACAAAAAGTCTACAAACAGTACCCTCCTGCACTGTGGTAGGAGTGCAAATTGGCACAGCTATTGTGGAAAAGAGGCTGGAGATTCCTTAGAAAATTAGTTATAAATCCACCATATGACACAGCCATCCCATTACTGGGCATATGCCCTGAGCAAACCAGAATTCAAAAAGACACATGTACCTCAATGCTCATTGCAGCACTATTTACAATAGCCAGGACATGTGCTTCCAGGGCGGCCATGGTGTCTGCCTCTGTCTAATGTCTTGGTGTCTCACAATTTTGGGGTGTCTTATTCTCTTCTCCCACAAGTTCATGAATTCCTGGAAGGGACGGACTGTGTCTTTCTGTTAACAGTGGGGAGCATGGCCCAGGACTTGTGGTTATGAATGCTTGTTGAAAGAATGTTCAAACCCAGTCCAATTGACCAACAGTGTTTAAAAGGGTGACATGAAGCCTCTCTTTAGTTGGAAGAGTGAAGTGGTGATGAAGTGTGTGTCCTGGTGTTGGGACGGAGCCCCAGGCATGCCCTGTGTAGTGTCTCCATGTGAGGGCTTGAATTCATGCCTTGGATGTCGATGCTTCTTTTAAAACCTCTTTCCTACTCTCTTTTCAGGAAGGAAATTTCCAGGATTCTGAAAAGTTCCTACCTTAGGGGCATGAATTTGGCATCATTTTTCGCTATCAGCAAAATTATGATTTTTGTCACCTTCATCACCAATGAGCTCCTTGACAACTGGATCACAGCCAGCCAGGTGTTTGTGGTGGTGATGCTGATTGAGGCTCTGCGGTTCTCGAGCACCCTTTACTTCCCCATGGCCGTCGAGAAGGTGTCAGAGGCTGTTGTCAGCATCCGAAGAATCAAGGTTTGGGGACAAATAATTGTTTTCAGTTTTCGGTGGATTTTTTGTAAAATGCCCTTTTGTTTGGTATCACTGTGTTCCAGTTAGGAGATATTTAGCTCTCTCAGTGCCAAAGCTGGCAGTCTTCCCAGAATGTTGTAGATACTCCCTTTTCTTCTTAGGTAGAGTGCATTACAGATATCATAAGAATGGTTCTCTTGTAGGGACAGTAGTATATATAAGTAGCAGTAGCACAGGGCTCTTGTGTAGTGATGCCTGCAGAGTGACTACAATGTGTAAAAGCAGGAGAAGCAAACAGAGTGCATCTCCTGTGCTGACTCCAGTGACCAGGCAGTGACTGTGCAGTCCTGGGGTACAGGATTCCTCTCTGGGCCGGGACGGGAGGAACTTGCTGAGAGCTCCCAGCTCCTTGGACAGGAAGAGTGGCCTCAGATTCACTTAATTCTCTGTGTTCAAAAATGAGTTCTTTCCTCTACAGATGTTTTGCTTGTTGATATCTGAGCCACCTTTTGCATCTGCCTTTTCATCCCTGTCCCCTCTTTATTTACTGCTTAATCCTCTAACTGCCCTCTTTTTTTTCACATTTACAATTCCCACCATTATGTGAACCAAGAAGTTCCAGATATACAAGCTGGATTTAGAAAAGGCAAAGGAACCAGAGATCAAATTTCCAGCATCCGTTGGATCATAGAAAAACAAGAGAATTCCAGAAAAACATCTGCTACTGCTTCATTGACTACTCTAAAGCCTTTGAGTGTGTGGATCACAACAAACTGTGGAAAATCATGAAAGAGATGGGAATATCAAATCACCTTACCTGTCTCCTGTCAAACTTGTATGCAAGTCAAGAGGCAACAGTTAGAACTGGTCATGGAATAATGGGCTGGTTCCAATTTGGAAAAGGAGTACATGAAGGCTATATATCGTAACCTTGCTTTTTTAACTTATATGCAGAGTACATCATGAGAAATGTTGGGCTGGATGAAGCTCAAGCTGGAATCAAGATTGCTGGGAGAGATATCAATAACCTCAGACATGCAGATGACACCACCCTTATGGCAGAAAGTGAAGAGGAACTAAAGAGCCTCTTGATGAAGGTGAAAGAGGAGAGTGAAAATGCTGACTTAAAACTCAGCATTCAGAAAACTACAATCATGGCATCTCATCCCATTACTTCATGGCAATAGATGGGGAAACAATGGAAACAGAAACAGACTTTATTTTCTTGGGCTCCAAAATCACTGAAGGTGCTGATTGCAGCCATGAAATTCAAAGACCCTTGCTTCTTTGAAGAAAAGCTATGAAAATTCTAGACAGTGTATTAAAAAGCAGAGACATTACTTTGCCAACAACGTTCCCTATAGTTAAAAGTATGGTTTTTCCACTAGTCTTGTATAGATGTGAGTGTTGGACCATAAAGAAGGCTGAGCACCGAAGAACTGATGGTTTGAACTGTGGTACTGGAGAAGACTCTTGAGAGCCCCTTGGACTGCAAGGAGATCAAACCAGCCAATCCTAAAGGAAATCAACCCTGAGTATTCATTGGAAGGTCTGATGCTGAAGCTCCAATACTTTGGCTATCTAATGCCAAGAGCCAACTCATTGGAAAAGACTCTGATGCTGGGAAAGATTGAGGGCAAGAGGAGAAGGGGACGAGAGAGGGTGAGATGGTTGGATAGCATCACTGACTCAACAGACATGAATCTGAGCAAACTCTTGGAGATAGTGATGGACAGGGGATCCTGGAGTGCTGCAATCCATGGGATTGCAAAGAGTCAGACACGATTTAGTGACTGAGCAACAGCAAATACACTATATTATATGATTATATTGATATATACCATGAGCTGTAATAATAGTAATTATTAATTATGTAATAATAATAATTATGTAATATATTTTCCATACATTATTTAATATGTTCTGAGTGAAAGTGAAAGTTGGTCAGTTGTGTCTGACTCTTAGCAACCCTATGGACTATACATTCTGTGGAATTCTCCAGGCCAGCATACTGGAATGGGTAGCCTTTCCCTTCTCCAGGGCATCTTCCCAACCCAGGGATCAAACCCAGGTCTCCTGCATTGCAGGTGGATTCTTTACCAGCTGAGCCACAAGGGAAGCCACAGCTGGAGTGGGTAGACTAACCCTTCTCCAGCGGGTCTTCCCAACCCAGGAATCAAACTGGGGTCTCATGTATTGCATAATATGTTTTGATGTGAACTAATACTTTAAGAACAGTTAGCAAAACATATTTAGACTGTTCAAAGTTTGCAAATCCCAGGAAAGCAATTGTTTTTGTTTGTGCTTTCTTCCTGCAGTTTAACAATCTGTTTTTTTACAATCTGTTTTTTTTTTTGCCTCATTTCTATAGAATTTTTTATTACTTGATGAAATACCACAGGTCAACACTCAGCTGCCATCAGAGGGTGAAGTGATGGTGGACATGCAAGATTTCACTGCTTTTTGGGATGAGGTAACAGATCTTCCATTCCAAGATCATGACTGCTAACAGACAACTGTGACTAAGATTCACTGGAGAATTTTTAGATTTTACCCATGGTGTAAAATGTGACTTGCTCATTTACTAAAAGTATGTTACAAAATTATTCAAAATAGGGACTAATGTTTGTATGTAATGGAGATTGTAATATCAACCTAAGATGTTTGACATGTTGCTGTCTCTCTCATTTTCAAGAGAGCTTTCAAAGTATTAGCACATTTTGAACTTAAAGTCCATACATTTGTAATGTTAGCATTTACGGAATTGGACAGACAAAATGCTGCAATGTGATATGGGTTATCTGAAAAATAACTAGTTTTTAAAGAGGCTTTGGGGAATCAGCATATATTTTTTGCCTTGATTTTCAGAGCAGTTTATTATACACAGAATGAGGCCATGATCTGGATCTTTGCTGTGGGGTAGAGTGGGGGCTCTCCCATCCTGAGCTTCTGGATGGTTCTGAATACTTTGGTGGCAGCCAGGGTAGGAGGAGACAGAAGGTGATCATAATGAGCACCAGTGATTCCTAGTTAAAGGATTACATTGTGTGGAAGCTGACTAGGAGAGCTAGTGATTTCCAACACTTTTCAGTTCAGTCAGTTCAGTTCAGCTCAGTCGTGTCTGATTCTTTGTGACCCCCATGAATTGCAGCATGCCAGGCCTCCCTGTTCATCACCTTATTTGGTTTCTTTTTTTTTTTTTTTTTTTGATCTTCTTTTATTTATTTTTTTAAATTTTGTTTTATTTTTAAACTTTATAATATTGTATTGGTTTTTCCAAATATCGAAATGAATCCGCCACAGGTATACATGTGTTCCCCATCCTGAACCCTCCTCCCTCCTCCCTCCCCATACCATCCCTCTGGGTCGTCCCAGTGCACCAGCCCTAAGCATCCAGTATCGTGCATCGAACCTGGACTGGCGACTCGTTACATATATGATATTATACATATTTCAATGCCATTTTCCCATATCATCCCACCCTCTCCCTCTCCCAAAGAGTACAAAAGACTGTTCTATACATCAGTGTTTCTTTTGCTGTCTCGTATACAGGGTTATTATTTGTTAGGTTCAGTCAAACAGAAAAAACAACAGGGTCTGGTCTCAAGAAGTTGTCAGTATCACACACCCAGTGCAGCGCCTTTACCAACTGAAATGCCCCGCTGCTCCCCGGTTCCGTGGTCTTCTGTGCTCACCCTCCTGTATCAGTGAGGATTTGTTAGGAAAACAGAACCCCACCACTGGAGAGGGAGTTCCATGCAGGGAATTAGTTACGCAGATGATAAAAGAGGGAGAAAAAAGCAGTAAGGGCAAAATGGTGGTGCGCGAGACAACCCAGGGGTTATCAAAGGCAGGAAGCTGCTCCCACCCCCAGCGCTGGAGGGACTCAGGGAGGCGGCGCCTCCACCAGAGGGTCCACCCTCCAGAGCAGAGCCCAGGAGCCGGGCTGTCAGAGTGGGGATCACAGAGCATGTGTCCTGACTGTAGACTCACCCTGTCTTCCGTGCCTGTGACTCTGTGGTGCCACCTGCATCCTGTTCACCTGCTTCTGACTCAGCAGCTGCCGTCCCCACCGACAACCAGTGGTTTGTTCCTAGATACATGAAACCACATCCCTGTACCTTCTGTCCATGGAAACTCACACAAGGTGTCTGATCTAACCTGAGAGCTTCTGCTACCTTAATACAGTGGATTTACCTTCTGGTTGGTGTTTCTCCTCATAATGCTCTTGAAGCATTTATAGAATGCACCACTAAAATTCCATTATAAAGACCATTTTATGTAAATGCTAACACATACTTTGTATGAACTTATGAGCAGATTTCTTTTGTTCTGAGCAAACATGTAGATTTACTTTAAATCAGTTCAGTATATGTTCTGCAGTTATTAATTAACTAAAATAAAAATATCTGTATTCAGCAGTCTGCCTGTGCAGCAAATGCCTGTAAGGTAGAATAAGGGATTTTAGTTGTACTACAGTCCATGTTAATAAATCAGATGAAAAATCTGAAAAGGTTTCTATATAGCTTCTAGAGTTAAAAAAAAAAAAACACATTATTACTAAATCAAGATACTAAACTGCTGAAGGAAGAGGGGAAAAGGCTGTGAGTTCTGTTGTAAGGTTCTTGTAAAATCTAACTAATGGGATATTATGATTCTGTTAGAGCAGAATTCAAAATTACAGAGATGAGAGGCTTCATCAGCTACATTTTCACAAAAATAGATGAAAATGTGAACATTATTGTGTGGCAAAGTTTCCTTAGAGAAGGAAATGGCAACTCCCTCTAGTATTCTTGCCTGGAGAATCCCATGGATAGAAGAGCCTGGTGGGTAGAGTCCATAGGGTTGCAGAGTGACTGAGCAAAGCAAAGGTATTCCTATCTAGGTAAATGATGATTATGGTATTGCAGCTAATTTTTACCACTTTCATGGAATAGAAATTATAAATATTTTCAACTGAATCTAGTCTCTAATAGCACTCACTAAAAACTAACAGCCATGGCACCATAATAACATTTTTTGTGAGGTACCTAGACTGTCACGACTGAGGGAGACACAAAAATGTGAGGTAAGCATATCTTTTCCCAGAAACCTTTGAAGCCAGAGATATTAAACAATTAAGGCACTTGAAAACATTAGGGATATGTATAAACTTGCGAGTAAAACAAACTATAGCTGTACCAGCAAGCAATGAAGAAATAGTAAATCTTCATTTTATGAATCTTTAATTGTTTAAATGTAAGGAACTTTGGCTTAAGAAATGGTCAAGAGCAACTTGTCATTTCTTACTATATAATATTGAAAACCAAGTGCTAAATTCAGCCATTGTAGGGTAAGGAAACTAAAACAAAAAAGCCTTAATGACCTGGAGCCTTAATGAGCAAAAGCTCATTTTAAACTGACTTAAGTCCCTGGACTAATCCTGTGTGTCAAAGGCAGGGAAGAAGGATCCCTCTAAACCTGAAAAAACTAGTGATTCATAAGGAAACTAAAGAGATGAAAGTATGCATGCTTACCATACCACAGGGATTGGAACTAAGGAAAAAAAAGATAGGTGAGAAGAAATAAAAAGTACTATCTATTTACCTAGAACAATCATCATTAAAAATCAACAGTAATCCGATCAACTAAAATTTTTTTCTGAAATTACACTGTTCACATTTTCTGTGTCAAAACTTAAAATGATTGTCTCGTTAAAGAGTTAGTAAATGATTCTAAAACAACTTCTTTCTTGCCTCATGAAAGTTACATTTTAAGAAAGCTTGGTGAAAATCTTAAGGTACAACAGTTAGGATACTTTTTTGAAGTACAAAGGAAAATATAATTAAATCAACTTTATACTTTTTAACAGTCATAAGAAAAATGTAGGGTGGTTCCATAGATGCAGGCTTTTGACTTCATATAAATTGTTTAAGTTACTCAGGCTTGAAATAAAGTAGGTACGTTTTCAGTTATAACAGTGTAGTATCTTAGAGCAGATTTTTTATTGCCCACATCAACAGTTACATCCTCAGACCAACTTTTCCCTTCTTTAATGTGAAATAGCAAATCACCAGCATTTTAGGTTAGGTCTAGACTTTAAGGCATTGTTCTTTAATTTATAAATGATACAAAGTGCTTTATAAGTATGAACAATAATCTGTTGTACTTAACTATTTTTGTGTCCTTTCCATTCATTTCTTTAAATCTGGAATGTGGCATCATTTTTCCATGTATAAAAAATAACTGTTATCAAGCACAAAATTTTACTCTAAGGATACTAAATTTTTAAATTTATTCCACTTTTTAAATGATAGCCAAAAATCCACCTGATTGATGCTCATTTAGCACTTTCTTCTAAATTCTGGTCACTAAAGTACATCCTGAGTTTGAATAAAAATAATGCATCTTTCAGGCTTTAAAATGACTTCTTTTTAAAAGAATTTTAATTGGAGGCTAATTACTTTACAATATTGGGCTTCCATGGTGGATCCATGGTAAAGAATCTGCCTGCAGTGCAGGAGACCCAGGTTCGGTTCCTAGGTTGGGAAGATCCCCTGGAAAAGGGAATGGCAACCCACTCTAGTAATCTTGCCTAGGGACTGCTAAGTGACTTTCACTGCACCTGCAAAAGGGTCATAGGCTGTCCGCACAGGACAGTGTTTTCCATCACTTACAGACTTACATTTGACATGTAAAGAAGAGAGAATCTAATCCCACAGCAGCAGCCATTTAAGGTAAAAGAAGCAGCCACAAATATTCATGCAGAGCACTTTAAATATTCCCCTTGAGCAATATGATTTAACTGATTTTTCTTCAAGAGCAATGCTCCGATATGCATCCCTTGAAAAATTAAAGATCCCAGAATAGCATCTTCCATGTGGGACATATTGAAAGATGATATTTTGGTTTCAGTGAGTTACACTCCAGCCCTTGTTAATTTAGCAGGTCTGTTTTCAGAGGGTGGGGTTAGTGTTAGTTGCTCAGTTGGGTCCAACTCTTTGTGATTCCATGGACTATAGCCCGCCAGGCTCTTCTGTCCATGGAATTCTCCAGGCAAGAATACTGGAGTGGGTTGCCATTCCCTTCTCCAGGAGGATCTTCCCTACCCAGGGATCAAACTTGGGTCTCAGCACATTGTAGGTGGATTCTCTACCATCTGAGTCATCAAGGAAGCCCATAGGGTGTGGTAATTTTTTGTTTTTAGATTTGCAAATCTATAGAGAAAGAAAATTACAGCCTACACACCCAAGAAAGGACAGTTCCTCCAAAGAACCTGGCTGCATCAGAGGCAGACTTTGGCATGGGTTGTGAGCTCAGAGTTAGTGGTTTTAGTTACACCTGATGTGGCAGCTGCAGTGGGAGCTGTGGAGGGGAAGGCAGAGTTGTGGTGTTAGCTCTCAAATTGGTTGGCAATGGTGTGACAGCAGGCACAGATACAGAAAGAATTCTGTGTTCACCACCTGGCAGTCACTAACTTTGAATTATGTAAACAGTAGGTCTTACCTTTCATTCAGTCCAAAAGCAGGTAGTATTAGCAGTCTTAGCATCAAAACAGGAAACATAGCTGTTGTGGTTTCCCAGATTTCTGGGGCTGGAGAGGTGCTCCTGAGGAGTGGCGGCACTGAGTGGTGGTGCTCAGTAAAGCTGAGCTGTAGTCACGTCAGGGCCAGGGTGGTGCCCTGAGCTGGTCATCACACAGAGCATGGCCAGGCAGCCCGTGGCCCAGAGCAGCAGGTGGGAGAGCCCGACAATACGTCCGTCCTCTGTGCAGGTGTTCAAGTGGACCCATCGCTGCGTCCATCCTTCTGTCCCCTGCATCCTCTCCCCCAGTGTGAGCAGGTGTCCGCTGAATTGCTTTTGTACCAAACTATGGAGCAATGGCACCCCACTCCAGTACTCTTGCCTGGAAAATCACATGGACGGAGGAGCCTGGTGCCCTGCAGTCCATGGGGTCGCTGAGGGTCAGACACGACTGAGCAACTTCACTTTCACTTTTCACTTTCATGCATTGGAGAAGGAAATGGCAACCCACTCCAGTGTTCTTGCCTGGAGAATCCCAGAGACAGGGGAGCCTGCTGGGCTGCTTTCTATAGGGTTGCACAGAGTCAGACACAACTGAAGTGACTTAGCAGCAGCAGCAGCATGCAGCATTTAAAAATGAACTATCTTGTTCTTTCAAGAGCTTAATAACATGGTCACAGACTTCTGTGTAGTCCAGAACACCCTGTTCTGTTGCCTGTTCTGTAGTCCAGAACACCCTGTTCTGTTGCCCTGGCCTTGCCTATGGAAGGACTGTGTCCCTTGCTGGGGTTATTAGTAATTAGGGCTGTCAGGTTAGGTCATAGGTGAGAGAGTCCTTGGAGGGGAAGGGGAAGGCATTTAGGGTTTTGGAGAAAAGCTGAGTCTGAATGAAGCCCCTGCTGGGCTGGGAGGCAGGAGACAGACATGAGCTCTGTAATCTGCTCCCCTAGACAGCCAGATGGGCAGGTGGGGGCAGTTCTCAGGTACCCAGGTCTCATTCATGAAATGATGTGACTTGGTCTTGATCTTTAAGATTTAAAATAAATGGTTCCAGGGACTTATCTGGTGGTCCAGTGGTTCAGAATCCACCTTCCAATACAGGGGACTCTGGTTCCATCCCTGGTTGAGGAACTAAGATCTCACATGCTATGGAGTAACTAAGCCCCCTGCTGCTGCTGCTGCTGCTGCTTCTGCTGCTGCTGCTGCTGCTAAGTCGCTTCAGTCGTGTCGGACTCTGTGCGACCCCAGAGATGGCAGCCCACCAGGCTCCCCTCTCCCTGGGATTCTCCAGGCAAGCAAGAACACTGGAGTGGCTTGCCATTTCCTTCTCCAATGCATGAAAGTGAAAAGTGAAAGTGAAGTCGCTCAGTCGTGTCCAACTCCTAGCGACCCCATGGACTGCAGCCTACCAGGCTCCTCCATCCATGGGATTTTCCAGGCAAGAGTACTGGAGTGGGGTGCCATTGCCTTCTCCGACTAAGCCCCCATACCCCAACAAAGACCCAGAGCAGCAGCCAAAATAATAAAAAAAAGAATAAGCAAAACAAAGGTCTTGTGGGAGCCTCCAGATCTCAAGGTGCAGGGTTTTGAACCGTGTCTGCACAGAGTAGTAGCTTAGATGATGGTCTTTATTGAGTCAGTGTTCCCTGAGCCCGGATAACCAGTGGGGGAGGGACCCAGCAGCCATGAGTTGTCGAGTGCTGCCCCCTTCTGATCACCCCGGAGCAGTGCGCGATCCTGAGGCCTGAACACGGAAGGAACTCTGTCCTTGACAGACTGAGGGGCTGTGATAGGAAGTTGATGTTTGTAGTTGGTTCACTATTTTGCTGTCATAACTAGGTGAAAAGCAGTAAAATAGGAATCCCAAGTGTCAGGCAGGAAGAAAGGAGTTCAGTTCAGTCGCTCAGTCATGTCCAGCTCTTGGCGACCCCATGGACTGCAGCACGCCAGGCCTCCCTGCCCGTCATAAAGTCCTGGAGCTTACTTAAACTTATGTCCATTGATTCAGTGATGCCATCCAACCATCTCATCCTCTGTCATCCCCTTCTTCTCCTGACTTCAATCTTTCCCAACATCAGGGTCTTTTCAAATGAGTCATTTTTTTGCATCAGGTGGCCAAAGTATTGGAGATTCAGCTTCAACATCTGCCCTTCCAATGAATATTCAGGGATGATCTCCTTTGGGATGGACCAGTTGGATCTCCTTGCAATCCAAGGGACTCTCAAGAGTCTTCTCCAACACCACAGTTCAAAAGCATCAATTCTTCTGCTCTCAGCTTTCTTTATAGTCCACTCTCACATCTATACATCACTACTGGAAAAACCATAGCTTTGACTAGATGGATCTTTGTTGGTAAATTGATGTCTCTGCTCTAAAATATGCTGTCTAGGTTGGTCATAGCTTTTCTTCCAAGGAGCAAGCATCTTTTAATTTCATGGCTGCAATCACCATCTGCAATGATTTTGAAGCCCCCCAAAATAAACTCTCTCACTGTTTCCCCATCTATTTGCCATGAAGTGATGGGACCAGATTCCTTGATCTTAGTTTTCTGAATGTTGAACTTTAAGCCAACTTTTTCACTCTCCTCTTTCACTTCCATAAAGAGGCTCTTTAGTTATTCTTTGCTTTCTGCCATAAGGGTGGTGTCATCTGCATATCTGAGGTTATTCATATTTCTCCTGGCAATCTTGATTCCAGCTTGTGCTACATCCAGCCCAGCATTTCTCACAATGTACTCTGCATATAAGATAAATAAACAGGGTGACAATATACAGCCTTGACATACTCCTTTTCCTATTTGGAACCAGTCTGTTGTTCCATGTCCAGTTCTAACTGTTGCTTCCTGACCTGTATACAGATTTCTTAAGAGGCAGGTCAGGTGGTCTGGTGTTCCCATCGCTTAAAGAATTTTCCACAGTTTATTGTGATCCACACAGTCAAAGGCTTTGGCATAGTCAATAAAGCAGAAATAGATATTTTTATGGAACTCTTTGACTTTTTTGATAATCCAACAGATGTTGGCAATCTGATCTCTGGTTCCTCTGCCTTTTCTAAAACCAGCTTGAACATCTGGAAGTTCACATTCACATACTGTTGAAGCTGGCTTGGAGAATTTTGAGCATTACTTTACTAGTGTGTGAGATGAGTGCAATTGTATAGTAGTTTGAACATTCTTTGGCATTGCCCTTCTTTGGGATTGAAATGAACTCTGACCTTTTCCGGTCCTGTGGCCACTGCTGAGTTTTCCAAATTTGCTGGCATATTGAGTGCAGCACTTTCACAGCATCATCTCTTAGGATTTGGAATAACTCAGCTGGAATTCCATCACCTCCAGACACTTTGTAGTGATGCTTCCTAAGGTCCACTTGACTTCACATTCCAGGATGTCTGGCTCTAGGTGAATGATCACACCATCGTGATTATCTGGGTAGTGAAGATATTTTTTGTGTAGTTCTTCTGTGTATTCTTGCCACCTCTTCTTAATGTCTTCTGCTTCTGTTAGGTCTGTACCATTTCTGTCCTTTATTGTTCCCATCTTTGCATGAAATATTCCCTTGTTATTTCTAATTTTCTTGAAGAGATCAGTCGTCTTTCCCATTCTAATGTTTTCCTCTATTTCTTTGCACTGATTACTGAAGAAGGCTTTCTTATCTCTCCTTGCTATTCTTTGGAACTCCACATTCAAATGGATGTATCTTTTCTTTTCTCCTTTGCTTTTCACTTCTCTTCTTTTCTCAGCTATTTGTAAGGCCTCCTCAGACAGCCATTTTGCTTTTTTGCATTTCTTTTTCTTGGGGATGGTCTTGCTCCCTTTCTCCTGTACAGTGTCACAAATCTCTGTCCATAGTTCATCCAGCATTTTGTCTATCAGATCTAATCCCTTGAATCTATTTCTCATGTCTATTGTATAATCACAGGGATTTGATTTAGGTCATACCTGAATGGTTTACTGGTTTTCCCTACTTTTTTCAATTTAAGTATGAATTTGGCAATAAGGAGTTCATGATCTGAGCCACAGTCAGCTCCCCATCTTTTTTTTTTTTTTTTTTGCTGACTGTATAGAGCTTCTCCATCTTTGGCTGCAAATAATATAATCAGTCTGATTTCCGTATTGACCATCTGGTGATGTCCATGTGTAGAGTCTTCTCTTGTGTTGTTGGAAGAAGGTGTTTGCTTTGAGCAGTGAGTTCTCTTGGAAAAACTCTATTGTCCTTTGCCCTGCTTCATTCTTTACTCCAAAACCAAATTTGCCTGTTAGTCTAGGTATTTCTTGACTTCCTACTTTTGCATTCCTGTCCCCTATAATGAAAAGGACATCTTTTTTGGATATTAATTCTGGTGGCTCAGACAGTAACACATCTACCTACAATGTGGAAGACCTGGGTTCAATCCCTGGGTAGAGAAGATCTCCTGGAGAAGAAAATGGCAACCCACTCCAGTATTCTTGCCTGGAAAATCTCATGGACAGAGGAGTCTTGTAGGCTACAGTCCATGGGATCGCAAAGAGTCGGACACAACTGAGCGATTTCACTTCACTTTCTAGAAGGCCTTGTAGGTCTTCATAGAACCATTCAACTTCTTCAGGGCATAGAGTTAGATTACCATGATATTAAACGGTTTGCCTTGGAAACAAATGGAGATCATTCTATCATTTTTGAGATTGCATCCAAATACTGCATTTCGGACTCTTTTGTTGACTGTGATGGCTACTCCATTTCTTCTAAGGGATTCTTGACCACAGTAGTAGATATAATGGTCATCTGAGTTAAATTCACCCATTCCATTCATTTTATTTTGCTGATTCCTAAAATTTCAATGTTCACTCTCACCATCTCCTGTTTGACCACTTCCAATTTGCCTTGATTCATGGACCTAACATTCCAGGTTCATATGCAATATTGCTCTTTCCAGCACAGGACTTTGCTTTTGTCACCAGTCACATCCACAACTGGGTGTTGTTTTTGCTTTGGCTCCATCTCTTCATTCTTTCTGAAGTTATTTCTCCACTGATCTCCAGTAGCACACTGGGTACCTACCGACCTGGGGAGTTCATCTTTCAGTGTCCTATCTTTTTGCCTTTTCATATTGTTCATGGGTTCTCGAGGCAAGAATACTGAAGTAGTTTGCCATTCCCTTCTCCAGTGGACCACGTTTTGTCAGAACTCTACACCATGACCTGTTTGTCTTGGGTGGCCCTACATGGCGTGGCTCATAATTTCATTGAGTTAAACAAGGCTGTGGTCCATGTGATCAGATTGGTTAGTTTTTTATGATTGTGGTTTTCAGTCAGTCTGCCCTCTGATGAAGATGGATAAGAGGCTTATGGAAGCCTTTTGATGGAGAGACTGACTAAGGGGGAAAGTGGAGAAGCTTAAAAGGCTTAAAAAATGTTTCTTGTATATTAAAATATAGTTTCTTTTGATAGATTTTTCATTCTTAAAATCTGAAACTAGTTTTTTTGGTGATGAAAAATTATTGTCATTTTTTTAGTATGTGAATGTTGTTTAAGCAATTCAATTTTTTTCTAGAAAAAAAATTCAGTTTGAAGATTATTCAGACTTTTAATCCAAACTGTGTGCTTTTAGTCTTTTGAGCATTTTAATTAATCACATATAAACTTTTTTTTTTGACATAGAAGTTACTATTTTCTTAACAGTCAGGATATGTAAAGACACACAGACACCCTGAGTCTCTCAGGAACGTGACCTGTGACCAGCATGAGGAGTACTTTGTCCTTCACCTTTGAGTTGGATTATGTGTTGTCACATATACCTTCATGTTTTATATTTTTCTTACAGTAGAAATACCTTATTGCCCTGTTTAGCCAGGACACATAATGCATATATCATGTACAAAATTGAGGCTTTATCACTCTGACCCATGGTGTCATAATTAATTTCTTTATTACCCATTTTGTTGTTGTTGTTGTAGGTGTTGAATTAAAGCTCTCTTTAGAGCTTTGAAGATTACTTATAAGAGTTAATTTACCAAGAGTGACTTCTTAATATAAAATGCCTCTTTGCTTGCTGAACATTACTGAGTTTCATTCTATCAAATGAAAGTGGAGAGATTAGTGGAGATTTCAAATTATTTAGGGCTTCCCTTATAGCTCAGTTGGTAAAGAATCCATTTGCAATACAGGAGACCCCAGTTCAATTTCTGGGTTGGGAAGATCCCCTGGAGAAGGAATAGGCTACCTATCCATTATTCTTGGGCTTCCCTGTGGCTCAGTTGGTAAAAAATCCTCCTGCAAGGCGGGAGACCTGGGTTCAATCCCTGGGTTGGGAAGATCCCCTAGAGAAGGGAAAGGCTATCCACTCCAGTATTCTGGCCTGGAGAATTCCATGGACTTTACAGGCCATGGGATCACAAAGAGTTGTGATCACAAGACTGAGTGACTTTTACTTTCAATTTATTTATTTAGTAAAGGGCCAGGCATGCCAGGTACTTATGCTGCCGCTTTGTGGAGATTAATGAGACAGTTAAAACCAAGGACCCTGATGAAAACTTATAAATTATTAAAAACATTCCACACTGGATATTGTATTTAAGTACATTATTTTAATAAACTAGTATGCATCATTCAGTTTGCATTTCGGGAAGGTGCCTTGTCATCTCTGCTACTAAATTCTATGGGTGTCTAGAGCTGAATCCGTATGTAAATTTGGTAAAAGAAAGAGGCTTCCTAAAGGCAACTTAAAACTACTTCAAACCCCCTAAGACATAGGATTGGATGAAAACACCTTTGAGACACAGTATCTTAAAATAGGAAGGAGAAAAATGTGAGTTAATGTTAGGATATCAGTGACTATTACGTTACTTTCTCTACTTTTTAAAGTAATGTGTATTACTTTATCGAAATGAGTACATTTTTATAAACTTTAATTTGCAGGAATCAGAAATCCCAACCCTACAAGGCCTTTCCTTTACTGTCAGACCCAGTGAACTGTTAGCTGTGGTCGGACCTGTGGGAGCAGGAAAGGTAAGTTATGATGCTTTTTGTCAGCCTAATGTAATGCCACCGCCCCTATTCAGTCCTCAGAGTGGAGCCCAGAGCTGAGTGTGGCTCAGTTTGAGTTTGAATTGGGTGTATCTAGAAAGGTGTTTCTCTAGGAACATTAGTTTTGCAAAAAGATTTCATGGCCGAATACATCGGGATAAATGCACACTGTGTTTTCCTTCTTGATGCTTCATGTGACATACTTGGGAACTGCTCGTGGGGAGTTTGCACATCTCAATGAAGGACATTATTTATGTGGCAGCTGTTCAGGATGGACGGAGACAGTGGGGACTTCTTTTTGTCATGGTGGCCCCTCCAGGAAGTCTGGAGGTGGTGAAGGCTCTTCCAGGAAGCTCTGAGCATTTCTTCATGTGACTTGACTTGGTCCTATCAGTGCACGTGTAGGGAATGTACAACCATATGCTGGAGCTAAAGATATAGACATGAGCCAGACCTTGACACCTCTGCCCTCCAGAGGCAAGCAGGTTCTGGGGCAAGACAGATATGCAGGCAGACTATTTCAGCCCAGTGTGGTGAGTGCTCTGATGGCGTGGACATAGGCATGTCATTTCTGTGTGTTACAAGAGATATGAAGGACATGTACATGTGCATTTAGTGTCCTGTGTTTTGTACAACAAAATACAGAAACCTAAATGTGGGGTGTGCACACGAGAGAGTGATGATTTCCTCCATGAAGGACTTTTTTAAAAATTTAATTTTAATTGGAGGATAATCACTTTACAATACTGTGTTGGTTTCTGCCATATATCAACATGAATCAACAGCCATAGGTATACATATGTTTCCTCTCTCTTGAACCTCTTTCCCACCTCTCATCCCATCCTACCCTCCTAGGTTGTCACAGAGCCCAGGATTTGAGTTCCCTGGGCATGATGGACTTCTGTTCTTCAAATACAACAACCTCAGAGTTGTTTTAAATAATAATCTTTGGATATATTCTTCACACATAGTTCTTACTTTTTAAAAAAATATACTTATTTATGTATTTGGCTGCATTGAGTCTTTGTTGCAGTGCATAGCATCTCTAATTGTGGCATGTGGGCTCAGTTGCCCTGGGCATGTGGGGTATTAATTCTCCCACCAGGGGACCAGGGATCTAACCAGAGTCTATGGCATTGGAAGGTGGATTCTTCTTTTTTTCAGTGTTTGTTATCTGGATATAATTATTGTTTTTTTTAGCATTTCCTTTTGTACTGGGGTGTAGCCAGTTAACAATGTTGTGATAGTATCAGGTGAACAGTGAAGGGTGTATGTCAGCCATCCATACACATGCATCCATCCTCCCCCAAATCCCCTCCCATCCAGGCTGCCATGTAACAGTGAATGGAGTGCCATGAGCTGTGCAGTAGGTCCTTGCTGGTGATCCATTTTAAATACAGCAGTGTGTACCTGTTCATCCTGAACTCCCTAACTATCCCTTCCCCCAATCCAAGGTGGATTCTTAACCACTGGACCACCAGGGAAGCCCCACATAGCTTTTTAAGAACAACTATTTGTCAAGTAAAAGATACCCAGATGCAGGAGCAACTGCATTAAACATCAGATACAGAAAATATACATCCTGCTAGTCTGCTCTGCTAGTGAAGGATGTTAAACATTCTTAGTCTTTGCTGAGTAGAGCATTTCATCTGAGGGAACTCAGGCAGAGTAGATTGTTATCGTGTTAATATTGCTTATCAACCTTTAGTTTATGGTGACCAATAATGGCTCTTTTCCAATTTTTTTTTCCCTGCAGTATCAAAACTGTACTGTATACTCTTCTGATATCGTGTGTCAAGAGCCAGGGTGGGGTCGGCTGTGCTGCGGGGCATGTTCCATTCTGAGTGCACCCTGTTCACCTGTGTGTGTTCCCGTCTGTTGCAGTCATCACTGTTAAGTGCTGTTCTGGGGGAGCTGCCCCCAAGCCAGGGGAAGGTCAGCGTGCTCGGGAGGATCGCATATGTTTCTCAGCAGCCCTGGGTGTTTCCAGGAACTGTGAAGAATAACATTTTATTTGGGAAGAAATATGAAGAAGAACGATATGAAGAAGTAATAAAGGCTTGTGCTTTGGAAGAGGTGAGTAGTGACTCTTGAGTTGCATGTGGTCAAATTACGATAACATTGATTTAAGCTCTAAGGTTTGTTAAAAGTTCTTTTTTTTTTTTAATTTGAAAGGTCTTATTTGTTGCTTTATGCTGGACTTTGCATAAGTATGCAGTCATATATGTTGCTGTTTTAATTCTGGTGTGATAATGATCGTCACAGAATGCCTTTGTTTCATTTGGTGAAGTATCATTTACTTTTAGATTCTTTTCTTAATGGACAATTAACAAAAATTTGTAGAAGAGAGCACCATGTAATGAACCCTCATGTTCCCACCCCCAGATTCAGCCAGGGTCAGCTGGTAGCCGGTCTTGCTAGGTCTTTACCCCTTCCCTGTGCCACCCCTCCACCCAACACCCCACCCCATCTCCCGGTATTCTAAAGCGGATCCTAGACCTCAGATTAGTTCATCTGTAAACATTTCATTGTTGTCGTTGTTCAGTCACTAAGTCCTGTCCAGCTCTTTTCGACTCCATGGACTGCAGCAGGCCAGGCCTCCCTGTCCTTCACCATCTCCTGGAGCTTGCTCAAACTCATGTTCATTGAGTCGGTGATGCCATCCAACCATCTAATCCTCCATTGTCCCCTTCTCCTCCTGCTCTCAGTCTTTCCCAGTGTCAGGGTCTTTTCCAATGAGTTGGCACTTCGTATGAGGTGGCCAAAGTATCGGAGATTCAGCTTTAGCATCAGTCCTGCTAATGAATATTCAGGACTGATCTCCTTGCAGTCCAAGGGACTCTCAAGAGTCTTCTCCAGCACCACAATTCAAAAGTTTCAATTCTTCAGCACTCTGCCTTCTTTATGGTCCAACTCTCACATCCATACATGACTAGTGGAAAAACCATAGCTTTGACTATATGGACCTTTGTTGGCAAAGTGATGTCTCTGCTCGTTAGTATACTGTTTAGGTTTGTCACAGCTTTTCTCCCAAGGAGCAAGCATCTTTTAATTTCATGGCTGCAGTCACTGTCTGCAGTGATTTTTGAGCCCAAGAAAATAAAATCTGTCACTGTTTCTACCTTTTCCCCATCTATTTGCCATAAACAAGTTTTTATAAAAAATTTTTAAGGACTTTAAAAAGTTTTAGGCATTACCTAGTTACAGGTATCATGTTGATAAATTATAGTTTGATATTTTCCCATATTTATTGCTTGACCTTACAAAGCCCTCTTGGACGCCTGTAAGTTTATACTTTCATCTCGTATTTACACATTCCTGGCAACTTGGCCATTTTCTTTTCAGGTTGCCTTGACAATCATAGATAACAAGATCCTTCTGTGTCTAGGTATAGAGGCCTTCGAGACTTGAGTTATTTTAGTGTTGCATTCATTTCAGATATAATCTTCAGTCACCCCCTGGGCCGTGTGATGTGAAAGAGCAAAAGGCTATGAAGTGGTTTGAAAGGACATGATCTGGTTCAGATTTCAGCTCTTCTGTTTAGCAGCTGACCATCCTCAGACCAGTGATACGACCTCACTTAATCTCAGTTTCCTCATCTGTGAAATGGGGCCAGTGCTTCCTCTTAGCTTGTTGTGAGGATTAGAGATAATCAGCATCAGGATCCAGCACAGAGCTTGGTGCACAGATCTTACCCCCCAGGACCTGAGAGAAGCCATATACACGTGTACAAACGATGGAGCAGAATAAGATGGTCTTTCATGAGAGATGAGAGATGTAAACAGAGCCTTAGGAACCCAGCAGGTAGAGATGAGTCCAGGATGGTTCCATGGGAGAGTGTGCTTGGGCTGAGCCTGGGAAAATGGGCAGGATATTGACAGACTGTGAGAGGAGTGGTGATTCTACATGGAAGAAAAGCTGTGAAGGAAGGCAGGGCTCCTGCTGCTTGACTCTCGAGTCCAGCCCTCCTCTGCCAGGGCTCCTGCTGCTTGACTCTCGAGTCCAGCCCTCCTCTGCCAGGGCTTCACATCTTGCCCACATTTACCATTTCAGCAGTCTGCTTGGTGATGCTTCTACTGTAAGTCTCCACCATCGCTGAAGGGCCCTTGATGTGCTTCTGGATGGATGGCATCAAATCTGCTTTGCCATTTCCTAGTTTGCCTCTAGTGTGTGTGTCTGCTGTTCAGTGAGAATTGGGGAAACTTAAAGGAAAATAACGTGAATAAGAACACCTTTCTGTCAGTGGGGGGAATTGTAGTCTATACTCAAGTCAGGCTTTTCCCTTTAACCTAATTGGAAAATGGTGGCTAGAAATTTAGCCTGACTTGGATTTTGTTGCAAATTCTGTGAAATGGTTTTCTCATTTGGGGCTGCTCCATAAATAATGTTCAGAGTCAACAATGCAGTCGCAGTCTTGCTACCAGACTCAGAGAGAGCCTGTTTCTTGTGCCCTAACTGTGCTAAGTGAATGTGTGGATTTAGGTGCTTTTTCTAGAACATAGTTAAGGTTGCTGTGCTATGATGTGTTACTATTTTGTTAAGCAAAATGAAACAATGTAGAATCAAAGCATAAAAGCTGAGTGGAACAGTTTGCAAGGACTTCAACAGTGAAACAGAGACCAATAACTCTGTGTGTGTGTGTGTGTGTGTGTGTGCATGAATGTAGGTCTGGGAACCTGTTTAAAGTGGCTCATTGTTGTTCATGAAAACCAAATCAAGAGATGGTAATAACTTCTGAACTTGTCAAAGAAAGACAATAAAACAATGATGAATTTTCATGACAGATCAGTTGCTGCCTTTCATTGGATGTACCCCAGTTAAGTTTTGAGTGAGCAGGGACCCTGTGTGTCTGTGTGCCTGTCAGGGAGGGTTATGATGGACACTCTTTCTTCTCTTTATGGTCATGTGCTTTGCATGTTATGACCCACAATGTGAATGTGGTCCCACTGTTGGTTTGATGGGAAAATAGGCATCAGCCACCAGTAGCAAGTTGCAATCAATTCCAGTCCTTTTTCCATTTATAGAGGGTGTTCTCACTTTTGAGTTTAGTGACTCTTGTTTTTGTAGCACATTCTGTAGAAGAGGAATGTGAGACTTAGGGAGATCAAAGGACTTGTTTCTCATGCAGACTCCAGTGTGCTACCTGCTTTCTCCCCAAATTTGCTAAAGTAGAGACAGAGGGATCACGTCATCTGCAGAAAGGTACTGCTGTGTATCTTAGGTTGATGCCTGAGGGGTTTAGTAGATAATTCAAAGATTTATAACATAATAATTGTGTAACTTAAACGATTGTTATCTTGTCATTTGGGGGATATTGTTGTCATTTTTTAAAAATTTCCCCAGATACTCTTGGGAAAATAGACTGATTTGTCCATTTACTTCTTAAATAATATTCAAATATAACTTATGGTAGATTCCCAGATTCTCAAGTCAAAGCTTCATATCCTTCTTAACTTTTGAGATTTTCCTGCTTTCACAGATAAGCATCTGCTTAGTCCAGCTGATATGCTTGGTGTACATCGAGCAGACTGTTTCTTTCCTTCTGGTTTTCCTGCCCAACCTACTCTTTCTGCTCCCATTTCTTATACAGACCTTATCTGTCATTGTATGACTTGCCTTAAGTATCACTGTGAAGACATTGGCGAGATGTTATCCCTTCTCTGAAAGTGAGAAGCAGAGACCAAGATCAGGACAACTGGTAACTTGAGATAAAACAAGTCCTGTGCCTTCACCTCCTGGGCCTCCAGCTCTCACACCTGTGTCTCTAGCACAGACCTTTGCACCTGCGTGTCCAGCTGCACCATGACATCACCGAGAGCTCATCTCAGCTTGTCCACAAGTGATGTCTCCTAAACCTGCCTCCACCATCTTCCCCAGCTCAGTAAATGGAGACCCTGTCCGTCCCCCTCCTCACCCCAGACACCACAGTCTCCTCTGACAGCCCACACCCATCCTGTCAGCAGGTCTCACAACTCTGCCTTCCAAATGTGTCTGGAGTGTGACCCCGTCTCTCCATTCCCACTGTTCTCTAGCTTATTCCAGTAATGTCCTCACTTGTATCTGCCCTCACCCTTTCCCACTTACTGCCTGGTTTCTGCAAAGCACAGGAGTTTCATTGTAAACCTCAGACCATGTCAGTCCTCCCCTCCCCCTCCTCCTCTTACTGGAGTGCCCCCAGGCTCCTCCTGCTCTGTCTCTGCCCTCACTCCCCTCATTCTTACTCTGCTCTGCTCTCCTGTCTCCTTGTCCTGAACACCTTGGGCATCTCCCTGTGGTCCCTGCACCCACCCCTTCATCTGTGAGGAGCAGCCTCTCCAGGTCTGCCTGAGCCCCACCCCCCACCCCCAGATCTGCTCACACCCACTCTGAGCAGAGCCCTCCCAATCCAGTGTGGACTCACTTCCCTCCTTCACTCTCCATCCCCCTGAGCTGGCTTCCTTTTCCTTCTTGTCCTGGATACTTATGCTCAGGTTAATTTTCCATATCACCACCTCCCACCATGGAAAGAAATTCTAAGGGCTCTGTTTTCTCATGGATGAATTCATTGTGCCCAGAACGGTGCCTGGTGTATATTCAATCCTCAGTAAATACATGTTAAAGTGGTAAAATGCATAAATGCTTTGAAAAAACACAGAATGAAAACAAGTGAAAAGCCCTGAGAGTTTAATTTTCCTGGTTACAGTATAGTCACTATGAAATAAGCCCATTGCTGTTGATTAAACACTTGTATGAAGAACTTATGCTAAAAGGTTAGGATGGCAGGAGAACACATTTTAAATGTTTTTCTTTTTCCCCTTTTCTATCTCCATACAGGATTTTCAGAATTTGAAGGAAAGAGATCTAACTGTGACAGGAGATGGAGGAACCCCGCTGAGTGAAGGCCAGAAAGCCCGGGTCAGCCTTGCCAGGTAAATGGGGTTTCAGTTGCCATCCTACCCCTCTTCCTCTGCGGCTCCTAGTGGACGTGAGCAGGTAGACCCTGCTCACCGGGTAGGCCTGTGTGAAGCAGGGTCTTGGCCCTTTCCCTGGGCTCCAGGAAGGAACATGAAGTTGTTGGACGCCATCATGATTCAGAGATGAGACCCAGGGAGTGTGAAGTGTCTTCTCTTGACGTCTCTCTACATTTTCTAGAGCTGTGTATCAGGACGCAGACATCTACCTCCTGGATGATCCGCTCAGCGCAGTGGATGCAGGAATCAGCAGGCACTTGTTTGAACAGTGAGTTTGCACCTGTTTTATATCATTTCTTCTTTCCAGGAACCCTGTAGGGATCAGGGAAGGGAGCTCAGGAAGGTCTTTGTGCTCCAAGAGACTCAGCTCCCTCTGCCCTGGTGTTCCTCTCTCCACTCCCTTCCCTCCATAGAAGATCCATCCTAGAGAAATCTTACATCATGATGAGGTCAGGACAGGAAAATACAGCAGGTGCTTCCAGTGTGTGGAGGACAGTGGGGTCCATGCTTTAGGGAGTGAGGGATAGATGGCAGATTCCTCCATGACTTGTAGTTGATGGATCCAGACCCCAGGGATAAGAAGGGCAATGTAAAATTTTTAAATCAGAGAGTAGGACTTGGTAACCTGGTAACCAGCCCTTTTCCTCCATCGTGTGTTCAAGGCACATTAGAAGTGAAGTTTTCAGTACTGACATAGGACTTCTTTGAAAAGACTTTTGGTTTATGCTTATTAATTAATCTGTTGGTTTGGAAATACTTAATAAAGACTAGAATTTGCAAATGATTTATTTCACATCTGAATATGACTCAATTATTTAACATTGCTTAATGGATTCTTCAGAGAAGGCAATGGCACCCCACTCCAGTACTTTTGCCTGGAAAATCCCATGGACGGAGGAGCCTGGTGTGCTGCAGTCCATGGGTTCGCTAGAGTCGGACACGACTGAGCGACTTCACTTTCACTTTTCACTTTCATGCATTGGAGAAGGAAATGGGAACCTACTCCAGTGTTCTTGCCTGGAGAATCCCAGGGACGGGGGAGCCTGGTGGGCTGCCATCTATGGGTCGCAGAGTCGGACACGACTGAAGCGACTTAGCAGCAGCAATGGATTCTTACTAGAATTAATACTTAGACCCTCATGTAGGGTAACCTTGAATTTGAAACTCGATATCTTGGTTAAAGTCCTAACTCTCACTTTGTTCTAGAATTTGTTGTCAGTGGCTCTTTCTTGGCCACAGAACTCCTGAAGGAGAAGAGCTCTGATGCTTTTCTGTCCTAACACATGCTGACTGAGGCCTCTGGTGGAGTCTAGACTGGCCTGTTTGAAAGCCTCATGAATTTTCTTTTTCTGAAACAGCCTCTACATCTACCCCACAGTTAGTTCCCTTGCTGTCATTCACCTTGTAAAGCCAACGAGCCTTCCAGCTGCACTTATTAATGTCCTGCTGTATACACTGAGATCGATGCCCTTACAGATGTTCCTACACAAAACCTCTCAGTTTACAAGGAGGATGGTGAGCCAGGAGAGGGTAAGGACCACACTGGACCGAATAAGGGAGACTAGGACACCCAGCTCTCATTCCTGCCTCTGAGGAACCTGTCTCTATGTGGAGCTTGTTAACACAGATGCCTGGGAAAGCTCAGCAGAATCACGGTTTAGAAAGTTTCCATACCGGGTAGGAAGTACTAAGTGGAAATGGAAGTGGCAGCTAGAGACTTTCACTGAAGTTGGAAAGCTCCCTGTGCCCGGAGCTGGGCGGGCAGTGCCCTGGGGGCCTTCAGGCTGGGTGGGTGTGTGTGGAGGCTGAGAAGAGGACCCAGTCCTTTGCTGAAGGAAGAGGAGAAGCTCAGGTATGGTGGGAGGAGGAAGCAGGGCTGTGAGGAGGATAGCAGGCATATCCTCACCTGGAGGAGGCGGGGTGTTCAGCAGAGAGAAGCTGTTTGGGAATTCTTGTTGTCAGGTCCTATGTTAGTTTCTAGGATTGTGTCCATCCAGGCTGCTCTCACAGGAACCAGAGCTGGGTGGCTTAGAAATAATGGAAGTTTATCTCTCTCGGTTCTGGAGGCTGAAATAGTCCAAGTCAGGGTGCTGGCAGATTCAGCGTCTGGTGAGGGTCTGATTCTGGTGTCCTCTCATGCTGGAAGGGTGAGGGAGCCCTGTGGTTCCTTTTATCAGGACACTAATCCCTTTCATGGAGGCTCCACCCTCATGACCTGATCACCTCCTGATGGCCCCACCTCCTAATACCAAAAAAGTGAAGATTAGGTTTTAATGCATGCATTTTGAGGACAAAAACATTCACTCTACCAAGCTGTCACAGATGGAGGTGCTTAGAGAACAGAAATTGATTCTCTCAGGGTTCTTGAGGCTGGGAGTTCAGCACATGGGCAGCTTTGGTCTCTGCGGCGGCCACCGCACGGTGTCCTCACATGGTCTCCTCTCTGTCCTTGAGCACCCCTGTGTCTCTGTCCTTTTTTTAAAAAAATTTTTTATTGAAATATGGTTAATTTACAATATTGTGTTACTTTCTTTGTACAGCAAAATGGCTCAGTTATACACAGCTATACATTCTTTTTTAATACTCTTTTCCATTATGGTTTATCTCAGGATATTGAATATCCTGAATATAGTTCTCTGCACTGTACCATAGAACCATGTTGTCTGTCCATTATGGGGTCACACAGAGTCGGGCACGACTGAAGCGACTTAGCAGCAGCAGCAGCAGTTTGCATCTGCTAACCCCAAATTCCCAGTCCATCCCTCCCCCACACCCCCTCCACCCATGCAACCCCACGTCTGTTCACTGTCTGTGAGTCTGTTTCTGTTTTATAGATAGGTTCATTTTTGCCTTATTTTAGATTCCACATATAAGTGATACGTGATATCTTTCTCTTTCTGACTTACTTCACTTAGTATGATAAAGTCTAGGTCCATCCACACTTCTGCAAATGGTATTCTTTCTTTCTCTTTGTTTTATGGCTGAGTAGTATTGCATCGTCTATATGTATCACATCTTCTTTACCCATTCATTTGTCTATGGACATTTAGGTTATTTCCATGTTTTGGCTATTGTGAATAGTTTTGCTATGAACATAGGGTTGCATGTGTCTTTTTGATATATAGTTTTCCCCAGATATATGCCCAGAAATGGGATTACTGGATTATAAGATAATTCTGTTTTTAGTTTTCTGAGGAATCTCCATAATGTTTTCCATAATGCCTGCAACAACTAATAATCCCACCAGCAGTGTAAGAGGGTTCTCTTTACTCCATTCCCCCTCAGCCACTGTTATTTTAATGCTGGCCATTCTCACTGGTGTGAGGTGATACCAGATTGTAGTTTTGATTTGCATTTCTCCAATAATTCACAATGGTGAGCTTCTTTTGGCCATCTGTGTCTGTCCTTTGGAGAAATGTCTATTTAGTTTTTCTGCCTAAAAAAAAGGCAGTTTAGTTTTTGATTGGATTTTTTGTTGTTGTTGGGTTGTATGAGCTGTTTGTATATTTTGGAAATTAAGCCCTTGTTGGTCACATTATTTGTAGTATTTTTTCCCATTCTATAGGTTGTCTCTTTATTGTATTTATGGTTTCCTTTACTGTGCAAAAGCTTGTAAATTTGATTAGGCCCTGTTTGCTTACTTTTTTTTTAATTAAAAATAATTATCTGTTTATGGCTGTGCTGGCTCTTTGTTGGTGGAGGTTTCCCTCTAACTGTGATGAGCAGGGGCTTCTCTTTAGTTGCAGTGTGTGGGCTTCTCATTTCAGTGGCTCCTCTTGAGCAGTGCACTGGCTCTAGGGTGTGTGGGCTCAGTAGTTGAGGCTTCTGGGCCCCAGAGCACAGGCTCAGTAGTTGTGGTGCATGGACTTAGTTGCACCATGGCATGTGGGACCCTCCTGGACCAGGGATCGAAACCATGTCTCCTGCATTGGCACATGGGTTCTTTACCAGTGAGCCACCAGGAAAGCCCTTTTTGTATATTTTTGCTTATATTTCTATTGCCTTAGGAGAAAATGTTTGTATAATTTATGTCAGAGAATGTTTGCCTCTAATATCTTCTAAAGTTTTATGGTATCACATCTTATGATTAAGTCATTAAGCCATTTTGAGTTTATTTTTGTGCATGGAGGGAGGGTGTGTTC